>NC_141006.1:17147532-17747532 GCF_052327205.1 Somniosus microcephalus | reverse complement strand
CTCTGTTACAGTGAGCAGAGACCGCACTCTGTTACAGTGAGCACAGACCGCACTCTGCTACAGTGAACAGAGACTGGATTCTGTAACAGTGAGCAGAGACCGCGCTCTGTTACAGTGAGCACAGACCGCACTCTGTTACACTGAGTACGGTCTGCACTCTGTTACAGTGAGTACGGACCGCACTCTGTTACAGTGAGCAGAGACCGCACACTGTTACCATGAGCAGAGACCGCACCCTGTTACAGTGAGCAGAGACCGCACTCTGTTACAGTGAGCAGGGACCGCACGCTGTTACAGTGAGCAGAGACCGCACTCTGTTACAGTGAGCAGAGACCGCACAGTTACAGTGAGCAGAGACCGCACTCTGTTACAGTGAGCAGAGACCGCACTCTGTTACAGTGAGCAGAGACCGCACTCTCTTACAGTGAGCAGAGACCGCACTCTGTTACAGTGAGCCCAGACCGCACTCTGTTACATTGCGCAGAGACCGGATTCTGTTACAGTAAGCAGAGACCGCGCTCTGTTACAGTGAGCACAGACCACACTCTGTTACAGTGAGTACGGACCGCACTCTGTTACAGTGAGCAGAGACCGCACTCTGTTACTGTGAGCAGAAATCGCACTCTGTTACAGTGAGCTCAGACCGCACTCTGTTACATTGCGCAGAGACCGAACTCTGTTACAGTGAGCAGAGACCGCACTCTGTTACAGTGAGCTCAGACCGCACTCTGTTACATTGCGCAGAGACCGGATTCTGTTACAGTGAGCAGAGACCGCGCTCTGTTACAGTGAGCACAGACCGCACTCTGTTACAGTGAGTACGGACCGCACTCTGTTACAGTGAGCAGAGTCCGCACTCTGTTACTGTGAGCAGACATCGCACTCTGTGACCCTGAGCAGAGACCGCACTCTGTTACAGTGAGCAGAGACCGCACTCTGTTACAGTGAGCAGAGACCGCACTCTGTTACATTGAGCAGAGACCGGATTCTGTTACAGTGAGCAGAGACCGCACACTGTTACCGTGAGCAGAGACCGCACTCTTTGACAGTGAGCACAGTCCCACTCTGTTACAGTGAGCAGAGACCACACTCTGTTCCAGTGAGCAGAGACCGCACTCTGTTACAGTGAGCAGAGACCGCACTCTGTTACAGTGAGCAGAGACCACACTCTGTTACAGTGAGCAGAGACCGCACTCTGTTACAGTGAGCACAGACCGCACTCTGTTAAAGTGAGCAGAGACCGCACTCTGTTACAGTGAGCAGAGACCGCACACTGTTACAGTGAGCAGGGACCGCACACTGTTACAGTGGGCAGAGACCGCATTCTGTTACAGTGAGCAGAGACCGCACTCTCTTACAGTGAGCAGAGACCGCACTCTGTTACAGTGAGCACAGACCACACTCTGTTACATTGCGCAGAGACCGGATTCTGTTACAGTGAGCAGAGACCGCGCTCTGTTACAGTGAGCACAGACCGCACTCTGTTACAGTGAGTACGGTCTGCACTCTGTTACAGTGATTACGGACCGCACTCTGTTACAGTGAGCACAGACCGCACTCTGTTACAGTGAGCAGAGACCGCACTCTGTTACAGTGAGCAGAGAACGCACTCTCTTACAGTGAGCAGAGACCGCACTCTGTTACAGTGAGCAGGGACCGCACGCTGTTACAGTGAGCAGAGACCGCACTCTGTTACAGTGAGCAGAGACCGCACTCTCTTACAGTGAGCAGAGACCGCACTCTGTTACAGTGAGCACAGACCGCACTCTGTTACAGTGAGTACGGTCTGCACTCTGTTACAGTGAGTACGGACCGCACTCTGTTACAGTGAGCACAGACCGCACTCTGTTACAGTGAGCACAGACCGCACTCTGTTAAAGTGAGCAGAGACCGCACTCTGTTACAGTGAGCAGAGACCGCACACTGTTACAGTGAGCAGGGACCGCACGCTGTTACAGTGGGCAGAGACCGCATTCTGTTACAGTGAGCAGAGACCGCACTCTCTTACAGTGAGCAGAGAACGCACTCTGTTACAGTGAGCAGAGACCGCACACTGTTACAGTGAGCAGGGACCGCACGCTGTTACAGTGAGCAGAGACCGCACTCTGTTACAGTGAGCAGAGACCGCACTCTCTTACAGTGAGCAGAGACCGCACTCTGTTACAGTGAGCACAGACCGCACTCTGTTACAGTGAGTACGGACCGCACTCTGTTACAGTGAGCAGAGACCGCACTCTTTTACAGTGAGTACGGTCTGCACTCTGTTACAGTGAGTACGGACCGCACTCTGTTACAGTGAGCAGAGACCGCACACAGTTACCGTGAGCAGAGACCGCACTCTGTTACAGTGAGCAGAGACCGCACACTGTTACCTTGAGCAGAGACCACACTCTGTTACAGTGAGCAGAGACCGTAATCTGTTACAGTGAGCAGAGACCGCACACTGTTACCTTGAGCAGAGACCGCACTCTGTTACAGTGAGCAGAGACCGCACTCTGTTACAGTGAGCAGAGACCGCACTCTGTTACAGTGAGCACAGACCGCACTCTGTTACAGTGAGCAGAGACCGCACTCTGTTACAGTGAGCAGAGACCGTAATCTGTTACAGTGAGCAGAGACCGTAATCTGTTACAGTGAGCAGAGACCGCACTCTGTTACAGTGAGCAGAGACCGCACACTGTTACCTTGAGCAGAGACCGCACTCTGTTACAGTGAGCAGAGACCGCACTCTGTTACAGTGAGCAGAGACCGCTCTCTGTTACAGTGAGCACAGACCGCACTCTGTTACAGTGAGCAGAGACCGCACTCTGTTACAGTGAGCAGAGACCGCACTCTGTTACAGTGAGCACAAACCGCACTCTGTCACAGCGAGCACAGACCGCACTCTGTTACAGTGAGCAGAGACCACACTCTGTTACAGTTAGCAGAGACCGCACTCTGTTACTCTGAGCACAGACCGCACTCTGTTACAGTGAGCAGAGACCACACTCTGTTACAGTTAGCAGAGACCGCACTCTGTTACCGTGAGCAGAGACCTCACTCAGTTGCAGTGAGCAGAGACTGCACTCTGTTACAGTGAGCACAGACCGCACTCTGTTACAGTGAGCAGAGACCACACTCTGTTACAGTTAGCAGAGACCACACTCTGTTACAGTGAGCAGAGACCGCACTCTGTTACAGTGAGCACAGACCGCACTCTGCTACAGTGAACAGAGACTGGATTCTGTAACAGTGAGCAGAGACCGCGCTCTGTTACAGTGAGCACAGACCGCACTCTGTTACACTGAGTACGGTCTGCACTCTGTTACAGTGAGTACGGACCGCACTCTGTTACAGTGAGCAGAGACCGCACACTGTTACCATGAGCAGAGACCGCACCCTGTTACAGTGAGCAGAGACCGCACTCTGTTACAGTGAGCAGGGACCGCACGCTGTTACAGTGAGCAGAGACCGCACTCTGTTACAGTGAGCAGAGACCGCACAGTTACAGTGAGCAGAGACCGCACTCTGTTACAGTGAGCAGAGACCGCACTCTGTTACAGTGAGCAGAGACCGCACTCTCTTACAGTGAGCAGAGACCGCACTCTGTTACAGTGAGCCCAGACCGCACTCTGTTACATTGCGCAGAGACCGGATTCTGTTACAGTAAGCAGAGACCGCGCTCTGTTACAGTGAGCACAGACCACACTCTGTTACAGTGAGTACGGACCGCACTCTGTTACAGTGAGCAGAGACCGCACTCTGTTACTGTGAGCAGAAATCGCACTCTGTGACCCTGAGCAGAGACCGAACTCTGTTACAGTGAGCAGAGACCGCACTCTGTTACAGTGAGCTCAGACCGCACTCTGTTACATTGCGCAGAGACCGGATTCTGTTACAGTGAGCAGAGACCGCACTCTGTTACAGTGAGCACAGACCGCACTCTGTTACAGTGAGTACGGACCGCACTCTGTTACAGTGAGCAGAGTCCGCACTCTGTTACTGTGAGCAGACATCGCACTCTGTGACCCTGAGCAGAGACCGCACTCTGTTACAGTGAGCAGAGACCGCACTCTGTTACAGTGAGCACAGACCGCACTCTGTTACATTGAGCAGAGACCGGATTCTGTTACAGTGAGCAGAGACCGCACACTGTTACCGTGAGCAGAGACCGCACTCTGTGACAGTGAGCACAGTCCGCACTCTGTTACAGTGAGCAGAGACCACACTCTGTTACAGTGAGCAGAGACCGCACTCTGTTACAGTGAGCAGAGACCGCACTCTGTTACAGTGAGCAGAGACCACACTCTGTTACAGTGAGCAGAGACCGCACTCTGTTACAGTGAGCACAGACCGCACTCTGTTAAAGTGAGCAGAGACCGCACTCTGTTACAGTGAGCAGAGACCGCACACTGTTACAGTGAGCAGGGACCGCACGCTGTTACAGTGGGCAGAGACCGCATTCTGTTACAGTGAGCAGAGACCGCACTCTCTTACAGTGAGCAGAGACCGCACTCTGTTACAGTGAGCACAGACCGCACTCTGTTACATTGCGCAGAGACCGGATTCTGTTACAGTGAGCAGAGACCGCGCTCTGTTACAGTGAGCACAGACCGCACTCTGTTACAGTGAGTACGGTCTGCACTCTGTTACAGTGATTACGGACCGCACTCTGTTACAGTGAGCACAGACCGCACTCTGTTACAGTGAGCAGAGACCGCACTCTGTTACAGTGAGCAGAGAACGCACTCTGTTGCAGTGAGCAGAGACCGCACACTGTTACAGTGAGCAGGAACCGCACGCTGTTACAGTGAGCAGAGACCGCACTCTGTTACAGTGAGCAGAGACCGCACTCTCTTACAGTGAGCAGAGACCGCACTCTGTTACAGTGAGCACAGACCGCACTCTGTTACAGTGAGTACGGACCGCACTCTGTTACAGTGAGCAGAGACCGCACACAGTTACCGTGAGCAGAGACCACACTCTGTTACAGTGTGCACAGACCGCACTCTGTTACAGTGAGCAGAGACCGTAATCTGTTACAGTGAGCAGAGACCGCACACTGTTACCTTGAGCAGAGACCGCACTCTGTTACAGTGAGCAGAGACCGCACTCTGTTACAGTGAGCAGAGACCGCTCTCTGTTACAGTGAGCACAGACCGCACTCTGTTACAGTGAGCAGAGACCGCAATCTGTTACAGTGAGCAGAGACCGCACTCTGTTACAGTGAGCACAAACCGCACTCTGTTACAGTGAGCAGAGACCGCACTCTGTTACTCTGAGCACAGACCGCACTCTGTTACAGTGAGCAGAGACCACACTCTGTTACAGTTAGCAGAGACCGCACTCTGTTACCGTGAGCACAGACCGCACTCAGTTGCAGTGAGCAGAGACTGCACTCTGTTACAGTGAGCACAGACCGCACTCTGTTACAGTGAGCACAGACCGCACTCTGTTACAGTGAGCAGAGACCACACTCTGTTACAGTTAGCAGAGACCACACTCTGTTACAGTGAGCAGAGACCGCACTCTGTTACAGTGAGCACAGACCGCACTCTGCTACAGTGAACAGAGACTGGATTCTGTAACAGTGAGCAGAGACCGCGCTCTGTTACAGTGAGCACAGACCGCACTCTGTTACACTGAGTACGGTCTGCACTCTGTTACAGTGAGTACGGACCGCACTCTGTTACAGTGAGCAGAGACCGCACACTGTTACCATGAGCAGAGACCGCACCCTGTTACAGTGAGCAGAGACCGCACTCTGTTACAGTGAGCAGGGACCGCACGCTGTTACAGTGAGCAGAGACCGCACTCTGTTACAGTGAGCAGAGACCGCACAGTTACAGTGAGCAGAGACCGCACTCTGTTACAGTGAGCAGAGACCGCACTCTGTTACAGTGAGCAGAGACCGCACTCTCTTACAGTGAGCAGAGACCGCACTCTGTTACAGTGAGCCCAGACCGCACTCTGTTACATTGCGCAGAGACCGGATTCTGTTACAGTAAGCAGAGACCGCGCTCTGTTACAGTGAGCACAGACCACACTCTGTTACAGTGAGTACGGACCGCACTCTGTTACAGTGAGCAGAGACCGCACTCTGTTACTGTGAGCAGAAATCGCACTCTGTGACCCTGAGCAGAGACCGAACTCTGTTACAGTGAGCAGAGACCGCACTCTGTTACAGTGAGCTCAGACCGCACTCTGTTACATTGCGCAGAGACCGGATTCTGTTACAGTGAGCAGAGACCGCGCTCTGTTACAGTGAGCACAGACCGCACTCTGTTACAGTGAGTACGGACCGCACTCTGTTACAGTGAGCAGAGTCCGCACTCTGTTACTGTGAGCAGACATCGCACTCTGTGACCCTGAGCAGAGACCGCACTCTGTTACAGTGAGCAGAGACCGCACTCTGTTACAGTGAGCAGAGACCGCACTCTGTTACATTGAGCAGAGACCGGATTCTGTTACAGTGAGCAGAGACCGCACACTGTTACCGTGAGCAGAGACCGCACTCTTTGACAGTGAGCACAGTCCCACTCTGTTACAGTGAGCAGAGACCACACTCTGTTCCAGTGAGCAGAGACCGCACTCTGTTACAGTGAGCAGAGACCGCACTCTGTTACAGTGAGCAGAGACCACACTCTGTTACAGTGAGCAGAGACCGCACTCTGTTACAGTGAGCACAGACCGCACTCTGTTAAAGTGAGCAGAGACCGCACTCTGTTACAGTGAGCAGAGACCGCACACTGTTACAGTGAGCAGGGACCGCACACTGTTACAGTGGGCAGAGACCGCATTCTGTTACAGTGAGCAGAGACCGCACTCTCTTACAGTGAGCAGAGACCGCACTCTGTTACAGTGAGCACAGACCACACTCTGTTACATTGCGCAGAGACCGGATTCTGTTACAGTGAGCAGAGACCGCGCTCTGTTACAGTGAGCACAGACCGCACTCTGTTACAGTGAGTACGGTCTGCACTCTGTTACAGTGATTACGGACCGCACTCTGTTACAGTGAGCACAGACCGCACTCTGTTACAGTGAGCAGAGACCGCACTCTGTTACAGTGAGCAGAGAACGCACTCTGTTACAGTGAGCAGAGACCGCACACTGTTACAGTGAGCAGGGACCGCACGCTGTTACAGTGAGCAGAGACCGCACTCTGTTACAGTGAGCAGAGACCGCACTCTCTTACAGTGAGCAGAGACCGCACTCTGTTACAGTGAGCACAGACCGCACTCTGTTACAGTGAGTACGGTCTGCACTCTGTTACAGTGAGTACGGACCGCACTCTGTTACAGTGAGCACAGACCGCACTCTGTTACAGTGAGCACAGACCGCACTCTGTTAAAGTGAGCAGAGACCGCACTCTGTTACAGTGAGCAGAGACCGCACACTGTTACAGTGAGCAGGGACCGCACGCTGTTACAGTGGGCAGAGACCGCATTCTGTTACAGTGAGCAGAGACCGCACTCTCTTACAGTGAGCAGAGAACGCACTCTGTTACAGTGAGCACAGACCGCACTCTGTTACATTGCGCAGAGACCGGATTCTGTTACAGTGAGCAGAGACCGCGCTCTGTTACAGTGAGCACAGACCGCACTCTGTTACAGTGAGTACGGTCTGCACTCTGTTACAGTGATTACGGACCGCACTCTGTTACAGTGAGCAAAGACCGCACTCTGTTACAGTGAGCAGAGACCGCACTCTGTTACAGTGAGCAGAGAACGCACTCTGTTGCAGTGAGCAGAGACCGCACACTGTTACAGTGAGCAGGGACCGCACGCTGTTACAGTGAGCAGAGACCGCACTCTGTTACAGTGAGCAGAGACCGCACTCTCTTACAGTGAGCAGAGACCGCACTCTGTTACAGTGAGCACAGACCGCACTCTGTTACAGTGAGTACGGACCGCACTCTGTTACAGTGAGCAGAGACCGCACTCTTTTACAGTGAGTACGGTCTGCACTCTGTTACAGTGAGTACGGACCGCACTCTGTTACAGTGAGCAGAGACCGCACACAGTTACCGTGAGCAGAGACCGCACTCTGTTACAGTGAGCAGAGACCGCACACTGTTACCTTGAGCAGAGACCACACTCTGTTACAGTGTGCACAGACCGCACTCTGTTACAGTGAGCAGGGACCGCACTCTGTTACAGTGAGCAGGGACCGCACTCTGTTACAGTGAGCAGAGACCGCACACTGTTACAGTGAGCAGAGACCGCACTCTGTTACAGTGAGCAGAGACCGCACTCTGTTACAGTGAGCAGAGACCGCACTCTGTTACAGTGAGCAGAGACCGCACTCTGTTACAGTGAGCAGAGACCGCTCTCTGTTACAGTGAGCACAGACCACACTCTGTTACAGTTAGCAGAGACCACACTCTGTTACCTTGAGCAGAGACCGCACTCTGTTACTCTGAGCACAGACCGCACTCTGTTACAGTGAGCACAGACCGCACTCTGTTACAGTGAGCACAGACCGCACTCTGTTACAGTGAGCAGAGACCACACACTGTTACCTTGAGCAGAGACCGCACTCTGTTACTCTGAGCACAGACCGCACTCTGTTACAGTGAGCAGGGACCGCACTCTGTTACAGTGAGCAGGGACCGCACTCTGTTACAGTGAGCAGAGACCGCACACTGTTACCTTGAGCAGAGACCGCACTCTGTTACAGTGAGCAGAGACCGCACTCTGTTACAGTGAGCAGAGACCGCTCTCTGTTACAGTGAGCACAGACCGCACTCTGTTACAGTGAGCAGAGACCGCACTCTGTTACAGTGAGCAGAGACCGCACTCTGTTACAGTGAGCAGAGACCGCTCTCTGTTACAGTGAGCACAGACCGCACTCTGTTACAGTGAGCACAGACCGCACTCTGTTACAGTGAGCAGAGACCGCACTCTGTTACTCTGAGCACAGACCGCACTCTGTTACAGTGAGCAGAGACCACACTCTGTTACAGTTAGCAGAGACCACACTCTGTTACAG
Organism: Somniosus microcephalus; assembly: GCF_052327205.1. Lineage (NCBI taxonomy): Eukaryota > Metazoa > Chordata > Chondrichthyes > Squaliformes > Somniosidae > Somniosus > Somniosus microcephalus. Next base: position 17,738,559 of record NC_141006.1, on the reverse strand, counting down.
TTAGCAGAGACCGCACTCTGTTACTCTGAGCACAGACCGCACTCTGTTACAGTGAGCAGAGACCGCACTCTGTTACCGTGAGCAGAGACCTCACTCAGTTGCAGTGAGCAGAGACTGCACTCTGTTACAGTGAGCACAGACCGCACTCTGTTACAGTGAGCAGAGACCACACTCTGTTACAGTTAGCAGAGACCACACTCTGTTACAGTGAGCAGAGACCGCACTCTGTTACAGTGAGCACAGACCGCACTCTGCTACAGTGAACAGAGACTGGATTCTGTAACAGTGAGCAGAGACCGCGCTCTGTTACAGTGAGCACAGACCGCACTCTGCTACAGTGAACAGAGACTGGATTCTGTAACAGTGAGCAGAGACCGCACACTGTTACCATGAGCAGAGACCGCACCCTGTTACAGTGAGCAGAGACCGCACTCTGTTACAGTGAGCAGGGACCGCACGCTGTTACAGTGAGCAGAGACCGCACTCTGTTACAGTGAGCAGAGACCGCACAGTTACAGTGAGCAGAGACCGCACTCTGTTACAGTGAGCAGAGACCGCACTCTGTTACAGTGAGCAGAGACCGCACTCTCTTACAGTGAGCAGAGACCGCACTCTGTTACAGTGAGCCCAGACCGCACTCTGTTACATTGCGCAGAGACCGGATTCTGTTACAGTAAGCAGAGACCGCGCTCTGTTACAGTGAGCACAGACCACACTCTGTTACAGTGAGTACGGACCGCACTCTGTTACAGTGAGCAGAGACCGCACTCTGTTACTGTGAGCAGAAATCGCACTCTGTGACCCTGAGCAGAGACCGAACTCTGTTACAGTGAGCAGAGACCGCACTCTGTTACTGTGAGCAGAAATCGCACTCTGTGACCCTGAGCAGAGACCGAACTCTGTTACAGTGAGCAGAGACCGCACTCTGTTACTGTGAGCAGAAATCGCACTCTGTGACCCTGAGCAGAGACCGCACTCTGTTACAGTGAGCTCAGACCGCACTCTGTTACATTGCGCAGAGACCGGATTCTGTTACAGTGAGCAGAGACCGCGCTCTGTTACAGTGAGCACAGACCGCACTCTGTTACAGTGAGTACGGACCGCACTCTGTTACAGTGAGCAGAGTCCGCACTCTGTTACTGTGAGCAGACATCGCACTCTGTGACCCTGAGCAGAGACCGCACTCTGTTACAGTGAGCAGAGACCGCACTCTGTTACAGTGAGCACAGACCGCACTCTGTTACAGTGAGCAGAGACCGCACTCTGTTACAGTGAGCACAGACCGCACTCTGTTACAGTGAGCAGAGACCACACTCTGTTCCAGTGAGCAGAGACCGCACTCTGTTACAGTGTGCACAGACCGCACTCTGTTACAGTGAGCAGAGACCGTAATCTGTTACAGTGAGCAGAGACCGCACTCTGTTACAGTGAGCAGAGACCGCACTCTGTTACAGTGAGCAGAGACCGCACTCTGTTACAGTGAGCAGAGACCGCACTCTGTTACAGTGAGCAGAGACCGCTCTCTGTTACAGTGAGCACAGACCGCACTCTGTTACAGTGAGCAGAGACCGCACTCTGTTACAGTGAGCAGAGACCGCACTCTGTTACAGTGAGCACAAACCGCACTCTGTTACAGTGAGCAGAGACCGCACTCTGTCACAGCGAGCACAGACCGCACTCTGTTACATTGAGCAGAGACCGGATTCTGTTACCGTGAGCAGAGACCGCACTCTGTGACAGTGAGCACAGTCCGCACTCTGTTACAGTGAGCAGAGACCACACTCTGTTACAGTGAGCAGAGACCGCACTCTGTTACAGTGAGCAGAGACCGCACTCTGTTACAGTGAGCAGAGACCACACTCTGTTACAGTGAGCAGAGACCGCACTCTGTTACAGTGAGCACAGACCGCACTCTGTTAAAGTGAGCAGAGACCGCACTCTGTTACAGTGAGCAGAGACCGCACACTGTTACAGTGAGCAGGGACCGCACGCTGTTACAGTGGGCAGAGACCGCATTCTGTTACAGTGAGCAGAGACCGCACTCTCTTACAGTGAGCAGAGACCGCACTCTGTTACAGTGAGCACAGACCGCACTCTGTTACATTGCGCAGAGACCGGATTCTGTTACAGTGAGCAGAGACCGCGCTCTGTTACAGTGAGCACAGACCGCACTCTGTTACAGTGAGTACGGTCTGCACTCTGTTACAGTGATTACGGACCGCACTCTGTTACAGTGAGCACAGACCGCACTCTGTTACAGTGAGCAGAGACCGCACTCTGTTACAGTGAGCAGAGAACGCACTCTGTTGCAGTGAGCAGAGACCGCACACTGTTACAGTGAGCAGGGACCGCACGCTGTTACAGTGAGCAGAGACCGCACTCTGTTACAGTGAGCAGAGACCGCACTCTCTTACAGTGAGCAGAGACCGCACTCTGTTACAGTGAGCACAGACCGCACTCTGTTACAGTGAGTACGGACCGCACTCTGTTACAGTGAGCAGAGACCGCACTCTTTTACAGTGAGTACGGTCTGCACTCTGTTACAGTGAGTACGGACCGCACTCTGTTACAGTGAGCAGAGACCGCACACAGTTACCGTGAGCAGAGACCGCACTCTGTTACAGTGAGCAGAGACCGCACTCTGTTACAGTGAGCAGAGACCGCACTCTGTTACAGTGAGCAGAGACCGCACTCTGTTACAGTGAGCAGAGACCGCACTCTGTTACAGTGAGCAGAGACCGCTCTCTGTTACAGTGAGCACAGACCGCACTCTGTTACAGTGAGCAGAGACCGCACTCTGTTACAGTGAGCAGAGACCGCACTCTGTTACAGTGAGCACAAACCGCACTCTGTTACAGTGAGCAGAGACCACACACTGTTACCTTGAGCAGAGACCGCACTCTGTCACAGCGAGCACAGACCGCACTCTGTTACAGTGAGCAGAGACCACACTCTGTTACAGTTAGCAGAGACCGCACTCTGTTACTCTGAGCACAGACCGCACTCTGTTACAGTGAGCAGAGACCACACTCTGCTACAGTTAGCAGAGACCGCACTCTGTTACCGTGAGCAGAGACCTCACTCAGTTGCAGTGAGCAGAGACTGCACTCTGTTACAGTGAGCACAGACCGCACTCTGTTACAGTGAGCAGAGACCTCACTCAGTTGCAGTGAGCAGAGACTGCACTCTGTTACAGTGAGCACAGACCGCACTCTGTTACAGTGAGCAGAGACCACACTCTGTTACAGTTAGCAGAGACCACACTCTGTTACAGTGAGCAGAGACCGCACTCTGTTACAGTGAGCACAGACCGCACTCTGCTACAGTGAACAGAGACTGGATTCTGTAACAGTGAGCAGAGACCGCGCTCTGTTACATTGAGCACAGACCGCACTCTGTTACACTGAGTACGGTCTGCACTCTGTTACAGTGAGTACGGACCGCACTCTGTTACAGTGAGCAGAGACCGCACACTGTTACCATGAGCAGAGACCGCACCCTGTTACAGTGAGCAGAGACCGCACTCTGTTACAGTGAGCAGGGACCGCACGCTGTTACAGTGAGCAGAGACCGCACTCTGTTACAGTGAGCAGAGACCGCACAGTTACAGTGAGCAGAGACCGCACTCTGTTACAGTGAGCAGAGACCGCACTCTGTTACAGTGAGCAGAGACCGCACTCTCTTACAGTGAGCAGAGACCGCACTCTGTTACAGTGAGCCCAGACCGCACTCTGTTACATTGCGCAGAGACCGGATTCTGTTACAGTAAGCAGAGACCGCGCTCTGTTACAGTGAGCACAGACCACACTCTGTTACAGTGAGTACGGACCGCACTCTGTTACAGTGAGCAGAGACCGCACACTGTTACAGTGAGCAGGGACCGCACGCTGTTACAGTGAGCAGAGACCGCACTCTGTTACAGTGAGCAGAGACCGCACTCTCTTACAGTGAGCAGAGACCGCACTCTGTTACAGTGAGCACAGACCGCACTCTGTTACAGTGAGTACGGTCTGCACTCTGTTACAGTGAGTACGGACCGCACTCTGTTACAGTGAGCACAGACCGCACTCTGTTACAGTGAGCACAGACCGCACTCTGTTAAAGTGAGCAGAGACCGCACTCTGTTACAGTGAGCAGAGACCGCACACTGTTACAGTGAGCAGGGACCGCACGCTGTTACAGTGGGCAGAGACCGCATTCTGTTACAGTGAGCAGAGACCGCACTCTCTTACAGTGAGCAGAGAACGCACTCTGTTACAGTGAGCACAGACCGCACTCTGTTACATTGCGCAGAGACCGGATTCTGTTACAGTGAGCAGAGACCGCGCTCTGTTACAGTGAGCACAGACCGCACTCTGTTACAGTGAGTACGGTCTGCACTCTGTTACAGTGATTACGGACCGCACTCTGTTACAGTGAGCAAAGACCGCACTCTGTTACAGTGAGCAGAGACCGCACTCTGTTACAGTGAGCAGAGAACGCACTCTGTTGCAGTGAGCAGAGACCGCACACTGTTACAGTGAGCAGGGACCGCACGCTGTTACAGTGAGCAGAGACCGCACTCTGTTACAGTGAGCAGAGACCGCACTCTCTTACAGTGAGCAGAGACCGCACTCTGTTACAGTGAGCACAGACCGCACTCTGTTACAGTGAGTACGGACCGCACTCTGTTACAGTGAGCAGAGACCGCACTCTTTTACAGTGAGTACGGTCTGCACTCTGTTACAGTGAGTACGGACCGCACTCTGTTACAGTGAGCAGAGACCGCACACAGTTACCGTGAGCAGAGACCGCACTCTGTTACAGTGAGCAGAGACCACACTCTGTTACAGTGTGCACAGACCGCACTCTGTTACAGTGAGCAGAGACCGTAATCTGTTACAGTGAGCAGAGACCGCACACTGTTACCTTGAGCAGAGACCGCACTCTGTTACAGTGAGCAGAGACCGCACTCTGTTACAGTGAGCAGAGACCGCTCTCTGTTACAGTGAGCACAGACCGCACTCTGTTACAGTGAGCAGAGACCGCACTCTGTTACAGTGAGCAGAGACCGCACTCTGTTACAGTGAGCAGAGACCGCTCTCTGTTACAGTGAGCACAGACCGCACTCTGTTACAGTGAGCACAGACCGCACTCTGTTACAGTGAGCAGAGACCACACACTGTTACCTTGAGCAGAGACCGCACTCTGTCACAGCGAGCACAGACCGCACTCTGTTACAGTGAGCAGAGACCACACTCTGTTACAGTTAGCAGAGACCGCACTCTGTTACTCTGAGCACAGACCGCACTCTGTTACAGTGAGCAGAGACCACACTCTGTTACAGTTAGCAGAGACCACACTCTGTTACAGTTAGCAGAGACCGCACTCTGTTACTCTGAGCACAGACCGCACTCTGTTACAGTGAGCAGAGACCGCACTCTGTTACCGTGAGCAGAGACCTCACTCAGTTGCAGTGAGCAGAGACTGCACTCTGTTACAGTGAGCACAGACCGCACTCTGTTACAGTGAGCAGAGACCACACTCTGTTACAGTTAGCAGAGACCACACTCTGTTACAGTGAGCAGAGACCGCACTCTGTTACAGTGAGCACAGACCGCACTCTGCTACAGTGAACAGAGACTGGATTCTGTAACAGTGAGCAGAGACCGCGCTCTGTTACAGTGAGCACAGACCGCACTCTGTTACAGTGAGTACGGTCTGCACTCTGTTACAGTGAGTACGGACCGCGCTCTGTTACAGTGAGCAGAGACCGCACACTGTTACCATGAGCAGAGACCGCACCCTGTTACAGTGAGCAGAGACCGCACTCTGTTACAGTGAGCAGGGACCGCACGCTGTTACAGTGAGCAGAGACCGCACTCTGTTACAGTGAGCAGAGACCGCACAGTTACAGTGAGCAGAGACCGCACTCTGTTACAGTGAGCAGAGACCGCACTCTGTTACAGTGAGCAGAGACCGCACTCTCTTACAGTGAGCAGAGACCGCACTCTGTTACAGTGAGCCCAGACCGCACTCTGTTACATTGCGCAGAGACCGGATTCTGTTACAGTAAGCAGAGACCGCGCTCTGTTACAGTGAGCACAGACCACACTCTGTTACAGTGAGTACGGACCGCACTCTGTTACAGTGAGCAGAGACCGCACTCTGTTACTGTGAGCAGAAATCGCACTCTGTGACCCTGAGCAGAGACCGAACTCTGTTACAGTGAGCAGAGACCGCACTCTGTTACAGTGAGCTCAGACCGCACTCTGTTACATTGCGCAGAGACCGGATTCTGTTACAGTGAGCAGAGACCGCGCTCTGTTACAGTGAGCACAGACCGCACTCTGTTACAGTGAGTACGGACCGCACTCTGTTACAGTGAGCAGAGTCCGCACTCTGTTACTGTGAGCAGACATCGCACTCTGTGACCCTGAGCAGAGACCGCACTCTGTTACAGTGAGCAGAGACCGCACTCTGTTACAGTGAGCACAGACCGCACTCTGTTACATTGAGCAGAGACCGGATTCTGTTACAGTGAGCAGAGACCGCACACTGTTACCGTGAGCAGAGACCGCACTCTGTGACAGTGAGCACAGTCCGCACTCTGTTACAGTGAGCAGAGACCACACTCTGTTCCAGTGAGCAGAGACCGCACTCTGTTACAGTGTGCACAGACCGCACTCTGTTACAGTGAGCAGAGACCGTAATCTGTTACAGTGAGCAGAGACCGCACTCTGTTACAGTGAGCAGAGACCGCACTCTGTTACAGTGAGCAGAGACCGCACTCTGTTACAGTGAGCAGAGACCGCACTCTGTTACAGTGAGCAGAGACCGCTCTCTGTTACAGTGAGCACAGACCGCACTCTGTTACAGTGAGCAGAGACCGCACTCTGTTACAGTGAGCAGAGACCGCACTCTGTTACAGTGAGCACAAACCGCACTCTGTTACAGTGAGCAGAGACCGCACTCTGTCACAGCGAGCACAGACCGCACTCTGTTACATTGAGCAGAGACCGGATTCTGTTACCGTGAGCAGAGACCGCACTCTGTGACAGTGAGCACAGTCCGCACTCTGTTACAGTGAGCAGAGACCACACTCTGTTACAGTGAGCAGAGACCGCACTCTGTTACAGTGAGCAGAGACCGCACTCTGTTACAGTGAGCAGAGACCACACTCTGTTACAGTGAGCAGAGACCGCACTCTGTTACAGTGAGCACAGACCGCACTCTGTTAAAGTGAGCAGAGACCGCACTCTGTTACAGTGAGCAGAGACCGCACACTGTTACAGTGAGCAGGGACCGCACGCTGTTACAGTGGGCAGAGACCGCATTCTGTTACAGTGAGCAGAGACCGCACTCTCTTACAGTGAGCAGAGACCGCACTCTGTTACAGTGAGCACAGACCGCACTCTGTTACATTGCGCAGAGACCGGATTCTGTTACAGTGAGCAGAGACCGCGCTCTGTTACAGTGAGCACAGACCGCACTCTGTTACAGTGAGTACGGTCTGCACTCTGTTACAGTGATTACGGACCGCACTCTGTTACAGTGAGCACAGACCGCACTCTGTTACAGTGAGCAGAGACCGCACTCTGTTACAGTGAGCAGAGAACGCACTCTGTTGCAGTGAGCAGAGACCGCACACTGTTACAGTGAGCAGGGACCGCACGCTGTTACAGTGAGCAGAGACCGCACTCTGTTACAGTGAGCAGAGACCGCACTCTCTTACAGTGAGCAGAGACCGCACTCTGTTACAGTGAGCACAGACCGCACTCTGTTACAGTGAGTACGGACCGCACTCTGTTACAGTGAGCAGAGACCGCACTCTTTTACAGTGAGTACGGTCTGCACTCTGTTACAGTGAGTACGGACCGCACTCTGTTACAGTGAGCAGAGACCGCACACAGTTACCGTGAGCAGAGACCGCACTCTGTTACAGTGAGCAGAGACCGCACTCTGTTACAGTGAGCAGAGACCGCACTCTGTTACAGTGAGCAGAGACCGCACTCTGTTACAGTGAGCAGAGACCGCACTCTGTTACAGTGAGCAGAGACCGCTCTCTGTTACAGTGAGCACAGACCGCACTCTGTTACAGTGAGCAGAGACCGCACTCTGTTACAGTGAGCAGAGACCGCACTCTGTTACAGTGAGCACAAACCGCACTCTGTTACAGTGAGCAGAGACCACACACTGTTACCTTGAGCAGAGACCGCACTCTGTCACAGCGAGCACAGACCGCACTCTGTTACAGTGAGCAGAGACCACACTCTGTTACAGTTAGCAGAGACCGCACTCTGTTACTCTGAGCACAGACCGCACTCTGTTACAGTGAGCAGAGACCACACTCTGTTACAGTTAGCAGAGACCGCACTCTGTTACCGTGAGCAGAGACCTCACTCAGTTGCAGTGAGCAGAGACTGCACTCTGTTACAGTGAGCACAGACCGCACTCTGTTACAGTGAGCAGAGACCTCACTCAGTTGCAGTGAGCAGAGACTGCACTCTGTTACAGTGAGCACAGACCGCACTCTGTTACAGTGAGCAGAGACCACACTCTGTTACAGTTAGCAGAGACCACACTCTGTTACAGTGAGCAGAGACCGCACTCTGTTACAGTGAGCACAGACCGCACTCTGCTACAGTGAACAGAGACTGGATTCTGTAACAGTGAGCAGAGACCGCGCTCTGTTACAGTGAGCAGGGACCGCACGCTGTTACAGTGAGCAGAGACCGCACGCTGTTACAGTGAGCACAGACCGCACACTGTTACAGTGAGCAGGGACCGCACGCTGTTACAGTGAGCAGAGACCGCACTCTGTTACAGTGAGCAGAGACCGCACTCTCTTACAGTGAGCAGAGACCGCACTCTGTTACAGTGAGCACAGACCGCACTCTGTTACAGTGAGTACGGACCGCACTCTGTTACAGTGAGCAGAGACCGCACTCTTTTACAGTGAGTACGGTCTGCACTCTGTTACAGTGAGTACGGACCGCACTCTGTTACAGTGAGCAGAGACCGCACACAGTTACCGTGAGCAGAGACCGCACTCTGTTACAGTGAGCAGAGACCACACTCTGTTACAGTGTGCACAGACCGCACTCTGTTACAGTGAGCAGAGACCGTAATCTGTTACAGTGAGCAGAGACCGCACACTGTTACCTTGAGCAGAGACCGCACTCTGTTACAGTGAGCAGAGACCGCACTCTGTTACAGTGAGCACAGACCGCACTCTGCTACAGTGAACAGAGACCGCACTCTGTTACAGTGAGTACGGACCGCACTCTGTTACAGTGAGCAGAGACCGCACTCTTTTACAGTGAGTACGGTCTGCACTCTGTTACAGTGAGTACGGACCGCACTCTGTTACAGTGAGCAGAGACCGCACACAGTTACCGTGAGCAGAGACCGCACTCTGTTACAGTGAGCAGAGACCACACTCTGTTACAGTGTGCACAGACCGCACTCTGTTACAGTGAGCAGAGACCGTAATCTGTTACAGTGAGCAGAGACCGCACACTGTTACCTTGAGCAGAGACCGCACTCTGTTACAGTGAGCAGAGACCGCACTCTGTTACAGTGAGCAGAGACCGCTCTCTGTTACAGTGAGCAGAGACCGCACTCTGTTACAGTGAGCAGAGAACGCACTCTGTTGCAGTGAGCAGAGACCGCACACTGTTACAGTGAGCAGGGACCGCACGCTGTTACAGTGAGCAGAGACCGCACTCTGTTACAGTGAGCAGAGACCGCACTCTCTTACAGTGAGCAGAGACCGCACTCTGTTACAGTGAGCACAGACCGCACTCTGTTACAGTGAGTACGGACCGCACTCTGTTACAGTGAGCAGAGACCGCACTCTTTTACAGTGAGTACGGTCTGCACTCTGTTACAGTGAGTACGGACCGCACTCTGTTACAGTGAGCAGAGACCGCACACAGTTACCGTGAGCAGAGACCGCACTCTGTTACAGTGAGCAGAGACCACACTCTGTTACAGTGTGCACAGACCGCACTCTGTTACAGTGAGCAGAGACCGTAATCTGTTACAGTGAGCAGAGACCGCACACTGTTACCTTGAGCAGAGACCGCACTCTGTTACAGTGAGCAGAGACCGCACTCTGTTACAGTGAGCAGAGACCGCTCTCTGTTACAGTGAGCACAGACCGCACTCTGTTACAGTGAGCAGAGACCGCACTCTGTTACAGTGAGCAGAGACCGCACTCTGTTACAGTGAGCAGAGACCGCTCTCTGTTACAGTGAGCACAGACCGCACTCTGTTACAGTGAGCACAGACCGCACTCTGTTACAGTGAGCAGAGACCACACACTGTTACCTTGAGCAGAGACCGCACTCTGTCACAGCGAGCACAGACCGCACTCTGTTACAGTGAGCAGAGACCACACTCTGTTACAGTTAGCAGAGACCGCACTCTGTTACTCTGAGCACAGACCGCACTCTGTTACAGTGAGCAGAGACCACACTCTGTTACAGTTAGCAGAGACCACACTCTGTTACAGTTAGCAGAGACCGCACTCTGTTACTCTGAGCACAGACCGCACTCTGTTACAGTGAGCAGAGACCGCACTCTGTTACCGTGAGCAGAGACCTCACTCAGTTGCAGTGAGCAGAGACTGCACTCTGTTACAGTGAGCACAGACCGCACTCTGTTACAGTGAGCAGAGACCACACTCTGTTACAGTTAGCAGAGACCACACTCTGTTACAGTGAGCAGAGACCGCACTCTGTTACAGTGAGCACAGACCGCACTCTGCTACAGTGAACAGAGACTGGATTCTGTAACAGTGAGCAGAGACCGCGCTCTGTTACAGTGAGCACAGACCGCACTCTGTTACAGTGAGTACGGTCTGCACTCTGTTACAGTGAGTACGGACCGCGCTCTGTTACAGTGAGCAGAGACCGCACACTGTTACCATGAGCAGAGACCGCACCCTGTTACAGTGAGCAGAGACCGCACTCTGTTACAGTGAGCAGGGACCGCACGCTGTTACAGTGAGCAGAGACCGCACTCTGTTACAGTGAGCAGAGACCGCACAGTTACAGTGAGCAGAGACCGCACTCTGTTACAGTGAGCAGAGACCGCACTCTGTTACAGTGAGCAGAGACCGCACTCTCTTACAGTGAGCAGAGACCGCACTCTGTTACAGTGAGCCCAGACCGCACTCTGTTACATTGCGCAGAGACCGGATTCTGTTACAGTAAGCAGAGACCGCGCTCTGTTACAGTGAGCACAGACCACACTCTGTTACAGTGAGTACGGACCGCACTCTGTTACAGTGAGCAGAGACCGCACTCTGTTACTGTGAGCAGAAATCGCACTCTGTGACCCTGAGCAGAGACCGAACTCTGTTACAGTGAGCAGAGACCGCACTCTGTTACAGTGAGCTCAGACCGCACTCTGTTACATTGCGCAGAGACCGGATTCTGTTACAGTGAGCAGAGACCGCGCTCTGTTACAGTGAGCACAGACCGCACTCTGTTACAGTGAGTACGGACCGCACTCTGTTACAGTGAGCAGAGTCCGCACTCTGTTACTGTGAGCAGACATCGCACTCTGTGACCCTGAGCAGAGACCGCACTCTGTTACAGTGAGCAGAGACCGCACTCTGTTACAGTGAGCACAGACCGCACTCTGTTACATTGAGCAGAGACCGCACTCTGTTACAGTGAGCAGAGACCGCACTCTGTTACAGTGAGCACAGACCGCACTCTGTTACAGTGAGCAGAGACCGCACACTGTTACCGTGAGCAGAGACCGCACTCTGTGACAGTGAGCACAGTCCGCACTCTGTTACAGTGAGCAGAGACCACACTCTGTTCCAGTGAGCAGAGACCGCACTCTGTTACAGTGTGCACAGACCGCACTCTGTTACAGTGAGCAGAGACCGTAATCTGTTACAGTGAGCAGAGACCGCACTCTGTTACAGTGAGCAGAGACCGCACTCTGTTACAGTGAGCAGAGACCGCACTCTGTTACAGTGAGCAGAGACCGCACTCTGTTACAGTGAGCAGAGACCGCTCTCTGTTACAGTGAGCACAGACCGCACTCTGTTACAGTGAGCAGAGACCGCACTCTGTTACAGTGAGCAGAGACCGCACTCTGTTACAGTGAGCACAAACCGCACTCTGTTACAGTGAGCAGAGACCGCACTCTGTCACAGCGAGCACAGACCGCACTCTGTTACATTGAGCAGAGACCGGATTCTGTTACCGTGAGCAGAGACCGCACTCTGTGACAGTGAGCACAGTCCGCACTCTGTTACAGTGAGCAGAGACCACACTCTGTTACAGTGAGCAGAGACCGCACTCTGTTACAGTGAGCAGAGACCGCACTCTGTTACAGTGAGCAGAGACCACACTCTGTTACAGTGAGCAGAGACCGCACTCTGTTACAGTGAGCACAGACCGCACTCTGTTAAAGTGAGCAGAGACCGCACTCTGTTACAGTGAGCAGAGACCGCACACTGTTACAGTGAGCAGGGACCGCACGCTGTTACAGTGGGCAGAGACCGCATTCTGTTACAGTGAGCAGAGACCGCACTCTCTTACAGTGAGCAGAGACCGCACTCTGTTACAGTGAGCACAGACCGCACTCTGTTACATTGCGCAGAGACCGGATTCTGTTACAGTGAGCAGAGACCGCGCTCTGTTACAGTGAGCACAGACCGCACTCTGTTACAGTGAGTACGGTCTGCACTCTGTTACAGTGATTACGGACCGCACTCTGTTACAGTGAGCACAGACCGCACTCTGTTACAGTGAGCAGAGACCGCACTCTGTTACAGTGAGCAGAGAACGCACTCTGTTGCAGTGAGCAGAGACCGCACACTGTTACAGTGAGCAGGGACCGCACGCTGTTACAGTGAGCAGAGACCGCACTCTGTTACAGTGAGCAGAGACCGCACTCTCTTACAGTGAGCAGAGACCGCACTCTGTTACAGTGAGCACAGACCGCACTCTGTTACAGTGAGTACGGACCGCACTCTGTTACAGTGAGCAGAGACCGCACTCTTTTACAGTGAGTACGGTCTGCACTCTGTTACAGTGAGTACGGACCGCACTCTGTTACAGTGAGCAGAGACCGCACACAGTTACCGTGAGCAGAGACCGCACTCTGTTACAGTGAGCAGAGACCGCACTCTGTTACAGTGAGCAGAGACCGCACTCTGTTACAGTGAGCAGAGACCGCACTCTGTTACAGTGAGCAGAGACCGCACTCTGTTACAGTGAGCAGAGACCGCTCTCTGTTACAGTGAGCACAGACCGCACTCTGTTACAGTGAGCAGAGACCGCACTCTGTTACAGTGAGCAGAGACCGCACTCTGTTACAGTGAGCACAAACCGCACTCTGTTACAGTGAGCAGAGACCACACACTGTTACCTTGAGCAGAGACCGCACTCTGTCACAGCGAGCACAGACCGCACTCTGTTACAGTGAGCAGAGACCACACTCTGTTACAGTTAGCAGAGACCGCACTCTGTTACTCTGAGCACAGACCGCACTCTGTTACAGTGAGCAGAGACCACACTCTGTTACAGTTAGCAGAGACCGCACTCTGTTACCGTGAGCAGAGACCTCACTCAGTTGCAGTGAGCAGAGACTGCACTCTGTTACAGTGAGCACAGACCGCACTCTGTTACAGTGAGCAGAGACCTCACTCAGTTGCAGTGAGCAGAGACTGCACTCTGTTACAGTGAGCACAGACCGCACTCTGTTACAGTGAGCAGAGACCACACTCTGTTACAGTTAGCAGAGACCACACTCTGTTACAGTGAGCAGAGACCGCACTCTGTTACAGTGAGCACAGACCGCACTCTGCTACAGTGAACAGAGACTGGATTCTGTAACAGTGAGCAGAGACCGCGCTCTGTTACAGTGAGCACAGACCGCACTCTGTTACACTGAGTACGGTCTGCACTCTGTTACAGTGAGTACGGACCGCACTCTGTTACAGTGAGCAGAGACCGCACACTGTTACCATGAGCAGAGACCGCACCCTGTTACAGTGAGCAGAGACCGCACTCTGTTACAGTGAGCAGGGACCGCACGCTGTTACAGTGAGCAGAGACCGCACTCTGTTACAGTGAGCAGAGACCGCACAGTTACAGTGAGCAGAGACCGCACTCTGTTACAGTGAGCAGAGACCGCACTCTGTTACAGTGAGCAGAGACCGCACTCTCTTACAGTGAGCAGAGACCGCACTCTGTTACAGTGAGCCCAGACCGCACTCTGTTACATTGCGCAGAGACCGGATTCTGTTACAGTAAGCAGAGACCGCGCTCTGTTACAGTGAGCACAGACCACACTCTGTTACAGTGAGTACGGACCGCACTCTGTTACAGTGAGCAGAGACCGCACTCTGTTACTGTGAGCAGAAATCGCACTCTGTGACCCTGAGCAGAGACCGAACTCTGTTACAGTGAGCAGAGACCGCACTCTGTTACAGTGAGCTCAGACCGCACTCTGTTACATTGCGCAGAGACCGGATTCTGTTACCGTGAGCAGAGACCGCACTCTTTGACAGTGAGCACAGTCCGCACTCTGTTACAGTGAGCAGAGACCACACTCTGTTCCAGTGAGCAGAGACCGCACTCTGTTACAGTGAGCAGAGACCGCACTCTGTTACAGTGAGCAGAGACCACACTCTGTTACAGTGAGCAGAGACCGCACTCTGTTACAGTGAGCACAGACCGCACTCTGTTAAAGTGAGCAGAGACCGCACTCTGTTACAGTGAGCAGAGACCGCACACTGTTACAGTGAGCAGGGACCGCACGCTGTTACAGTGGGCAGAGACCGCATTCTGTTACAGTGAGCAGAGACCGCACTCTCTTACAGTGAGCAGAGACCGCACTCTGTTACAGTGAGCACAGACCACACTCTGTTACATTGCGCAGAGACCGGATTCTGTTACAGTGAGCAGAGACCGCGCTCTGTTACAGTGAGCACAGACCGCACTCTGTTACAGTGAGTACGGTCTGCACTCTGTTACAGTGATTACGGACCGCACTCTGTTACAGTGAGCACAGACCGCACTCTGTTACAGTGAGCAGAGACCGCACTCTGTTACAGTGAGCAGAGAACGCACTCTGTTACAGTGAGCAGAGACCGCACACAGTTACAGTGAGCAGGGACCGCACGCTGTTACAGTGAGCAGAGACCGCACTCTGTTACAGTGAGCAGAGACCGCACTCTCTTACAGTGAGCAGAGACCGCACTCTGTTACAGTGAGCACAGACCGCACTCTGTTACAGTGAGTACGGTCTGCACTCTGTTACAGTGAGTACGGACCGCACTCTGTTACAGTGAGCACAGACCGCACTCTGTTACAGTGAGCACAGACCGCACTCTGTTAAAGTGAGCAGAGACCGCACTCTGTTACAGTGAGCAGAGACCGCACACTGTTACAGTGAGCAGGGACCGCACGCTGTTACAGTGGGCAGAGACCGCATTCTGTTACAGTGAGCAGAGACCGCACTCTCTTACAGTGAGCAGAGAACGCACTCTGTTACAGTGAGCACAGACCGCACTCTGTTACATTGCGCAGAGACCGGATTCTGTTACAGTGAGCAGAGACCGCGCTCTGTTACAGTGAGCACAGACCGCACTCTGTTACAGTGAGTACGGTCTGCACTCTGTTACAGTGATTACGGACCGCACTCTGTTACAGTGAGCAAAGACCGCACTCTGTTACAGTGAGCAGAGACCGCACTCTGTTACAGTGAGCAGAGAACGCACTCTGTTGCAGTGAGCAGAGACCGCACACTGTTACAGTGAGCAGGGACCGCACGCTGTTACAGTGAGCAGAGACCGCACTCTGTTACAGTGAGCAGAGACCGCACTCTCTTACAGTGAGCAGAGACCGCACTCTGTTACAGTGAGCACAGACCGCACTCTGTTACAGTGAGTACGGACCGCACTCTGTTACAGTGAGCAGAGACCGCACTCTTTTACAGTGAGTACGGTCTGCACTCTGTTACAGTGAGTACGGACCGCACTCTGTTACAGTGAGCAGAGACCGCACACAGTTACCGTGAGCAGAGACCGCACTCTGTTACAGTGAGCAGAGACCGCACTCTGTTACCTTGAGCAGAGACCACACTCTGTTACAGTGTGCACAGACCGCACTCTGTTACAGTGAGCAGAGACCGTAATCTGTTACAGTGAGCAGAGACCGCACACTGTTACCTTGAGCAGAGACCGCACTCTGTTACAGTGAGCAGAGACCGCACTCTGTTACAGTGAGCAGAGACCGCTCTCTGTTACAGTGAGCACAGACCGCACTCTGTTACAGTGAGCAGAGACCGCACTCTGTTACAGTGAGCAGAGACCGCACTCTGTTACAGTGAGCACAAACCGCACTCTGTTACAGTGAGCAGAGACCACACTCTGTTACAGTGAGCAGAGACCGCACTCTGTTACAGTGAGCAGAGACCGCACTCTGTTACAGTGAGCACAAACCGCACTCTGTTACAGTGAGCAGAGACCGCTCTCTGTTACAGTGAGCACAGACCGCACTCTGTTACAGTGAGCAGAGACCGCACTCTGTTACAGTGAGCAGAGACCGCACTCTGTTACAGTGAGCACAAACCGCACTCTGTTACAGTGAGCAGAGACCGCACTCTGTTACAGTGAGCACAAACCGCACTCTGTTACAGTGAGCAGAGACCGCACTCTGTCACAGCGAGCACAGACCGCACTCTGTTACAGTGAGCAGAGACCACACTCTGTTACAGTTAGCAGAGACCGCACTCTGTTACTCTGAGCACAGACCGCACTCTGTTACAGTGAGCAGAGACCACACTCTGTTACAGTTAGCAGAGACCACACTCTGTTACAGTGAGCAGAGACCGCACTCTGTTACCGTGAGCAGAGACCTCACTCAGTTGCAGTGAGCAGAGACTGCACTCTGTTACAGTGAGCACAGACCGCACTCTGTTACAGTGAGCAGAGACCACACTCTGTTACAGTTAGCAGAGACCACACTCTGTTACAGTGAGCAGAGACCGCACTCTGTTACAGTGAGCACAGACCGCACTCTGCTACAGTGAACAGAGACTGGATTCTGTAACAGTGAGCAGAGACCGCGCTCTGTTACAGTGAGCACAGACCGCACTCTGTTACAGTGAGTACGGTCTGCACTCTGTTACAGTGAGTACGGACCGCGCTCTGTTACAGTGAGCAGAGACCGCACACTGTTACCATGAGCAGAGACCGCACCCTGTTACAATGAGCAGAGACCGCACTCTGTTACAGTGAGCAGGGACCGCACGCTGTTACAGTGAGCAGAGACCGCACTCTGTTACAGTGAGCAGAGACCGCACAGTTACAGTGAGCAGAGACCGCACTCTGTTACAGTGAGCAGAGACCGCACTCTGTTACAGTGAGCAGAGACCGCACTCTCTTACAGTGAGCAGAGACCGCACTCTGTTACAGTGAGCCCAGACCGCACTCTGTTACATTGCGCAGAGACCGGATTCTGTTACAGTAAGCAGAGACCGCGCTCTGTTACAGTGAGCACAGACCACACTCTGTTACAGTGAGTACGGACCGCACTCTGTTACAGTGAGCAGAGACCGCACTCTGTTACTGTGAGCAGAAATCGCACTCTGTGACCCTGAGCAGAGACCGAACTCTGTTACAGTGAGCAGAGACCGCACTCTGTTACAGTGAGCTCAGACCGCACTCTGTTACATTGCGCAGAGACCGGATTCTGTTACAGTGAGCAGAGACCGCGCTCTGTTACAGTGAGCACAGACCGCACTCTGTTACAGTGAGTACGGACCGCACTCTGTTACAGTGAGCAGAGTCCGCACTCTGTTACTGTGAGCAGACATCGCACTCTGTGACCCTGAGCAGAGACCGCACTCTGTTACAGTGAGCAGAGACCGCACTCTGTTACAGTGAGCACAGACCGCACTCTGTTACATTGAGCAGAGACCGGATTCTGTTACAGTGAGCAGAGACCGCACACTGTTACCGTGAGCAGAGACCGCACTCTGTGACAGTGAGCACAGTCCGCACTCTGTTACAGTGAGCAGAGACCACACTCTGTTACAGTGAGCAGAGACCGCACTCTGTTACAGTGAGCAGAGACCACACTCTGTTACAGTGAGCAGAGACCGCACTCTGTTACAGTGAGCACAGACCGCACTCTGTTAAAGTGAGCAGAGACCGCACTCTGTTACAGTGAGCAGAGACCGCACACTGTTACAGTGAGCAGGGACCGCACGCTGTTACAGTGGGCAGAGACCGCATTCTGTTACAGTGAGCAGAGACCGCACTCTCTTACAGTGAGCAGAGACCGCACTCTGTTACAGTGAGCACAGACCACACTCTGTTACATTGCGCAGAGACCGGATTCTGTTACAGTGAGCAGAGACCGCGCTCTGTTACAGTGAGCACAGACCGCACTCTGTTACAGTGAGTACGGTCTGCACTCTGTTACAGTGATTACGGACCGCACTCTGTTACAGTGAGCACAGACCGCACTCTGTTACAGTGAGCAGAGACCGCACTTTGTTACAGTGAGCAGAGAACGCACTCTGTTAGAGTGAGCAGAGACCGCACACTGTTACAGTGAGCAGGGACCGCACGCTGTTACAGTGAGCAGAGACCGCACTCTGTTACAGTGAGCAGAGACCGCACTCTGTTACAGTGAGCACAGACCGCACTCTGTTACAGTGAGTACGGACCGCACTCTGTTACAGTGAGCAGAGACCGCACTCTCTTACAGTGAGCAGAGACCGCACTCTGTTACAGTGAGCACAGACCGCACTCTGTTACAGTGAGTACGGACCGCACTCTGTTACAGTGAGCAGAGACCGCACTCTGTTACAGTGAGTACGGTCTGCACTCTGTTACAGTGAGTACGGACCGCACTCTGTTACAGTGAGCAGAGAGCGCACACAGTTACCGTGAGCAGAGACCGCACTCTGTTACAGTGAGCAGAGACCGCACACTGTTACCTTGAGCAGAGACCGCACTCTGTTACAGTGTGCACAGACCGCACTCTGTTACAGTGAGCAGAGACCGTAATCTGTTACAGTGAGCAGAGACCGCACTCTGTTACAGTGAGCAGAGACCGCACTCTGTTACATTGCGCAGAGACCGGATTCTGTTACAGTGAGCAGAGACCGCACTCTGTTGCAGTGAGTACGGTCTGCACTCTGTTACAGTGAGTACGGACCGCACTCTGTTACAGTGAGCAGAGACCGCACACAGTTACCGTGAGCAGAGACTGCACTCTGTTACAGTGAGCAGAGACCGCACTCTGTTACAGTGAGCAGAGACCGCACACTGTTACCTTGAGCAGAGACCGCACTCTGTTACAGTGAGCAGAGACCGTAATCTGTTACAGTGAGCAGAGACCGCACTCTGTTACAGTGAGCACAGACCGCACTCTGTTACAGTGAGCAGAGACCGCACTCTGTTACAGTGAGCAGAGACCGCACTCTGTTACAGTGAGCACAAACCACACTCTGTTACAGTGAGCATAGACCGCACTCTGTTACAGTGAGCACAGACCGCACTCTGTTACAGTGAGCAGAGACCGCACTCTGTCACAGTGAGCAGAGTCCGCACTCTGTTACAGTGAGCAGAGACCGCACTCTGTTACAGTGAGCATAGACCGCACTCTGTTACAGTTAGCACAAACCGCACTCTGTTACAGTGAGCAGAGACCGCACTCTGTTACAGTGAGCACGGACCTCACTCTGTTAGAGTGAGCAGAGACCGCACTCTGTTACAGTGAGCAGAGACCGCACTCTGTCACAGTGAGCAGAGACCGCACTCTGTCACAGTGAGCAGAGACCGCACTCTGTCACAGTGAGCAGAGACCGCACTCTGTCACAGTGAGCAGAGACCGCACTCTGTCACAGTGAGCAGAGACCGCACTCTGTAACAGTGAGCACAGACCGCACTCTGTTACAGTGAGCAGAGACCACACTCTGTCACAGTGAGCAGAGTCCGCACTCTGTTACAGTGAGCAGAGACCGCACTCTGTTACAGTGAGAACAGACCGCACTCTGTTACAGTGAGCAGAGACCGCACTCTGTCACAGTGAGCAGAGTCCGCACTCTGTCACAGTGAGCAGAGACCGCACTCTGTCACAGTGAGCAGAGACCGCACTCTGTCACAGTGAGCAGAGACCGCACTCTGTCACAGTGAGCAGAGACCGCACTCTGTCACAGTGAGCAGAGACCGCACTCTGTAACAGTGAGCACAGACCGCACTCTGTTACAGTGAGCAGAGACAACACTCTGTCACAGTGAGCAGAGACCGCACTCTGTTACAGTGAGCAGAGACCGCACTCTGTTACAGTGAGCACAGACCGCACTCTGTTACAGTGAGCAGAGACCGCACTCTGTTACAGAGAGCAGAGTCCGCACTCTGTTACAGCGAGCAGAGACCGCACTCTGTTACAGTGAGCACAGACCGCACTCTGTTAAAATGAGCAGAGACCGCACTCTGTTACAGTGAGCAGAGACCGCACTCTGTAACAGTGAGCACAGACCGCACTCTGTTACAGTGAGCAGAGACCGCACTCTGTAACAGTGAGCACAGACCGCACGCTGTTACAGTGAGCAGAGACCGCACTCTGTTACAGTGAGCAGAGACCGCACAGTTACAGTGAGCAGAGACCGCACTCTGTTACAGTGAGCAGAGACCGCACTCTGTTACAGTGAGCAGAGACCGCACTCTCTTACAGTGAGCAGAGACCGCACTCTGTTACAGTGAGCCCAGACCGCACTCTGTTACAGTGAGCAGAGACCGCACAGTTACAGTGAGCAGAGACCGGATTCTGTTACAGTAAGCAGAGACCGCACTCTGTTACAGTGAGCCCAGACCGCACTCTGTTACAGTGAGCAGAGACCGCACAGTTACAGTGAGCAGAGACCGGATTCTGTTACAGTAAGCAGAGACCGCGCTCTGTTACAGTGAGCACAGACCACACTCTGTTACAGTGAGTACGGACCGCACTCTGTTACAGTGAGCAGAGACCGCACTCTGTTACTGTGAGCAGAAATCGCACTCTGTGACCCTGAGCAGAGACCGAACTCTGTTACAGTGAGCAGAGACCGCACTCTGTTACAGTGAGCACAGACCGCACTCTGTTACAGTGAGTACGGTCTGCACTCTGTTACAGTGAGTACGGACCGCACTCTGTTACAGTGAGCAGAGACCGCACTCTGTTACTGTGAGCAGAAATCGCACTCTGTGACCCTGAGCAGAGACCGAACTCTGTTACAGTGAGCAGAGACCGCACTCTGTTACAGTGAGCACAGACCGCACTCTGTTACAGTGAGTACGGTCTGCACTCTGTTACAGTGAGTACGGACCGCACTCTGTTACAGTGAGCAGAGAGCGCACACAGTTACCGTGAGCAGAGACCGCACTCTGTTACAGTGAGCAGAGACCGCACACTGTTACCTTGAGCAGAGACCACACTCTGTCACAGCGAGCACAGACCGCACTCTGTTACAGTGAGCACAGACCGCACTCTGTTACAGTGAGCAGAGACCGTAATCTGTTACAGTGAGCAGAGACCGCACACTGTTACCTTGAGCAGAGACCGCACTCTGTTACAGTGAGCAGAGACCGCACTCTGTTACAGTGAGCACAGACCGCACTCTGTTACAGTGAGCAGAGACCGTAATCTGTTACAGTGAGCAGAGACCGCACACTGTTACCTTGAGCAGAGACCGCACTCTGTTACAGTGAGCAGAGACCGCACTCTGTTACAGTGAGCACAGACCGCACTCTGTTACAGTGAGCAGAGACCGCACTCTGTTACAGTGAGCAGAGACCGCTCTCTGTTACAGTGAGCACAGACCGCACTCTGTTACAGTGAGCAGAGTCCGCACTCTGTTACTGTGAGCAGACATCGCACTCTGTGACCCTGAGCAGAGACCGCACTCTGTTACAGTGAGCAGAGACCGCACTCTGTTACAGTGAGCACAGACCGCACTCTGTTACAGTGAGCAGAGACCGTAATCTGTTACAGTGAGCAGAGACCGCACACTGTTACCTTGAGCAGAGACCGCACTCTGTTACAGTGAGCAGAGACCGCTCTCTGTTACAGTGAGCACAGACCGCACTCTGTTACAGTGAGCAGAGTCCGCACTCTGTTACTGTGAGCAGACATCGCACTCTGTGACCCTGAGCAGAGACCGCACACTGTTACCGTGAGCAGAGACCGCACTCTGTGACAGTGAGCACAGTCCGCACTCTGTTACAGTGAGCAGAGACCACACTCTGTTACAGTGAGCAGAGACCGCACTCTGTTACAGTGAGCAGAGACCACACTCTGTTACAGTGAGCAGAGACCGCACTCTGTTACAGTGAGCACAGACCGCACTCTGTTAAAGTGAGCAGAGACCGCACTCTGTTACAGTGAGCAGAGACCGCACACTGTTACAGTGAGCAGGGACCGCACGCTGTTACAGTGGGCAGAGACCGCATTCTGTTACAGTGAGCAGAGACCGCACTCTCTTACAGTGAGCAGAGACCGCACTCTGTTACAGTGAGCACAGACCACACTCTGTTACATTGCGCAGAGACCGGATTCTGTTACAGTGAGCAGAGACCGCGCTCTGTTACAGTGAGCACAGACCGCACTCTGTTACAGTGAGTACGGTCTGCACTCTGTTACAGTGATTACGGACCGCACTCTGTTACAGTGAGCACAGACCGCACTCTGTTACAGTGAGCAGAGACCGCACTTTGTTACAGTGAGCAGAGAACGCACTCTGTTAGAGTGAGCAGAGACCGCACACTGTTACAGTGAGCAGGGACCGCACGCTGTTACAGTGAGCAGAGACCGCACTCTGTTACAGTGAGCAGAGACCGCACTCTGTTACAGTGAGCACAGACCGCACTCTGTTACAGTGAGTACGGACCGCACTCTGTTACAGTGAGCAGAGACCGCACTCTCTTACAGTGAGCAGAGACCGCACTCTGTTACAGTGAGCACAGACCGCACTCTGTTACAGTGAGTACGGACCGCACTCTGTTACAGTGAGCAGAGACCGCACTCTGTTACAGTGAGTACGGTCTGCACTCTGTTACAGTGAGTACGGACCGCACTCTGTTACAGTGAGCAGAGAGCGCACACAGTTACCGTGAGCAGAGACCGCACTCTGTTACAGTGAGCAGAGACCGCACTCTGTTACAGTGAGCAGAGACCGCACTCTGTTACAGTGAGCAGAGACCGCTCTCTGTTACAGTGAGCACAGACCGCACTCTGTTACAGTGAGCAGAGACCGCACTCTGTTACAGTGAGCAGAGACCGCACTCTGTTACAGTGAGCACAAACCGCACTCTGTTACAGTGAGCAGAGACCACACACTGTTACCTTGAGCAGAGACCGCACTCTGTCACAGCGAGCACAGACCGCACTCTGTTACAGTGAGCAGAGACCGCACTCTGTTACAGTGAGCAGAGACCGCACTCTGTTACATTGCGCAGAGACCGGATTCTGTTACAGTGAGCAGAGACCGCACTCTGTTACAGTGAGTACGGACCGCACTCTGTTACAGTGAGCAGAGACCGCACACAGTTACCGTGAGCAGAGACTGCACTCTGTTACAGTGAGCAGAGACCGCACTCTGTTACAGTGAGCAGAGACCGCACACTGTTACCTTGAGCAGAGACCGCACTCTGTTACAGTGAGCAGAGACCGTAATCTGTTACAGTGAGCAGAGACCGCACTCTGTTACAGTGAGCACAGACCGCACTCTGTTACAGTGAGCAGAGACCGCACTCTGTTACAGTGAGCAGAGACCGCACTCTGTTACAGTGAGCACAAACCACACTCTGTTACAGTGAGCAGAGACCGCACTCTGTTACAGTGAGCACAGACCGCACTCTGTTACAGTGAGCAGAGACCGCACTCTGTCACAGTGAGCAGAGTCCGCACTCTGTTACAGTGAGCAGAGACCGCACTCTGTTACAGTGAGCATAGACCGCACTCTGTTACAGTTAGCACAAACCGCACTCTGTTACAGTGAGCAGAGACCGCACTCTGTTACAGTGAGCACGGACCTCACTCTGTTAGAGTGAGCAGAGACCGCACTCTGTTACAGTGAGCAGAGACCGCACTCTGTCACAGTGAGCAGAGACCGCACTCTGTCACAGTGAGCAGAGACCGCACTCTGTCACAGTGAGCAGAGACCGCACTCTGTCACA
This sequence comes from Somniosus microcephalus, assembly GCF_052327205.1. Taxonomy (NCBI): domain Eukaryota; kingdom Metazoa; phylum Chordata; class Chondrichthyes; order Squaliformes; family Somniosidae; genus Somniosus; species Somniosus microcephalus. The sequence goes on along the minus strand of NC_141006.1, from coordinate 17,714,372 downwards.
GTGAGCAGAGACCGCACTCTGTCACAGTGAGCAGAGACCGCACTCTGTAACAGTGAGCACAGACCGCACTCTGTTACAGTGAGCAGAGACCGCACTCTGTCACAGTGAGCAGAGTCCGCACTCTGTTACAGTGAGCAGAGACCGCACTCTGTTACAGTGAGAACAGACCGCACTCTGTTACAGTGAGCAGAGACCGCACTCTGTCACAGTGAGCAGAGACCGCACTCTGTCACAGTGAGCAGAGACCGCACTCTGTCACAGTGAGCAGAGACCGCACTCTGTCACAGTGAGCAGAGACCGCACTCTGTCACAGTGAGCAGAGACCGCACTCTGTAACAGTGAGCACAGACCGCACTCTGTTACAGTGAGCAGAGACAACACTCTGTCACAGTGAGCAGAGACCGCACTCTGTTACAGTGAGCAGAGACCGCACTCTGTTACAGTGAGCACAGACCGCACTCTGTTACAGTGAGCAGAGACCGCACTCTGTTACAGAGAGCAGAGTCCGCACTCTGTTACAGCGAGCAGAGACCGCACTCTGTTACAGTGAGCACAGACCGCACTCTGTTAAAATGAGCAGAGACCGCACTCTGTTACAGTGAGCAGAGACCGCACTCTGTAACAGTGAGCACAGACCGCACTCTGTTACAGTGAGCAGAGACCGCACTCTGTAACAGTGAGCACAGACCGCACTCTGTTACAGTGAGCAGAGACCACACTCTGTCACAGTGAGCAGAGTCCGCACTCTGTTACAGTGAGCAGAGACCGCACTCTGTTACAGTGAGAACAGACCGCACTCTGTTACAGTGAGCAGAGACCGCACTCTGTCACAGTGAGCAGAGTCCGCACTCTGTCACAGTGAGCAGAGACCGCACTCTGTCACAGTGAGCAGAGACCGCACTCTGTCACAGTGAGCAGAGACCGCACTCTGTCACAGTGAGCAGAGACCGCACTCTGTCACAGTGAGCAGAGACCGCACTCTGTAACAGTGAGCACAGACCGCACTCTGTTACAGTGAGCAGAGACAACACTCTGTCACAGTGAGCAGAGACCGCACTCTGTTACAGTGAGCAGAGACCGCACTCTGTTACAGTGAGCACAGACCGCACTCTGTTACAGTGAGCAGAGACCGCACTCTGTTACAGTGAGCAGAGACCGGACTCTGCTGCAGTGAGCAGAGAACGCACTCTGTTACAGACAGACACAGACACAGACACAGAAACCCCACAGTGCAGATAGAGGCCATTTCGGCCCATCGAGCCTGCACCGACACATATCCCACCCGATCCCCGTAACCCCTACACCAACACATATCCCACTCTATCCCCGTATTTAATCCCCCTAACACTAAGGGTCAATTTATCATAGCCAATCAACCTAACCTGCACATCTTTGGACTGTGGGAGGAAACCGGAGCACCCGGAGGAAACCCACGCAAACACGGGGAGAATGTGCAAACTCCACACAGACAGTCCGCACTCTGTTACAGTGAGCACAGACCGCACTCTGTTACAGTGAGCAGAGACCGCACTCTGTTACATTGAGCAGAGACCGCACTCTGTTACAGTGAGCACGGACCTCACTCTGTTACAGTGAGCAGAGACCGCACTCTGTTACAGTGAGCATAGACCGCACTCTGTCACAGTGAGCAGCGACCGCACTCTGTCGCAGTGAGCAGAGACCGCACTCTGTAACAGTGAGCACAGACCGCACTCTGTTACAGTGAGCACAGACCGCACTCTGTTACAGTGAGCAGAGACCGCACTCTGTGACAGTGAGCAGAGACCGCACTCTGTTACAGTGAGCAGAGACCGCACTCTGTTACAGTGAGCAGAGACCGCACTCTGTGACAGTGAGCAGAGACCGCACTCTGTTACAGTGAGCAGAGACCGCACTCTGTTACAGTGAGCAGAGACGGCACTCTGTGACAGTGAGCAGAGACCGCACTCTGTTACAGTGAGCAGAGACCGCACTCTGTGACAGTGAGCACAGACCGCACTCTGTTACAGTGAGCAGAGACCGCACTCTGTGACAGTGAGCAGAGACCGCACTCTGTTACAGTGAGCAGAGACCACACTCTGTTACAGTGAGCACGGACCTCACTCTGTTACAGTGAGCAGAGACCGCACTCTGTTACAGTGAGCATAGACCGCACTCTGTCACAGTGAGCAGCGACCGCACTCTGTCGCAGTGAGCAGAGACCGCACTCTGTAACAGTGAGCACAGACCGCACTCCGTTACAGTGAGCAGAGACCACACTCTGTCACAGTGAGCAGAGTCCGCACTCTGTTACCGTGAGCAGAGACCGCACTCTGTCACAGTGAGCAGAGTCCGCACTCTGTTACAGTGAGCACAGACCGCACTCTGTTACAGTGAGCAGAGACCGCACTCTGTTACAGTGAGCAGAGTCCGCACTCTGTTACAGTGAGCAGAGACCACACTCTGTCACAGTGAGCAGAGTCCGCACTCTGTTACAGTGAGCACAGACCGCACTCTGTTACAGTGAGCAGAGACCGCACTCTGTTACAGTGAGCAGAGTCCGCACTCTGTTACAGTGAGCAGAGTCCGCACTCTGTTACAGTGAGAACGGACCACACTCTGTTACAGTTAGCAGAGACCGCACTCTGTTACAGTGAGCAGAGACCGCACTCTGTTACAGTGAGCACAGACCGCACTCTGTTACAGTGAGCAGAGACCGCACTCTGTTACAGTGAGCAGGGACCGCACTCTGTTACAGTGAGCAGAGACCGCACTCTGTTACAGTGAGCAGGGACCGCACTCTGTTGCAGTGACAAGAGACCACACTCTGTTACAGTGAGCAGAGACCGCACTCTGTTGCAGTGACAAGAGACCGCACTCTGTTACAGTGAGCAGAGACCGCACTCTGTTACAGTGAGCAGAGACCGCACTCTGTTGCAGTGACAAGAGACCACACTCTGTTACAGTGAGCAGAGACCGCACTCTGTTACAGTGAGCAGAGACCGCACTCTGTTGCAGTGACAAGAGACCACACTCTGTTACAGTGAGCAGAGACCGCACTCTGTTGCAGTGACAAGAGACCGCACTCTGTTACAGTGAGCAGAGACCGCACTCTGTTACAGTGAGCAGAGACCGCACTCTGTTGCAGTGACAAGAGACCACACTCTGTTACAGTGAGCAGAGACCGCACTCTGTTACAGTGAGCAGAGACCGCACTCTGTTACAGTAAGCAGAGACCGCACTCTGTTACAGTGAGCAGAGACCTCACTCTGTTACAGTGAGCAGAGACCGCACACTGTTACAGTGAGCAGAGACCGCACTCTGTTACAGTGAGCAGAGACCGCACTCTGTTACAGTGAGCAGAGACCGCACACTGTTACAGTGAGCAGAGACCGCACTCTGTTACAGTGAGCAGAGACCGCACTCTGTTACAGTGAGCAGAGACCGCACTCTGTTACATTGAGCAGAGACCGCACTCTGTTACAGTGAGCAGACACCGCACTCTGTTACAGTGAGCAGAGACCGCACTCTGTTACATTGAGCAGAGACCGCACTCTGTTACAGTGAGCAGAGACCGCACTCTGTTACAGTGAGTACGGTCTGCACTATGTTACAGTGATTATGGACCGCACTCTGTTACAGTGAGCAGAGACTGCACACTGTTACCGTGAGCAGATTCCGCACTCTGTTACAGTGAGCGGAGACCGCACACTGTTACCGTCAGCAGAGACCGCACTCTGTTACAGTGAGCAGAGACCGCACTCTGTTACAGTGAGCAGAGACCGCACTCTGTTACAGTGAGCAGAGACCGCACTCTGTTACAGTGAGCAGAGACCGCACTCTGTTACAGTGAGCAGAGACCGCACTCTGTAACAGTGAGCATAGACCGCACTCTGTTACAGTGAGCAGAGACCGCACTCTGTTACAGTGAGCAGAGACCGCACTCTGTTACAGTGAGCAGAGACCGCACTCTGTTACAGTGAGCAGAGACTGCACTCTGTTACAGTGAGCAGAGATCGCACTCTGTTACAGTGAGCATAGACCGCACTCTGTTACAGTGAGCAGAGACCGCACTCTGTTACAGTGAGCATAGACTGCACGCTTACAGGAAGCACCGTTTCTGAGTGACAGTGATGGGTAGTTACTACAGTAAATGCCTGTAGGGCTCTGTTTAAGGTGAGATATTTTACAGTCAACTACTCTTGTGCTTGAATGTTCTATTTCAATTGTTACAATGAGCCTCACTATATTTTGGCCACAGATTCCAATTTCCTACCTGTACACAAGCAAAGTACTGCAGAAACTGGAAATCTGTAATAACAGAAAATGCTGGAATTATTCAGCAGGTTAGGCAGCATCTGTGGAGAGAGATACAAAGCTAACGTTTCAGGTCAATGACCTAGCATCAGAAATGGAAGAAGTTAGAGACATAACAGGTTTGTAGCAAGTGCAGAGGCAGGGAAAGGAGGGGAGGGGAGGAAAGAAAAAAAGGGAAGATCTGTGATGGGTGAATGGTGGAAGGCAGGAGTGACTAATTGACAAAAGGGATGATGGTGCAAAGCAAAAGTGGTTGGTAATGGTACAAGTAAATAAACAATTGATTGGTGTAGAAGAGGTTTAAATGGCAACAGCAGAACAATTACCAGCACCTGCTGTTCGAAAAAATGGGAGCAGTGGTTATGATCTGAAATTGTTGAACTCGATATTGAGTCCGGAAGGCTGTAAAGTGCCTAATCGGAAGATGAGGTGCTGTTCCTCGAGCTTCATTAGAACAATGAACGCGGGCGAGGTTCGAGAGGTCAGAGTAGGATTGGGATGGAGAATTAAAATGACAAGCGACCGGAAGCTCATGGTCGCGCTTGCGAACTGAGTAGAGGTGATTGCTTTATTTAACACCTCTGTTCAGTACACAAGCTTGGTTGGATGCTTAGCAATGTTGGCCAGGATACCAGGAGAACTCCCTACTCTTCTTGGAATGCTGCCATATGATCTTTTACATCCACCTAAGCAGGTGGACACGGCCTTTGCTTAACACTTCATCTGAAAGACAGCATCTCCAATAATCCAGCTCTCCCTCAGTACCACACTGACGTGTCAGCCTAGATTATACACTCGAGTCCTGGAATAGAGCCTGAAACCACTGCCTTCTCATTCAGGGGTGAGAGTGCTACCATTGAACCAATCTGTTAACTGAACTTAGGCAATTCAAAGTTACTTTTTGCCTGTGTAACACTTTAGGATGCTCCTGAAATATTTGACAAGGTGCTAAATAATGTAAGTCTGTCTTTTTGTCTTTGTGTCACTGAGAGGAAAATAGGAGTTAGAATCTCAGATGCACCTCTATTGGTTTCACCGAGTTCTTTAAATAAATTAAACTAAACATAGAAACATAGAAGATAGGAGCAGGCCATTTGGCACCTCGAGCCCGCTCCACCATTTAATGAGATAATGGCTGATCATCCAAATTCATCTCTGTCCTAAATGGCTCACCCCTTAGACTGTGACCCCTGGTTCTAGACTCCCCCGCCATCGGGAACATTCTTCCTGCGTCTAGTCTGTCTAGTCCTGTTAAAATTTTATAAGTTTCAATGAGATCCCCTCTCATTCTTCTAAACTCTAGCGAATATAAGCCTAATCAACCCAATCTCTCCTCATATGTCATTCCTGCCATCTCAGGTATCAGTCTGGTGAATCTTCGCTGCACTCTCTCCATGGCAAGAACATCCTTCCTCAGGTAAGGCGACCAAAACTGCACACAATATTCAAGGTGTGATCTCTCCAAGGCCCTGTACAACTCCAGCAAGACATCCTTGTTCCTGTACTCAAATCCTCTCGCTATGAAGGTCAACATACCATTTGCCTTCTTAACCACCTGCTGCTCCTGCATACTTACCATCAGCGACTGGTGCACAAGGGCACACAGGTCTCGTTGCACTTCCCCTTTTCCCAATCTACTGCCGTTCAGATAATAATCTCTCTTCCTGATTTTGCCACCGAAGTGGATAACCTCACATTTATTCACATTATACTGCATCTGCCAGCATCTGCCCAATCACCCAACCTGTCCAAATCATACTGGAGTTTCTCTGCATCCTCCTCACAGCACACACGCCCACCCAGCTTTGTGTCATCTGCAAACTTGGAGATATTACATCTAGTTCCCTCGTCTACATCATTTATATATATTGTGAATAGCTGGGGACCTAGCACCGATCCCTGCGGTACCCCACTAGTCACTGCCTGCCACTCGGAAAAAGACCCATTTATTCCAACTCTTTGTTTCTTGTCTGCCAACCAGTTCTCTATACAAGACAGTACCTTACCCCCAATCCCATGTGCTTTAACTTTACACGCTAATCTCTTATGCGGGACCTTATCGAAAGCCTTCTGAAAGTCCAAATACACCACATCCACTGGTTCTCCCTTATCTATTCTACCAGTTACATCCTCAAAAACTTCCAGTAGATTAGTCAAGCATGATTTACCTTTTGTAAATCCATGTTGACTTTGTCCGATCCTGTCACTGTTTTCCAAGTGCTCTGCTATTACATCTTTTATAATGGACTCTAGCATTTTCCCCACTACCAATGTCAGGCTTACTGGTCTATAATTCCCCATTTTCTCTCTACCACCCTTTTTAAATAGTGGGGTTACATTAGCTATCCTCCAATCCATGGGAACTGTTCCAGAGTCTATAGAATTTTGGAAGATGACCAGCAATGCATCTACTATTTCTAGGGCCACTTCCTCAAGTACCCTAGGATGTAGATTATCAGGCCCTGGGGATTTATCGGCCTTCAATCCCATCCATTTCCCTTACGCAATTTCCCTACAAATACTGATTTCATTCAATTCCTCCCTCTCATTAGACCCTATGTTCCCCGACATCGCTGGGAGGTTATTTATGTCCTCCTTTGTGAAAGCAGAACCAAAGTATGTATTTAATTGGTCACCCATTTCTTTATTCCCCATTATAAATTCCCCTGATTCTGACTGCAAGGGACCTATGCTTGACTTCACCAATCTTTTTCTCTTCACATATCTATAGAAGCTATTACAGTCAGTTTTTATGTTGCCTGCAAGCTTACTCTCATACTCTATTTTTCCCCTCTTAATTAATCCCTTTGTCCTCCTTTGCTGAATCCTAAACTGCTCCCAATCCTCAGGATTGCTGCTTTTTCTGGCCAAATTATATTTCCTCTCCTTGGATCTTATGCTATCCCTAATTTCCCTTGTTAGCCACGGTTGAGTCACCTTTTTTGATTTATTTTTATGCCAAACAGGGATGAACAAATTCTGTAGTTCATCCATGCGATCTTTAAATGTTTGCCATTGCCTGTCCACCGTCAACCCTTTAAGTAACATTCCCCAATCCATCCTAGCCAACTTGTGCCTCATACCATCATAGTTTCCTTTATTTAAATTCAGGACCCTAGTCTCTGAGTCAACTACTTCACTCTCCATTTTAATGAAGAATTCCATCATATTCTGATTGCTCCTCCCCAAGGGACCTCACACAAGATTGCTAATTAATCCTTTCTCATTACATAATACCCAATCTAAGATGGCCTGATCTCTAGTTGGTTCCTCGACATATTGGTCCAGGAAACCATCCCGTATAGACTCTAGGAATTCCTCCTCCACAGTATTGTTACTAATTTGGTTAGCCCAATCTATATGTAGATTAAAGTCACCCATGATAACTACTGTGCCCTTATTGCATGCATCTCTAATTTCCCATTTAATGCCATCCCCAACCTCAGCATTACTGTTTGGGGGTCTGTTTTCTGCCCCTTGGTATTTCTCATTTCTGCCCATACAGATTCCACATCATCAGAGCTAATATCCTTCCTACTATTGCATTAATCTCCTCTTTAACCAGCAATGCTACCCCACCTCCTTTTCCTTTTTGACTGTCCTTCCTGAATATTGAATACCCTTGGATGTTGAATTCCCAGTCTTGGTCACCCTGGAGCCATGTCTCCGTAATCCCAATTGTATCATATCCAGTTACATCTATTTGCGCAGCTAATTCATCCACCCTATTATGAATGCTCCTCGCATTAAGACACAAAGCCTTCAGGCTTGAATTTTTAAAACTCTTAGTCCTTTTGGAATTCTTATTTACTGTGGCCCTATTTGATTTACACCCTTGATTTCTCTGCCTTCCACTTTTCCTTTTCTCCTTCCTGTCTTTTGTTTCTATCCTTGCTTCCCTTTCCTCTGTCTCCCTGCACAGGTTCCCAACCCCCTGCCATTTTAGTTTAAACCCTCCCCAACAGCACTAGCAAACACTCCCCCTAGTACATTGGTTCCGGTCCTGCCCAGGTGCAAACCGTCCAGCTTGTACTGGTTCCCCCTCCTCCAGAACCGGTTCCAAAGTCCCAGGAATTTGCACCATTCCTTTAGCCATGTATTCATCTGAAATATCCTTCCATTTCTACTCTGACTAGCACGTGGCACTAGTAGCAATCCTGAGATTACTATCTTTGAAGTCCTATTTTTTAATTTACCTCCTAACGCCCTATATTCAGCTTTTAGGACCTCATCCTGGTTTTTACCTATATCGTTGGTATCTATATGCACCACAACAACTCCAGAATGCCCTGCAGCCACCCCAAGACATCCTTGACCCTTGCACCAGGGAGGCAACATACCATCCTGGAGTCTCATTTGAGGCCGCAGCAATGCCTATCTATTCCCCTTACAATAGAATCCCCTATCACTATAGCTCTCCCGCTCTTTTTCCTCCCGTCCTGTGCAGCAGGACCACCCATGGTGCCAGGAAGTTGGCTGCTGCTGCCTTCCCCCAATAAGCCATCTCCCTCAACAATATCCAAAGTGGTATATCTGTTTGAAAGGGGGATGGCCACAGGAGACCCCTGAACTACCTGCCTGCGCCTACTACTCTGCCTGGTGGTCACTCATTCCCTTCCAGCCTGTGCAGCCTTTACCTGCGGTGTGACCAACTCCCTAAACGTGCTATCCACGATGTCCTCAGCATCACGATAGCTCCGGTATGTATCCATTCGCAGCTCCGGCGCCGCAATGCGGTCTGTCAGTAGCTGCAGCTAGATACACTTCCCGCACACATGGTCATAAAGTTAAAGTTTTAAAGGTAAAATAAACCAGTGATTAATAATAATAATCAACTTTATTGTCATTGTTAGTGCACAAGTGCAGTACAATGAAATGTAGGCTTGTGGCTCCCAAGAGTGTACATTTAGATTAAGACATTTAAACATTCAACATACATTTGGCTTGTAATACATTAACATAAACATAAACATAATAAAGTGCATTGGCAGATGTGCAGGCTTTAGAGTTTATTTGTGGAGTTCAGTAGGATGACAGCCCTGGGAAAGAAGCTGTTCCTAAATCTGGTCGTACGGGTGCGAATGCATCTGTAGCGTCTCCCAGATGGCAGGAGGGCGAACAGACTGTGGCTGGGGTGGGTAGGGTCTTTGATGATGGTCCTTGACCTCCGTAAACAGCGTTTCTGGTATATGTGCTCTATGGTCGGTAGCCGGGTGCCGGTAATGCGTTGGGCAGTTTTGACTACCCGCTGCAGGGCTTTCCGGTCATAGTAGCTACAGCTGCCATACCATACTGTGATATGATTGTAATGAGAGATGGGAATATAATCATAGTTAAATGAAGACATTTGTAATCATTAAGAGATTGAGTATTTAGACTAAAAATGATGTGTCCCAAATCATAGGAAGTAGTTACCACAATGCCCTTTCAGGAAGGAAACCTGCTGCCTTTACTCGGTCTGGCCTATATGTGACTTCAGTCCCACATCAATGTGGTCGACTCTTAACTGCCCTCTGAATTGGCCCAGCAAACCACTCAGTTATAGCAAACTACTAACTCTCTACCTAACAACATCTTGGGAGCACCTTCAACACATGGACTGCAGCAGTTCAAGAAGAAGGTCTACCACCACCTTCTCAGGGCAACTAGCGATGGGCAATATATCTCAGCCAAAATATAAAGTTTACTCTAAAAAGCTGCAAATGCACTTAATAAAGTGTCAAAAATCAAAATATTCTTGGGGAGGCAGGTACCCAGTCCCCTTTGGAAATTAACCTCAGTGCTCACAAGCCCTTCAGAAAGTTGGAAATCCCCACTGCCTACAACCAGTAGTGGTCCCACTCCTGCATGTGGTCTATGGCCTGAACCTGGTGCCTTGTTGCCCACCATCTGAACCTGGTGCCTTGTTGCCCACCATCTGATCCTGGTGCCTTTGTTGCCCACCATCCAATCCTGGTGCCTTGTTGCCCACCATCTGATCCTGGTGCCATGTTGCCCACCATCTGATCCTGGTGCCATGTTGCCGACCATCTGATCCTGGTCCCTTGCTGCCCACCATCTGATCCTGGTCCCTTGCTGCCGACCATCCGATCCTGGTCCCTTGCTGCCCACCATCTGATCCTGGTCCCTTGCTGCCGACCATCCGATCCTGGTGCCTTGCTGCCGACCATCCGATCCTGGTCCCTTGTTGCCTACCATCTGATCCTCGTCCCTTGCTGCCCACCATCTGATCCTGGTCCTTTGCTGCTCACCACCAATCCTGGTGCCTTGTTGCCCACCATCTGATCCTCGTCCCTTGCTGCCCACCATCTGATCCTGGTCCTTTGCTGCCCACCATCTGATCCTCGTCCCTTGCTGCCCACCATCTAATCCTGGTGCCTTGTTGCCCACCATCTGATCCTGGTCCCTTGCTGCCGACCATCTGATCCTGGTCCCTTGCTGCCCACCATCTGATCCTGGTGCCTTGTTGCCCACCATCCAATCCTGGTGCCTTGCTGCCCACCATCCGATCCTGGTGCCTTGTTGCCCACCATCTGATCCTCGTCCTTTGCTGCCCACCATCTGATCCTGGTGCCTTGCTGCCGACCATCTGATCCTGGTGCCTTGCTGCCCACCATCCAATCCTGGTGCCTTACTGCCCACCATCTGATCCTGGTCCCTTGCTGCTGACCATCCAATCCTGGTGCCTTGTTGCCCACCATCTGATCCTGGTGCCATGTTGCCCACCATCTGATCCTGGTGCCTTGCTGCCCACCATCCAATCCTGGTGCCTTGCTGCCCACCATCTGATCCTGGTCCTTTGCTGCCCACCATCCAATCCTGGTGCCTTGTTGCCCACCATCTGATCCTGGTCCCTTGCTGCCCACCATCCAATCCTGGTCCTTTGCTGCCGACCATCCAATCCTGGTGCCTTGCTGCCCACCATCCAATCCTGGTGCCTTGCTGCCCACCATCCAATCCTGGTGCCTTGCTGCCCACCATCTGATCCTGGTGCCTTGCTGCCCACCATCTGATCCTGGTCCTTTGCTGCCCACCATCTGATCCTGGTGCCTTGCTGCCCACCATCTGATCCTAGTCCTTTGCTGCCCACCATCTGATCCTGGTGCCTTGTTGCCCACCATCTGATCCTGGTGCCATGTTGCCCACCATCTGATCCTGGTACCTTGCTGCTGACCATCTGATCCTGGTGCCTTGCTGCCCACCATCTGATCCTGGTGCCTTGTTGCCCACCATCTGATCCTGGTGCCATGTTGCCCACCATCCAATCCTGGTGCCTTGCTGCCCACCATCTGATCCTGGTGCCATGTTGCCCACCATCTGATCCTGGTGCCTTGCTGCCCACCATCTGATCCTGGTGCCTTGCTGCCCACCATCCAATCCTGGTGCCTTGCTGCCCACCATCCAATCCTGGTGCCTTGTTGCCCACCATCCGATCCTGGTCCCTTGCTGACGACCATCCAATCCTGGTGCCTTGCTGCCCACCATCCAATCCTGGTGCCTTGTTGCCCACCATCTGATCCTCATCCCTTGCTCCCCACCATCCGATCCTGGTCCCTTACTGCCCACCATCTGATCCTGGTGCCTTGTTGCCCACCATCTGATCCTCGTCCTTTGCTGCCGACCATCTGATCCTGGTGCCTTGCTGCCCACCATCTGATCCTGGTGCCTTGCTGCCCACCATCTGATCCTGGTGCCTTGCTGCCCACCATCTGATCCTGGTGCCTTGCTGCCCACCATCTGATCCTGGTGCCTTGCTGCCCACCATCTGATCCTGGTGCCTTGCTGCCCACCATCTGATCCTGGTGCCTTGCTGCCCACCATCTGATCCTGGTGCCTTGCTGCCCACCATCTGATCCTGGTCCCTTGCTGACGACCATCTGATCCTGGTGCCTTGCTGACGACCATCTGATCCTGGTGCCTTGCTGCCCACCATCTGATCCTGGTGCCTTGCTGCCCACCATCTGATCCTGGTCCCTTGCTGATGACCATCTGATCCTGGTGCCTTGCTGCCCACCATCTGATCCTGGTGCCTTGCTGCCCACCATCCAATCCTGGTGCCTTGCTGCCCACCATCTGATCCTCATCCCTTGCTCCCCACCATCTGATCCTGGTCCCTTGCTGACGACCATCCGATCCTGGTCCCTTGCTGCCCACCATCCAATCCTGGTGCCTTGCTGCCCACCATCCAATCCTGGTGCCTTGCTGCCCACCATCTGATCCTGGTCCCTTGCTGCCGACCATCCAATCCTGGTGCCTTGTTGCCCACCATCTGATCCTGGTGCCTTGCTGCCCACCATCCAATCCTAGTCCCTTGCTGCCCACCATCTGATCCTCGTCCCTTGCTGCCCACCATCCAATCCTGGTGCCTTGTTGCCCACCATCTGATCCTGGTCCCTTGCTGCACACCATCCAATCCTAGTCCCTTGCTGCCCAACATCTGATCCTGCTGCCTTGCTGCCAAAGTTTGGCACTGGCTCCAGACTCCTTCCTCCCCCCCCCCTTTACTTATCTACTCTTCATGTTAGATGCAATGGAGGAACCAGTTCTCAAATAAGAGCCAAAATGATTGGATAAAGAGCAATCTTCCATTAGGTGACGTGTGGTATCAACCTGGGTTATTTTGCTTTTCAAGTTACACATGATCAACATTAAAAGCCACCCAAATTGTGATTTTGAAATTCCATGCTGAGAAGAGGGAGGTGTGGAGATGCCGGAGTTGGACTGGGCTGGACAAATGTAAGATATCACACAACACCAGGTTATAGTCCAACAGCTTTATTTGAAATCACAAGCTTTCGGAGCACTGCTCCTTGGTCAGGTGAAGTGGAGAAATGCATAAAGACACAGCTTATATAGTCAGAAACTTGATGTCTGTGTCGATATGCGCGATCTTCTTGGAGATCCTTGGAGATTTTACTTTTGCTCTGATTGGACTCATACATAGGCCAACTCTTGGGTTTCTCCCAAGCCAGAGCTCGATGCTGCATCCCAGTGAGGAGGGTGTAGTCCCGCTTCACTATCGGACAACCTGGCTTGAGATGCAACGCAAAAAATAGCCCAGCCTGAAACTCTTCGAAATCTGGCTCCCATCATTCGCGCACTGCCAATGGCTGGCTTACATGCTGACAACATCCTTCCTGCAGCCCAGACAGCTCACAAGAGGGAAGTGCACCAGCCGACACAAACTAGTGGAAATTCACAATACTACAACAAACCAGCCCAAAAGACCCCATGGAGATGAACGTTGCTGAAACATATTGCTCGACAGTAGCTCTAAAACCCCACCCACTAGAACACAGCCCCAGAAAGGGCCACTGCAGTCCCTCAGGCTCCGCCCAACCTATAAAAGAATCCCAAATGGCAAGTCTCTTATACCCGTTAATCGCTGCTCACAGCAGCAAGCTATCCGACTCCCCTCCGCTCTCTGCCTTCACTGTGTCCCCTGGGCAGTCTGGAGAAACATGTTCACCATCCACTGTGTGAAGCAGTTAAATCTAAACGGTCTAAATCTTCCCTTTGCCGAGCTTGAGTCTGTGCCCTCAGTTACAGTGGAGCCAGCCCCCGGGGCTCCCTGTGTATGGAGCTGACTGTGTCGGATTCACTCGCTGTGACTCCGCGTCTCTGTATTAAGCACAGTGAAGCGTGCACACAGTGTATCGGGTCAGCTGTACATCAGAGCGGAGCCAGGAGTGATCGCAATTCAAACCAAGAGGACTTAATGAGCAACACCATCTTCGGAGGGGTCGCACCTTCACCTCGGTAACCTCTGGCAAAGATAGCTGTGCCTTGACACATCATTTGGACGTTCTGCGCCGCCTACAATACCAGCTGCAAAAAGCTGACATCAAAATAAAGAGATGGAGATGAGCAGGAGAAGGGCTGAAAGTTTGCGACAGGCGGCCAGAAGGAAGGGGGCGGGGGAAAGGTTAAAAATAGCCCGCCTGCTATCTCTCACTAAAGAGTTGAGATGTAAGGAGTCCTCCAGGCTGCCGCGAGTGCTTTTCACCCGGCAACTAGCTGACTGAGAGCGAAACATGTGTATATCTGCAAAAGGCAGGACCCTTTAGCTAGTGGCCAGAGTGACCGAGGTCCTGCTGTCATAGATGATAGAATGTATTCCCCCGCTCCCCACACACAATGCCTTTAGCTGGGGGAGCTCTCAGCAGAGGAGACTGCAGTATGACCATCAGGAGAGTACCGCGCTGACTGATGTCTTGATGCAGAGGCTGTGACAGGTGCAACAGCTCAGCCTTGCAGCAATAACCGTGTTAATACATCCTGCGCTCCTGCAATGTGACGTTCAACATGAATTATTGTATCTGTACCGCGCATTAAACCAGGGTTATAAATTTTTATCTTCAGAAGGGAAAGGAAAAATAAACAGTGCAGGGCGTTTATGGTTTACACAATCAGCTCTCACCAATGGGCTCTCTGTGACATGCTGTCCTGCAAAAAGAAAATGTATTGTGTAAAAATGCTGCATAGTGGTCTCTCTAAATTTCTATTTAAGTGTAAAGCGATCTAATTACAGACCCAGTCTGGTGATATTACAGATAATGCAAATCCATTGGCAGGATAGGCGCACCAACATCACTGTTCTTGCTCAGGCCAACATCCCCAGCATCAAAGCTTTGACCACACTCAATCAGCTCCGATGGACAGGTCACATTGTCCGCATGCCCGATACGAGACTCCCAAAACAAGCGTTCTACTCGGAGCTCCGGCACGGCAGGAGAACCCCAGGTGGGCAGAGGAAACGCTTCAAGGACACCCTCAAAACCTCCTTGAAAAAATGCAACATCCCCATCGACACCTGGGAATCCCTGGCCCAAGACCGCAAAAAGTGGAGGAGGAGCATCTGGGAAGGCGCCGAACACCTCGAGTCTCTTCACCGGGAGCAAGCGGAAGCCAAGCGCAGGCAGCGCAGGGAGCGCACGTCAACCCAAGCACCCCACCCACCCGCCCCTTCAACCACCATCTGCCCCACCTGTGACAGAGACTGTAGGTCCTGCATTGGACTCATCAGTCACCTGAGAACTCATTTTTAGTGTGGAAGCAAGTGATCCTCGGTTCCAAGGGACTGCCTAAGAAGAAGAGAGAAGAATGTACAGACCCAGTCTGGTACTATTACAGACCCAGTCTGGTGATATTACAAATAATGTACAGACCCAGCCTGGTGATATTACAGACCCAGCCTGGTGATATTACAGATAATGTACAGACCCAGCCTGGTGATATTACAGACCCAGCCTGGTGATATTACAGATAATGTACAGACCCAGCCTGGTGATATTACAGATAATGTACAGACCCAGTCTGGTACTATTACAGACCCAGCCTGGTGATATTACAGATAATGTACAGACCCAGTCTGGTACTATTACAGACCCAGCCTGGTGATATTACAGATAATGTACAGACCCAGTCTGGTTGTGATGAAATATTCCATTCACCACTGCCTGTGACTGAGATCGGTTTCAGTGTCATTTCCCTTCCCCCAGACCTCATTGTATTGTGTACTGGAATGTGCTGTATTGTATACTGGAATGTGCTGGAATGTGCTGTGTGTAGGGCTCCGCCCATACCTGGCCCCGTTTGTAAGCTAGCTTCAGTCTGGCCTCAGTCTCCAGAAGGAAGACATCTCTCTCTCTTACGTGTTACTTTCTAAGTTAATAAAAGCCTTGTTTTTGTTCTGCTAACTTCGAGTCTCGGAATTATTGAGGCACATCAATTTTATTAACTTATTTTTCAACACTATGGATCAACTCCTGAAACCCGAATGTTTGGATTTGGATCAACATGCTCCGGACACATCAGCACGCTTCGGACACTGGTTTGAGTATATGGAATTCTTCCTGGACAATTCCGCAGCCGTCAAAGACGCTACGGACGCTGCGAGGATGAGACTCGGAATTCTGCGGAATTGGGTAAGCCACCAGGTTTACCCCCTCATCCAAGACGCCGAGACGTACCTGGCCGCCTGCAACATCTTAAAGGCGCATTACCAGCAGCCTACGAATGAGGTGTATGCTAGGCACCTGCTCGCTACCCGTGCACAGCGACATGGGGAATCGGTGGAGGAGTTCCTAAGCACCCTGAAAATGCTTGGCAAAGACTGCAAGTGCCGAGATGTAAAAGCCGCAGTGTACACTGACGAGCTTGTTCGCGATGCCTTCATCACAGGCCTCAGCTCCACTTACATCCGGCAAAGACTGCTGGAAAAAACGGGGTTGGACCTGAAACAGGCTGCGGCCATCGCGCGATCCCTGGATGTGGCCCAGAGAAACTCGGACGCCTACTCTTCAGCCCGCGCCGTCCACGCCGCCACGTGTGCACCGAGGGCGCCGCCATCTTGGAAGGCATCTTCCCCGCCCGACAGCCCGACACCAGCTGGGCCCCGCTCTCCCCCCAGAAGCCCTACGACAGCCGCGACGCGTCAGGGACCCAACTGCTACTTCTGCGGGCAGCCAAAGCACACCAGAAACCTGTGCCCGGCGAAAGGCACCACCTGCTTTAAGTGCGGTAAGAAGGGGCACTTCGGGAAGGTGTGCAGAGGGAACCCCGCCGGAAAACCAACTGCCGGAAAACCCGCCACCGCCGCGTGTGCGCCGTGGGAGCAGCCATCTTGGACGCCATCTTGCCCGACCTCGTGGGGTCTGCCATCTTGTGAGCAGACAGCGTGGACGCCATCTTGTATCGATCAGGGCCCTACAGTGGCATCGGTCACAGTGGACCAGACCAGGCCGCACCCGCTATCCAGATCAATGGTGGACATCGAGGTAAACGGGTGCCGGGTTAAATGCTTAATTGACAGTGGAAGCACGGAGAGCTTTATACATCCAGAACTGGCACAACAACTCTCCCTAAAGGTGGTCCCTACTCAGGGTACCATCTCTATGGCTGATAAAACCCAGACATCGACCATTCTGGGTTACTGCACGGTACAATTGTGCGTTAACGGAACTGTATATGATAATTTTAAAGTATTAATCATGAAGAACCTATGTGCGAGCGTGATCTTGGGCCTGGATTTCCAGTGCAACCACCAAAGCATCACGCTCAAGTACGGTGGGTCCCAGCCGCCCCTCACAGTGTGCGGTCTGGCTACCCTGAAGGTAAAGCCGCCTTCGCTATTCGCGAACCTTACCCCTAACTGCCGGCCAATAGCGACCAAAAGCAGGAGGTACAGCTGGGAGGACAGGCGGTTTATCGCGACCGAGGTAGACAGGCTCCTGAAAGAGCGCATTATTGAACGCAGCAACAGCCCGTGGCGCGCCCAAGTGGTAGTGGTAAGGGGTAGCGAGAAGAAACGGATGGTGATCGACTATAGTCAAACGATCAACAGGTACACCCTACTAGACACCTAACCGCTACCCCGCATATCAGAAATGGTGAACCAAATCACCCAATACCGGGTGTTCTCCACCATCGACCTCAAGTCAGCGTACCACCAGCTCCCTATCAGACCAGAGGACCGCCCGTACACCGCCTTCGAGGCGAATGGACGCCTCTACCAATTCCTCAGAGTCCCCTTTGGGGTGACGAATGGGGTCTCGGTCTTCCAGAGGGAGATGGACCGCATGGTCGATGACCACCACTTGCAGGCAACCTTCCCCTACCTCGACAACGTCACCATCTGCGGTCACAACCAGCAGGATCACGACTCGAACCTCGAGAGGTTCCTGAAAACCGCACAAAAACTCAACCTCACCTACAACGAGGACAAGTGCGTTTACAACACCACGCGCCTCTGCATACTAGGCAGCGTGGTGGAGAATGGGGAAATTGGGCCAGGTCCCGACCGATTGCGCCCCCTACGGGAGCTGCCCCTGCCCAACACTCCCAAAGCCCTGAAAAGGTGCCTGGGGTTATTTTCTTATTATTCCCAATGGGTCCCCAACTACTCCGACAAAGCCCGCCCCCTCTTGAAAGCATCCTCTTTCCCGCTCTCTGCTGAGGCCCACGCCGCCTTCAAAAGCATTAAGCAGGATATTGAGCGGGCCACGCTACAGGCAGTGGACGAGAACACTCCATTTCAAGTGGAAAGTGATGCGTCTGACTTCGCCTTGGCGGCCACCCTCAACCAGGCGGGACGGCCCGTAGCTTTCTTCTCGAGGACCCTCCAAGGGCCCGAGATCAGACACTCCTCCGTGGAAAAGGAGGCCCAAGCCATCGCGGAGGCAGTGCGCCACTGGCGCCACTACCTAGCCGGCAAACGCTTCACCCTACTTACCGACCAGCGGTCGGTAGCGTTTATGTTCAATAATAAACAGAGGGGGAAGATTAAAAATGATAAGATTCTTAGGTGGCGGATCGAGCTCTCCACCTTCGAGTACGACATCATTTACCGGCCAGGGGCCCTTAACGAATCCCCTGACGCCCTCTCACGAGGGATGTGTGCCAGCGCCACCGGGGATCGGCTACAGACCCTCCACAACGACCTCTGCCACCCAGGGGTCACGCGGCTGTTCCACTTCATAAAGTCCCGTAACTTACCCTACTCGATTGAGGAAGTTCGGTCCCTGACCAGGAACTGCCGCACTTGCGCTGAGTGCAAGCCTCGGTTCTACCGCCCAGATAGAGCCCACTTAATCAAAGCTACACGGCCCTTTGAGCGGCTCAGCTTAGATTTCAAGGGCCCCCTCCCGTCCGTCGACCGCAATGTTTACTTCCTGAACATTGTGGACGAATACTCCCGGTTCCCATTCGCCTTCCCCTGCCCAGACATGACCAGCGCCACGGTCATTAAATGCCTCAACAGCCTGTTCTGCCTGTTTGGTATGCCGAGCTACATCCATACGGATAGGGGGGCGTCCTTCATGAGTGAAGAGCTACGCCAGTACATGCTGTCCAAGGGGATCGCCACGAGCCGTACCACCAGCTACAACCCCCGGGGTAACGGCCAAGTGGAGCGAGAGAACGGGACAGTATGGAAAGCAGTCACTCTAGCTCTAAGGACCAAGGGCCTCCCTATCTCCCGCTGGCAGGAAGTCCTCTCGGATGTGCTCCATTCGATACGGTCGCTATTGTGTACGGCCACTAATACCACGCCTCATGAACGAATCTTTGTCTTTCCCCGGAAATCCACCTCAGGCGTATCCATGCCGTCATGGCTCTCCACCCCAGGTCCGGTACTCGTGCGAAGGCATGTGAGGGGCCACAAGACGGACCCTCTCGTGGAGCCAGTACACCTACTCCACGCCAACCCCCAATACGCATATGTCCGGCACGCCGACGGAAGGGAGGACACCGTGTCCATAAAAGACGTCGCCCCAGCCGGCATCGACAACAACCACGGCAATAGCGGCAACGACGATCACAGCAACTCTTACCCACCCACTACTCTTTCATCACCCCCGGAAGAACACCGACCAACGGCACCCCCAGCAACTACCCCTCCAACAACCCTGGCGGCACCCCCGGCAGAGACCCAGGAGGCTACCGGGGACGCCCAGCCGACACCCGCGGCACCGCAACAGCCACGTCGGTCGCAGAGGACTATCAAACCCCCGAACAGACTAAATCTATAGAAGGGGTGAATATGATGAAATATTCCATTCACCACTGCCTGTGACTGAGATCGGTTTCAGTGTCATTTCCCTTCCCCCAGACCTCATTGTATTGTGTACTGGAATGTGCTGTATTGTATACTGGAATGTGCTGGAATGTGCTGTGTGTAGGGCTCCGCCCATACCTGGCCCCGTTTGTAAGCTAGCTTCAGTCTGGCCTCAGTCTCCAGAAGGAAGACATCTCTCTCTCTTACGTGTTACTTTCTAAGTTAATAAAAGCCTTGTTTTTGTTCTGCTAACTTCGAGTCTCGGAATTATTGAGGCACATCACTGGTACTATTACAGACCCAGCCTGGTGATATTACAGATAATGTACAGACCCAGTCTGGTACTATTACAGACCCAGCCTGGTGATATTACAGATAATGTACAGACCCAGTCTGGTACTATTACAGACCCAGTCTGGTGCTATTACAGATAATGTACAGGCCCAGTCTGGTACTATTACAGACCCAGCCTGGTGATATTACAGATAATGTACAGACCCAGTCTGGTACTATTACAGACCCAGTCTGGTGATATTACAGATAATGTACAGACCCAGTCTGCTACTATTACAGACCTAGCCTGGTGATATTACAGATAATGTACAGACCCAGTCTGGTACTATTACAGACCCAGCCTGGTGATATTACAGATAATGTACAGACCCAGTCTGGTACTATTACAGACCCAGCCTGGTGATATTACAGATAATGTACAGACCCAGTCTGGTACTATTACAGACCCAGTTTAAGTGACTCTGTTGATCGTGTGCATCTCGCTCTGCTCTGCCTCTTTAAACACTCCTATATCAGGTACAACGTGGGTTGGGCATAGAGTAAAGCTCCTCTTTCTCTTTTAATCGAGATCATTCCTACTGCACTTGTGTCATTTTTCCATTCCCAACACCAGCCATCCTCATCACTCCTCTAAATGAGGGAGATGATTTGAGGCAGCATTCCGGTGAAGTGCTGTCCTGTGAGCTGCAGCCATTGCTTTTCATGTTTGAACACAAATGGAAAAGAAAATCGAGCGCAGCATAAAATGGATGGCTGATTCCCTCTCGCCAGTTTGGCACTATCGCCGAAGGCCAATTTTACCCCCATGGACCCCGCCCCGGTTAAGAATCTCCAAATGAGGCTACTATGGCATAGGCACAGGTAGGGCTTCTGTTTTCCTGATTTAGTGTACACTCTTTCCCCAGAGGGATACACCCCACTTACTGAGCCCAGAGAGCCTCGTTACCAGTTGGCAAAGCCCAGGGTTATGGACCTTTAAGTGTGTGAAAGGCTGCAGCTAGAGTTTAACCAGCTACAGCATTGACATTTATCAGAACAGAGGACTGATTCCCATTGCTTGGCCAGCTAGGACCACCCTGCCCCACAAAGCATTGGCTTGCCAGGTTATCTGAAGTGGAATGGGAATAATTCCCCTCTCCCCTCAGCCCCCCATGATAGACCTACCCCTCCATGTCCAATTAATGAGCCAGGCTGGCTGGTCAGTAATCACCATAGTCTGGACTAATGTGAACCTGCCTATCTCAAGCATTGGATTACTTACAGCGGGTCAACTTGGTTTCAATCGAATAGTCATGTCTGGAGGTAACACAGGCATGGATGAGGGTTTCAGCAGCAGATGAACTGAGGCAAGGGCGGAGACAGGTGATATTATGGAGGCGGAGGTATGAGGTCTTGGTGATGGAGAGGATATGGGGTTGGAAGATTAGCTCAGGGTCAAAAAGAACACCAAGGATCCGAACAGTCTGGTTCAGCCTCAGACCGTGGCCAAGGAGAGGGATGGAGTCAGTGGCCAGGGAATGGAGATTGTGGCAAGGACCAAAGACAATGGCTTCGGTCTTCACAATAATTAATTGGAGGAAATTTCTGCTCATCCAATGCTAGATGTCGGACAAGCAGCTTGATAAATTATAGGTAGTGGCGAGGTCATGAGTGGTGGTGAGGTAGAGCTGGGTGTCATCAGTGTACATGTCGAACTGCATGTTGTGTTTTCGGATGATGTCGCCATGTGGCAGCATGTAGATGAGAAATAGGAGAGGGGCAAGGATAGATCCTTGGGTGCTTCCAGGGGTAATGGTGCAGGAGCAGGAAGAAAAGCCATTGCAGGAGAGTCTATGGCTATGACTGGATAGATAAGAGTAGAACCAGGTGAGGACAATCCCACTCAGCTGGATGATGGAGGAGAGGCATTGAAGGAGGATGGTGTGATCAACCATGTCAAAGGCTGCAGGCAGGTTGAGAAGGATGAGGAGGGATAGTGCACCATGGTTACAGTCACAGAGGATACCATTTGTGAGTTTGTTAAGGGTCATCTCAGTACTGTGGCAGGGGCAGAAACCTGATTAGAGAGGTTCAAACATATAGTTGTGGGAAAGATGGGCACGGATTTAGGAAGCGACCACACATTCGAGGAATTTGGAGTGGAAAGATAGGATGAAGATGGGGCGGTCGTTTGCAAGGACAGAGAGGTCAGGGGTGGGTTTTTTAAGGAGGGGTGTGATTGAAGGGATAATTACTAGTCCTAGCCCCTTTAGGGCTACCCCAGATCAGGCGTATTCCTCAGACGTTCACTTTCAACTAAAGTTTAAGGTAGCCGAATCCTGAAGATGCTTAATTGGGTCTAAAGGTCTGGACTATCTCTCCCTAAAGGAAAGGAACAACCTGAAAATGTTACTGTCCTCCAGATAGCACTTTTAATAAGTTTAGCTAGACTGTAACAGTCCGGATATTATGAGGGTCTGGAAAACTCCCCCAGAATTCAGTAACTCCTCACCAAAGAGTGTACAGAGATTGAGTTTGCGAGTTTGATACAGAAGTATTATGTGAGAATTCTTAAAATATATAGATTTATTAAAGAACCGACATGTAATTTACAGTTGGTGAGTCAATCGCAACATTAAAAGTTCCAAAAAGAGAAAGCTTACAATTCTATTATCAGAGAACCAACTCTCAAATCTTAACTTTGCTACAGTTTTACAGTTCTTAGTTTTCCACAGGATATCCACCAAAATCAAGTAGCTTTGATCCTCGAGGTACAAAGAATTGGAGACTTGCAGAGCCACCTCTGAAGCCGAGAATCGCTTTGCCCCTTTAAAGTGAGTCTACTATCCCATTTGAGAGTTCAATATTTATATCCTTTTCCAGTGGTATTTCCTTTAAGGTTTTCTGCTGATGTAAGCTAATTATCTCTAGTCATTTTTCTGCTGACCCCTGCAATTCTTACAGTCACCTCAGCTGGTAGCATTACAGAATTATGTCTCTTCTCTAGGTGTTCAAAGTTTACCATAAAAAACGATGTAACAGCAGGT
This sequence comes from Somniosus microcephalus, assembly GCF_052327205.1. Taxonomy (NCBI): domain Eukaryota; kingdom Metazoa; phylum Chordata; class Chondrichthyes; order Squaliformes; family Somniosidae; genus Somniosus; species Somniosus microcephalus. The sequence goes on along the minus strand of NC_141006.1, from coordinate 17,691,200 downwards.
GTGTTTTACTTGATGTCATTTTTACGAAGGCAGATGTTTGTTACTTTTATGTGCTTCTTTATGAGGTGTAAATGAGAACACCTTGTCCAGGGTGAACCATTGTCTTATTCCCAAATGTTCAGACTGTCAGGAGCCTTTAACCTTCTGTTTCAATAAGGTTATTGATTCAGTGTCAACAACTATCTTATCTCAATAGCCAGAATGCTATCACAGCTTTTTCATCGTTGGGTTTCTAGATTTCCAGACCCAGTTTGTCATGTTTCAATAAGGCCAGAATACTTTCATAGAATGGTGTCTTTTTCTGAATAGATTATTTGGCTCATTCCTTCACATGATGATGGCAGATTTGAAAAGAAGGGAGACAATACCAGAGGAGAGGGAACCATTTACAATATCAGCTAACATGGGGGCCAGGAACAGAAGTGGCATCCACTAGCTGCATGTCTCACTGCAACTAAATCATGGTAACTAGCAAAGCCTGGATATATGAGCATGTGTTCTCATACCCAGCCTCCAGCATCTATCCTCAGAATATCTTCATCTGCTACAAGATGAGCATCCACTTTTAGCATTGTGAAAGGACCTACAGAGTGCAGCTTGCAAAGTGCCAGCCACCTTGATGTTCTTAACATCCAAGTCAAGTGCTGCGTACCAGGTTTATTCATCACCGGGTGCTTAATCCAGGACTTCATGTGAGCAGCTTTGTTAAAGCAACATGGCCACCATGAAGCTAACTCCATGGTGCTGAGTGAAAGGTCAATGTACCCTAACCCCTCCTCCCTCGCAACCACTTCCTATTTTTGCCACAAATGCACGTCACAGATTGTTCCTGGAAACTTGGGAGTTCTAGGAGTTCGGAACCATGAAGGAGAAATGCTTGGTCATGTTTTATGCTGAACAAGCTTAACTTGCTGTTCCAAATTTCAGACTTGCAGTAGATATTCCCTTAGGTTCACTGTCACCCATCTCTATAACAAAATCTTAATATGAATCAACCAAAAAGCCTCCTAGTTCAAATAGTCAAAATACTCAAAACGTGACACTTACATTGAACTTTGCTGTCATTGAAGAAAGACAAAAAAGTCCAAAGTTTCCTTCACCTCCCCCACACAGTCCCGAAAGATTGTGTCCTGGCTGAAGTTAGCATCTGCCAGGACCCCCTGGTACTGATATAATCAACAACTGGGAACAACGCCTCTTAGATCTATAAATCAATATTCGAGAAATCTCCTTTTTCAAATGTGCAAAGCCATAATACCACACCTGAGGGCATCCATCACCAAATTCCATCGGTTATCTTGTTCAAGATGGTGAGTAGAGTGCACTAGATCCTGACGTGAGTTTTCCAACAACACAATGTCATCTACATTGAAGGAGTGCCCCAACCTTTCAGAAATTCCTGGAACAGACACACTGAGATCCTCCCTTATGATGTTTTTCAGTACACCATTGATGGAGACATTGACTAGGATGGATCAGAGTTTATAAGGGTTTGTAATGGTTATGTTACTGGACTAGTAATCCAGAGGCCCAGACTAATAATCCCATCATACATAATCTTGGAGCTCCTATGTACTGTACATGTGCAGGAGCTGACAGAGAAACACACATAACCCAAAACATCCCAGACAGGAATCAATTGTTGCCTTTTACCTGGTCTGTACTGTATGTGTACAGGAGCTCACACTGAGATTCACACAAATCGTACAGCTCCAGACAGGAGGAGATTGTCAGCTTCAGTCTAATGTTTCATGTCTTTGCCTCAGCAGAAACTTAATGGACCTGCTGCTTCCCCTGTGAAAGTCAAACAACTGCCAAGCCATTTCCCTGCACTCAGTATTGTAAAGTACTCATTGTCGTGTGAGACCTCTAGAGGCACTAACCACAATCAATTTCGTCAGCTTGTACAATGGGCATTCAGTCAAGCATGCATTTTAGATAAAGTGGACACTTGCAAAGAGTCATTATACGCACATTGTGAGCTGCCATCTTTGATCTCTACTATTTTAACTCTCTGGATCTAACGGGGCCTGTGTGTGCTATTTGTCAGGTTGCAGACAGCCTGCGAGGTCATGGTTTTTGGAGAGAGTATCGGAGTGGGAATTCATGACTGCTTGGGAACTACATAAAGATTAACAATAGAGGATCAAAGCACAAATAAATGATCAATAAAGCAGAGTCATTGTTGTAAATCTGTTCTCAACATTGTACTTTGTCATGTTTGTGTGTCGTTATACACCAGTGTACAGGAGTTTACCAAAAATAGCAGTTCTAAAATTCGTGTTGATCATTGGCCATACTTTATGGTACTTTTCCTGAACTCCTTGCTTTCAGTGGATTGGTTCTGTGTCGAGAGTTGTGGGCCAAGTGCTTATTTGTGCTTGGTTTGTCCAGGGATTTAATCCAGATTTGCTACTCTTAGAAGCAGCCTATTTACACGCTTGGCACGCAGGACAGAAGCTTCATCAAGATTGTTTTGAGCGTGTTTTCAGACACGGACTGACAGTATTTATTTTGGCACGGAGGAGACAGACAGCAGATGCTGTTGGGGTAGAGGCAGTGCCTAGACGTGCATATTCACCCGGTGAAAGGGAGGGGAGAGGCTAGGGTGCGGAACAGAAGGGATCCACTGAGAAATCTGTTGTGCTGTTGCTGATTTAGTTTGAGCATGAAACGCTGGCCAACCAACTCCTCAGCATCTCCACCCTCCCGCCTCAACGGTGTGCATCGTACCGATAAATCCCAGCACTTCTCACGTTCTCTCCCTAGAGAATGGGAGTAAACAAGAGTGTGCTACAGAGGCAGGGTCAGTGGCAGTATAGGGCCTATAGGTTTAATACAACGCTGTCACGAGCACAGTGAATAGGAACAGGAGTAGACCATTTAGTCTCTCAAGCCTGTTCTGCCATTTAGTTAGATCATGGCTGGTCTGTATTTAACTCCTTTAGAGGAACATCGCCTATTGATAGCAATGAACCAGAAGGGCACTGATCATTGATGGCAGGGACCAAGAGTTGCACTGGTCAGATTGGAGACTGAGAAGGGCACTGAATGTCAAAGGCAGGGACCCAGAAAGCCATGGCATGTTGATAACTGTGATCTAGAGGTTGACTGTTAACTGATTACAATGACCCAGTTGAGCACGGTCCCTCAATGGCAGGGAAACAAGCTGCTCACTGGTGTGAGAGGTCCAAAGGGGAGCTGTCAACTGCTTGTATGGACCTGAAGAGGTGGTGGCCTGAATCCATTGAAACCCAGGCGCCGGTCGCAGAGACTGCAAACTTCTTATTGACTCTCCACTTCTGCCAAAAGACTGCCTCAGATTTTCAGCCAGCGTCTAAGTTTAATGAAAGGAGCATTTGTAGTTATTTGGTCGAATCATCAGACCTGTTGCTCCTGGTGGATGCATGTCCTTGAATATCAGTCACTGTCAAGCCCAATCAATGGGGTTGTGTCTGATCAATGCAGACAATGAGCTGATATTGTTTGTGTTACGCCCTGAGTCTAAAGCACGGCACTTTGGGAATAGAAAATCCATCTCATTATGTGTACTTTATTCCAAACCTGAACCCTGTCACCAGCACGTTTATGATGTGAATACCCAGATACACGGGCTGAAATGTGTTCTGCTTAGCAACAGCGGACTAGTAATTTGTATTGCCAGGATCCCTGCCCGCTGGTAACTGGGTGCCAGTCCCTGAGCCTGAAGGGAGGAAGGAATTAGGAACTGTAACTTGCAAGGCAGAAATCGCAACGTTAAACAAATCACTTATTTGGCAGCCAATCAACACGTCGTCAGAATGCAGGTCTGCTGCGGTCCTTTCAGTAAACCTATTCCAAAGATTTTTTTACAAAAACAAAATCTTGTATAAGCTTCTCTACAAAGATGGTACTGTTGAATAAACCACAGTGCGCTCACATTCTGCATGTGGTTATTAATCACCCATTGTCATTTCATGTCCGCTTTTCACACTCCTCTTTCATTCAATCCAGTTCTACAGTTAGCGTGTGGATCCCTGCAGTAATGAAATACAGTGTTATTACACAATAATTGGCAGATTTTCCTACTTTTTGACATTTCTCCATCATTCCTGATTTCTTTGTGGTGTTTCCCTGCTGTTAGCATGACTCCGTTAAATAGGTTGTCACCTAAAGCTATGTAGGCCAGCATTACTGGTCATTCACCTCTGAGACCTGGGTCTACACGCAGCCCAGACTGGTGGGATGAAAAGCTCCTCCCATTGTCAGCTATTAAGGTCTCATGTGACAGTTTTAACTCGGGTCTTAATAGAGCACAATAACGGCTTCTAATTTGACACAAATTGTCACTAAAATGGCAATCTCACTCAGAAAGGTTGCAATATGGTTGGTATGGGAAATGGGAAAAAGTCATACTGGTGCAACAGTAGGTGCCCGTCTGAGGTCGGAGCTGAAAAATACTTGTTTGGACATTGCAGAGGGAGCTTTACTATCTTTCTAACTTGTGCTGTACTTGTCCTGGGAGTGTTTGATGGGACAGTGTAGAGGGAGCTTTACTCTGTATCTAACCCATGCTGTACCTGCCCTGGGAGTGTTTGATGGGACAGTGTAGAGGGAGCTTTACTCTGTATCTAACCCGTGTTGTACCTGCCCTGGGAGTGTTTGATGGGACAGTGTAAAGGGAGCTTTACTCTGTATCTAACCCATGCTGTACCTGCCCTGGGAGTGTTTGATGGGACAGTGTAGAGGGAGCTTTACTCTGTATCTAACCCATGCTGTACCCGCCCTGGGAGTGTTTGATGGGACAGTGTAGAGGGAGCTTTACTCTGTATCTAACCCATGCTGTACCTGCCCTGGGAGTGTTTGATGGGACAGTGTAGAGGGAGCTTTACTCTGTATCTAACCCATGCTGTACCCGCCCTGGGAGTGTTTGATGGGACAGTGTAGAGGGAGCTTTACTCTGTATCTAACCCATGCTGTACCTGCCCTGGGAGTGTTTGATGGGACAGTGTAGAGGGAGCTTTACTCTGTATCTAACCCGTGTTGTACCTGCCCTGGGAGTGTTTGATGGGACAGTGTAAAGGGAGCTTTACTCTGTATCTAACCCATGCTGTACCTGTCCTGGGAGTGTTTGATGGGACAGTGTAGAGGGAGCTTTACTCTGTATCTAACACGTGCTGTACCTGCCCTGGGAGTGTTTGATGGGACAGTGTAGAGGGAGCTTTACTCTGTATCTAACACGTGCTGTACCTGCCCTGGGAATGTTTGATGGGACAGTGTAGAGGGAGCTTTACTCTGTATCTAACCCGTGCTGTACCTGTCCTGGGAATGTTTGATGGGACAGTGTAGAGGGCGATTTACTTTGTATCTAACCTATGCTGTACCTCCTCTGGGAGTATTTGATGGGACAGTGTAGAGGGAGCTTTACTCTGTATCTAACCCGTGCTGTACCTGCCCTGGGAGTCTTTGATGGAACAGTGTAGAGGGAGCTTTACTCTGTATCTAACCCGTGCTGTACCTGCCCTGGGAGTCTTTGATGGGACAGTGTAGAGGGAGCTTTACTCTGTATCTAACCCGTGCTGTACCTGCCCTGGGAGTCTTTGATGGGACAGTGTAGAGGGAGCTTTACTCTGTATCTAACCCGTGCTGTACCTGCCCTGGGAGTCTTTGATGGGACAGTGTAGAGGGAGCTTTACTCTGTATCTAACACGTGCTGTACCTGCCCTGGGAGTCTTTGATGGGACAGTGTAGAGGGAGCTTTACTCTGTATCTAACCCGTGCTGTACCTGCCCTGGGAGTGTTTGATGGGACAGTGTAGAGGGAGCTTTACTCTGTATCTAACACGTGCTGTACCTGCCCTGGGAGTCTTTGATGGAACAGTGTAGAGGGAGCTTTACTCTGTATCTAACCCGTGCTGTACCTGCCCTGGGAGTCTTTGATGGGACGGTGTAGAGGGAGCTTTACTCTGTATCTAACCCGTGCTGTACCTGCCCTGGGAGTCTTTGATGGGACAGTGCAGAGGGAGCTTTACTCTGTATCTAACCCGTGCTGTACCTGCCCTGGGAGTCTTTGATGGGACGGTGTAGAGGGAGCTTTACTCTGTATCTAACCCGTGCTGTACCTGCCCTGGGAGTCTTTGATGGGACAGTGCAGAGGGAGCTTTACTCTGTATCTAACCCGTGCTGTACCTGCCCTGGGAGTCTTTGATGGGACAGTGCAGAGGGAGCTTTACTCTGTATCTAACCTGTGCTGTACCTGCCCTGGGAGTGTTTGATGGGACAGTGTAGAGGGAGCTTTACTCTGTATCTAACCCGTGCTGTACCTGCCCTGGGAGTCTTTGATGGGACAGTGTAGAGGGAGCTTTACTCTGTATCTAACCCATGCTGTACCTGCCCTGGGAGTGTTTGATGGAACAGTGTAGAGGGAGCTTTACTCTGTATCTAACCCATGCTGTACCTGCCCTGGGAGTCTTTGATGGGACAGTGTAGAGGGAGCTTTACTCTGTATCTAACCAATGCTGTACCTGCCCTGGGAGTGTTTGATGGAACAGTGTAGAGGGAGCTTTACTCTGTATCTAACCCATGCTGTACCTGCCCTGGGAGTCTTTGATGGAACAGTGTAGAGGGAGCTTTACTCTGTATCTAACCCATGCTGTACCTGCCCTGGGAGTCTTTGATGGGACAGTGTAGAGGGAGCTTTACTCTGTATCTAACCCATGCTGTACCTGCCCTGGGAGTGTTTGATGGGACAGTGTAGAGGGAGCTTTACTCTGTATCTAACCCGTGCTGTACCTGCCCTGGGAGTCTTTGATGGGACAGTGTAGAGGGAGCTTTACTCTGTATCTAACCCATGCTGTACCTGCCCTGGGAGTGTTTGATGGAACAGTGTAGAGGGAGCTTTACTCTGTATCTAACCCATGCTGTACCTGCCCTGGGAGTGTTTGATGGGACAGTGTAGAGGGAGCTTTACTCTGTATCTAACCCGTGCTGTACCTGCCCTGGGAGTCTTTGATGGGACAGTGTAGAGGGAGCTTTACTCTGTATCTAACCCGTGCTGTACCTGCCCTGGGAGTGTTTGATGGAACAGTGTAGAGGGAGCTTTACTCTGTATCTAACCCGTGCTGTACCTGCCCTGGGAGTGTTTGATGGGACAGTGTAGAGGGAGCTTTACTCTGTATCTAACCCGTGCTGTACCTGTCCTGGGAGTGTTTGATGGGACAGTGTAGAGGGAGCTTTACTCTGTATCTAACCCCGTGCTGTACCTGCCCTGGGAGTCTTTGATGGAACAGTGTAGAGGGAGCTTTACTCTGTATCTAACCCGTGCTGTACCTGCCCTGGGAGTCTTTGATGGGACAGTGTAGAGGGAGCTTTACTCTGTATCTAACCCGTGCTGTACCTGTCCTGGGAGTGTTTGATGGGACAGTGTAGAGGGAGCTTTACTCTGTATCTAACCCGTGCTGTACCTGCCCTGGGAGTCTTTGATGGAACAGTGTAGAGGGAGCTTTACTCTGTATCTAACCCGTGCTGTACCTGCCCTGGGAGTATTTGATGGGACAGTGTAGAGGGAGCTTTTTTCTTAGGCAGTCCCTCGAAACCAAGGATGACTTTCTTCCACATTACAAATGAGTTCCCAGGTGACTGATGAGTCCAATGTGGTGGCTACAGTCTCTGTCACAGGTGGGGCAGGTGGTGGTTGAAGGGGTGGGTGGGTGGGGTGCTTGGGTTGACGTGCGCTCCTTGCGTTGCTTGCGCTTGGCTTCTGCTTGATCCCGGTGAAGAGACTCGAGGTATTCGGTGCCTTCCCGGATGCTTCTCCTCCACTTTGTGCGGTCTTGGGCCAGGGATTCCCAGAGGGAGCTTTACTCTATATCTAATTCAATCTGTACCTGACCTGAGGGTGCTAGATGGGACAGTGTAGAGGGAGCATTGCTTTACCTGGCCTGGGAGAGCTTAATACTGGCTGCCAAATATGAGAACATGTTCCATTTCTAATGCCAACATCCCTCACATTAGGAGTGAAAAAATGTTAACATCAAAATATTTTTGGCCATCCATGCTACTTGTTGTAATTTCCATTTCAGTCTTTGTTCTGCTTGCATTTTTTCCTCTGGGCAGTTTCAGAAGATATGGTCCATGGTCACTATTGTTCCACTGTCAATTATTCAAGTGCTTTTTGACTCATTCCCCCCACCTCCATCTAAGGTGCCATCCCAATGTGTTTTACAGATGGTTCACAGGTTAGAGTTTACCACTGGCCATTAGAAATGCACAAATAGGGAAACAAACAAATCGAGAAAATACAAAGTTCTACTTGAATTTTACAAAAGTTACAATTCAAAGATGAGGAAGGAAGTAAATAACTACATGAAGGAGGCCGTATTAAATTTAATTCAGAAGAACACAAAGTAATTTGTTGCTTCCTACCATTCCCGTTGTTATGCCCATTCCCCAGTTGTAACATTTGCATATTGAATTATCATTGGCCCGCAGGCATCTGTAAGGAATACCTATTATATTCACATGTGATCACATGCTGAGTTGTCATTGGCCTGCAAGCATCTGTAAGGAATGCTATTGTTTTGGAAGACCCAGGCTGGGGTCCTAACTCCATCTTGTCTCCACTGTGCTGTATGATTGAGATCACAGACCTGATGCTTCACAAAAGAGTTTAAACTGCAGTACTCTGTTGTCCTGCAAGTTATTATTTTTGTACAAAGTCTGCAAAGCAAGACATAGTGTCAGAACAGGGATTTGAAATGGACATTGTTGGAGCTCCCTCGCCTCAAATGGATTGGGAATCTTTGAATTTACCTGGAGAATGGCGCAAGTTCAAGCAACACATGGAGTTAATGTTCTTGGGTCTGTTGAAAAGCAAAGGGGAGGAAGAAAGATGCAGCTACCCACTCCTGTGGATCGGAGAAAAGGGAAGAGACATTTTTAACACATGGTCTCTCACCGCGGATGAAGCAAAGGTACTGAAAAGTTATTTTGACCATTTTGAAGCATATGTGATGCCCAAGACAAATACGATATTCACTAGGTACAAGTTTCAGAAGAAAGTACAAGGAGCTAGTGAGTCGTTTGAACAGTCCATGACTGAGTTAAAACTACTGGTAAATGACTGGGCATATGCAGATAAAGATGAGATGGTCAGAGACCGCATCGTGTTTGGAATACATTCAGCTAAAGTGAGAGAGAAACTTGTGAATGTTGGGTCCGGGCTAGTGCTGGACAAAGCTATGGACATAGCTAGATCGCACGAGATAGCCCAAGCACAGTTGAAAACCATAACCGGCGCCACGAGCAGCTCGAGTGAACAGACAGTGCACGCAGTTAATAGACACACACCAAAGAACACTGCCCAGAGAGCGTGTTTCAGAACAGAAAGAACAGAGAGAGTTCTAAAAATGGGCGACACAGACATAAAACGCTTCAAAAACTGTGGATATTGTGGAAACAACTGGCATGGAGGAAAAGAGCACTCCCCTGCCAAAGGAAGGCAATGTGCTAAACGGAACCACTTTGCTAAAGTTTGTAGGACTGTTTTCTGAATAGCAGTTCACACAGTGAGTGACAGCCAAATGCCAGATAGAGAGCCAAATGCAGAGGAACTGTTTATTGATTCTGTGTCACAGAAAAAACAGATTTCAGAGACTGAGCAAGCCTTAGCCGATATTGAGATAGGAAAACAGGGCACAGAGCTTAGGTTTAAACTAGACACTGGAGCTCAGGTTAATGTAATTCCTCTGAGAGATTATCACAGCTTGATGGATGAGTGTGAGCTACAGACCACCTCACGCAGACTGACCAGCTATGGGGGTGAGCAGCTCATTGTAAAAGGCACATGCGTGATGAAATGCAAGTACAAAGAAAGCGACATGATGTTGGACTTTTACATTATTGACACTCGAGCACCTACAGTGCTAGGTCTAAAGGCATGTTTAGACATGGACCTCGACAAGCTAGTGCTATCATTGACAGCACCAATTGAGAAGCAGACAGTCATGGAGGAGTTTGCTGATGTTTTCAAAGGAATCAGACTATTCCCAGGTGAATGCACTATTCACCTTGACCCAGCAGCAACCCCTGTGGTTTGCCCACCGAGAAGGATACACCTTGCTCTACGTAGTCACCTGAAGGAGGAGCTGCAGTGCATGGCGAATACAGAAATCATCATCTGGGAAACAGAACTGACAGAGTGGGTCAACGCGTTAGTAGTGGTTGAGAAACCACGTACAGGCAAGCTCAGAGTCTGTCTCGAACCCAGAGATTTGAACAAGGCTATCAAACGCCCTCACTGCCCTCTACCAACGCTAGATGACATCACACCCAAGCTAGTGGGAGCACGTTACTTCAGTGTAATGGACGCACGATCAGGATACTGGACTATCAAGCGCACGGAAGAGTCATCTAAGCTAACAACAATCAACACACCATTTGGACGCTACCGATTTGTGCGTTTACAATTTGGTCATATCTCAGCTCAGGATGCATTCTAGCGGAAGATCGACGAAACCTATTAAGGCCTCGACAGAGTAGTCGTAATCGTAGATGACATCCTCATCTATGGCAGGAATAGAGAGGAACATGACAGGAACCTCCGTGCGATGCTACAAAGATCACGGGAGAAAGGTATCCGGCTCAACCCCGAGAAAAGCATAATCGGATCCACCGAGATCAGTTATTTCGGGTATCGCCTCTCAACTGATGGTGTTAAGCCAGATCCTGAGAAAATCTCCACCATCAAGAAGTTGGAGCCGCCGAAGAACCACGCAGAGCTACAGACAGTACTAGGCATGGTTAACTACTTAGCCAAGTTTGCCCCAAGCCTCTCCGAAATCAACGCACCCATGCGTCAGTTGCTCAAACAATCCAATGAGTTCTAGTGGGACAAACAACATGACACAGCATTCCAGAAAATGAAAGACCTAATCACCAGAGAACCAGGACCAGTTCTTGCCTACTTCGGCCCCAACAAAAAGCTCAGACTACAAGTGGACGCGTCAAAGTACAGGCTAGGTGCAGTATTACTGCAAGAAGGAAAGCCCATCGGCTACTCTTCCAGATCTCTCACAGACAGTGAAATCAACTATGCTCAAATCGAGAGATATATGCAATTCTGTTCAGATGTAAGCTTTTCCACCAGTACGTCTATGGCCGACAAGTCATTGTGGAATCCAACCACAAGCCCCTCGAGTCAATCATGAGGAAACCACAAGCCGCAGCTCCACCAAGGCTACAGAGAATGATCCTTCAGCTACAGAAGTACGACTTCACAATCATTCACCGTCCAGGCAAAGACATTCCTGTCGCAGACATGCTCTCCAGAAAGTCTCTTAGCTACCAGGACAGCAGCCTCAGTGAAGGCATGGATGTGCAGGTGCACATGGTGTACAACAGCTTACCTGTGAGTGACTCAAAACTGAAGGAGATCTGAGCAGAAACAGAGAAAGATGCACAACTCACACTACTGAGCAAAGTCATACATGAAAGATGGCCTGAGGAAAGGAGGAAATGCCCTCAGAGCATATCTGAATTCTGGAACCACAGAGACGAACTGTTACAAATCAATGGAATCATCTTCAAAGGGGAGAAAATCATCATTCCTACCAGTCTCAGAGAAGAGATGTTGACAAAAATTCATGCTGGAAATATGGGCATGGAAAAATGCAAACAAAGAGCACGTGACATTATGTTTTGGCCTGGAATGTGCAAACACATTGAGGACAGTGTCGGAAAATGTTCCATTTGTCTAGAACGCTGCCCATCAAATGTCAAAGACCCCATGATACCTCACCGTATCCCAGACAGGCCCTGGAAGGTCGTGGCAACAGATCTGTTCACATGGAACAACGAGGACTACATAGTGACTGTTGATTACTACAGCAGATTTTTTGAGCTGGACAATCTTCACAGCAGCCCATCTGCAGCTGTGATCCACAAGCTAAAGGCAGCCTTTGCCAGGCATGGCATTGTAGAGACTTTAGTCTCAGACAATGGCCCCCAATACAAATCAAAAGAGTTTGATTCATTTGCCAAGGCATGGGATTTCACACATGTCACATCAAGCCCACATTACCCTCAAAGTAATGGACTTGCTGAAAAAACTGTCCAGATTGCAAAAACACTCATGGACAAAGCCAAAGCGGACAAAAGAGACCCCTACATCAGTCTCCTTGAGTACCGCAACACTCCAGTTGACAACTTCAAGTCACCAGCACAGCTGTTGATGAGCCGCAGACTTCACTCAATCCTTCCAAGCACCAACCAGCAGCTGCAGCCAGAGGTCGTCAGCTGCAAGCAAGTGCATGCAAAACATGTACAGAGACAGCAACACCAAAAGAGATACTATGACAGGTCAGCTAGACTACTGCCGCCGCTGCAGAATTGAGAATCCGTCAGAATCCAGGAGAATGACTGCTGGAAGCCAGCAGTCGTCATCCAGCCAGCTGACACTGAGCAATCGTATCACGTCCACACCCCAGAAGGACAGGTGTACCGCCACAATCGCAGGCACTTCCTGAACACCAAGGAACAACACCGTCATTCCGATGAGAGGATCAGTTCAACAGAGTGTGATGAACAGAGCAATACACAAAACACATCATACTTACCTGAACCTAAACCTGAACCTGATTTGTTGACTAATTCAGGTGCATGCTCAGTTCCATACCACACAAGGTCGGGACGAGAGGTCAAGCCTAGAGTTATCCTTGACTTGTGAACTGTCAAAGGGTGTAGGCGGATCGCTGCCCTAAAAAAAACTGTACATCGTTATTGAAACGTTGAGATGTTTTCAGCGCTAGTTAAATGCTGAGTTTACTTATATGTTTATGCTACCGAGAACGTTATGTAGAAGAAAGGTTTAAAAGTAACGCATAACATTTTTCTTTTAAAAGAAAGGGGATGTAACATTTGCATATTGAATTATCATTGGCCCGCAGGCATCTGTAAGGAATACCTATTATATTCACATGTGATCACATGCTGAGTTGTCATTGGCCTGCAGGCATCTGTAAGGAATGCTATTGTTTTGGAAGACCCAGGCTGGGGTCCTAACTCCATGTTGTCTCCACTGTGCTGTATGATTGAGATCACAGACCTGATGCTTCATAAAAGAGTTTAAACTGTAGTACTCCGTTGTCCTGCAAGTTATTATTTTTGTACAAAGTGTGCAAAACAAGACACTGGTTATGTTCCTATTGCAGTTAGTAAAAAGGTACTGTCTGACTGTGGTTCAACAATGTCACCTGTAGTCACACAACTCATATTGTGCTCATTTGGAATCTGTCCTACACTTCAAAGTTTATTGATTATTGGATTCCATTGAATGAACAAGCTGACAAGCTGGACATTAATAAGTGATAACACACGGCATTACCATTACAATCTAACTGTTACAGGCCCACAGTTACACCATTGTCTGTACTGTTACAGCCTGACAGTTATACCACTGTCTGTACTGTTACAGCCCCACAGTTACCCAACTGTCTGTACTGTTACAGGCCCACAGTTACACCCCTGTCCTGTACTGTTACAGGCCCACAGTTACACCCCTGTCCTGTACTGTTACAGCCCCAGAGTTACACCACTGTCTGTACTGTTATAGCCTCACAGTTACACCACTGTCTGTACTGTTCCAGTCGTACAGTTACACCACAGTCCTGTACAGGTACAATCCCACAGTTACACCACAGTCCTCTACTGTTGTAGCCCTCTAGTTACACCACAGTCCTCTACTGTTACAGCCCCAAAGTTATAACACTGTCTGTACTGTTACAGCCCCACAGTAATAGAAGATAGGAGCAGGAGTAGGCCTTTCAGCCCTCGAGCCTGTTCCACCATTTAATGAAATCATGGCTGATCATCCAAATTCAATACCCTGTCCCTGCTTTCTCCCCACATCCCTTGATCCCTTTAGCCTTAAGAAATTTATCTAACTCCTTCTTGAATATATTTAATGAATTGGCCTGCAGTGCCTTCTGTGGTAGAGAATTCCACAGGTTCACCACTCTCTGGGTGAAGAAATTCCTCCTCATCTCAGTCCTAAATGGCTTACTCCTTATCCTTAGACTGTGACCCCTGGTTCTGGACTCCCCCGCCATTGGGAACATCCTTCCTGCATCTAGTCTGTCTAGTCCTGTTAGAATTTTATAACTTTCAATGAGATCCCCTCTCATTCTTCTAAACTCCAGTGAGTATAAGCCCAATCGACCCAATCTCTCCTCATACGTCATTCCTGCCATCCCAGCTATCAGCCTGGTGAATCTTCGCTGCACTCCCTCCATGGCAAGAACATCCTTCCTCAGATAAGGCGACCAAAACTGCACACAATACTCAAGGTGTGGTCTCACCAAGGCCCTGTACAACTGCAGCAAGACATCCTTGCTCCTGTACTCGAATCCTCTCGCTACGAAGGCCAACATACCATTTGCCTTCTTAACCGCCTGCTGCACCTGCATGCTTACCTTCAGCGACTGGTGCACAAGGACACCCAGGTCTCGTTGCACTTCCCCTTCTCCCAATCTATTGCCATTCAGATAATAATCTGCCTTCCTGTTTTTGCCACCAAAGTGGATAACCTCGCATTTATCCACATTATACTGCATCTGCCATGCTTCTGCCCAATCACCCAACCTGTCCAAATCATACTGGAGTTTCTCGGCATCCTCCTCACAGCACACACGCCCACCCAGCTTTGTGTTGTCTGCAAACTTGGAGATATTACATCTAGTTCCCTCGTCTAAATCATTAATATATATTGTGAATAACTGGGGTCCTAGCACCGATCCCTGCGGTACCCCACTAGTCACTGCCTGCCACTCGGAAAAAGACCCTTTTATTCCAACTCTTTGCTTCCTGTCTGCCAACCAGTTCTCTATCCAAGTCAGTACCTTACCCCCAATCCCATGTGCTTTAACTTTGCACGCTAATCTCTTTTGTGGGACCTTATCGAAAGCCTTCTGAAAGTCCAAATACATCACATCCACTGGTTCTCCCTTATCTATATCAGTTACATCCTCAAAAAATTCTGCTGGATTAGTCAAGCATGACTTACCTTTTGTAAATCTATGTTGACTTTGTCCGATCCTGTCATTGTTCTCCAAGTGCTCTGTTATTACATCTTTTATAATGGACTCTAGCACTTTCCCCACTACCGATGTCAGGCTTACCAGTCTATAATTCCCCATTTTCTCTCTACCACTTTTTTAAATAGTGGGGTTACATTGGCCCAGAAATTCAGGTCGGGGGCTTCCCGCGGGTGCAAGCCCCCGATCTGCACTTACCTTGCGCGCCGGCCGTTGAGCTGTGGGCCCCCGTGGGATTCCGATCCTGGGCCTGCTCCAGCTGCGGGCGCGCAGTGTTTGCGTATCCCAGGGGCGCAGTCAGTTCGATGTGTCCCCTGGGATCACATGGGCCATGGGGAGCCAATCGGAGTAGGGAATGCTCCATTCATAAGTCTGACAGGAAGTGCTGTCAAGACTTATAAATACTACGGCCCCAAAACAGCACTAAATCTTCAAATAATTTTTTTTTTTAAAACACATTTTTAAGTAAACTATAAATTACATGAAATAACTATTTTAAACAATAATTTAAATTTTTGAAAAAAATAATTTTATTTTCTAACGGGGCTAAAAATAAACTTACCTTGCTTTAAAGTATTTAAAAATAATAAACCTGTGGAAAAAATGTTTCAATTTTAATTAATTCACTACTTACATTGTAAAAAGCAAGCCTTATGTCTGCTTTTTACATTTCTAACTTCTGCAGACTTACCTTCCCGGGAAAACCTGTAAAAAAAAATGAAGTTCGACGCGCAGCCTCTACTGTGCACGCGTTCCACCTCTTAACCCCTGCTTTCAGGGGAACGGAAGTGCCGTTTCCCGCGCATGCGCAGTGCATGCAGGAAACCGGCACTTCCATTGAGTTTACGGGTGAGTACCCCATGCGTACTCACCCGTGGAGACCCGAATTTCTATGTCATTAGCTACCCTCCAATCCATGGGAACTGTTCCAGAGTCTATAGAATTTTGGAAGATGACCAGCAATGCATCTACTATTTCTAGGGCCAATTCCTTAAGTACCCTAGGATGTAGATTATCAGGCCCTAGGGATATATCGGCCTTCAATCCCATCAATTTCCCTAACACCATTTTCCTACAAATACTGATACATTCAGTTCCTCCCTCTCATTAGATCCTATGTTCCCCGACATCTCTGGGAGGTTATTTGTGTCCTCCTTTGTGAAGACAGAACCAAAGTATGTATTTAATTCATCGGCCATTTCTTTGTTCCCCATTATAAATTCCCCTGATTCTGACTGCAAAGGACCTAAGCTTGACTTCACCAATCTTTTTCTCCTCACATATCTATAGAAGCTTTTACAGTCAGCTTTTTTGTTCCCAGCAAGCTTACTCTCATATTCTATTTTCCCCCTCTTAATTAACCCCTTTGTCCTCCTTTGCTGAATCCTAAACTGCTCCCAATCCTCAGGTTTGCTGCTTTTTCTGGTCAATTTATATGTCCTCTCCATGCATCTTATGCTATCCCTAATTTCCCTTGTTACCCATGGTTGAGTCACCTTTTTTGTTTTATTGTTAGGCCAAACAGGGATGAACAAATTCTGTAGTTCATCCATGCGATCTTTAAATGTTTGCCATTGCCTATCCACTGTCAACCCTTTAAGTAACTTTCCCAATCCATGCTAGCCAACTCACACCTCATACCATCGTAGTCTCCTTTATTTAAATTCAGGACCCTAGTCTCTGAGTCAACGACTTCACTCTCCACATTAATGAAGAATTCTATGGTATTATGATCGCTCCTCCCCAAGGGGCCTCGCACAACAAGATTGCTAATTAATCCTTTCTCATTACATAATACCCAGCCTAAGATGGCCTGATCACTAGTTGGTTCCTCAACATATTGGTCCAGGAAACCATCCCGTATACACTCCAGGAATTCCTCCTCCACAGTATTGTTACTAATTTGGTTAGCCTAATCTATATGTAGATTAAAGTCACCCATGATAACTGCTGTGCCCTTATTGCACGCATCTCTAATTTCCCATTTAATGCCATCCCCAACCTCAGCATTACTGTTTGGGGGTCTGTATACAACTCCCACTAATGTTTTCTGCCCCATGGTATTTCTCAGCTTTACCCATACAGATTATACATCATCAGAGCTATTATCCTTCCTTACTATTGTGTTAATCTCCTCTTTAACCAGCAATGCTACCCCACCTCCTTTTCCTTTTTGCCTGTCTTTCCTGAATATTGAATACGCCTGGATGTTGAATTCCCAGCCTTGGTCACCCTGAAGCCATGTCCCCATAATTCCAATTATATCATATCCATTTACATCTATTTGCGCAGCTAATTCATCCACCTTATTACGAATGCTCCTCGCATTAAGACACAAAGCCTTCAGGCTTTGTTTTTTAACAGTCTTAGACCTTTTAGAATTATTATTTCCTGTTGCCATGTTTGATTTACAGCTTTGTTTTCTCTCACTGCTTTTTTCCTTCCTGTCTTTTGCTTCTATCCTTGATTCCCTTTCCTCTGTCTCGCTGCACAGGTTCCCAACCCCCTACCATTTTAGTTTAAACTCTCCCCAACAGCACTAGCAAACACTCCCCCTAGGACATCGATCCTGGTCCTGCCCAGGTGCAAACCGTCCTGTTTGTAGCGGTCCCACCTCCTCCAGAACCGGTTCCAATGTCCCAGGAATTTGAATCCCTCCCCTTGGCACCATTCCTCTAGTCACATATTCATCTGAATTATCCTTCTATTTCTACTCTGACTAACATGTGGCACTGGTAGCATTCCTGAGATTACTACCTTTGAGGTCCTATTTTTTAATTTACCTCCTAACTCCCTATATTCAGCTTTTAGGACCTCATTCCGTTTTTTACCTATATCATTGGTATCTATATACACCACAACAACTGGCTGTTAACCCTTCTCCTCCAGAATGCCCTGCAGCCGCTCAGAGACATCCTTGACCCTTGCACCAGGGAGGCAACATACCATCCTGGAGTCTCGATTGCGGCCGCATAAATGCTTATCTATTCCCCTTACAATAGAATCCCCTATCACTATAGCTCTCCCGCTCATTTTCCTCCCATCCTGTGCAGCAGAATCACCCTTGGTGCCAGGAAGTTGGCTGCTGCTGCCTTCCCCCAATAAGCTATCGCCCTCAACATTATCCAAAGCGGTATATCTGTTGGAGAGGGGGTTGACACAGGAGACCCCTGCACTACCTGAATGCGCTTACTACTCTGCCTGGCGGTCACCCATTCCCTTCCTGCCTGTACAGCCTTTACCTGCGGTGTGACCAACTGATCAAACGTGCTATCCACGATGTCCTCAGCATTGCAAATGCTCCAGTATGTATCCATTCACAGCTCCAGCACTGCAATGCGGTCTGCCAGTAGCTGCAGCTGGATACACTTCCCGCACACATGGTCATCAGGGACAAAGGAAGTGCAGGAGGAGCATACCACGGGGCCGAGCTGTGCTACCATGACTTACCCTTTAATTAATTTAAATTAAATTAAATCAAATCAATACCACTATTTACACTACAATTAAATGATATACTCAAGGGCCCTTGTTTACTCGCACTCCCTGCTACACAACAGAGACCTTAGAAACTATAACCACAAAAATTAAGACCGTCTAAACTTTATAAACTATAAACCTTAACTATCAAACTATAGAGTAGTGTAAATACACACCTGGCCGCACTCACCCAATCAGCTGCTTCCACTTGCCTGCATCACTTTGAATCGTGACGTGGCTCTGGAACACCACCACCGGTCTGCAAAACTGGTAAGCCTCTCAAAAAACCCGCGAAAATGAGTTTAAATACTCACTGTACTCTCCTGCTGCTCCCAACACCTACTTGTACTGTTACAGCCCCACAGTTACACCAATGACTGTACTTTACAGCCCCACAGTTGCACCACAGTCCTGTACTGTTACAGCCCCACAGTTACACCAATGACTGTACTGTTACAGCCCCACAGTTACACCACAGTCCTGTTCTGTTACAGCCCCACAGTTACACCAATGACTGTACTTTACAGCCCCACAGTTACACCACAGTCCTGTACTGTTACAGCCCCACAGTTACACCAATGACTGTACTTTACAGCCCCACAGTTACACCACAGTCCTGTACTGTTACAGCCCCACAGTTACACCCCTGTCTGTACTGTTACAGCCCCACAGTTATACCACAGTCATATACTGTTACAGCCCCACAGTTACACCAATGACTGTACTTTACAGCCCCACAGTTATACCACTGTCCTGTGCTGTTACAGCCCCACAGTTATGCCACTGCCTGTACTGTTATGGCCCCACAGTTATACCACTGTCCTGTACTGGTACAACCACACAGTTACACCAGTATCCTGTACTGTTTTACAGCCCCACAGTTATACCACAGTCTGTAGTGTTACAGGCCCACAGTTATACCACTGTCTGTAGTGTTACAGGCCCACAGTTACACCAGTATCCTGTACTGTTGCAGCCCCACAGTTATATGACTGTCTCTACTGATAAAGCCCCAGAGTTACACCACTGTCTGCACTGTTACAGCCTCACAGTTATGCCACAGTCCTGTACTGTTACAGCCCCACAGTTATAACATTGTCTTTACTGTTACAGTCCCACTGTTATGCCACTGTCTGTAATGTTACAGCCCCAGTTACACCACTGTCTGTACTGTTACAGCCCCACAGTTACACCACTGTCTGTACTGTTACAGTCCCACAGTTATACCCCTGTCTGTACTGTTACAGCCCCACAGTTACACCTCTGTCTGTACTGTTACAGCCCCACAGTTACACCACTGTCTGTACTGTTACAGTCCCACAGTTATACCCCTGTCTGTACTGTTACAGCCCCACAGTTACACCTCTGTCTGTACTGTTACAGCCCCACAGTTACACCCCTGTCTGTACTGTTACAGCCCCACAGTTACACCACAGTCTGTACTGTTACAGCCGCACAGTTACACCCCTGTCTGTACTGTTACAGCCCCACAGTTACACCTCTGTCTGTACTGTTACAGCCCCACAGTTACACCCCTGTCTGTACTGTTACAGCCCCACAGTTACACCTCTGTCTGTACTGTTACAGCCCCATAGTTACACCACTGTCTGTACTGTTACAGTCCCACAGTTATACCTCTGTCTGCACTGTTACAGCCCCACAGTTACACCTCTGTCTGTACTGTTACAGCCCCACAGTTACACCCCTGTCTGTACTGTTACAGCCCCACAGTTACACCACAGTCTGTACTGTTACAGCCCCACAGTTACACCACAGTCTGTACTGTTACAGCCCCACAGTTACACCACAGTCTGTACTGTTACAGCCCCACAGTTACACCCCTGTCTGTACTGTTACAGCCCCACAGTTACACCATAGTTTGTACTGTTACAGCCCCACAGTTACACCCCTGTCTGTACTGTTACAGCCCCACAGTTACACCTCTGTCTGTACTGTTACAGCCCCACAGTTACACCACAGTCTGTACTGTTACAGTCCCACAGTTACACCACAGTCTGTACTGTTACAGCCCCACAGTTACACCTCTGTCTGTACTGTTACAGCCCCACCGTTATACCACAGTCTGTACTGTTACAGCCCCACCGTTACACCACAGTCTGTAGTGTTACAGCCCCACCGTTACACCACAGTCCTGTACTGTTACAGCCCCACCGTTACACCACTGCCTGTACTGTTGCAGCCCCACAGTTACACCACAGTCTGTACTGTTACAGCCCCAGTTACACCACAGTCTGTACTGTTACAGCCCCAGTTACACCACAGTCTGTACTGTTACAGCCCCACAGTTACACCACAGTCTGTACTGTTACAGCCCCACAGTTACACCACAGTCTGTACTGTTACAGCCCCACAGTTACACCACAGTCTGTACTGTTACAGCCCCACAGTTACACCACAGTCTGTACTGTTACAGCCCCACCGTTACACCACAGTCTGTACTGTTACAGCCCCACATCAGAGATTGGATGAAGCACTCTGATATAATTTGCAAGCTCTTTGCCCCCTGTGCATTCTAGAACAGATGGAACTACGAATTGTATTCTAAGTCATGTTAATGTGGATGTGAATGATTCAATTTCTTCTATTTTGATTAATTTTGCTGACACTTCGTTTCTCTCCTTTCCTGAAGGATGGAGTTGGTTCCATGAGTCAGGAACATACCAGTTATTTGCCCCCAAAAATCACCCATAGTCCTGTCCTTTCCTGCTGCCCATCACATACATTTTCCTGCATGACTCACCGGATGGTAATCAGGAATGGCTGATTTGCTTCCTTCCCAGCTCAGGTCCTTTATAACATCCCATCTGTCACCTCAGCTGGTGTCAGCTAAAGTGGGACAGACCAGGCTCGAGCCTGGGACTGTACAGGTATTTATGGATTAGTACTAGTGTAGCACCTTGATGGGGATCTTACTGTGCTTTACTTATACATTCCTGCATTGGCACTTGTGAAAATCACAACTGGATCCTGGCACCACCCCTTGAACTTACAGATCATGCACGATGAAGTGTTTGGACCAGTTACACTGCCTGAGAAGTGAAGGAAGCTGCTCCAATATGGTGAATTGTATTGAACTGATGTTCACAGGCTGTCAGAACGAATGCTCTGTCAAAAATGCAGCATCTTACATGGTAATTACTGGTGTCGGAAGCAATTCAAATCTACTAACACTGAGACTCCGCATTGCCACAATAGAATCCTGCAGCGATCAAATAAACACTGCTTGGAATTCCCACCATAATTATAGAGATTATAGGGTACAACTGTTAATCGGTGATGTTCGCGCATGAAGGAAAGAAAAGAGAGACTTGCATTTATATAGCGCCTTTCACGACCATCAGACGTCCCAAAGCGCTTTACAGCCAATGACGTACTTTAGAAGTGTAGTCAATGTTGTAATGTAGGAAACACGATAGCTAGTTAGTGCACAGCAAGCTCCCACAAACAGCAATGTGATAATGACCAGATAATCTGTTTTTGTGATGTTGATTGAGGGATAGCTATTGGCCAGAACACTGGGATAACTCCCCAGCTCTTCTTCAAAATAGTGCCATGGGATCTTTTACGTCCACCTGAGAGAGCAGACGGGGCCTTGGTTTAACGTCTCATCCAAAAGACAGCACCTCCGACAATGCAGCACTCCTTCAGCACTGCATTAGCGGGTCAGCCTAGATTTTTGCCCTCAGGGTCCCTGGAGTGGGACTTGAACCCACAATCTCATGACTCTGAGCGAGAGTGCTAATCACTTAGCCACAGCTGAAAGCTCTTATACAATATTCCTGTCTGTGCTAGATTTGTGCAGGTATTACTTCATTTATAATAAATAAATGGGTTAATGTCCATATAAAAATAATGCATGAATACACGCAGGAATACAGTACAAGCACATTAAATATATGTATGTGACATTAGCTGATCAAAGGCTCTACCCTCTACGTAGATTATATAGTCACTGTATATCACACAGAGCAAATATAAAGATACTATATGACACAGAGACTATGCAGTCGCTATATATTACACAGACACTGCTCATAGTCACTGTACACTACGCAGAGGTTACACACAGTCACTGACAACATTTTGGGAGTTTTATGCTAGATATATTCTCACATTGAGCATCACTATTTGCAGTGTCAGCCTTGGCTCAGTTGGTAGGCATTCTCATCTGAAAGTTGTGGGTTCAAGACCCATTCTGTGAGACTTGATCTAAGCTGACACATCCAGTGCAGTACTGAGGGAGTGCCGCACCATCAGAGGTGCCGTCTCAATGTTAAACTTAGGCCCCATTTGCCCTCTCAGGTGGACGTAAAAGATCCCATGGCACTATTTCAAAGAAGAGTGGGGGAGTTTTCCCCCGTGTCTTGGCCAATATTTATCCCTCAACCAATATCACTAAAAACATATCAGATCATTATCTCATTGCTGTTTGTGGGAGCTTGCTGTGCGCGAATTGGCTGCCGCGTTTCCGACTATTACGACAGTGACTACACTTCAAAAATACTTCATTGGCTGTAAAGCATGTAGGTGGTCCGCTTTGGTGGTTTGAATCTTCCCTCCTACTTAGTTCTATACAACAGGAATTACGGTGAACAGGATTGGGACACAGACAAGCTTTTCGGACTCAACCGTCCGGTGTTTAATAAGATTAACACACACACCCGCCTCCAGTACCTAAAATGCCTGGTGGCGCAAAACAAACAATCCAACAATACAACTTGGCCCGTCGAAAAGGCCCCTGTCTCATAATAAGACGCCTAAAATCACACTGCGTTGCATACAGAGTATAAAGTACACACAGAACCTCCCCACTAAACCCCTCTGGATTGGTTGGGACACACAGCATCCCCTCACACAGTACAGGTGGTCTTAAGGATGCATGGGCTTGGACAATGCTCACCCCGATTGTCCGTTTTCTTGCTCGCTGCTCCCGTGTAGAACGTGTCTCCTGGTTCCGTATCGCCGATGCAGTATCCAAGTCCCAGTTTCGAGGTTCGTTCTTACAGTTGAAGAGCAAGGCGAGGCTCTTGTTGCTGGTGGTGGTTTCGAGCAAGTGAGAGAGCGAGCGAATGGCCAAAGCTTCCTACTTTATTTCCTTCCAGCCCTGTGTAGTTGCAGTGATGTCTTTTTAATCACCTTTCTTTGTCTTCTTTGTCTGGTTTCCCGCATTTTTGTGCTATCCCATCTAGGTGCTGGTGTTAATGGCAGATGATGGGCTGCACTTCTCACCTGATCCTGGGTTAAGTGGCTTTAATTTACAATGGCCCTCTTTTGTTGGGTTCCTGCCTTCGGGGCTAACTCATCTAGGTGCTCGTCACTGTATGAGTCACCTAGCCCGGGACAATTGTCTTCCCAGAGAATTCTGTCTGCCCAGAAATTCTCCCATAATTAGTTTGTAGGCCTGGCTGGAATCTCCTGTCCCTGAACACCTGGGCCCCTCCCATCTTCTCCAAACAGGCTGTTGGTAACAATCATTCAAAAAGTCTGAAATGAACTTGGGGCCTGCGTTCGATGCTTACAAGCACTTTGGGACATCCTGAGGTCATGAAGGGTGGTATATAAGTGCATGTTTTTCTTTTCCTGTAAGAGACCCTCGCATCACCTATCATACAGAGTGCAGGCTTTACTGCCCACTGATTAGTTAAATAGTAGCATGACCTAAGGTTCATGGCATAGAAACCATGCTGTACGAACCAACTACTGTACTGTCGCACAAGACCCTCTCTATGTAGAAAGCAGATAGAAAAGCACAGCTACAAACCTACAAACTGGTTTATTTTACACAAAATGTATGAATGAACTCAATACAGTTTTTACAGTCAGTTTCCAAGGCTCTTCATTTCATGAATAAAAACAAAGATGGCACCTTATTAAAGCTCGAGGCATAAGCCTGCCTTCATATTAAGCTATTCCAAAACTAGCTGGTTCTACATTTCTGCATGTGGCTACAAGGTCTCACTTGTCTATTCCACGTTCCTGAGAAAGCTGAGAAGAAAAATCACAGTCAGCGGTTTTAGCCCACCGAGCTGTCAATCAAAGTCGCCACAATTATTGAAACAACTCCCCGTTAACAGTTCTGCAGAGTTCTGGTCTCCATGTTACAAAAAGGATATAGAGGCACTGGAGAAGGTGGAAAAAAGATTTACAACAATGATACCAGAACTGAGAGATTGCCCAGAAATTCGGGTCTCCACGGGTGAGTACGCGCTGGTTACTCACCCGTAAGCCCAATGGAAGTGCCGGTTTCCTGCAGGCACTGCGCCTGCGCGGGAAACCGGCACTTCCGTTCCCCTGAAAGAAGGGGTTCAGAGTTCGAATGTGTGCGCCGGAGAGGCTGCGTGTGCGCATCGAACGTATGTTTTTTTTTGCAGGTTTTCCCGGGAAGGTAAGTCTCCAGAAGTTACACATTTAAAAAGCAGTCGCAAGGCCTGCTTTTTACAAGGTAAGTGGTGAATTAATTAAAATTAAAACATTTTTTCCACAGGTTTATTATTTTTAAATACTTTAAAGAAAGGTAAGATTATTTTTAGCCCCGTTAGAAAATAAAATTATTTTTTTCAAAAATGTAAATTATTGTTTAAAATAGTTATTTCATGTAATTTATAGTTTATTTTAAAAATGTGATGTTTTTTAAAAATTTATTTGAAGATTTAGTGATGTTTAGGGGCCTGTAGTATTTATAAGTTTTGACAGCTCTTCCTGTCAAACTTATGAATGGGCATTTCCCTGCTCCGGTTGGCTCCCCATGACCCACGTGATCCCAGGGGACGCGTCAAACTAACTGCGCCCCTGGGATACGCAAACACTGTGCGCCGGCAGTTGGAGCAAGCCTAGGATCGGAATTCCAAGGGGGCCCACGGCTCAACGGATGGCGCGCTAGGTAAGTGCAGGTCGGGGTCTTACACCCGCGGGAAGCCCCCGACCCAAATTTCTGGCCCATTATAACTATCTGGAAAGACGGAACAGGTTCGTGCTCATTTCTTGCATTTCTTCATTGTCCTCGGTCCCCACCACAAATTCCGTACCCTAGCCACCAACTCCATCCCTCTCCCTGGCAAAATTATAAAGAGATCTCAGACAGATCACAGTCAGTGTTCTATTAGAGATTACACAGTCAGTGCATATTGGAGATTACAAAGTCAGTATATATTAGATATTACACAGTCAGTGTATATTAGAGATTACACAGTGTATATTAGAGATTACACAGTCAGTGTATATTAGAAATTATACAGTCAGTGTTTATTAGAGATTACACAGTCAGTGTATATTGGAGATTATACAGTCAGTGTATATTAGACATTACACAGTCAGTCTCTATTAGAGATTACAGAGTCAGACTATATTAGAAATTATACAGTCAGTATATATTAGAGATTATACAGTCAGTGTATATTGGAGATTATACAGTCAGTGTATATTAGACATTACACAGTCAGTCTCTATTAGAGATTACAGAGTCAGTCTATATTAGAAATTATACAGTCAGTATATATTAGAGATTATACAGTCAGTGTATATTGGAGATGATATCGTCAGGGTATATTAGACATTACACAGCCAGTCTCTATTAGAGATTACAGAGTCAGTCTATATTAGAAATTTTACAGTCAGTGTATATTAGAGATTACACAGTCAGTGTACATTAGAGATAACAGAGTCAGTCTATATTAGAGATTAAACAATCAGTGTATATTAGAGATTACACAGTCAGTCTCTATTAGAGATTACACAGTCAGTGTATATTAGAGATTACACAGTCAGTGTATATTAGAGATAACAGAGTCAGTTTATATTAGAGATTAAACAGTCAGTGTATATTAGAGATTACAGGGTCAGTGTATATTAGAGATTACACAGTGTATATTAGAGATTACACAGTCAGTGTATATTAGAAATTATACAGTCAGTGTTTATTAGAGATTACACAGTCAGTGTATATTAGAGATTACACAGTCAGTGTACATTAGAAATTATACAGTCAATGTATATTTTAGATTACACAGTCAGTGTATATTAGAGATTACACAGTCAGGCCTAGAAATTCAGTATAGCCACGTTTGGGGCGCTACAGCCGGGCGTTCGCTACATTTAGCGCCCGGCGCAACTTAGCGCCACCTTCGCCGATATTCAGTTGCATCGCCCCAAGAGGTTGCTGCTGCGCTAAAGCAGGCGATGCATGACTATCATAAGGCGCTAAGCCAGCGATCCGGGGCGCAACCACCAAGGTCGGGCACAGCGCAGGTGCAGCGAGTTGCTGATTGTAGGCAGACACTCTGGCGCCGGTCAGCTCTTAAAGGGGGAGGGTGGATTTGTTTGTCTGCCACGCCCTGCACACTGCAGCCCTGAATCAAGGCCTGAACATAGCTGCTTCAACAGTTCAACGCCCACGGCTATTGAGAAGGCTAGGGAGCGCGCACAGCGCTTCAGCGAGGGTGCCCTGAAGGTACTGGTTGGCACAGTAGATCGCAGGCGACCTGTCCTCTTCCCTGATAGTGGCAGGAGGCCGCTGCCCAACGAGTATCGAAAAGCCTGGAGGGAGGTGGCAAACAGGGTGACCTCCAACAGCATGGTTGGCACGACTCCTGTGCAATGCAGAAAAAAGTTCAACGACCTCACTCGGGTTGTCAGGGTGAGTACATTTCCAGTATCCTCCTCATCCCTGCATGTGCACCTCACTTTATGGCCAAAGGGACCTGAAAGCCCCAGTGCCCAGCCCTCATCCAGCAGCTATGGGAGTCTCATGAAAATTGTAGTAACCTGGGAGGTTATGAGTAACCTGATCCACCAGGTGGTGCTGTGGCAATTGCTCTCCTGAGTTAAGTCTGATCTGTACTGTTGTACTCTTTGTTTTGGCTGCCTCATGGCAGAAGCTTTTAAGTGCAAGAGTTGATTAAACCATGTTAAGGAGTTAACTGGTGTCCGTCTCCATCTATGGCCACCTCAAGATACCACATATGGCGACGAGAATAAAGGACGGAAGAGTTTTGGAGTATTCGGAAGAGGTGCTTGGGTTGGTTAGCAAACTAGTCGGAAAAGCACGAGGCTAGGCGGCGGGAGTCGAAACGGAGTTTGATTTTTTGGCTGAAATGACCGGACTCCAAGGGTGGCAGGAACGGTAGGCTCCGTGGCACCTTTTGACAGCAAGTCGCAGTCTTGGGAGGAGTATATTGAAATACTGAGCCATTTCTTTATGGCAAACGAGGTGGACAGTGCTGAAAAGAAAAGGGCCATTTTACTGAGTTGTGTGGGAGCGCAAACCTATACATGGATGAGGAATCTGCTGAGCCCGGAGCGGCCAGGAGAAAAATCTTTTGACGAGTTGGTGAGTCTACTAAAGAATCATTTCAATGCGAAACCTAGTGAAATAGTACAGAGATGGAAATTCAATTCGAGGATTAGGAGGCCGGAAGAAAGCGTTACTGAGTATGTGGAGGAGCTTTGGAAGCTCGCACAGGACTGTAATTTTGGAAATGCGCTCACAGTCATGTTAAGGGACAGACTAGTATGCGGAGCTAACGACGACAGTATACAGCAAAGGTTGCTGTCAGAAGAAGGATTAACGTCTGAGACAGCACTTAAAAAAGCACAAGCCATGGAGACGGCTAACAAGGACATTAAGGACTTAAACAGTATGAGCAAGGAGAAATGGAGTAAACCAGTGGGAGGAGCTGTTTTCAAGATGGAAGCTGGCGCGAAAAGTCCACCAGTCGGGGTTGGGGATTGCTACCGATGTGGCGGGACTAGCCATTATGCAAAGGACTGCAGGTTTCCAAAGACAAAGTGCCACAATTGTGGAAAAATAGGGCACTTAAAGAAAGTCTGTAAAAGGGCAGTGAGTGAGAGAAGCAGTACTAAAGGGGCAAAGCAAGCAAAAGGGGGGAGGGAGAAGTACACAAAGCGGGCAAATTACATACAAGAGGAGGAAGAGTCTAGTGAGTCTAGTGAGGAGGTTTTCACTGTATACAGTATAGACACTTCAAGGCCCAACGTACCCCTTCTCACTCAGTATTTGATAGTGAACGGAGGTCAAGTAAAGTTTGAGATTGACACCGGATGTAGTGTAACCATAATGTCGCAGACAGCGTATGCCAAGCTATGGGGGGAAGCAAAAGTACCAGAGCTAGGTACATACCCCATTAGTCTCAAAACCTACACAGGACAGAAGGTGGACATTTTGGGGGCGGCCGAAGTACAAGTGGAACACAAAGAAGTCACCAAAGAGCTTACGGTGGTAGTGGTAGCAGGGTCAGGGCCAAACCTGTTAGGGCGAGGGTGGATCAGTGAGTTGAGTGTGTACTGGCAGGCAATGAATAAAATGGAGGACAGTACAGAGGCACTGCAAGAAGTGCTGATGAAGCACGAGATAGTGTTCAAGGACGAACTGGGCACCTTAAGGGGAGCCACAGCCAAGATTCATGTAGCCAGTGATGCCACGCCTCGTTTCTTTAAACCAAGGTCGGTACCTTTTTCAATGAAAACCAAGGTTGAGGCGGAACTAGATCGCCTGCTAAAGGACAAAGTAATAGAACCAGTGAAATTTTCAGACTGGGCGGCATCAATAGTCCCGGTATTGAAGCCCGACGGTAACGTAAGGGTGTGTGGTGACTATAAGTTAACAGTGAACAGAGTATCATCACTGGAACAGTACCCCATTCCGAGAATGGAGGACATGTTAACATCGCTCGCTGGGGGAGAAAGATTCAGCAAACTGGACATGAGTCATGCGTATCAGCAGATATTGCTAGATGAAGAATCAAAAAAGTTTGTCACGGTGAACACGCACAAGGGGCTGTTCACGTATGCCAGGTTACCATTTGGTGTCAGTTCTAGCCTAGAAATATTCCAACGGACTATGGAGGGCATTCTGCAGGGCATTCCAAAGGTGGCCGTGTACTTAGATGATATTCTGCTAACAGGAAGTGACGATCAGGATCACTTGAAAACACTGGACAAAGTGCTGCAGTGGCTGGAAGAGGCGGGCCTACGCCTGAAACGGAGTAAGTGTAGTTTCATGGAGAAGGAAGTTACATTCCTGGGACATCGGGTGGATGCCACAGGCCTCCATCCATTACCAGGGAAAGTGCGGGCAGTGCAGGATGCACCGGCACCCACCTCAGTGACTGAACTGAAAGCCTTTCTAGGGCTCCTGAATTATTATAACCGGTTTCTTCCAAACTTATCGATGCTGCTGGCACCCCTGCACAAACTGCTGAGAAAGGAGGAGCCATGGCGTTGGGGGCCAGAGCAAGCGAAAGCGTTTCAGCAGTCAAAGGAGCTACTTCAGTCCAGCAGGGTGTTAGTGCACTACGACGAGAAGAAGGAGCTGATAATGTCCTGCGACGCATCACCCTATGGAGTGGGGGCAGTGTTGGCCCACCGCATGCCAGATCGAGCACAAAGGCCCATCGGGTTTGTTTCACGCACGCTCACAGCTGCGGAAAAGAACTATTCACAGCTTGATAAAGAGGGGTTAGCCATTATATTTGGAGTAAAGAAATGCCATAAGTACATATATGGGAGGAAGTTTGTAATCAGTACTGACCACAAGCCTCTTATTAGCTTACTGAATGAGATGAAAGCGGTGCCTCAAATGGCATCACAGAGAATAATGAGATGGGCAGTAATACTAAGAGCCTATGAATATGTGATCATGTACAGAGCCGGCAAGGAAAACGGGAACGCGGATGCTCTCAGCCGCCTGCCTCTCTCAAAATCTCCTCGCAGTACTTCCCCTGAGGAGCACGTCCTGATGCTGGATCAGGAGATCAGTCCCCTGATGACTTCAGCGCAAATCCAGGGCTGGACAGCCAAGGACCAAATTCTGTCAACGGTCCGTGAGTATGTGTTGAAAGGCTGGCCAGATCACCGTGAGGGACCGGAGTTCACGCCACACAGATAGAGACAGTACGAGCTCAGTGTCCAAGATGGATGTGTGCTATGGGGAGCACGCATCATAGTCCTAGAGCGGGGACGCTCTACTTTGATGGAACAGTTGCATCAATCGCACCCAGGAATGACTAGAATGAAAAGACTGGCTACCTGTGGTGGCCTAACTTGGATGCTGAAATTGAGTCAAAGGTAAAGTCATGCACTATATGTCAGGAACAGAGGAAAGCACCTGCCGGGGCACCACTCCATCCCTGGGAGTGGCCCAGCAAACCCTGGAGGAGAATTCACATAGACTATGCGGGACCTTTTATGGGCAAAATGTTTTTGGTGCTGGTTGACGCTCACTCAAAGTGGATCGACGTTTATCCAGTGAGCTCTGCAACGACTGATGCCACACTGAATTGTCTCAGGAACAGCTTCAGCACGCATGGTATTCCAGAAATGATTGTATCCGACAATGCACAGTGTTTTGTTAGTGAAGGGAGCAAAGAATTCATGGTAAGGAATGGAATCACACATGTCACCTCGGCTCCATATCACCCAGCCTCAAATGGGTTGGCCGATCGAGCCGTGCAGACTTTTAAGGAGCTCATGAGGAAGAGCTCAGGTGACACCCTGGAGACCAAGCTCAATAGAGCCTTGTTTAGTTATCGTATAACACCCCAAGCTACCACGGGGCGTTCTCCGGCTGAGTTGATGATGGGGAGAAAGTTGCGGTGCACGTTAGACCTGATACACCCAGATCTCAAAAGCAAGGTTGAGACAAAACAAACAAACCAAAAAGCGTACCATGACAAACATGCTAAAGCTCGCCATTTCGCCATAGGGGACTCTGTGTACACCCGGAACTTCGGTTATGGACCGAAATGGATACCAGGACTAATCCAGGACATTACAGGACCTGTGTCGTACTCCCTGTTACTAGGGGATGGTCGAGGGGTTTGTCGGCATGTGGATCAGCTTTTCAGCCGGCAGCAGGGGGAACTGCCTCAGATGGAACAAAGGGCAGTAGAGGAGGCTGTTCCAGGACCCAGCACGGCTTATAAGGTGCCAGTGGACACTGGTACTGCCAGGCCACAGCGGGACAGAGTAAAACCAACATCAGAGACTACTCCAATCTCAAGTGTGAGTGAATCTGAGAATCCACCACAAGTGGAATTAAGGCGTTCACAAAGGATTCGCAAGCAACCGGAAAGACTTATACAAACCTGTTAAATTAGTCAGGGGTTAACCATGGTTAGAGCATACTGGTTAATTAAAATGTAGTACCTAGTAAGGGTTATTGTTTAAGAATTGCATACGGCAATCATAAGGGGGGAGGAGTGTAGTAACCTGGGAGGTTATGAGTAACCTGATCCACCAGGTGGTGCTGTGGCAATTGCTCTCCTGAGTTAAGTCTGATCTGTACTGTTGTACTCTTTGTTTTGGCTGCCTCATGGCAGAAGCTTTTATGTGCAAGAGTTGATTAAACCATGTTAAGGAGTTAACCGGTGTCCGTCTCCATCTATGGCCAGCTCAAGATACCACAAAAATCACTTGCACATTCAGCACTTTAGACACTGTCCACCATGGGAGGCAGTGCAGGCAAGATGAGGGCTTCACACTGTCAGGGCTATTCCACCATGGGAGGCAGTGCAGGCAAGATCAGGGCTTCACACTGTCAGGGCTATTCCACTATGGGAGGCAGTGCAGGCAGGATCAGGGCTTCACACTGTCAGGACTATTCCACCATGGGAGGCAGTGCAGGCAAGATGAGGGCTTCACACAGTCAGGGCTATTCCACCATGGGAGGCAGTGCAGGCAAGATCAGGGCTTCACACTGTCAGGGCTATTCCACTATGGGAGGCAGTGCAGGCAGGATCAGGGCTTCACACTGTCAGGACTATTCCACCATGGGAGGCAGTGCAGGCAAGATCAGGGCTTCACACTGTCAGGGCTATTCCACCATGGGAGGCAGTGCCGGCAAGATCAGGGCTTCACACTGTCAGGGCTTTTCCACCATGGGAGGCAGTGCAGGCAAGATCAGGGCTTCATACTGTACTTAGAGGCCATCCTTTCTCTTGCAGGGCAAGCTGGCCCACAACCGCAGGCAGCAGCGACAGACCGGAGGAGGCCGTCCTGACCTCAAACAGCTCAGCGACCTGGAGCAGCGTGTGGAGCGCATTATGGCAGGCTGGCTGATTGGCCCCGTCGCCAGTGGAGATGCCGACCCTGTTCTGGGCACCAATGGTAAGGTCATCACCTTTTTGACCTCTCTCTTTCCACTTGCGCCTCACACCAGCACCCTTTGCCACTATCGAACCAATGCAGGGCATAGCAGCACTCATGCCTCCCTCGCTGCCGCCCTGTCCTCACTCTAAAGCAACTCTTGTGCCTCCCTGCTTTCAGATGGTGAATCGCCAGGTGAGGAGGCGGGCCCTCAAGCTGGCAATGTGTCTGATTCTGAAATCGAGGAGGAGGAAGAGGAAGCCGGCGCATCAGTGCCACCCTCAGCTGAGGCAGCCCATGGCCATGATGGGGACACGTCTTCCCTGGAGGGGAGCAGGGGGGAAGGGTCTGATGAGAGTGAAGCTCCGGGGCCCAGCGGGCTGCAGCAACGCGGGAAGGGTGGGGAAGCTCGGCGGCCTTCTCCCTGGAGGGAGAGTCTGGCCTCGAGTCCTGCTACGGTGAGCGCAGAGGAGGTGCGGCTCCTTGCTGAAATGGGCGCCCACGCTGAGCGCAGGCACGCTGAGCGCATGGCTGCAGTAGCAAGGATGCCTGACTCCATAGAGTCACTGGCAAGGAGTGTACAGGAATTCGGGGCAGCACAGGCTCGGAGTCTGCAGGACTTCGCGGCAGCACAGGCTAGGAGTCAGCAGGAATTCGTTGCATCACAGGCGGCTTCCAGCCAAGTGCTCAGTCGTGCCGTGCATTCACTGGCTGGTGTGATGCAGGCACAGACCAGGGCCACACGGGCACTAACTGCTGCCACCCTCGCTGGATCGGCCAGGCATCGACGGGGCCCTCGCCGCACCACAGCAGCCCAGCAGTCTGTGCTGCAGTGCTGGCCCGTGCGAGTGCCAGTGTATCAGCCGACCAGGGAGTGCCTGTGCTCTGTCAGGTTGGCAGCATTCCTGCAGCCAACACTGTCACTCCTCCACTGCAGCTGCCACCACCCGTAGGACAGACTGCTGCCGCCCAAGTAGAGTTGGAGCAGTCAGCAGCCGGCCCCTCTAGGCCCAGAGCTGGTCCAGGCCGACCCCCAAGGGCATCTGCCGTCTCACCATTTGACTCTCAGCAGCCTTCCCCCAGCCTTGCTGCAGCCACTGGGGTCCCATTGAGGAGTTGCTGCAGGGCGGGAAGGGGCCACTCGCTGAAGCAAGGCGGATCACCCTCGCAGGGTAAAAAGTAGAAGGTGTGGCCAAATGTTTTTTTTATAGATGAGGCCGAGAAGGTTTTTTTATATATGAAGGCCGACACTGTTGTGTTTGTTGATATATGAAGGCCGAGACTGTTGTGTTTTTTGATTTATGAAGGCCCAGACTGTTGCGTTTGTTTTTTGTAAAGGCCGAGGATCATGGTCATGGAGTGCTTTGTGCATTGAGTGCTACTGGAGTTTTGGTAAGTGGGAGAAAAATCATTTAAGAGTATTTTGTGAATTTTAGTGTGTTAAAAAGTCAATTATTTGAAGTAAGTTTAATTTTTTAAGGGTATATTAAACTATTGGGCAGTTTAAACTGGAAGTAGAATCCGGGTATAAAAGGGGCGGGGCTAGTGCTGTGCATGGAGTGCTTTGTGCATTGAGTGCTACTGGAGTTTTGGTAAGTGGGAGAGTTCGGGCAAGTGGGAGGTGAGGGTGTGTTTTTTGCTCTGTTTTCCCCCCACTCCCAGGCTTAGACAGCACTGCGGAGGCGGAGCAGCGAGACGAGTCAACCAAACAGGCCCCACAGACAGTATTCAAGGCGGAGGTTGGTGATCAGCTGGTTGGTTGGTTTTCTTCCTTCTCTTCTCTTTTATACCTTTAAGTTGGTAAGTCCTGTTGAATAGTGGTGTGATATTATCATCTATATCCGGGCAGGGTCTTCATAACTAATAATAAGAAATTTAATTAATTATATAGAATGGAGCAGGTGATGTGTTACTGTTGCAAGATGTGGGAGCCGGTGGACCCCATTGAGGCTCATGGTGATTACATCTGCGACAAGTGTTTGCTGCTAGAGGAACTCAAGTTCCATGTTATGGAGCTTGAGACCGAGCTTCAGACACTGCGACACATCAGGGAGGGGGAGAAGTTCCTGGACTCTATGTTTCAGGAGATGGTCACACCGATGAAGTTAATTACTGCAGATGTAGTCCGTGGTCAGGGACAGGACGGTGTGACTACGAGTGAGGAAGGTACAGGGATCCAGGATGTAGTGTTGAAGGAGACTCAGCCCTTGCTCTTGTCCAGCAGGATCGAGGTTCTTACTCCCTGTGAGGGCGGGAGCGGGGACTGCAGGGAGGATGAGCAACCTGGCCACAGCACCGTGGTACAGGGGGCCATTCAAGTGGAGGGAGTAAAAAGAAATGTTGTAGTGGTAGGGGATAGTATCATTAGGGGGATAGATAGGGTTCTCTGCAATCAAGAGCGGGAGTCCCGAAGGCTGTGTTGCCTGCCCGGTGCCAGGGTTAAGGACATCTCTTCTGGGCTGGAAAGAAACTTGGAGTGGGAGGGGGAGGATCCAGTTGTCGTGGTCCATGTTGGTACAAACGACGTAGATTGGACAAGGAAGACGGTTCTGTTAAAGGAGTATGAGCAGCTAGGGGTCAAATTAAAAAACAGAATCTCAAGGGTAATAATCTCTGGGTTATTACCTGAACCACGAGCGAATTTGGCTAGGATAAATAAAATTAAAGAGTTAAATGCATGGCTCAAAGCCTGGTGTGGGAGAAATGGGTTTTGCTTCTTGGGACACTGGCACCAGTACTGGGACAGGAGGGAGCTGTTCCATTGCGACAGACTCCACTTGGCCAGTGCTAGGACTAGAGTCCTGGCGAATCATATAACTAGGGCTGTAGAGAGGGCTTTAAACTAATTAGTGGGGGGGAGGTTTCTAGAGAGCAAATAATAGAAATGACAACAGAGAAGGCCATAGACTTAGGTAGCAGTGGGGGAATTAAAAAACAGAACGTGTCAGGAAGGGACAGAAGGCATGGAGTAAAAAGTAAAGTACTAAAAAGGGAAAAAACAGGAAGTAAGTGTTACAAAACATATTTGAAAGTTCTTTATCTGAATGCAAGTAGCATTCGTAACAAAATGAATGAGTTAACGGCACAAATAACGACATATGGGTATGATCTTGTGGCCATTACAGAAACATGGCTGCAGGGTGACCACGACTGGGAATTAAACATACCAGGTTATTTAACAATCAGGAAGGACAGGCAGGAAGGGAGAGGAGGTGGGGTGGCTATGTTAATAAAGGAAGGAATCACTATAATACAGAGAAATGATATTGGGTCAAAGGAGCAGGATAGTGAAACAGTTTGGGTGGAGATAAGGAATAATAAGGGGAAAAAAACACTACTGGGTGTAGTCTATAGGCCTCCAAACAGTTGCAACTCTGTTGGATGGAGTATTAATCAGGAAATAGTTGAGGCTTGCAATAAGGGAACAGCTATAATTATGGGGGATTTTAATTATCATATTAACTGGACAAATCAAATTGGGCAGAGCAGCCTTGAGAAT
Organism: Somniosus microcephalus; assembly: GCF_052327205.1. Lineage (NCBI taxonomy): Eukaryota > Metazoa > Chordata > Chondrichthyes > Squaliformes > Somniosidae > Somniosus > Somniosus microcephalus. The sequence continues at coordinate 17,655,033 of NC_141006.1, read as the reverse complement.
GAGTTCATTGAGTGTATTAGGGATGGGTTTCTTGAGCAGTATGTAACTGAACCGACCAGGGGGCAAGCAACCTTAGATTTGGTCCTGTGTAATGAGACAGGATTAATTAAAAATGTCCTAGTAAAGGATCCCCTTGGAATGAGTGACCATAACATGGTTGAATTCCATATTCAATTAGAGGGTGAGAAGGCTGGATCTCGAACAAGCATGCTGAGCTTGAATAAAGGAGACTATTAAGGTATGAGAGCGGAATTGATTAGAGTGGACTGGGAAAATAGATTAAAGGGTAAGACGGTACATGATCAGTGGTGTACATTTAAGGAGTTATTTTACAACTTCCAAAAAAAATATATTCCACTGAGGAAAAAAGGGTGTAAAAGAAAAGATAGCCATCCGTGGCTAAGTAAAGTAATTAAGGATAGTATCCGACTAAAAACAAGGGCATATAAGGTAGCCAAATCTAGTGGGAGGATGGAAGATTGGGAAGTCTTTAAAAGACAGCAAAAAATAACTAAAAGATTGATTAAGAAAGGGAAGATAGATTATGAAAGTAAATTAGCAAAAAATATAAAAACAGACAGCAAAAGTTTCCATAGTTATATAAAAAGAAAAAGGGTGGCTAAAGTAAATGTTGGTCCCTTAGAGGATGAGACCGGGAAATTAATGGTGGGAAACATGGAGATGGCAAAAACACTGAACAATTATTTTGTATCAGTCTTTACAGTAGAGGACACTAAGAATATCCCAACACTGGACAAACAGGGGACTCTAGCGGGGAAGGAACTAAATACGATTAAAATCACTAAGGAAGTGGTACTTGGTAAAATAATGGGACTCAAGGCAGATAAGTCCCCTGGACCTGATGGCTTGCATCCTAGGGTCTTGAGGGAAGTGGCGGTAGGGATTGTGGATGCATTGGTAATAATTTTCCAAAACTCCCTGGACTCAGCAAAGGTCCCGGCAGATTGGAAAACTGCTAATATAACACCCTTATTTAAAAAGGGTAGTAGGCAGAAGGCTGGAAACTATAGACCTGTTAGCCTAACATCTGTGGTTGGTAAAATGTTAGAGTCCATTATTAAGGAGACAGTAACGGGACATTTGGATAAACATAATTTAATAGGACAAACTCAGCATGGTTTCATGAAGGGGAAGTCATGTTTGACAAATTTACTTGAGTTTTTTGAGGAAGTAACATACAGGGTGGATAAAGGGGAACCAGCGGACGTAATGTATTTAGACTTCCAAAAGGCATTTGACAAGGTGCCACATAAAAGATTATTGCTCAAGATAAAAAATCACGGGATTGGGGGTAATATTCTGGCGTGGGTGGAGGATTGGCTCTCGAACAGAAAGCAGAGAGTAGGGATAAATGGTTCATTCTCAGATTGGCAACCAGTAACTAGTGGTGTTCCGCAGGGGTCAGTGCTGGGTCCCCAAATCTTTACAATCTATATTAACGATTTGGAGGAGGGGACCGAGTGTAACATATCAAAGTTTGCAGATGATACAAAGATGGGACGGAAAGTAGTGAGTGAGGAGGACATAAAAAACCTGCAAAGGGACATAGACAGGCTAAGTAAGTGGGCAGAGATTTGGCAGATGGAATACAATACTGGAAAGTGTGAGGTTATGCACTTTGGCAGGAAAAATCATCGAGCAAGTTATTATCTTAATGGCAAGAAACTGGAAAGTACTGTAGTACAAAGGGATCTGGGGGTCCTGGTGCACGAAACTCAAAAAGTTAGTATGCAGGTGCAGCAAGTGATCAAGAAGGCCAATGGAATGTTGGCTTTTATTGCTAGGGGGATGGAATATAAAAACAGGGAGGTATTGCTGCAGTTGTACAAGGTATTGGTGAGACCGCACCTGGAATACTGCATACAGTTTTGGTGTCCCTACTTAAGAAAAGACATACTTGCTCTCGAGTCAGTACAAAGAAGGTTCACTCGGTTAATCCCGGGGATGAGGGGGTGGTCATATGAGGAGAGGTTGAGTAGATTGGGACTCTACTCATTGGAGTTCAGAAGAATGAGAGGCGATCTTATTGAAACATATAAGATTGTGAAGGGGCTTGATCGGGTGGATGCGGTGAGGATGTTCCCAATGAAGGGTGAAACTAGAACTAGGGGGCATAATCTTAAAATAAGGGGCTGCTCTTTCAAAACTGAGATGAGGAGAAACTTCTTCACTCAGAGGGTGGTAGGTTTGTGGAATTTGCTGCCCCAGAAAGCTGTGGAAGCTACATCATTAAATAAATTTAAAACAGAAATAGATAGTTTCCTAGAGGTAAAGGGAATTAAGGGTTACGGGGAGCGGGCAGGAAATTGGACATGAGTCTAGGTTCAGAATGGTCATGGCCCTGTGGGTAGTGGAGTGAGCCCAGGGGCCGTGTAGCCTGGTTCTGCTCCTACTGTGTTCTAATTCTGTGTTAGATTTCAGGAGATGGTTTTATTCCTGTTCCTGGCTGGGGTGGAGATCGCCTTTACAGAAGGTAAGTATTGTAGAAAATATAGGGACAGAGTGATCTCCTGGAAGAATTTCGATCGCCTAGATGGGTCGGAGAGGAATTTCCCAGATTTTTTACTCCCAAATTGGCCATGGCGTCTTTTATCTGGTATTTCGCCTCTCCTGGGAGATCACATGGGTTTGGGTGGATGCAGAGTGATAGAAGATTTGAGGTTAGGATCAGATCAGCCATGATCTTATTGAATGGTAGAGCAGGCTCGAGGGGCCGATTGGCCTACTCCTGCTCCTATTTCTTATGTTCTTATGTTCTTATTTTTGTTTAACTGCTTTTATCATTTTCTGAAGGTTGTGAGAGCCAGTTATGTCTCTGACTGTTTTTTGGGGGGTTTCTCTGAATTAGTTTGTCATGCGGGAAGGGCACAGAGTTTGCACAGTAAAAAATTTTCTTTAATCGCATTGTCCATGTTTGCTTCTGGAAGTATTTGTTGCCTTGACCGGCTGAGGGCTTGCGGAGCGGCTACATTCATCTTCTTTCATTGGCACAAGCCATTCCCTGAGAGGGGGCCTAGAACCGAGTTGCAATAAGCTGCCGACGGAAGGCCCTTGCACTTTGTGCCTCCCTCCCGTGTTGGTGCTCCTCCTCCTCCTCCTCAGCTGGTGGTCCTCCAATGTCTGCTGGCAGTGACTGAGTCCTGCGGATAGCCAGGTTGTGCAGCATGCAGCACACTACAACGAAATGGGAGACTCGCTCAGGCGAGTACTGTAGGGCTCCCCCGGAACCATCCAGACAGCGGAACCGTTGCTTGAGCATGCCGATTGTGTGCTCAATGATGTTCCTGGTTGCTTGATGGCTGTCATTGTTTTGCTCTTCAGCAGGGGTGCTGGGCGCACGGAGCGGGGTCATCAGCCAGGTGCACAAAGGATAGCCTTTGTCCCCGAGAAGCCATCCTCGTGGGTGAGCCTGGGCTTCGAAAATGTCTGCCACAGAAGTCTGGCGCAGGATGAAGGCATCGTGGCTGCTGCCTGGAAAGCGGGCATTGACAGCTAGTATGAGCTGCCTGTGGTCACACACCAACTGCACGTTGAGCGAATGGTAGCCCTTCCGGTTGCGGTAATCCTCGGCATTCTGTAGAGGTGCCCGCAAAGCCACATGCGTGTAGTCAATGGCGCCCTGCACCATGGGGAAGTCCGCTAATACTGCAAATCCCATTGCATGCTCTTGCTGCTTGTCCAGGGTCATGGGGAAGGAGATGAACTGACGTCTTCTTCTGAAAAGGACATTGGTCACCTGGCGGATACAGCAATGTACCATGAACTGGGAGATGTTGGCAATGTCCCCAGTAGCGGATTGGAAGGAGCCGGTGGCATAGAAGTTGAGAGCCACCGTCACCTTCACTGCCACCAACAGAGACGTCCTGCTCCTCAGCTGTGGCTGCAGATCTCTGCGAAGCAGGTGGCAGATCTCAGTGACCACCTCCCTTCTGAATCGCAGCCTCCGAACACACTGCTCCTCAGACATGTTCAGATATGAGAACTGCTGGCGGTATACCCTGGGTGTGTAAGGCCTCCTGTGCCGTCGTCTGTTGGTCTTTCTCCATCTGGCCATGACTGGCACTCTCTCACGGCGTCTCTGAGCCCTTTGAATGCAATGCAGTAAGCCAACGTTTCCACCCATAGCAGCCCCCATTATATGTGTCGAATCAAGGCTAAGGCACTGAAAGCTAAATCCAAGTACAAAGCTCTGGCCTGAAGCCAGAAGTACCTGTGCGAGCGTTGAGTCAAACCAAAAAGCTCCCTCCCTTTGTCTCTTTCCAAATATCCGTCTCTCACAAAGAAGGAGTGGAACAAAATGGCTGCCACTTATACTGCAGGAGGAGTCCCCTTTAATTAGCGCCCCCCGCGCCGACTGGGAACCATTCCCCTCTACCAGTCGCTGGGAGCGCCAGGCGCACAGAAGGGCGGCGCCACTGAAGTTCCGGTTCGGGACGCACCAAGGGCGTTGCACCACGAAATGACGTCAGGATCTGCGCGCGCAGCTGTGCGGGCGCTGCGGTTTTGCACCACCGCTAAATCTTGAGTGTAGTTCGCGAGTCGCGCAGATCGCGCTGCGCCCGGGCGCTAGCCGCTTTGCGCCCCACTTCTCCTCCTCCTAAGGCGCTAGCGGCTGGCGCTAACAACTGAATTTCTAGGCCTATAGTTTACAGAGTCAGTCTATATTAGAGATTACACAGTCAGTCTATGTTAGAGATTGAAGTCAGTGTATATTAGTGTTTACAATCAGTGTATATTAGAGATTACACAGTCAGTCTATGTTAGAGATTAAAGTCAGTGTATATTAGTGTTTACAATCAGTGTATATTAAAGATTATACAGTCAGTGCATATTAGAGATTACACAGTCAGTGTATATTAGAGATTATACAGTCAGTGTATATTAGAGATTACACCGTCAGTGTATATTAGAGATTACACCGTCAGTGTATATTAGAGATTACATTGTCAGTGTATATTAGAAATTACAGAGTCAGTGTCTATTAGAGATTACACAGTCAGTGTATATTAGAGATTACATAGTCATTGTATTTTAGAGATTACACAGTCAGTGTATATTAGAGATTAAATTGTCAGTGTATATTAAAGATTACACCGTCAGTGTATGTTAGGCAGTTTATGCATCCACCTGCTCACCCAGGGAACAATCTTCAGTCATGCAAACTGCAAAGAAAACAATACTTTAGAAATGGTCCTGTAGGCATTAAAGCTCGTGTTATGTTAAAATTACTTTGTACCTTTTATCACCAAATACTGTTTGTGTTATGTTTTTATTCGCACATTTTTCATGAATTTTGTAGTGCCTGTGGTTATCATTTTTTGATGAGGGACATTTCTCTCTTTTCACTTCACAGATCTAATACAATATCAAATGTTCTACTGTCAGGCAGAGACGGGGCTAGATGCAGATTGAAGTTCCCACAAGACTGTTCTAATCATGTAACTTCACCCAGAAGCTGAGAACATCAAGCGCTATTACGACAGTGTGACTTTTCCATTTCCCACACCATCTGGCTCTCTGGCCATGTTCATTCAGAATTTCCCATTAGTGGCCATTAGTATTGAGTTCTGAACAGTTCTGTGCTATGGATTTGTGTCCCGTAGAACTGTATTGTGACTTATTGGGACCAAACTTCCAGAGTCCCGGCTGTTCCGCCAGAAGATCGACCAAACAGGATTCCCAGAAGCCTGCAGCATGAATTCGGCCTCATCCAAATCCCAGAGACGGTGGGTCATTAGAATAGGCAAGGTGGACACACCCTGCCTGTAAGGGCTCATCGATGGAGCGAACCCCCAAAACCTGACAACAACAATGACATCTTGCATTTATATAGCGCCTTTAATATTGTAAAACCTCCCAAGGTGTTTAAAAGGTGCGTTATCTAACAAAATGGGGATAAAGCAGGGGAGTGGGACTAATTTGATAGCTCTACCATAAAGAGTAGCTGGGCCGAATGCCCTCTTGTGCTGTATCATTCTATGATTCTATGAGAATTTGACACCAAACTGTAATGATCAATAACATGTCATTCTATAGTGGACACTAGGTGGAGCCGTAGAGCTGTGTAGAGCTGTATATAGCTGTATGTATAAGACTACACTACCCAGCTGTATGTATATTAAGACTACATTACCCATGAGGCACTAGGCTACCCACAAGGAAACAGTCAAGATGGAAGCCTCTACAGATACCGTACCTAGTCCACAAGTGCTCAATAAAGTAACTAGCAAAAGCTAGCTGTGTTCATAATAAGAATGTCTATTTATTAATGAACATAAGATGGTACCAGGATGGTGAAGATCTGCTGAAAATTGTGAAAAGCGACATGGAGAATTTGAAGCCACCAGAGCGTTTGAAACTCACAGAAAAAATCGACTACAATTGGCAGACTTTTAAACAACAATTCAAACTCTACATTGCAGCCATCGGATTCGGTACAAAGCCAGATGCAAGGAAGATAGCGTTGCTGCTTATGGTTGCAGGCCCACAGGCGATAGAGGTATTTAATACATTTGTATTTAATCCAGAGGAGAACAGAGAAAAATTAGAAGATGTGCTAAAAAAATTTGATGCACATTGCTCTCCCAAAAAGAATGAGACGTATGAAAGATACATCTTCCGTTCTCGGACACAGCAACAAAATGAGACTTTTGATAGCTTTACAACTGATCTGAAACTGAAAGCACAGACATGTAATTTCTCTGAGCTGAAATCATCCATGATTCGTGACCAGATTGTGTTTGGTATTCATTATAACAAAGTCAGGGAAAGTCTGTTGAGAGAAACCAAACTAAATTTGGAAAATGCGGTGAAAATATGCCAAGCCAGCGAGCTAGCTCAAAAGCACGTGAAGACTTTCAGTGAAATCAATAATGATGCGATTGTAATGAGTGATAATGCTGCTGTCGGTGCTGTGTCGTATAAAGGGAAGAAACATGGGCAGAACAGAAATGAAAAGCAATCGGAGGATGAAATTTTTAATTGTAAACGCTGTGGTTACAAACACCAGTTAAGACAATGCCCAGCGTTTGGAAAAATGTGCACAAAGTGTAATGGAAAGAATCACTTTGCCAAACAATGCTTTTCAAAAGTAAAAACAACGAAAGGGCAACAAGTTAATGTGATTGAGGACACTGATTTAAGTGAGACATTTTTTGTAGGAATGGTGTCATGTGACGATATCAAAAAAGATACAGAAAATGTGCAGCCCTCAGAAATGGACAATGCTGAACATAAAGTCAATGCAGTAAAAGTGGACAAATGGATGATCCCACTGCAGATAAATGGAGCATTAGTTACATTGAAACTGGACACTGGGGCAAAAGCAAACTTAATCAGTATGAGTGACATAAAAAATATGAAAGAAAAGCCCAAAATACAGAAAAAGTCAGTACTACTGAAGAGCTATAATGGACAGAAAATAGATAGCTTAGGTGTATGCAGACTTAAAGTGACAGTCAAAGACAAAGTGCATCATCTCATGTTTTCTGTTGTGGCTGAAAGACTTGATTCGATACTAGGTGACAAAGCTTGTGAAGACTTAGAACTGGTCAAGAGAGTCTACCATATAAACTGTGCCATAAGCAGACCAGATGACTCAGGTGATGAAGCAGAGAGCCCATCAAGGATGAAAAGGCCAAAGGGTATCCATGTCTTCAAAAAGCCTAGTTTCTCCAAGAAGAAAGAAAAAGACTTTAAGGTCAAAGAGAAGCCAAAGGAAGAAAAGCACAAAGAGGAAAAACACAAGGAGAAAAAGTCCAAAGATATAACCACAGCAGATGTTGTTAAGCAGTGGAAAGAGAAAAAGAAAAAGAAGCAGCCTGCACCAGAGCAGGAAGCAGTTCCGGTGGATACTCCTTCTTCCCTCAGGCCAATCTTTGGTGTTCCATTAGCCGAGGCTGCTGAGAGGACTATGCTGTATGATGGGATCCAGCTGCCAGCAGTTTTTCGAGAGTGCATTGAGTACATTGAGAGTTATGGCATGAAGAGTGAAGGAAACACTGAAACCCTCTCCAAGCAAAGATCGCAAGGAGACCTCGATCTATACAAGAGCAGGTTGATGACAATGCTGCAACTGCATCTTGTCATTCACCGCCAGAACAATCTCATGAAGACACATCAGACTTACCTGTGTTGAGAAGATCCACACGTGAAGTAAAAGAGCCTGATAGACTTAATCTTTGAGTACAATGTAAAGCTTTGAAAATGTGTTGACTGTTTTGAAAATGTTTATGTTTATAGAGCACTAACAAAAGTGTTACTGATATTATCTTTATTGTTTTCTTGAAAGTTGATTGATATTGATTTTGTTAAACCTCAAAGAAAGGGGGATGTAATGATCAATAACATGTCATTCTATAGTGGACACTAGGTGGAGCCATAGAGCTGTGTAGAGCTGTATATAGCTGTATGTATAAGACTACACTACCCAGCTGTATGTATATTAAGACTACATTACCCATGAGGCACTAGACTACCCACAAGGCAGCAGTCAAGATGGAAGCCTCTACAGATACTGTACCTAGTCCACATGTGCTCAATAAAGTAACTAGCAAAAGCTAGCTGTGTTCATAATAAGAATGTCTATTTATTAATGAACATAAGACAAACCACATAAGGAGACATGAGCTAAAACCTGCAAAAAGGTGCAGGTTTTAGCTCAAGTATGCAGCAGCTCGCCTGTCAGTAACCAGCCTGCCAACTCTGCAGCCATGCTGATCTCATAGGTGGGCCAGCAATGCACCAGACATCTTATACATCAGGGGGTGAAAATTCAATTGTTTGCGCCTCCAGTTAGCACCTTAAGAGGCCGCTAATGGGGCGCAAAGCCACTAGCGCCTGGGCGCAGCGATGTTTGCGCCAGTCGCGAAATTAACTAGGCATTTTGCGGCAGCGCTAAACACTACCGCCACGATCTCCTGCGCCGGCAGATCGTGACGTCAGTCGAGTGCGCAATGCCCCGTTAGCGCCCTGGACCGGATATTGAATGGCGGCTCCTGTCTTACTGCCTGCCGCTAGCAATGACAGTTTCAGGGGAGCGTTTTGCTGTCAGAAAGGGACTTGGGGAGCGCTATTTAAAGGCGACCGCTTCCTGCCTTTTTTTGTTGGTGACATTTTTGCACCACGCAGTCTGAGAGAGAGAGAGACTTCTGGAGAGATTCAACGCTGTGTGAAGGAGTTTTGAGAACTGAGCAGCACTTTGCAGGTTGGTTTTTATTTGCCCTTCCTTGCTTTGCCAGCGCTCTGAGGTAACACCTCGCTCCTCGGCCTTTGCACCTTAAGACAGGTGAGAAGCGCCTGATTTAGCACTCCAATCACCTCCAGGGGCGATTAAAACCAAGTTTGCCATCAGAGGCGATAATTAGCACCAGGCGCTAAACTTTGCACATGGCCGATAATGGCGCCCCAAACAGGGCGATACCGAATTTTTCCCCCCAGATGTATTTGGCGCCAGATGAGAGCTGGTGTCAAACTGCTGAAGTCCCAGAAAAGGCCACGATCTCAGGTAACGAGTCCTGGTGGGGATTGATTATCTTTTGTCTCAGTATTATAACCTCCTGTCTGAGCCAAAAGGTTCCCTGGAGCCACAATGTCTTCATCCCTAGTGGGGGGGAGGGGGGCGGGGGCGGGGGGCGGTATAATATTCCCTCTTCCTGCCTGGTCTCCAATTCTGGCCTCTTGCGTATCCACCATTGGCGGCTGTGCCTTCAGCTGGTGGCCAAAAGGTTGGTCAAAGAGGTAAGTGTTAAGGAGTGTCTGAAAGAAGGAGAGCGAGGTGGCGAGATCTCGGGAGGGAATTCCAGAACTTAGGGCCTAGGCGGCTGAAGGCACAGCAGCTAAAAGCTGCACCTTTTCACACGGTATGGGTACTGGATCCATTGCTCCACTAACAGTGCAATTAAAAGAGGAGGAGTAGGAAGAGCAGGAAAGGGACAGGTAGCACATGAAGTGTCCCATCAGCTCACACTAGTGCACGATTGACAAATAAAATAAGCATTTTCGTTCATGATGGAATGGCTTTTGTCTTACTCATTGTAGTAACCTGGGAGGTTATGAGTAACCTGATCCACCAGGTGGTGCTGTGGCAATTGGTCTCCTGAGTTAAGTCTGGTCTGTACTGTTGTACTCTTTGTTTTTGCTGCCTCATGGCAGAAGCTTTTATGTGCAAGTGTTGATTAAACCATGTTATGGAGTTAACCTGTGTCCGTCTCCATCTATGGCCACCTCAAGATACCACATATGGCGACGAGAATAAAGGACGGAAAAGTTTTGGTGGATCAGTCATAGTTATGGAGTATTCGGAAGAGGTGCTCGGGTTGGTTAGCAAACTAGTCGGAAAAGCACAAGGCTAGGCCGCGGGAGTCGAAACGGAGTTTGATTTTTTGGCTGAAGTGACCGGACTCCAAGGATGGCAGGAACGGTAGGCTCCATGGCACCTTTTGACAGCAAGTCGCAGTCTTGGGAGGAGTATTGTGAAATACTGAGCCATTTCTTTATGGCAAACGAGGTGGACAGTGCTGAAAAGAAAAGGGCCATTTTACTGAGTTGTGTGGGAGCGCAAACCTATACATGGATGAGGAATCTGCTGAACCCGGAGCGGCCAGGAGAAACATCTTTTGACGAGTTGGTGAGTCTACTAAAGAATCATTTCAATCTGAAACCTAGTGAAATAGTACAGTGATGGAAATTCAATTCGAGGATTAGGAGGCCGGAAGAAAGCATTACTGAGTATGTGGAGGAGCTTCGGAAGCTCGCACAGGACTGTAATTTTGGAAATGCGCTCACAGTCATGTTAAGGGACAGACTAGTATGCGGAGTTAACGACGACAGTATACAGCAAAGGTTGCTGTCAGAAGAAGGATTAACATCTGAGACGGCACTTAAAAAAGCACAAGCCATGGAGACGGCTAACAAGGACATTAAGGACTTAAACAGTATGAGCAAGGAGAAATGGAGTAAACCAGTGAGAGGAGCTGTTTTCAAGATGGAAGCTGGCAAGAAAAGACCACCAGTCGGGGTTGGGGATTGCTACCGATGTGGCGGGATGAGCCATTATGCAAAGGACTGCAGGTTTGCAAAGGCAAAGTGCCACAATTGTGGAAAAATAGGGCACTTAAAGAAAGTCTGTAAAAGGGCAGTGAGTGAGAGAAGCAGTACTAAAGGGGCAAAGCATGCTAAAGGGGGGAGGGAGAAGTACACAAAGCGGGCAAATTACATACAAGAGGAGGAAGAGTCTAGTGAGTCTAGTGAGGAGGTTTTCACTATATACAGTATAGACACTTCAAGGCCCAACGTATCCCTTCTCACTCAGTATTTGATAGTGAACGGAGGTCAAGTAAAGTTTGAGATTGACACCGGATGTAGTGTAACCATAATGTCACAGACTGAGTACGCCAAGCTATGGGGGGAAGCAAAAGTACCAGAGCTAGGTACATGCCCCATTAGTCTCAAAACCTACACAGGACAGAAGGTGGACATTTTGGGGGCGGACGAAGTACAAGTGGAACACAAAGAAGTCACCAAAGAGCTTATGGTGGTAGTGGTAGCAGGGTCAGGGCCAAACCTATTAGGGCGAGGGTGGATCAGTGAGTTGAGTGTGGACTGGCAGGCAATGAATAAAATGGAGGACAGTACAGAGGCACTGCAAGAAGTGCTGATGAAGCATGAGATAGTGTTCAAGGACGAACTGGGCACCTTAAGGGGAGCCACAGCCAAGATTCATGTAGCCAGTGGTGCCACGCCTCGTTTCTTTAAACCAAGGTCGGTACCTTTTTCAATGAAAACCAAGGTTGAGGCGGAACTAGATCGCCTGCTAAAGGACAAAGTAATAGAACCAGAGAAATTTTCAGACTGGGCGGCACCAATAGTCCCGGTATTGAAGCCCGACGGTAACGTAAGGGTGTGTGGTGACTATAAGTTAACAGTGAACAGAGTATCATCACTGGAACAGTATCCCATTCCGAGAATGGAGGACATGTTAACATCGCTCGCTGGGGGAGAAAGATTCAGCAAACTGGACATGAGTCATGCGTATCAGCAGATATTGCTAGATGAAGAATCAAAAAAGTTTGTCATGGTGAACACGTATGCCAGGATACCATTTGGTGTCAGTTCTAGCCCAGCAATATTCCAATGGACTATGGAGGTCATTCTACAGGGCATTCCAAAAGTGGCCGTGTACTTAGATGATATTCTGCTAACAGGAAGTGACGATCAGGATCACGTAAAAACACTGGACAAAGTCCTACAGCGGCTGGAAGAGGCGGGGCTACGCCTGAAACGAAGTAAGTGTAGTTTCATGGAGAAGGAAGTTACATTCCTGGGACATTGGGTGGATGCCACAGGCCTCCATCCATTACCAGGGAAAGTGCGGGCAGTGCAGGATGCACCTGCACCCACCTCAGTGACTGAACTGAAAGCCTTTCTAGGGCTCCTGAATTATTATAACCGGTTTCTTCCAAACTTATCGATGCTGCTGGCACCCCTGCACAAACTGCTGAGAAAGGAGGAGCCATGGCGTTGGGGGCCAGAGCAAGCGAAAGCGTTTCAGCAGTCAAAGGAGCTACTTCAGTCCAGCAGGGTGTTAGTGCATTACCACGAGAAGAAGGAGCTGATAATGTCCTGCGACGCATCACCCTATGGAATGGGGGCAGTGTTGGCCCACCGCATGCCAGATGGAGCGGAAAGGCCCATCGGGTTTGTTTCACGCACGCTCACAGCTGCGGAAAAGAACTATTCACAGCTTGATAAAGAGGGGTTAGCCATTATATTTGGAGTAAAGAAATGCCATAAGTACATATATGGGAGGAAGTTTGTAATCAGTACTGACCACAAGCCTCTTATTAGCCTACTGAATGAGATGAAAGCAGTGCCTCAAATGGCATCACAGAGAATAATGAGATGGGCAGTAATACTAAGAGCCTATGAATATGTGATCATGTACAGAGCCGGCAAGGAAAACGGGAACGCTGATGTTCTCAGCCGCCTGCCCCTCTCAAAATCTCCTCGCAGTACTTCCCCTGAGGAGCACGTCCTGATGCTGGATCAGGAGATCAGTCCCCTGATGACTTCAGCGCAAATCCAGGGCTGGACATCCAAGGACCCCGTTCTGTCAACGGTCCGTGAGTATGTGTTGAAAGGCTTGACAGATCACCGTGAGGGACCGGAGTTCGCGCCGTACAGACAGAGACAGCACGAGCTCAGTGTCCAAGATGGATGTGTGCTATGGGGAGCACGCATCATAGTCCCAGAGCGGGGATGCTCTACTTTGATGGAACAGTTGCATCAATCGCACCCAGGAATGACTAGAATGAAAGGACTGGCTAGGAGCTACCTGTGGTGGCCTAACTTGGATGCTGAAATTGAGTCAAAGGTAAAGTCATGCACTATATGTCAGGAACAGAGGAAAGCACCTGCCGGGGCACCACTCCATCCCTGGGAGTGGCCCAGCAAACCCTGGAGGAGAATTCACATAGACTATGTGGGACCTTTTATGGGCAAAATGTTTTTGGTGCTGGTAGACGCTCACTCAAAGTGGATCGACGTTTATCCAGTGAGCTCTGCAACGACTGATGCCACACTGAATTGTCTCAGGAACAGCTTCAGCACGCATGGTATTCCAGAAATGATTGTATCCGACAATGCACAGTGTTTTGTTAGTGAAGGGAGCAAAGAATTCATGGTAAGGAATGGAATCACACATGTCACCTCGGCTCCATATCACCCAGCCTCAAATGGGTTAGCCGAGCGAGCCGTGCAGATTTTTAAGGAGCTCATGAGGAAGAGCTCAGGTGACACCCTGGAGACCAAACTCAGTAGAGCCTTGTTTAGTTATTGTATAACACCCCAAGCTGCCACGGGGCTTTCTCCGGCTGAGTTGATGATGGGGAGAAAGTTGCGGTGCACGTTAGACCTGATACACCCAGATCTCAAAAGCAAGGTTGAGACAAAACAAACAAACCAAAAAGCGTACCATGACAAACATACTAAAGCTCGCCATTTCGCCATAGGGGACTCTGTGTACACCCGAAACTTCGGCTATGGACCTAAATGGATACCAGGAATAATCCAGGACATTACAGGACCTGTGTCATACTCCCTGTTACTAGGGGATGGTCGAGGGGTTTGTCGGCATGTGGATCAGCTTTTCAGCCGGCAGCAGGGGGAACTGCCTCAAATGGAACAAAGGGCAGTAGAGGAGGCTGTTCCAGGACCCAGCATGGCTTATAAGGTGCCAGTGGACACTGGTACTGCCAGGCCACAGCGGGACAGAGTAAAACCAACATCAGAGACTACTCTAATCTCAAGTGCGAGTGAATCTGAGAATCCACCACAAGTGGAATTAAGACGTTCACAAAGGATTCGCAAGCAACCAGAAAGACTTATACAAACCTATTAAATTAGTCAGGGGTTAACCATGGTTAGAGCATACTGGTTAATTAAAACGTAGTACCTAGTAAGGGTTATTGTTTAAGAATTGCATACGGCAATCTTAAGGGGGGAGGAGTGTAGTTACCTGGGAGGTTATGAGTAACCTGATCCACCAGGTGGTGCTGTGGCAATTGGTCTCCTGAGTTAAGTCTGGTCTGTACTGTTGTACTCATTGTTTTTGCTGCCTCATGGCAGAAGCTTTTATGTGCAAGTGTTGATTAAACCATGTTACGGAGTTAACCTGTGTCCGTCTCCATCTATGGCCACCTCAAGATACCACACTCATCATGGAACACACAAGGTTAAAATTAATATTCACTTAAAGAAAATGACACAGGACCTTTAATAGACGCCAGATGCAGAGTCAGAGATTACCTGCTGTAGATATCAAGCGAACATACGCAGCTAATGTTATCTGCCTGGTCCGTTGTCTTTCAAATGTCAACCACTAATAGTTGTCAATGAGATTATTCTAGCAGCAAAATCAGATGGGGCAGGGTCATTTGTTCCCAGGTAGGGGGTCAAGCCATTTAATTCAAATGCATGGAAACTGGATTTTTTTTTTAGTACATCTGTTTAAATGGTGGCTCCATTGAATTTGAGAGATATAGCTTTAACTTTTTTTGTTCTGATCCTTCAACAACAACAACTTGTATTTATATAGCACTTTTAACGTAGTAAAGCATCCCAAGGCGCTTCACAGGAGTGTTATCAAACAAAATTTGACACCGAGCCACATAAGGAGATATTAGGGCAGATAAGAGGTAGGTTTTAAGGAGCGTCTTAAAAAGAGGTGGAGAGGCGGAGCGGTTTAGGGAGGGAAATCCAGAGCTTAGGGCCTTGGCAACTGAAGGCACGGCCACCAATAGTGGAGTGAATAAAATCGGAGAGGTTCAAGAGGCCAGAATTGGACGACCGCAGATATTTCGGAGGGTTGTAGGGCTGGAGGAGATTACAGAGATAGGGAGGGGCGAAGCCATGGAGAGATTTGAAAACAAGAATTTTAATTTCAAAGGGGGTTTGAAGTTTTATCTTGGGCTGACATGCACCAAGTCTGCAGTCATGCTGAAGCCATCAGAGATAGTGGCAAGCTAGAGAACCTGTAGTAGTTGAGGCATGTAAACTAATCAGGGAATGCTTTGCAAGGGTGAGTTTTATAATGAGTATTAGCTCAGTCAGAAGTGACTTTATTATTTTCTATATTGAGGATGTTTATAATTACTGTAAATCTATTGTTTGTTTTTGCTACTATTTGTTTCTCTGTTGACTGTTCAATAAATCTGTCTGGTGGTTTACAGCCTTAGTCGTGATCTGATAGAGTGTTGAATCTACCACCTTCCAAAGACAAGGAAATGGTGGCATGTGATATCAACAATGAGAAGGGTTCTTTGTTCAACACCTGGACTCACTACAATTACCCAGATATTGGACAAGGCAGCATTCTGTAGGGAGTGAGGACTTGCTTACAGGAATGGTCTATGACACTGAACCTGAGAAAAAAAAGGGTTACAATCTCAAAAGCATAACAGCGACATGGCGGGTCGTCCGTACCAGGCACAGCTCTCTGGGAATGATGGAGGTGAAAAACTGTCTGAGATTTAGCAGGATCACAGTGATTAAGCAGGAAGACCTGCAAAGATCTACCATCTATTATGGTGCAGCCACTGACTGTGACATTCGCCAGCCATTGATTCTATAACCCAATCCTGGCCAGCACTGACACTGCCAGCCAATTTTCTGCCTATAGACGTATCAAGGAGGTCACAGGTGCATCGTTGATCAAGGACAACAACGTTATCACTTTTGCCAATAACTAGTAACACCAACACGATAGGACAACATAATTCTACAGATCTAGTGGCTTTTCCAGAGCGCAGGAGATAACTGATTGCATCTGTGTTGCCATTTGGGACCCTGTGCACAAGGCCGTGCACTGTATGAACTGTAAGGGATCTTATTTTCTCAGTGCCCCGCTAGTATGCGACCACCAGCACAAAATCACACAGGCCAGTGCCGGTTTCCTTATGGGCTCTCATGATGCCTTTGTTGGAGTCGACAGAAATCAACAGGCTGAGACTTTCTTTTAAGCAAAAACAAAATGTGTCTTACTTTAATCAATCTCCACGAGGTCTCAAGGCTCAGCCCCGTGCAGGGGCTATGACGTCATAGACAGGCTAAGTAAGTGGGCAGAGATTTGGCAGATGGAATACAATACTGGAAAGTGTGAGGTTATGCACTTTGGCAGGAAAAATCGTAGAGCAAGTTATTATCTTAATGGCAAGAAACTGGAAAGTACTGAAGTACAAAGGGATCTGGGGGTCCTGGTGCACAAAACTCAAAAGGTTAGTATGCAGGTGCAGCAAGTGATTAAGAAGGCCAATGGAATGTTGGCTTTCATTGCTAGGGGGATAGAATATAAAAATAGGGAGGTATTGCTTCAGTTGTACAAGGTATTGGTGAGACCGCACCTGGAATACTGCGTACAGTTTTGGTGTCCATACTTAAGAAAGGACATACTTGCTCTCGAGTCAGTACAAAGAAGGTTCACTCGGTTAATCCCGGGGATGAGGGGATGGACATATGAGGAGAGGTTGAGTAGATTGGGACTCTACTCATTGGAGTTCAGAAGAATGAGAGGCGATCTTATTGAAACATATAAGATTGTGAAGGGGTTGGATCGGGTTGATGCGGGGAGGATGTTCCCGATGATGGGTGAAACTAGAACTAGGGGGCATAGTCTTAGAATAAGGGGCTGCTCTTTCAAAACTGAGATGAGGAGGAACTACTTCACTCAGAGGGTGGTAGGTCCATGGAATATGCTGCCCCAAAAAGCTGTAGAAGCTACATCATTACATAAATTTAAAACAGAAATAGACAGTTTCCTAGAAGTAAAGGGAATTAAGGGTTACGGGGAGCGGGCAGGAATTTGGACATGAGTCTAGGTTCGGATTGGTCATGGCCCTGTGGGTAGCGGAGCGGGCCCAGGGGCCGTGTAGCCTGATCCTGCTCCTATTTCGTGTGCCTAATTCTGTTAGATTCAGGAGATGGTTCTGTGATAGTAGATTGGTGGTTAGGATCAGATCAGCCATGATCTTATTGAATGGCGGAGCAGGCTCGAGGGGCCGATTGGCCTACTCCTGCTCCTATTTCTTATGTTCTTATGTTCTTATGTTCTTATGTCATCACGCAACCGACGTCAAGACGTCATCACGTTCCCGACGCTCTTAAATGGACCGTGCACCAATAACCCAACCCAGCATGTAGATTTCACAACATTGCTATACAAAGTGAATTGTGTTTAGGTACATATAACAGCATTGGCTGTACATTGTGTTATTGTCCCTATGTAGTCTCCGCCACATACGTCCCCCCAGAATTCACTAGCACTGGCAATGTCAGTCGTTGGGGGGGCCGGATCACACGGTTGGGACGGCTCCTTAATTCCGGGGTGGGGACCGGGGGTTCATCGGAAGGACCTCGGGCGCTCGGTGGTGGATTGAGGGTGTGGAAAGCGGAGGACGGCCCCGTCTCGGGGGCTGTGCCAACTCAACGGGTCGGTCCAGATCCAGGTGGGCCGGCTTAAGACGGTCCATGGAAATGCAGTCCGGCTTACCGCCGACATCCACGACGAAGGTCTTGTCCCCGGTTTCCAGGACGCAGAATGGTCCATCGTAGGGTGGCTGAAGAGGTCCCCGGTGGGCGTCGTGGCAGACGAAAATGTACTCCGCCGCACGAAGGCCGAGCAGAACATGGGACTGCGGGAGGCCGTGCTGCGATGTGGGCACCGGAGCGAAAACCTTGGCGTTGTCCAGAAGGTCGGACCGCTGACGGGCTGCGGACCAAGGTTCTGTTGCGTTGGGGACGAAATCCCCGGGAACCCGCAGCGGCTGTCCGTGGACGAGCTCGGCGGACGAGGATTGGAGGTCCTCCTTGGGAGCGGTCCTGAGTCCCAGCATGACCCACGGGAGTCTGTCGATCCAGCCGTCGTCCCGGAGGCTGGCTCGGAGTGCGGCCTTCATGGAGCGATGAAACCGTTCGCACAGCCCGTTAGCCTGAGTATGGTAAGCTGTGGTGCAGTGGAGTTTCAACCCGAGGCCTCGGGCGACAGCGTTCCAGAGCTCTGACGTGAACTGGGGCCCACGGTCGGAGGAAATATCAGATGGGGCGCCGAACCGGGCGACCCAAGTGCTGATGAACGCCCGAGCCACATCAGCGGCCGTCGTTGAAGACAGCGGGGCGGCTTCCGGCCATCGGGTGGTTCTGTCGACCATTGTGAGGAGGTGGGTGAACCCGTGGGAGGGCGTTAACGTGGTTGAACCGCCTCTCGGGCACCGCGAAAGGTGCCAACGGGGCCTTAGTATGGCGATGTACTTTCGAGCGTTGGCATACCACGCAGGTGCTGGCCCAGTCGTGAACGTCTTTCCTGAGCCCGTGCCAAACGAACTTGGCCGCCAGCAGCTTCTGTGACGGTTTCCTGCCCGGGTGGGAAAAATTATGGATGGCGTTGAATACTTGCCGTCTCCACCCTTCGGGCACGATGGGACGTGGCTGCCCAATGGAGACGTCGCACAGGAGTGTGGTGCCGGCAGCGTCGAACGTGACGTCTGCTAGTTGAAGACCCGTGACCGCCGTCCTGTAGGCCTGGACGTCTGGGTCGGAGGCCTGGTCAGCCGCCATGCGGGTGTAGTCGATGCCGAGGTGCACAGCGCTGGTGACGGCTCGGGAGAGACAGTCGGCGATGGGGTTGTCTTTCCCAGCCACATGCTGGATGTCCGTTGTAAACTCCGAGATGAAGGCCAACTGGCGTTGCTGACGGGCCGACCACGGCTCGGAGGCTTTGGCCATGGTGAAGGTCAACGGCTTGTGGTCCACGAACGCCGCGAACGGGCGGGCCTCCAGCAGGAAATGGAAGTGTTGGACGGCGAGGTAGAGGCCGAGAAGCTCGCGATCGAAGGTGCTGTACTTCCACTCGTTGGGGCGGAGCTGCCGGCTGAAGAAGGCGAGCGGCTGCCAGGCGCCATTGACCCACTGTTCGTGGACAGCGCTGACCGCATAGTCCGAGGCGTCAGTGGTGAGCGCATCGGGCAGCGGATGCGCCAGCATGGTCGTGTTAGCCAGGGCCCTTTTCGTGTCTGTGAAAGAATTGGCCATCTCATCAGACCAGTTGACGGCGAGTTTGTCGGGCTTGCCTTTGAGGGCCTCGTAAAGGGGCCGCATAAGCTGGTCTGCTCGGGGGACGAAACGATGGTAAAAGTTCACCGTGCCCAAAAACTCCTGCAGAGCCAAAACAAAGCGCCACGTTCCGTTTCCCGAAGGTGCGGATGGAACTGCCGTTGGTGGCTTCGAGGACGGGGCCGTGGTTCCCCCTTTGAATGTCTATGGTTGACGCGGGCAGGACGCTCACCTGGGCACCCGTGTCGCAAAGGAAACGACGTCCGGATTCGGTGTCTGTAATAAACAACAAACTGCCTGAACAGCCGACAGCCATGGCAGCCGACGAGTGGTCTTTAGTTTGCTTCGACGCGGGAAAACTGCACGGGGGCCGGCACTTCCTGGCTTTGGGGCCGAACTGCGCATGGTAGAAGCAGAGGCTTGGGGGCTGCCGCCGTTGGGCTGTGTCAGTGGGGGCAGGGCTCCGCGTGGCCGCGCAGTACTGTTGCCCGGCGGAGAAAAATTTGTCGGCCTCCTTGGCCAGGTCGCGGAAACCGGTAGTGGAAGAGTTGGCTAACGCCGACCATACCTGACCTGGCAGCTGTTGGAGGAACAGTTCCTTGAAGAGGAAGTACAGCCGTGTGTGTGCCCAGGAGGGCCAGCATGTGGTCCATCAGCTCTGAGGGCTTGGAGTCGCCAAGCCCGGGTAGAGAGAGAAGCCGGCATGCGCGTTCGGCTTCGGTGAGTCCGAAAGTTCGTAAGAGGTGCGCCTTCAGCGTTTCGTATTTGTTGAGCTCCGGGGGGTTTTCGAGCAGGTTCACGACTCTGGCCGCGGTGGAGCTGCCGAGAGCAGAGACGACGTAGTAGTACCTCGTGTCGTCCGCGGTGATGTCCCGGATTGCAAATTGAGCCTCGGCCTGGGCGAACCAAGCGGCAGCCTGTTGTTCCCAAAACTCGGGTAATTTGATGGAAACAGCGTTCGTCGCCATTTCAGATGAGGTCTTTGGAATCGTCCAAAAGAGCAGTGGGGTCACCAATGTTGGAATCGACAGAAATCAACAGGCTGAGACTTTCTTTTAAGCAAAAACAAAACGTGTCTTACTTTAATCAATCTCCACGAGGTCTCAAGGCTCAGCCCCATGCAGGGGCTATGACGTCATCACACAACCGACGTCAAGACGTCATCACGTTCCCGACGCTCTTAAAGGGACCCTACACCAATAACCCAACCCAGCATGTACATATCACAACATTGCTATACAAAGTGAATTGTGTTTAGGTACATATAAAAGCATTGGCTATACATTGTGTTATTGTCCCTATGTGGTCTCCGCCACACCTTCATTTTGTGGCCAATAAGGTGTTCCAGCTCAACACCATCCAGGACAAAGAAATCTACTTGATCAACACCACATCCACTCCCTACACCACCAGCGCTCTGTGGCTGCAGTGTACTATCTACAGGATGCACTGCAGCAAGTCATCAAAACTTCTTAACAGCATCTCCAAAATCTGCGACCTCCACCACTTAGAAGAACAAGGGCAGCAGGTGCATGGGAACACCATCACCTCCAAGTTCCCCTCAAAGTCACACACCGTCCTGACTTGGACATATACCGTCGTTCCTTCATCATCGCCGGGTCAAATTCCTGGAAGTCTTTACCTAGCAGGACTGTGGGAGTACCTTCAGCACATGGACTGTAGCGATTCAAAAAGAAGGCCCACCACCATCTTTTCAAGGGCAACTAGGGATGAGCAATAAAATGCTGGCCTTGCCAGCGACGTCCACATCCCGAGAATAAAAAAAACTCTTGCAGGGAAATGACGAGAGGGAGGTTGGCGCCTGGGAGGCCAAGACTATCCTATGAAGCCATGGTTGATAACCATGGACAGAGGCGGAGTGCAGGTGCAATGAGGCTAATATTACAATTAGAATCATTATCAATATTGGGATCTTAAAGCAGTGCTTCAGATGTCTTGACCACAAAGGGAGCACCTTACAATACAATGACTCCCAGGGTCCCTTGAGTAACTATCATCTGTTGCATGCTCCATAGCTTGCCTCTACAAAGGCCGGTCTATGGGAGTTGAAGAACAGAATGCCAACGCCGTAGTAGTGGAGGAGGGCGGAAGTAACTCTGGGAGTTAGCTGCCAAAATATCAGTGCAGCAAGGAGCACAAACTCAAAGTGCCTTTCAATGAATGGGCTGTCCATTTCTTACAACTGCAATCCACATCTGCAAACTAACCTTTCCTAAACCACCTCCACCAGCATTTTGCTGTGCAATGCCTTCACTCCTCTCTGTTCCTATCTTTCGCTGCACTCATGCTTTATTCTAAGCAATGATGCATAAATACTGAGCATAACGTTGAAATCAAGTGCAGTGCATTTACTGGGTTCAATGTGTAGTGTGTGACTGTTGTTCGTAGGTTTGGTGATGGTGCTTCCCCTTTGTGCTGCTGAATTCCGTGTGACGTGTAACATCTACCTTCGTACTTCTCCCGAGTCATTCCCTTATGGAGGCAGCGGGCTCAATTTTCATCAGGCTGTTGAGGCGGGATTGGAGGCGTGTGGGGGGTTGAAATTGCAAAAACTGGCGGGCGGGCCCAACCCCGCATCCATCCCACCTCCACGCAATTTTCATTAAATCGTGTCTAGTGGTCCCGTCTCCGTTCCGCCTCCAAGAGGCGGGATAGGCCGTTAAGGCCCTTAACAAGCACTAAATTACCTCTATAATGCCATTTTGAAAGGCCTTGGTGATTTTAACCCTTTTCCAACGTGAAGCACGCCTGTTCTGAAACACGACAGTGAAACCTGGCGGGAGCACAGTTGGATTGCTGACTATTAGCTGCAGCTCCACCATTAAATAGTATATTTGATCAGCCATCATTTGCAGGTGGCAGGACATTGCTGTCTCAGGTCTAGGGGAACTTTTAGAAGGCATAACCATAGTTGTGGAAGTTTGGAGCCTGACACCCATCTCCAGTATGACTTCCTGGGAAACCCCTCTCGCCACCTTCACTGAGCGCTTCCTCAACTGAGGCATATACCAAGTAATCCTAAGCCCTCAATGTGGAAGTCCCATTAGCGAAATGACACATGCCACAACTACAGCAGTAGCCATCAGATTTTTTATTTACAGTAATCATCTGATGGCTTTTTAATATTAAACATCAAATTTCACCCAAGTGACTACCCTTGTGACTATTTGTGCAGTATCTTTCTCTTACTCATGCTCCTACGTGGTGCTTCCCCTGTGGCTTCAGCAGATGTGGAGGCCCCTTGCTCACTTTCCTGCCACTCCTGTCTCGACACCTTTGGCAGGTGTCCTCTGGGGTTGCGAGCCTGTGAGGGCTCGGCAAAAGTCTGCTGCTCCTGCGGCTGTGCAGGGGTTGAGATGCCGATCTCAGATGGGTGTGGAATGTGGTGGGGCTCTGACCGAGGGCTCTGCAGTGGCATGGAAGTGTGAACGCTTGGAGAGGAGCCCCCACTTCACAGAATCACAGAAACCCCACAGTGCAGATAGAGGCCATTTCAGCCCATCGAGCCTGCACCGACACACATCCCACCCGATCCCCGTAACCCCTACACCAACACATATCCCACCCTATCCCCGTAACCCCATGTATTTAATCCCCCTAACACTAAGGGTCAATTTATCATAGCCAATCATCCTAACCCGCACATCTTTGGACTGTGGGAGGAAACCGGAGCACCCGGAGAAAACCCACGCAAACACGGGGAGAATGTGCAAACTCCACACAGACAGTCACCCGAGGCCGGATTCGAACCCGGGTCCCTGGCGCTGTGAGGCAACAGTGCTAACCACTATGCCACCGCACTTCCTTGATGTCTGTCACCAACTTCCCTCTCATGGGTCAGGTCCCCCTCAGCGCTTGCAAGTGGCTTGAGAGCACCTTGCTGCACATCAGGGGGGCCATGGGGACCAGTATCTGCACTGGCAGTCCTACTCAGAAGATCTTCCATGAAGGTCTGCTTTCTTTGTTCAATAGATGACCATCGCTCCTCCAGAGATGTCATTCTATTCAGAACACTAACCATGTTTTCAGCACTCTGGCGACTTATCACCTCCATGGAGGTTGCCATCCTTTCCATGGTGATGCGTTCATGCGCCAATGACTCCACAAAGGCTCTGCTCATGTTCGCTATGGATTCCTCCATTCGCTCCACACGCGCAGCAACCCTGGAGACAAAACCTGCCAGAGACTCCTGCATCTGTTCTTGGAGTTCCAGCCCCGCTGATCTTATGGATGGACCCAGAGGCAGAGGGTCGACATGCAGCTGAGCCGAGCTGGCAGAGTCCTGCGCCCTCCAACTAGGACTCTCCACTGCTGTCCCTGTCTCCACAATCTGCTGATGCTCACTTGTGAGCTGTGATACACCAGGTGACAACACTACTCTATCTCGCGATGTTGCCTCCGAGGTGTGAGTGTCTACGCTGGTTCTGGGTGCGCTTAATTCAGCTGACGCTGCGCCCTCAGAGGTTGCAGCTTCCTCTGAGGAGTCTGGATGCTCAGGCTCTTCCTCCTGGCTAGTGGGGATGGGTGCTTGTGATGGTCCTGTGGGGGAGTAAAGGAAAGAGTCAGAGATGTGATGCCAAGGTTACATGCACAATGCATATTGCAGATGATCATAAGTCCATCTGTTACAGTTTCAGAATCATTATCAGCGACTCATGCAATGTCATTGAGCGAGATGGAAAACTATTCTGTCACCAGCTGGCTGTGATGCACCTGTCTCACCGTCCCCCACTTGTGCATCATCCTCCACTCCCACAATCTCCAGGACCGCATCCTCCCAGGGAGTGAGGTGGGCTACTGAGGGTGGCCCTCCTCCTGCCCTCGCTCTTTCTCTCTTCTTGTGAGCTCTCTTTTCCTGCAATGAGGGAGACAGGTGGAGGTTGAGTGAGAATGAAGGAGTGAGTACAGTATAGAGAATCCATAGCATAGATGCTTAGAAGGAGACAAAGATGGAGTGAGGTGGCATGACCAAGGGCCATCCCTGTGTGTTGTCAGTTGTTTTCATAGCATCAGAGTGATCGGGAGTGTGAGGGCTGCATAGTCGAATAGTTAGGTGAACGTGACCATAGAGAGAGAGGGAATGGGTAAGGGAGCATGGATGTCAGTGTCAAGTGGGATGTGGAGGAAGAGATTGCTAAAGCTGAGCGCTGGTGAGGAAAGGCAATGGGGATAAGATTGAGGGTGATGGGAAATTCATACTCACTTTTCCAGTGCGCAGAACGTCATGAAATCTCTTCCTGCACTGAATCCAGGTTCTGCGGGTTACTGACAATGAGTTGACCTCCTCTGCCACCTGGATCCACACAGCCTTGGTCTGCTGGGGAGGCTTCTTCCTCCCTGAAGAAGGGAAGAGCACCTCTTTATGTGCTCTTGCTCCCTCCACTAAAGCCTGCAGGGCAACGTCATCAAACCTCGGAGCAGCCCTAGCTCTCTCGCTGGCCATTCTTCCTCCAGGTGCCTCTCACTGCAAAGGCCAAAAGGTTGGCAGTCTGCAGAAGAAGCAAGGCTTGTTGCAGACCTTAAATGCAGCAGCAATGATGACGTCATCGGAGGCGACTTTCAGACTAGAAAAACTCATTGGCCATGGGTTCCCACACGTTGGAACTCAATTGGCCAATTAAGTTAAAATCGCATCAATCTCCCACATCGATTTAGAATCGGGTAGCTAACACGAAATGCGGATTACACGACCCCAGCCCGCCCCTGAATCAAAATCCAGCCCATAATGTCTGCCGGTTTGCTGCAGGGTTTCACTAGCAATCTGCTGTAATTCCATTGACCCAGACCTTCTTGCTATGTGCTTTGCAAGGGCCCTGCATCGGAGTCAGTCACATCCATTAGTGTGGTGGCTGTCTCACCATGCCTGCTTTCTGGCACGTTTAATGTGAGTTATGTAGAGTTGCTTGATGGCCCAGATATGGAGTTGGATTGAGAACCAGTTACCTCACCCACGACTACCACAAACATGCCACCGATATTGAGCAGCTCAACATCATCATTGCTCTATCTATTAGTAACAATACTGTGGAGGAGGAATTCCTGGAGTGTTTACGGGATGGTTTCCTGGACCAATATGTCGAGGAACCAACCAGAGATCAGGCCATCTTAGACTGGGTATTATGTAACGACAAAGGATTAATTAGCAATCTTGTTGTACGAGGCCCCTTGGGTCTGAGCGATCAT
This sequence comes from Somniosus microcephalus, assembly GCF_052327205.1. Taxonomy (NCBI): domain Eukaryota; kingdom Metazoa; phylum Chordata; class Chondrichthyes; order Squaliformes; family Somniosidae; genus Somniosus; species Somniosus microcephalus. The sequence goes on along the minus strand of NC_141006.1, from coordinate 17,629,206 downwards.
AATATGATCGAATTCTTCATTAAGATGGAGAATGAAGTAGTTGACTCAGAGACTAGGGTCCTCAATATAAATAAAGGAAACTACGATGGTCTGAGGAGCGAGTTGGGTAGGATTGATTGGGGAATGGCACTCAAAGGGTTGACGGTGGATAGGCAATGGCAAACATTCAAAGACCGAGTGGATGAGCGACAGAATTTGTTCATCCCAGTTTGGCATAAAAATAAAACAAAAAAGGTGACTCAACCGTGGCTAACAAGGGAAATTAGGGATAGCATAAGATCCAAGGAGACGACATATAAATTGGCCAGAAAAAGCAATAATCCTGAGGATTGGGAGCAGTTTAGGATTCAACAAAGGAGGACAAAGGGATTAATTAAGAAAGGGAAAATAGAATATGAGAGTAAGCTTGCAGGGAGCATAAAAACTGACTGTAAAAGCTTTTATAGATATGTGAAGAGAAAAAGATTGGTGAAGTCAAGCGTAGGTCCCTTACAGTCAGAATCAGGGGAATTTATAATGGGAAACAAAGAAATGGCAGACCAACTAAATTCATACTTTGGTTCTGTCTTCACAAAGGAGGACACAAATAACCTCCCAGAGATGCCGGGGAACATAGGGCCTGATGAAAGGGTGGAACTGAAAGAAATCAGTATTTGTAGGGAAATGGTGTTAGAAAAATTGATGGGACTAAAGGCCGATAAATCCCCAGGGCCTGATAATTTACACCCCAGGGTACTTAAGGAAGTGACCCTGGAAATAGTAGATGCATTGCTGGTCATCTTCCAGAACTCGATAGACTCTGGAACAGTACCCATGGATTGGAGGGTAGCTAATGTTACCCCACTATTCAAAAAAGGTGGTCGAGAAAAAGCGGGGAATTATAGACCGGTAAGCCTGACATCGGTAGTGGGGAAAATGCTAGAATCTATTATAAAAGATGTAATAGCAGAGCACTTGGTAAGCAGTGACAGGATCGGACAAAGTCAACATGGATTTACAAAAGGTAAATCATGCTTGACTAATCTACTGGAATTTTTTGAGGATGTAACTGGTAAAATAGATAAGGGAGAACCAGTGGATGTGGTGTATTTGGACTTTCAGAAGGCTTTCGATAAGGTCCCACATAAGAGATTAGCGTGCAAAATTAAGGCACATGGGATTGGGGGCAAGGTAGTGACTTGGATAGAGAACTGGTTGGCGGACAGAAAGCAAAGAGTTGGAATAAACGGGTCGTTTTCCGAGTGGCAGGCAGTGAATAGTGGGGTACCGCAAGGATCGGTCCTAGGACCCCAGCTGTTCACAATATATATTAATGATCTGGATGAGGGAATTGGATGTAATATCTCCAAATTTGCAGACGACACAAAGCTGGGTGGGAGGGTAAGCTGTGAGGAGGATGTCGTGAAACTCCAGTACGATTTGGACAGATTGGGTGATTGGGCAGAAACATAGCAAATGCACTATAATGTGGATAAATGTGAGGTTATCCACTTTGGTGGCAAAAACAGGAAGGCAGATTATTATTTGAATGGCAATAGATTGGGAGAAGGGGAAGTGCAGAGACCTGGGTGTCCTTGTGCACCAGTCGCTGAAGGTAAGCATGCAGGTGCAGCAGGCGGTTAAGAAGGCAAATGGTATGTTGGCCTTCGTAGCAAGAGGGTTCGAGTACAGGAACAAGGATGTCTTGCTACAGTTGTACAGGGCCTTGGTGAGACCGCACCTTGATTACTGTGTGCAGTTTTGGTCGCCTTACCTGAAGAAGGACGTTCTTGCCATGGAAGGAGTGCAGCGAAGATTCACCAGGCTGATACCTGGGATGGCAGGAATGATGTATGAGGAGAGATTGTGTCGATTGGGCTTATACTCACTGGAGTTTAGAAGATTGAGAGGGGATCTCCTCAAAACATATAAAATTCTGTCAGGCCTGGACAGACTAGATGCAGGAAGGATGTTTCTGATGGCCGGGGAGTCCAGAACCAGGGGTCATATTCTAAGGATAAGGGGTAAGCCATTTAGGACTGAAATGAGGCGGAATTTCTTCACCCAGAGTGGTGAACCTGTGGAATTCTCTGCCACAGAGGGCAGTGGAGGCCAGTTCATTAAATATATTCAAAAAAGAGTTGGATATATTTCTTAAGGCTAAAGGGATCAAGGGATATGGGGAGAAGGCAGGGACAGGGTACTGAATTTGGATGATCAGCCATGATCTCATTGAATGGCGGAGCAGGCTCGAAGGGCCGAATGGCCTACTCCTGCTCCTATCTTCTATGTTTCTATGTTTCTATCTGTGAGAACTGTGGGCAGCCAATACGGTCTAAGGACCCCTGCCTCAAGGTTGTCTCTATCTAATCTCCAAGCATGTTGAAGCCAGCCAAGAGAACATCTTTCAGATTAGAGTCCTAGGCTTCTATAGCAGCAGTGTGAGCATTCATGGGAGATGCTCTAACTGTGCAAGTAACCTGTGCCACTGATGGTTCTCCAGCAGATGCCACAGGAGTGGCCAAACACTCCATGACAGATTGTAGTGTGGAGAATCATTCATCCATGACTGCACAGATTGGGGTCGTGCCTTTCTTTGTACCCCTTCATAGCATATTTTAACACACACACGCAAGTATTTCATGCAGACCGCCCTGCTCAGACAGCACTCTCCATTTTGAATACCCACAAACTGCACAGAGGCTGGAACTGTGCTGCATCTCCAGCCAGCCGGAGCCTGGCCTTCAGCACCCAATGCCACGTGTTACTCCTCACCCATGCCCTGTGCTTCATCCTTATCCGCGCTATCTACATCCTCCGGGATATGTGTCGCCACACACCTGAGCTGCTGCATCTTGTGATGTCCAATTTCAGGGGCCAAACAAAGCCTCGTCATAGGAACAGGAGGAGGCCATTCAGCCCCTCGGGCCTGCTCCGCCATTCGATTAGATCGTGGCTGATCTGTACCTGAATTCCATTTACCCGCCTTTGCTCCACATCCCTTGGTACCCTTACCCAACAAAAATCTATTGATCTCAGTCTTGAAAGCTCCAATTGTCCCCCAGCATCCACAGCCTTTTGGGGGAGAGAGTTCCAGATTTCCACCACCCTTTGTGTGAAAAAGTGCTTCCTGATTTCGCCCCTGAACAGCCGAGCTCTACTTTTCAGATTATGTCCCCTCGTTATCGAATCCTTTTAACATTTTAAACAGCTCGATCAGATCACCCCTCAAACTCAAGGGAATACAAGTTTATGCAATCTGTCCTAATAATTTAACCCTCAAAACCCCGGTATCATCTATAGGATTGCACGAGCCTCAGTACTATCGTATAATTATGTAAATTATGCCTCACACTGAATTTCATGACCGCAGAAGAGGCTCCTCCCTCAACTTGCACATCATTCGTATAAAATGACCGCTAATTAGGTCGGAAGCATTTTTCAAACGAGGCTGTTGTTTCAATGGCCATTGAAGTGATTTTTATTTTGGCTGGGATAAGTTTTCTACTTCTGCACTTTTGAAACATTTCCTTGTATCTTTCTGCTTTTTTTTCCCAAGAGGCTTCTAGTTTGCAAAGACACACGGGGTAATTTTCACCTTCACTGCCCGGGGGTGGTAATCTGGCAGAGCAGATCACCATCTGCTGTCGAACCCACCCAGTTTTCAGCCCATTGATTTCACGCACTTCCTCCAAGTCTTGTCAATGACTACCACAGTGCAAATTGTGCACTAACAAGGTTGAATAGCAATTCCTTCAGCTGTTCCCCTCCTCCCTCAACCAGGGATATGATGGTGTAGTGGTTACATTACTGACCCAATAATCCAGAGGCCTGCATTAATATTCCAAAAATATGTGGGTTTAAATCCCACCATAGGAGTTTCAATTCAACTTTTTTTTTAAACTCTGGAAATAAAAAGCTGTCAGATTGTCGTAAAAACCCAACTGGTTCACTAATAGAAACATAGAAACATAGAAGATAGGAGCAGGAGTAGGCCATTCGGCCCCTCGAGCCTGCTCCGCCATTCAATGCGATCATGGCTGATCATCCAAATTCAGTACCCTGTCCCTGCCTTCTCCCCATATCCCTTGATCCCTTTAGCCTTAAGAAATATATCCAACTCCTTCTTGAATATATTTAATGAATTGGCCTCTACTGCCTTCTGTGGTAGAGAATTCCACAGGTTCACCACTCTCTGGGTGAAGAAATTCATAGAATAATGGCCTTGCTTATATGTGACTCCATATTGAAATACTCTCTTGTGTATTTTTAAAACCTGTCATTGTTTTCTGTTACACCACCCACCAAGTCTCCTCACTCACATAAAATATTCCGTGGCCTGATTCAGTACAGTACTGGTGAACTGCCTCTTACTGGTTATCATATTACAGTTGGAAAAGATTAAGATGTTGGTGGACATTCTTGCATGTCGACTTGTGATGATCAGTCTTGATTACAACACAGTGAGGATGCCAAGGTGGGGGAGTACGGAGGGTGATATATATGCAACTTGTCTGTCCAATAGTGACCACACTTCAAAAGTAACCCATTGAATGCGAAGCGTTTGGGATGTGGATGGTGCTATATAAATGCAGCTTCTTTCTGTTTTAGAAAGAACAAGAAAGAAAAGTTCAGAGGAACACTGACCATCGTGGTATCTTTATAATAGAGAGAGAAAGAGAGGCTGCAATAAATCTCATTTTCTCACAATCTATTGAGGAGTGTGAGTCAAGTGCCAGAGGAATTAGCGTTGTATTCAAATCTTGGATGAACTTGGATTTTATAGAGAGAATGTTCTTAACGAGAAAGGGCAGGATTTTCATTGGGCCGTGGAGGTGGGATTGGAGGCATGTGGGGGGTTAAAATCCCAAAATGGGGGGGCACGAACCCATCCCGCCCCCAACCCGCCTCCATGCCAGTTTCAAAGGAGGCGGGTACCTGATCTGCACTGGGACCCGCCTCCCCAAAGCAGGAAGGGGATTAGTGCCAATTAACTGCCTGTTAACAGGTAGTTAACAGGCAGTTTTTATCCCTATTTTCATTGGTGAAATGTGGGATTCCTGACGGCTCCAAACCACGGCAAGTTAGCGAGGCGGGCCGTCGAGATGAAGGGCTTGGAGGGGTCGAGATGTCCGGTGTTCAGGTGAGTGATGGGTGCATGAGTGCAGAGGTAAGTGTGTTTGGTGTGTGTAAAGTGTTTAAAGAAGTTTTACTTACATGTAGTTACCTTTACAGCCTTCCTTCCTTCAGGTCTCGGGAGTCCCTCATCTCATCGGCACAGAAAGCAGAATGGCCGCGATCTGTCAAAAATTGCAGCATTCAGCTTTCTGTTCCGGAGAGATCTCTAAATCATCCTGAGAGGAAGGAATTAACCTGGAGTACAGATTGTCAGTCTTTGACAGCTTCAAACAGCTGTGAAACGCTGATATTTCATCTGTCGAAAGGTCTTGACAGATGAAATATCGATCTGTGACATCACCTGTTGCCGGGTGGCCCTTAATTGGCCTGCTGAGCCCGCTGAGCGGGCTCCACAAGGTCAATCAAGTGAAAATCGCGTGGGTTGGCTAGAACTCGATGGAGGCGGGACTACAACCCCGATAGTTGTATTCCCGCCTCCTACCCGACTCCTCAATGAAAATCCAGCCCAAAGTGTCAGCCGTGGCTCAGTGGCAGCACTCTCCCTTCTGAATCAGTAGGTTATGTGTTCAAGCCCCTTTCCCCAGACTTGGTCACATAACCCAGGCTGATGCTCCAGTGCATAACTGAGGGAGTGCTGCACTGTCGGAGGTGCTGTCTTTTAGATAAGATGTTAAACCGAGGCCCCATCTGCCCTCTCAGGTAGACGTGAAATATCCTATGGCGCTATTCGAAGATGAGAAGGGCTGTTCTTGACCAACATTTTTCCTTCAACCAACAGATGATCTGTCATTTATCTCATTGCTGTTTTTTGGGAGCTTGCTGTGCACAAATTGGCTGCTGCGTTTCCTACGTTACAACCGTGACTACACTTGGAGAAAAAAAACCGTGCTTCATTGGTTGTAAAGTATTTGGGACGTCCTACGGTCATGAAAGGTGTTATATCTAACATTGGATGAGCAGAAATTTCCTCCAACTAAACATTGGGAAGATCGAAGCCATTGTCTTCAGTCCCCACCGCAAATTCCGTTCCCAAGCCACTGACTCCATCGCTCTCCCTGGCAACTGTCTGAGGCTGAACCAGACTGCTCGTAACCTTAGTGTCATATTTGACCTCGAAATGAGCTTCAAACCACATATCTGCGCCATCACTAAGACCACCTATTTCTACCTCTGGAACATCGCCCGTCTCCGCCCCTGCCTCAGCTTATCCGCTGCTGAAAACCTCATCCACGGTTTTGTTACCTTGAGATTTCACTATTCCAATGCACTCCTGGCCGGCCTACCATGTTCTACCCTCCGTAAACCGGAGGTCATCTTAAACTCTGCTGTCCATGTCCTAACTCGCACCAAGTCCCGTTCACCCATCACCCCTGTGCTCGCTGACCTACATTGGCACCCGGTTAAGCAACGCCTCAATTTTAAAATTCTCATCCTTGTTTTGAAATCCCTCCATGGCCTCGCCCCTCCCTATCTCTGTAATCTCCTCCAGCCCCACAACCCTCCGAGATATCTGCGCTCCTCTATTTCTGCCATTTTGAGCATCCCTGATTATAATTGCTCAACCTTTGGTGGCCGTGCCTTCTGTTGCCTAGGCCCTAAGCTCTGGAATTCCCTGCCTAAACCTCTCCTCCTCGCTACCTCTCTTTCATCCTTTAAGATGCTCCTTAGAACCTACCTCTTTGACCATAAGAACATAAGAAATAGGAGCAGGAATAGGCCACTTGGCCCCTCGAGCCTGCTCCGCCATTCAATAAGGTCATGGCTGATCTTGAGCTCAAAGCCACTTCCCCGCCCGCTCCCCATAACCCTTCACTCCCTTATCTTGCAAAAATTTGTCTATTTCCACCTTAAATGTATTTAATGACCCAGCCTCCACGGCTCTCTGGGGCAGAGAATTCACAGATTTACGACCCTCAGAGAGAAGAAATTCCTCCTCAACTCAGTTCTAAAAGGGCGGTTTTATTCTAAAACTGTGCACCCATGTTCTAGATTTCCCCACGAGGGGAAACATCCTCTCTGCATCTACCTTGTCGAGTCCCCTCAGTATCTTATATGTTTCAATAAGATCACCTCTCATTCTTCTAAATTCCAATGAGTATAGGCCCAGCCAGCTCAACCTTTCCTCATAAGTCAACCCCCTCATCTCTGGATTTAACCTAGTGAATCGTCTCTGAACTGCCTCCAATGCAAATATATCCTTCCTTAAATAAGGAGACCAAAACTGTACGCAGTACTCAAGGTGTGGTCTCACCAATACCCTGTACAGTTGTAGCAAAACTTCCCTGCTTTTATACTCCATCCCCCTTGCAATAAAGGCCAACATTCCATTTGCCTTTCTGATCACTTGCTGTACCTGCATGCTAACGTTTTGTGTTTCATGCACAAGGACCCCCAGGTCCCTCTGAACTGTAGCATTTTGTAATCTCTCTCCATTTAAATAATAATTTGCTTTTTTATTTTTCTTGCCAAAGTGGATAGCCTCGCACTTTCCCACATTATACTCCATCTGCCAAATGTTTGCCCACTCACCTAGCCTGTCTATATCCCTTGGCAGGTTCTTTGAGTCCTCTGCACAACTTGCTTTCCCACCCATCTTTGACCAAGCTTATGGTCACCTGCCCTAATATCTCCTAATGTGGCTCGGTGTCAAATTTTGCTTGATAATGCTCCTGTGAAGCGCCTTTGGACGTTTTACTATGTTAAAGGTGCTATATAAATGCGAGTTGTTGTTGTATATAAATGACGAACTAGTCACACTGACCTTTCTCTGTATGTGTTCTACATCTGTATCATACCTTTTCTCTCTGATGATACATGTGACACATTAAGGCGCACAACTGAACAACGCATGTTCTGTCCGTCGGTAACTACGGAAAAGAACAAATGAGGCAGCACCTTGTGATTCATGGTGATGTAACGGGCCCAATGAAACCAACATTAATCACTTAGGGCGTAATTGTGTTGATGGTGACAGCCAAGAGAATTGGGAACATAAAACAGCTTAATGAGCATCGGCAACACAATATCCAGCAACAGTGACTGGGAACAGAATGAGGTCGGGAGCAAAAGATATATCTCCAGGTCAACGTGTTTGCTGTTCTTCTTTAAAAGCTCAATTCCACTACATTTTTCATTCCGGAGATAAAGAGTGTTTCTCAAACTAAGACCCTGATGTCGTTCTTTTTAACCTGTTGCTTCCCCTCCTGTTTACTTTGAAACTAGGATGACAAAATCCTTGAGCAGAAACGCTCACAACAACAACAACTTGCATTTACATAGCGCCATAATAACCCACCCAGTTTTCATCCCAGTGATTTCACACACTCTCTCAAATAACATAGCTAAAGGTCCCAAGGCACTTCACAGGAGTGTTAATGAACAAAATGCGACAACGAGCCACATAAGGAGATATTAGGGCAGGTGACCAAAAGCTTGGTCAAAGCGATAGGTTTTAAGGAGCATCAAATGGAGGAGAGAGAGGTAGAGAGGCGGAGAGGTTTAGGGAGGGAATTCCAGAGCTTAGCGCCTAGGGAGCTGAAGGCACGGCCACCAATGGTGGACTGATTAAAACTGGGGACATGCAAGCTGCCCCATTGGCTGCATTTTTAATAACCCATTTATACTACACCCCAATCTTCCAAGGCCGTGTTGTGATATGCTGAAGTCAGTACATGCCAGCAAAGGTAGGGAGCACCACATCACAAGGTGCGTTTGTTCTAAAGATGATCCCACATTTCCAGCAAAGATCCGTGCTCACAGGAGCACTGTTTGGAGAATCGAGGCTTGCGGGCGCAGCTTTCACCCTGGGAGCACATGATTCCGGAGTCACTGCTTATACCTCTAGCGGCAAAGCGCCAGTAGCTTGGCACAAGAACCAGAGGGGAGATGAGGAGATTTTTTTTTTATGCAGCGAATTGGTGTGATCTGGAACGCACTGCCTGAATGGGTGGTGGAAGCAGATTCAATAGTCACTTTCAAAAGGGAGTAGGATAAATACTTGAAAAGGAAAAATAAACAGGTAGGTGGGACTAATTGGACAGCTCTTTCAAAGAGCCAGCACAGGCACGATGGGCCGAATGGCCTCCTTCTGTGCTGTATGATTCCATGGTGATTCTATAAACTGCAGAGTTCAATGGCTCCTTCCAGCGCTACCTACCATTGTTGGGGCCATTACATTCTGACGCTAAGCTCAGGCCAGCAGTACGATTCTCACATGACTGACCTGGAGGGCCTTGCCCCTGATTCTGAATTAGATTATACTGTGACATTAAGGCAACTGTACATGGAACCAGTTACCAAATCTGCCCCACTGTATAAAAGATTAATGCATAGCGTGCTGTGGTAGAAATGGGTACAGTGCTGGTGTTATTAGCAAGGACAGTGATGCCCTGTGATCAGAGAATCACCATGATGGCGGTGGGGAGATGTCCACCTCGTTACAAAAGGGTGGAATGATGATGACCTCATGGTGTATGAATGTGATTAATGCACAACTGGCAGTGTGAATTCAGAGGTAGGTTCTTTACAATATCAAACAATATATTTATTGTGTTAAAAGGGAATTCAATCAAAGAAGAAACAAAGAACCTGCATTTATATAGCGTCTTTCATGCTCTCTGGATGTCCTTTACAGCCAATTAAGTATTTTTGAAGTGTAGTCACTGTTGTAATGTAGGAAACGCGGCAGCCAATTTGCGCACAGCAAGCTCCCACAAACAGCAATGTGATAATGTCCAGATAATCTGTTTTAGTGATGTTGAGTGAGGGATAAATATTGGCCAGGACACCGGGGATAACTCCCCTGCTCTTCTGTTATTAGAGCTGTAAGATAAAAACTTATTGAGGAGATTTTTCTCCTAAGCAAACCCAACCACCTCATGGGTCTTCCTCCTTATAACTAAGAATATGAAGACCAACATCAATACAAAACAAATAAAACCTCTTTACTTCATGTCGTGCACATTGTGGATTTCTTAATATTGAACTAAAATCCCCCTAGTGCGATCCTTAGTGCCTGACTGCTGTGCTCTGTAGGGGTTGCAAAATTTCCCCTATTTTTCCCTGAAGATCGAAAATACTGGTCCACATCGTGGACGAAGAATTGGGTGATGTGACTTGTCAACAATGTTTTAAAATGTGCCTAGAACCGCAAAAGACTGCTCTGAGATAGAAAGAACGTGGACAACATGGGAGTCGTGGAGCTCTGTGGAAAATATTCACACACCTTAAGACAGTACTTTTATGAATAAAATTGTTCCCTGGAGTTTGGGCAATCACAAAAGGTTTTAAAATGGCAGAGAAAGCATTGGCCAAGAAGAATGGGATTTGAAAAAGACAGCTCGAGTTGTCTGTGAAAAAGTGGGAGGATACAGTGGCAGTCAAAGACCTGCCAATCAAAGGGAGGTTCCCTTCAGAAGCACTTGAAGTTGCTTATTGACATAAGGGATTACAGCCCACTTGAGACCAACCGCAGGACAATCGATTGAAACTGCTTCTGTTTACACAGCCATTCAAAGCACTCACAGACAATGATAGACTGAAACCATGGAACGGATTTTGATATGTAACAGTTTAAGCAATGAATGGGTTTTTGAATCACCCATTATTGGACAATACGGCAGTTGGATTCCCTTTTGTTTTAGCCCAGGTGAGCTCCGGATGTGGGCGGGAACATTTCGGCCCCACAGTGCAGACACATTAACCCATCCCAACCACTTTGAATTAGCCAATCACAGCGTTTCTTTTGTGTATTGGAACTTTTTGGGCGCGAATTTTCCAGACAGGCAAACAGCAGGGGGCTCACCAGGTATATATGATAGTTCCGAGAAGCTATTGTTCTGTTTTTACTTCCTGGGACCACAGGTGAGTCTCTCTCTCTCTCTCTCTCTCTCTCTCTCTCACACTTCGCTGGACCACATGTGAGCAGGGTTTCTGACTCCTCAGCAAAGTAACCTAGTAAGGAGTTTGGGGGATGGTGAATTAAGGGGATATTGCTAAGATTGTTTAATTAACATTGTAGCCATTTAATCCCTCGTTTTTACCATCTCCATTCCCCCATTTAAGCAATTTTACTGTAATTACTGTGTTCGTGTGGTATAGTTAAAATTTGATTGTAGTTCATTTAGTTAATAAAACTTGATTTTTTCTCTCATCCAAACCACGTGTCCGTTTTAATATCATTAATTATAAGTCCTTCAGTCAGAACTGGAAGGTGGGGTAGCGATTCGAAACCGCTGTTTGAAAATTGGTTTATTGGAAATTGGTTTACAGTGTAGCAGCAGGCTGCCTGACCAGGTGAATTACCGTAAACCAGGTAAAAGATTGGAATTGGTCAGAGTGCAGGCAAAGGCTGCAAGACCAGGAAAATTACCTTAAACCAGTTAATAGATGCCCCCCTACAGCTCGTTTACCTATTCTAGTGCTCCTCCGAGATAGTTCCCCATCACAGAAGCCTGGGAGCTGGGAGGCTGCTGATCATCCACTGAGGAAACTTCAGATGGTTGTGGTGGACAACCTCAAGCAGCTCTGGGCCTTGAGGGCCTGGCTACAGACTGCAGCATTTCGGCCTAGACCGGGGCCGTCTGGGCCATCTGGCTGTGTGAGGCCAAGAAGGCCACTGGGTCAGAGACTAGCAGGGGAGCAGGCATATTGCCATCTTGAGATAGGACAGCATGAGCCTCGCCCATGGAGCCAATGCCACTGTCATGGGGGCTGCGTCGCTGCGTCTTTGCATGGGAACAGAGTGAAGGAGTGTAGCGATGCTCTGGAAGCCCCTATCTATGCTATCCTTCATGGGCTGAGGAGATGCTCGACCCCAGAGCCATGGCGGCAGCAGTCTGAGCTCCCAGCAAAGCTGACAGAGCTGTCACCAGAGGCTCCATCACTGTGGGCCCCACTGAAGTGTTCACAGAGCTGATCACTCGCTCCATGGTTGACAGCATGGTCGGAAGGCCTTACTGGATGACCCCACACAAGCTAAAGCTGGACTCCTCCATGCTCTGTCCTATTGTGTGCGAGCTCGCTAGCAGGGTGTCCAGTGCAGTTAAAGGGTCCTGGTGTGAAAGGATCAGTCTTTGAATGTAGGCTGTGCCCTTGAGATCTTCATCTCTGCCCTCTGCAGCAGGGCTAGGATGTGAGCTCTCCCTCCAGCTAACCAATGAAGTACCACCCCGTGAATCTGGTCCTGTGCACCAGTGCTCATTGAGTCTCCTAGTGCAGACCCCACTAGCCTATCCTCTAAAATGCGCGTAGTGCCAGTCTCTGAGATGGGGCTGGCGAAAGTAAGGTCAAGTGATACAGTGTCATCTTGAGTGATGCTTTCTGGCAGCTCCTCAGCCTCTGGGCCTGAAAGGGAAGAGAGGGATAAGGATTAGCTTTTAGTGTGAAGGAGTCCAAAACAGGGGTCACAGTCTAAAGATAAGGGGTAAGCCATTTAGGACAGAGATGAGGAGGAATTTCTTCACCCTGAGAGTGGTGAACCTGTGGAATTCTCTACCACAGAAGACAGTTGAGGCCAATTCATTAAATATATTCAGGAAGGAGTCAGATATATTTCTTAAGGCTAAGGGGATCAAGGGGTATGGGGAGAAGGCAGGGACAGGGTACTGAATTTGGATGATCAGCCATGATCTCATTGAATGGCGGAGCAGGCTCAAAGGGCCGAATGGCCTACTCCTGCTCCTATCTTCTATGTTTCTATGTTTCTACAAGCAGAGACAGATAAGTGGCAGCTGGAAGAAGATTTACCCTACCATGCATAGTGTGTGAGAGTGAGATTTTAATAAGACGGAACAGAGTGAAAGTAGGCAAAAACCCTGCAGGACATGTCCTCCAGCTTGGCCGCTCATGACACCCTTGATCCGATCCATCCCCATGATCTGTATTCCTTCCTCCTCAAATGGGGAGAGGACCAGAATGGGCACTTTCTCTCCTCTCTACTATTGTTTTCCAGTTTACTCCGAAGCCAAGAAGGGAGAGTGTTAGCGGTCACCTAGTGAGATGCTTTCAGGATGTGCATGTCAAGGTTGAATAGTGGTGCTAGTGTGTGAAGGGTGGCTGAGGTGTGAAGAGGTGATGTTAGTGAGGAGAGGAGGAGGTGCCCAGTGTGGCATTAGAAGCAGCAGGTGGTAGAGTGAAGTGTGATGCAGTGAATGGAGGAGAGGGCTGGTACTTGGAGGAGGCAAAGGTTAGAGAGTGGTGCGAGTTAGCTGTCTTACCTTAACAACCCTGGTCAGGTCATTGAACATTTTTCTGCATTGCAACCATGTCCTGGGGCAGGGCTCCTGGTGTTGACGTGTTCGTTCACCTGTGCCCACTGCTTGGCAGGATAACTTTCTGCTGCTTGTCAAGAAGAGGATATTCCTCCTCCTACACCAGGACCTCCAGTACTGCGTCTGAGAAGCAGGGGGCCCTTGAAGCTTCTCGTTGGCCTGCCATCTCGCAAATTGCCTGCCAGTTGCCTGCAGCCAAAGTGTACCTCCCCTTTAAAAAGTGCGGGCTGACTTTAAACAAAATAAGGGATGACCAATAGTCAAGCCTCTGATTAGACAAGCTGCCAATCAACAACAGGACTAGCGCTGGCAGCCCCCCATCTCATGGTAACGAGGGCCCATGACCAATGTCGTCTGCTAAATGCATCCATGTGATCAGATGTGCTGCTGGAGCAGCGACGATTCTGGAAAACAGGCCCACACCAATTTCTACACATTCTCTGATTGCATTTAAATGGCGAGCTAATTTTTATACCAGATAATATTAAACATTATACTTGCAGTACTGCTCAAAACGATAGGTTGGATTTTACCAACCTGGCGGGTCCGTGGCGGGCGAATTCGGGGGCGGGTCCCGGCCTCGCTGCTGGCTCCAGCCCGCTGTCCAAAATTATTTTCCCCTGATTGGGCTTGTTAAGCCTACCCAGCGCGTTTGCCGGCCAGTTGAAGGAAACGGGTCCAATGACATCATTTGATGACTCATCATCAGTCGGTTTCCTTAAAGGGACTGTGCACAAATTTAGTTTGACATTTGTGCTGTCAGTGTTCTACAGCATTGAGGTGATGCAAACTCTGACAATCACTGCACAGAGGTGCACGGCTGTACCCAGGCTCTCCCATGACTCCCTCTATATGCTTATGGAGGGAGTCACAACATGCAAGGAGGTTTTCTTCCCTTCCAATGGGCGGAAGAGACCTCCCCAGGAGACCAACACAACCTGGTTGCACAATGCACAGGAGGACACAAGCAGGGATGTCATCAGGAGGACCAGGCTGCAGTGGCACAAACCTTTCAATGATCTTAGTAGATCATGAAATGTTACTGCAAAGCCACACTCAACCTCATCCTGCTGTGCCACTGATCTCATCCTCATCACTCTCACTTCCCTACCCTACTCCTGCACATCCTTACTCACACCAACTTACCTTGAACCTCCACCCATCCCTCTCTATCTATTTTAATACTTCTCCATCTCACTAGCCATTTCTCACACTCACCCTCATCCTAGTCCAATCATACCAACTAACAACACACAAGGGTGGGCACTTGTGTGTTTTAGCCAATGTCCATGTGAAGTTTCTGTTAATGTGGTTGCAAACATTGAAACCTTTATTTTGAACACTTTGCATTCTTGGACAGATTTGTGTGCACCTTTGAAAGTGGCTTAGTGAGTTGCAGTGAATGGTGAGACATAACGGTACCCTCCACAATGGTGATGAATGTGAAAGGAATGGCTTGTACATTGTAAGGATGCTTTATGGTGTTGGTGTGGGGTGGTGCCAACCTGGCACATCATGTGGCAGCCAGGGTGTACAGCATCAAGTGAAGTAAATCTGGCCATGGTGAGGCCATCCCTGGCGTCCCGGGCAGCAATGTGACCTGGTTCTGATGCCCTCTGTCCTGTGCAGCATCAGTTGATTGTGGAGAAGGTTGGTGCTGTTGTTGGTGCTACTGGTGTTGGGACTGATCATGGTGGGATTCTGAGGACAAAGGTGAGATAGATTCAAGGGCACCCATGTTGATCGAATAGATGGCAGGTGAAGTTGAGATGACAGAAGCAATCTGTCAATGTTGAGAGAGGTTGTTCCAATGAGGTGACACTGGATAGAGAGTTTACTCCTAACACTTGCAAGCTGCATAAAGCTCAATCTGTCTTCCAAATGCAGTAAGCAACGGATTCTGAGCTTGGAAAGTGAACAGCTGTGAGTTGGGAGCTTTTATAGCACATTTGTAGCTGTCAATAATGAGATGACATGATCCCCGAGCAGCTTAGACCCCGTGGAAAATCTGGTAAACTGAAGGTGAGCTCAAAATAGTTCTTCGTGGTCACTTAACAAGGTCATAATGACCTTAATTGCCTCCCTCACCGCTGCGTGCCGAGTCAGCTAAGCACTAACAGACCTGACACTTGGGAAAGGCGTGTGGCGGTGGGTTGATAGTGGGGTCCCGACCCTCTGTCAAAAAAATTTTTTTCCCACCCGATCCGCCACTGATCACCGCCGCTGATCCCCCCACAAAATTCCCCCCAATATCTCCACAACACACTAAATGTTAAATGTACACCCATACATTAAACATTAAGGAGGAAAAAATTGAGTCGCGCCCCTTTTGGGGTGCTAATTTCTCCGGGGCGCTAAAAAATAAGCGCCCCCATGGCCGAAATTCATCAGTAGCACCCCAAGAGGGAAGCGGGGTGCTACTGGAAGCCCCCCGACTCCCTCTTTGGGCGCTGTGAGGAAATATCATGGCACTATGTGCCGCAGTACTGCAGGCCTTCCTCCCCTTCTTAAAGGGGAGGAGCCTAGCGCAGCGCGACCCGGGGCCCAGCTGAGAAGTGCCAGGCTCATGGAGCGCAGCCGGCACCCCGTGGGGGGGGGGGGGGGGGCTGCTGAGGAGGCCGGGGAAGATAACGGGGGCAGGTGCTGGCAGGCGGCCAGCAACAAAAATGGCCGCCCGGCACCTCACCTTTAATTAGCGCCACCCCGGCCACAGGTACGCCCCCCTGACCCCATCAGACATAGCGTATGGCAGTAAGTCAGGGGGGGCGATACCGAAGATCGTGGCCGGGGTGCAAGCGAGTCGCTGCGCATGGCAATAGCGCGGGGCGCTAACGGTTACCGCTGCCGCAAAGCTCCCGCTGAATTTCACGGGAGGCATTGTCGGCGCTGCACCCGGGTGCTAGGAGGGTGCTAACGGGAGGCGCAAAGCAACCGCCTAAATACTATAGCGAATACCACATATACGGTCTCAAAATGTTATTCTAGTATATACAATAATATGCTGAGTAGGTCTCTATAGTACGGCACTAAACATATCTGTACAGCACTACACTCAATATTATTATAAGATACTAATTGTTTCTGTACAGGGATATATCAAACCTGTTTAAAGACTACGACACTAAACATGTTTATAATATATATAATAAACACTATAAATGCAGCACAATTTATGCAGCACCTCGCTAAACATTGCACAGTATATAAAGTAGTAGACTGAATCGTTTTATACAACAGTGTGCATTATATAATATTGCAGAGTGTATAACGTGTGTATATTACTTTTACCATTTTACTTAATTTTATTAAATTAAGTGACACGGTCATCAATGGTAACCAATAACGAGATTAACTTGAGAATAATCGTGGTCCCGCAGTTTCAGCATGTGTCTAATTCCTTTAGGAGCATCAACTTTGCCTTCATAAATTGGTTGCCCTTTTGTGCGCAGCACAGAGAGCTTATCCTGGCCCTGCTGTTCACCTTCTAATCATATGTCCATGTGAATCTGAGGCAGCAACCTATGCAAGGAGGCTATGTTTGGAGCTGCAATTCTAGGTTTAAAAGAAAATGATCTGCCGAGCCGCTGGTGATAATATCTTTACAAGTAAAAACCAAAACCAATCTAAATAACAAAGAGGACCTGAAGGGAACGGTCTGTCGTGTTACAGCAGCTGTTAGAAATTACTCAGCCTTCCCATTTCATTGCCGTGTTAATCATAGTAAATTACTTTTCAGATGTTTAAATGTGATTAAATGATCCCAAAATAACACTTACTTCAATGGCCAATAGCTGTGCTGCTTCTGGGTCGATGCTATGCTCCCAACAACGTCTTCTAACTAGAAAACCAGCAAAATAAGGAGCAAGTTAGCAAAAAGGAAGAAAGACTTGCATTTCTATAGCGTCTTTCACGACCACCGGACGTTCTAAAGCGCTTTACAACCAATGAAGTACTTTTTTGAAGTGCAGTCACTGTTGTAATGTGGGAAACGCGGCAGCCAATTTGCACACAGCAAGTTCCCACAAACAGCAATGTGATGATGACCAGATAATCTGTTTTTGTTATGTTGATTGAGGGATAAATATTGGCCAGGACACGGGGATAACTCCCATGCTCTTCTTCGAAAGAGTGCCATGGGATTCTTTACGTCCACCTGAGAGAGCAGACAGGGCCTCGGTTTAACGTCTCATCCGAAAGACGGCACCTCCGGCAGTGCAGCACTCCCTCAGCACTGCACTGGAGTGTCAGCCTCGCTGTATGTGCTCAAGTCCCTGGAGTGGGACTTGACCCCACAACCTTCTGACTCAGAGGCATGTGTGCGACCAACTGAGCCACAGCTGACACGGCGAGATCGGCGCACTGGACGGTGAAAGTTTCGGTGTGCGTCACCCATCTCACCGTTGCAATAAAGTCTGGGCCGTTGTTACGGTGTTCATGATTTTTCTGTAACTGAAGTAGCTGTTTGTGGACTGGGTCTCTCATGGGATGATTTGGTGCGTTCTGAAGGGTTGTAGATTTAAATTATGTGGAGCATCCTGGCTATTATAGATGTTGTATTGTTATAATATGATGAGACTGAAAGTGTCTCGCTAATGAGCTTGGCCTGCAGCTCTCTCCCAGCAGCTGTCTGCGACCGTCCTGCATTTTCCATTCCTCAGTCTCCGCGGGTTCAGATTCGAAATCAGGCTCCTCCTCAGGAACCTCAATTTCCAGACCTTTCTGAAGAGTGAAGACAATTCATAAGGCAGTATTGGGGGCTTATTGGAGGGAACCTCCGTACCTATCTAGGAACATATCTAGGAGTAGGCCATTCAGCCCCTCGACCCTGTTCTGTCCTTCAATTAGACCAGGGGCCCGTGGCCCCCTAGGGGTGTGCGAGAGGATTTCAAGGGGTCCGCCTAGGGATCCGAGATTAAAATAAAACCAGATTTTTAAAAATAAACCAGAAAGGTAGGATCAAACTGAGCCAGCTGGCGGCTCCGGCCCTGACTCCCCTCCCCACCGCCTGTGTGATGAAGGCAGCAGCTACCACTGAGCCCAGGCCCCCGCTCACTGAGGCGGGAGAGAGGCGGCAGTCGCTGGTCGCTGAGTGCAGATCGCCCGGCTCGAGCTCTTCATCCTCCAACCTCTTCTCGCCAGGTACGTCAGTTCCGATTCATATTTTGATTTTTTTTTGTCCTATTTGTGTTATTTCTGCTGTCGTGATTGTCAATCAAATGGAGAAGGGGCGAGGACATAGGCAGCAGCTGCACAGGAGGAAAGGAACCGCTGGGGTCAAACACCAAGTTGCTGTCTTCCTGGAGGAAAAAGGACGAAATACGTCAACTTTAGGAAACTATTAGGATTGAAACTTATTACCAGCAAAACTGAAACAGTTTGCAAACTCATTTAAATATTCTGCACTGTCTAATTTCCCCCCCCCCATTTTCTCTCCCGCTGTTTTCAGTGTTGACTCATACTGTAGAATAGTTACAAGGGTGCTGGCTGCCCTTTGGTGCCTAACCTCATTCATCCTTCACCTGCGAGATGATACCTTGAGAGTTAGCAGTCTTGCTCTACCAAGGTGAGCACCACCGGCAGACCTGCTTGTTCACACCCAATGTTGGCCTCGAGCTAGGGTTTCAACATTCCAGGAGTGTCCTGGAGCCACCAGGAATGAACCATTAATCTAGACACTGCTGCCAGCAATTTGGGAGAAAAATCATACGGGCCTTAAAAAATTGTGTTTTTTCATCTTCATTGTACACTTCTGTTTATTAGTTGTAAAAATATTGGAGGGAGGCAGTTTGATTGAGGAGAACCGGGACCGGCTGATGTGTCGGTGAGGGAGTCGGGGGGTTGTGGGGAAAGAGGGAGACTGGGGGTCAGGTGATTGGAGATCATGTGGAGGGAAAGAGGGAGACTGGGGGCCAGGTGATTGGAGATCATGTGGAGGGAAAGAGGGAGGCTGGGGGTCAGGTGATTGGAGATCATGTGGAGGGAAAGAGGGAGGCTGGGGGTCAGGTGATTGGAGATCATGTGGAGGGAAAGAGGGAGACTGGGGGTCAGGTGATTGGAGATCATGTGGAGGGAAAGAGGGAGACTGGGGGGTCAGGTGATTGGAGATCATGTGGAGGGAAAGAGGGAGTGGGATGGGCGGGCATGGGGACCAGTATTTATTGCGGTGCCAGGATAACAGCAGCAACTATAACATGGTGAGTGGGAGCGGCGCTGAGAGAATTTTTATACAGCAAAAGTACCTGTGTTGTGTTACAGGGGGTCCGTGGAATTTTTATAATGCGGGAGGGGGGCCTCCGAAGCAAAAAGGTGGAGAACCCCTGAATTTGACTACAGTATAACTCTTCTGTACCTCAAATCCATTTACCCGCCTTTGTTCCATATACTTTGATACCCTTATCTAACAAATAATCTAGGCACCTTAAATCTTTTCTTCAGCATGCCATTGGTCCATTCAATTTTAATTTGAGTGTGGTGGATGTGAGCCTTGTTGTAGTATTCATTGGTGGCCCTTCTCAATGGTGCTAGAATCCATAGTAGTATTGGGTGTTAGATCCGTGATTCTGAGAGTATGATGTTTTCAATAACTACACGGATGCTGTAACTTAACAATCAACAGGTGTTTACTGGAGTAGGGTAGTCTCAAGACTGGGGGTACAGAGGCATGCTCAAGGCTTATATACAGGTGTGGTCATTGCCAGTACTACAGTATACAGGAGCTGTAAAAGTAGTTCTCTCTTAAAGGTACATACACTACAATTCCTCCCCTTTTAGATTAGCAGTACCCATAATATTCAAATAACAATTAACACTTTAACATGCACATTAAACAACAATAGTCCATTTATAGATTCAGTCTTTGGGGCGGCTTCCTGATCCTTTCGGGATAGCGCCTTTCCTGTGGTTCTTGTTCTTGGTGCGGAGGCGATTCTGGCCCCTTTTCGTCGGTTAGTTCATCGGTTTCCACTGCTACTGGTTCTGAGGTAGATGCTACCGGTATGTCGGGTTCATCCCCAGGTACGCGAGTCATGGGGTTGACTCGTTCCTGTGACGCTAAGATCTGATCGACGTGGCATCTTACAATGTTCTCCCCGACATCCACTGTGTACATTAATGGCCCCTGCCTTGTGCATATTGTTCCGGTAGTCATGGGCCAAGACTGGTTGTCCTACATTGAAGCTCCTTGTCGGCTTCTCATTGATGTGTTGGAATTGTTTATCCTCCACATTTCTTCGCACATTTGGTCTGAGCAAATCCAGACGAGATCTCAACCTTTGGTTAAAGAACATCATGGCCGGGGTCTGGTTGGTAACTGCATGTGTCGCATTTCTGTAGGCTAATAAGAAATTGTCCACCTTATGCTGTAGTGGAATTTCATCGTCGCACATGGCTTTTATCGCCTTTTTAAAGGTTTGTACGAACCTCTCAGCCAATCCATTTGTGGCTGGATGATACGGGGCGGATGTGTAATGCCTTACCCCATTCTTTCTCATAAATTTCCGAAACTCTTCGGACACAAACTGGTCCATTATCAGAGCAAATCTGCTCTGGCAAGCCGTTCCTGGCAAATATGGTCCGTAGGACTGCAATCGTTTTCTCTGTAGTGGTTGAAGACATTTTTATCACCTCAGGCCATTTCAAGAGAGCATCCACTGCTATTAAGAACATTGAGTCCATGAATGGACCAGCAAAATCAATATGCATCCGTTGCCATGGAGAGGAGGGCCACTCCCATGGGTGTAGAGGGGCATGTGGTGGTGCATTTTGGACCTTCTGGCATCCTGAGCAGCTCTTGGTTAGGTCCTCGATTTGTTGATCGATTCCCGGCCACCACACATAAGCCCTAGCAAGGCTTTTCATTTTCACCCCTCCCAGATGACCTTCATGAAGCTCATTTAGCACTCTCTCCCTTAACTTGGGTGGAATCACCACTCTAGATCCACACATCACTGTCCCCTGGCATACTGACAGCTGTTCTCTTCTGGATGAGAATGCTGGCAACAGTGAGTCGCCATGTTTTGGCCAGCCCCTCACCGTCAAATCATATACCCGAGACAGCGTCGGATCATTACGGGTCTCCTTCTCTATATCCACGTTAGTAACTGGCAATCGTTCAATTATTGACGAATAAAATATCTCGATAGGGTCCACTGCTGGTGCTTCCTCCACAGTAGGCAGTGGCAGGCATGAGAGCCCATCAGCGTTTCCATGCTGTTTCATGCCTTTATATTCTATTTCATATTGATTTGCCCCTAGAAAAAGGGACCATCTTTGTAACCGTTGCGCAGTCATCACCGGAACGCCCTTCTTTGGATTAAAGATGGAGACAAGTGGTTGGTGGTCAGTCAGCAAGGTGAACTTCTGCCCATGCAGATAGTGGTTGAATTTTTTTACTCCCCATATTAGGCTGAGGGCCTCCTTGTCAATCTGGGCGTAGTTGCGCTCGGCTGAGGTTAGTGACCGAGACGCAAAGGCTACTGGCCTCTCCAACCCGTCTGGGAATTTGAGCGACAGCACCGCTCCAATACCATAGGGTGATGCATCACATGCCAAACGAATTGGTAGTGCTGGGTTGAAAGGGGCCAACACCTCTTTTGATGTGATCAATTCATTGCACTTCTGGAAAGCTCGTTTACGTTCGTCATTCCACTTCCATGGTACCCCTGTTTGCAGTAGGGTGTTCAGTGGGTGTAATACTGTAGACAAATTTGCTAAGAACTTATGGTAGTAGTTCACCAGCCCGAGGAACGACCTCAGTTGTGACACATTTTCCGGTGCTGGAGCCTTGACCACTGCCTCAATCTTTTCAGGTGACTTATGTAACCCCTCTTCATCGATAACGTGGCCACAATACGAGATCTGCCTCTGGAAAAACTCGCACTTGTGGCGATTAGCTCGTAGCCCATATTCCTTTAATCTAGTGAGCACCTTCTCCAAGTTGGCGAGGTGATCACTGTCATTTTCGCCCGTGACGAGGATGTCGTCCAAATAAATCTGGGTCCCTGCAATCCCTCTCAGGACTTGATCCATCGCCCTTTGCCAAATAGCCGGAGCCGATGCTACCCCGAACACCAGCCGGTTGTGTTGGTAGAGACCTTTATGAGTGTTGATCGTGAGGTATTGTTTCGAGGCTTCTTCTACCTCCATTTGCAAGTACGCCTGGGCTAGATCAATTTTGGTGAAGCGTTTACCTCCAGATAGCGAGGCGAAAATTTCCTCAATTCGTGGAAGCGGATATTGTACCGTGTGAAGGACTGGGTTCACTGTCACCTTAAAATCCCCACCGATGCGGACCTTCTTTGGTTCCCCAGGCGTATTACTCAACGACCTCTTCATTACAGGAATGATGGGTGTAGCCCACTCGCTCCAGTCTACTTTGGACAGTACTCCTGCACGTTCCAACCCTTCCAGCTCTGTTTTGACAGCTGGTCGGATCGCATAAGGCACTGGTCTGGCCTTAAGAAATTTTGGCTTGCATTTTCCTCGACTTTAATCGTTGCTGTTATGCCTTTTAGTGTTCCGAGTCCCTCCTGGAACACTTCTTTTGCGTCAGTTAGCATTTTTGACAGTCGTCCAGGTGTGACATCGTCATCCTTTTTGGCCTCAACCTTCAGTGCCTGTATGGAATGCCAATCTAATTGTATCTTCCGGATCCATTCACGTCCTAGTAGTGGTGGTCCTCCATCTGGCAATACATATAAGTCCATTTTAGGTATTTCCTAGCCTTTGTGTATCACTTTCACCCTTATTTTTCCTTTGGGGTAGACTTTTTTGCCCCCTGTACGTCTTCAAGACAATCTCTGTAGCTTTCAAGGGTATATGTGAAAATAGCCGCTTGTAGTCCCTTTGATTTATGACTGTTAGGGCTGATCCTGTGTCCAATTCCATTTTCACTTGGACTCCGTCTATCTTGAGTGTAACCCAGATAGTCTGGTGATCCTCCATTTTGGTTACCTTATGTAGTTTCAGACAACCCAGCTCCTTGCTTCCGGAGTCTGTATCACCTTTCTGTTCATCTGAACTACTGTCCATCACCTTATGTACCTTTTTGTACTTCTCCTGTGGAGATTTCTTGCTGTTGGTTTTCTTCCCAGACCTGCAGACTCTTGCTATGTGTCCTGCTTTTCCACACTGTCTGCACACTTGGTCCTTGAACCAACAATCCTTCTGGTCGTGTGTTGTTCTGCCGCAGCGATAACACTTCCCTGTTCCATAGGACATTTCATTGGTGCCATATTCTTGCGGTCTCCGTTGTATCTCTGCAGCGCCCCTTGCGGCTGCTTCGTGTGATACTGCCATGCTGAAAGCCTTGTCCAGCGTAAGATCCTTTTCTGATAGAAGCCGTTTCTGGGTTCCTTAACTTTGAAGCCCACACACAAACTTGTCCCTTAACGTATCTGCTAGTCCCACTCCAAACTGGCAGTGTTTCGATAGCTTGCGCAGTTCCGTTAAGTACTCAGCATTGCTTTCGTCTTTATGTTGGTTCCTTTTATGGAACTTAAATCTTTCTGCTATCAGCAGCGGTGTGGGGTTTAAGTGGTCCTGTAGGATTTCTACTATGCTTTCGAAATTCTTATTCACGGGCTTCTCTGGGGCTATTAGGTTTCGCAGTAACCCATAAGTTTTTGCACCCATGGAATTTAACAAAACCAGTGCTTTCCTAGCATCTGGCACTTCATTCGCCCTGCAGTACACCTCAAGACGTTCCACATATGTCGCCCAATCTTCGACTTCATTGTCGAACGTAGAGATACTGCCACTCTTCGGCATCCCTGGGTGTGATTTAACTGTCAAAAATGGCGTCTCCCGCGCTCTCCCTTCTTCTCCGCTGGCACAAAATGGCGTCTCCCGCGCTTTCCTTTCTTCCCGCGCTCGCCCTTCTTCTCCGCCGAGGCTTCTAAAAATGGCGTCTCCCGCGCTCTTCCTTCTCCGCGGCTCAATGGCGTCTCCCGCGCTCTCCCTTCTTCTCCCCGCGGTCACTGTTCAGCCCTTGAGCCCTGGCTGTGCTCTGCGCATTTTTTTTTCTGTGCGCCTTTCCCGTTTCCGCCGCTCGGTCCTGAACCCGGCTGCTGCTTTACCCTCTCTCCGTTTTGTTTTTCCTCGACTCCGCTCGGTTTTCAACCCCCGGCTGCGCCCTGTGCGCTTCACCCTCTCTCTTACCCCGTCGACGCTGCTCGGCTTTTTCTCTGCCGTCGGTCGGCTCCTGCCGCCGCTGTCCGGGAAGGGTCTGCGCTGTACCTGTTGTCAGCCTGTCGCTGATCGTCGTGGCTAGGGAACCAAGCCCGGCTCTCCACAGCCTCCCCTGCGATGTTCACTCTCTGCCGGACGACTGGGCGGTTGCTCGTGGTCGACGCCCGTGCTTCTGGCCTCGACTTTCTTCCACCGCCCTCCCGGAGCGAATCTTCGAAGGGAAATGCAGAGTTGCAGGTAGATTCGAATCGACACTCGTCGCCACTGTTAGATCCGTGATTCTGAGAGTATGATGTTTTCAATAACTACACGGATGCTGTAACTTAACAATCAACAGGTGTTTACTGGAGTAGGGTAGTCTCAAGACTGGGGGTACAGAGGCATGCTCAAGGCTTATATACAGGTGTGGGCACTGCCGGTACTACAGTATACAGGAGCTGCAAAAGTAGTTCTCTCTTAAAGGTACATACACTACATTGGGTACCCCTTGTTGCCAAGAAGCCAGGCAGAATCTTGCCCTTGATTCTGAAAGAGGGACATGCAACTGAGAAAGAATGAATGAATCATGGCAGCTCCCTATATACTGAGCATTGGTGTTCGGACACCTGTGTCTGTAGTCACACACTAATTGGCCATTAAAGAGTGAGTTCCCTATTTGTTGATATATTGGCGTGAGTTGACAGTAGGAGCCCATATGGCCGTGAGTGCACTCGTTTGTAACCCAGCAATCGATGAAAAGGAATTGGCTGCTCGCTCAATTGTACTGCTCTTGAATTAAATTTCACAAACTGGGCTGCCCTGGTAAAAAGGGCATTAACTTTCTGCCTGACACAAGAATGGTCAGCAAACTGACTGATCTCTCAAAGGTCGCCTGTGTTGGATTTATATAGGAGATTGTCATATATCCCTACTGCCCTACGTGGACAGTATTATAGGAGGTTGTCATATATCCCTACTGCCCTTACATGGAGAGTATTATAGGAGATTGTCATACATCCTTTACTTCTAATACAAGCTCAAGGACTAAACAATACTGTAAACAACTGATTAATACTTTTTATTAAATCAAGTCGATGATATAATGAAACATAACCCCTTACATACAGTGCATATGACGTCTGTATCGATTATAACTCATGTGCAAAATATTCTTTATCAGGAGATTGCAAGTGTGTCGTCTTTGCTTATGCTAGCCTTAGGTGGAATAGATTGAAGTTCTCTCAGTGCTCCAGTGTGTTGTAAATTTATAGGGTTCATCACATAGGGCAATATATGTGCTGTATGTCATCACTACCTCTCTGTGTGTATGCTGTTGATACAGCTGCTATTGGCTGTGATCATATATTGTGCATGCTTTTGATGTCTTATCTCTTACATATTCCCTTATTTACACTGGAGTCCATTCAGAAATCAATACTTCCCCCTGCTGTGCTAATAGCCTGCCTGGTACATGTGTGTCTTTCTGAATACAGGTTGTCAGCTGTGGCTCAGTGGGTAGCACACTCTAGGTGGGAGGGGCTAGGTGTGAGCAGGTGCTGCTGGTTGCCTGATTGCTGCAGGGAGTTGGAGTGAGTGTGTAAAAAGTTGTTGGTGTTTTATTTTCAGGTTTTAGGGCCTTTTTGGCCCATAAACAGCAGCCAGGTGGCTGCTGAGGGGCCCTGAGTGCCAGACCCTTCAGAGGACAGTGTTCCCAAGATGAATTTAATCAGGGGAGAAACTATTGTTGGAAGGGAGAGAAAGAGGCCCAAAGATTTGGGCCGGGACCCGAGGAGATTTGGAAAAGAAAACACGGTGGTGGTTCAGTGCGAGGATAAGGAGATACGAGCTTGGGATATTATCCAAGCGGTACATGAGGTCTGTGGCGAGGGAAGCTGCTTTGCCTGCCGACCAAAGCCGAATGTTGGGTTCGAGGTGACGGGCAGTGGCCAAGAGGAGGTGGAAAGACTTTTGTTCAGTTTGAAAGTTGGTGATAAGTTCTTGGAGGTATCTCTGTTATATTCGGAAGAGGTGGTGTTCTCATTCTTAAACTTGCCAGTTTATATTGAGGATGATGTGCTAATCAAAAAGTTGGAGTCGTGGGATATTAAAATTTGCTCAGCAATAAAGGGGAGATACTATCCAGGAACACGGGTAGCAGATGGAACACAGTATGTAAAGGTGCAGTTCCCAGAGGGGGTGAAGTCATTACCGTACAGCATGAAATTCGAGACACTGGAAGGAGTGCAGTACTTCCGAGTACTGCATGATAACCAAGTGAAGGTTTGTTATTATTGTCTTGGACACGACCATCTTGTAAGAAACTGTCAGGACTTGTACTGTTACAATTGCAGTGAGTCTGGACACATTGCTCGGAGCTGCAAGGCAGAGAGCTGTGGGGTGTGTCACAAAGGCCCCACCCATTGTGAGTGTGAGGCAGAAGGAAGCTCTATGAGTGATGAGATGGGAGAAGGAGCAGATGTGAGTGGAACAGCCGACGGAGCGGAGCAGTCGGAGGACACAGCTGGTAAATTGAAGGAGAAAAGAGCACAGGAAGAGGCAGAAAATGGCAGAGCAGCGAACATGATGGAGATGGTGGAAAACACACCAAGTACAGTGGAAAAGGACAAAGACAGCAGAGAGCTGCATGGGTCGAGGGCAGAGTCGAGCCATAATACGGTTCAGCTCTCCCTAAAGAATCTGGTGTGCTCGGGGGGAGAGGAGGTGGGAGCGGGGTGCGTGGTAAAAGTAAGTACTCCAAAGAAAGACGGGGAGTCGGACATCTCGGTGAGCAGGAGGGGGCAAGACAAGGAGAGGGTGCAAGAGGCAGGAGCCTTAAAGGGGCAGCAGGACGGGAGAGGCAAGACAAAAACGCCAGAAGGGAGCAATATTGTTGCGCCATTGTTCCAGAGAGAGAAGGATCAGGGATCAAGGGATGGTGAGGCTGAAAGGAACGGCACTGTTGGAGAAACCGCGATAGCAGGAAGACTCTCTATGGGAGATGGTGTATCTGACGAGGAGCAGGAACAGAAGGTTACAGAAGAGCTCGAGAGTGAGGAATTAGAGAGGGACAAAGACATGGAAGTGGGGGGTGCGGTGGCATCATGTGGAAAGGGGAAGGTTAGTGAGGGGCAGAAGGAGGGAGAGTGGCCCAAACTTAATGCAAGGAAGAGGCTGAAACTGCAGGGAAGGTTCAAACAGGAGGTGAAAAAGAGCTGGAGGCTGCAGGGGAAAGCAACAGCTGCCTGAAAATTGGGAAGGAGCATGAGAGGAGGGAAGGGCCAGAGATTAAATGATGGGGAGATGATCAGGCATACTTCCCTTCTTTGGAGCCATGATTACATTGGTCTCGATTAATGTGAACGGACTGAGGGGTGAGAAGAAATTGCAGCAGTTGTTGCAGGGTTTTAAAGGCACTGTCTTGTGTCTGCAAGAAATCTTTTGGGATGAGGATATCCTAGAACGAGTTTGGCAGGTTCGGAAGGGAGAGGAGTTTGCAAGTTGTGCAAACAATAACCGTAGAGGGGTGGCTGTTTTGGTGAGTCCGTCCATAAAAGAGAACATTGCCTTGGTGGACAAGGACACTGAAGGGAGATTTTTATGGCTAAGTGTAAAAATGGAGGAATTTAATTGTGATCTCTTTAATATCTATGCACCGAACGACCATTGCAAACGTCACGAGTTTTTTCGGGGGTTATTCACTGAAGTGGCAGAGGTGGAAAATCCTTGTATATTGGGGGATTTTAATGTATTTTTATCTCGGATGGATATTTCAGCCCAGATGACCTTTAAGGATGATAACTCCAGAGGGATGATTGTAAAAATGATGGCAAATTTAAATTTGAGAGACTTATGGAGGGACCAGAACCCCATAAAAAGGGAATTCTCCAGAACAGGTTGGGTGGGTGATATTTTAAAACAGAGCCAAACAGATGTTGTGTTAATGCAGGAAGGGTTAAGTTCTGAGGTGATGGAGATTTATTATAAAAAAGTATTTTTTAGTGACCACTCGGCTTTGACTCTTAGAGTTAGGAACAGCAGAGGTAAGATCGGTCCAGGGGTGTGGATTTTAAACAATCAATACCTGAAAGAAATTGCTTATAAAGAAGGTATTTTAAATATAATAAAGAATGCTCGGAAGGAACCTTTGTTCTTGAAAGAAAGGTTTGGTGGGACAATTTCAAATATGAGGTAAAAGTCTTTTCGGTACGTTATGGGAAAGAGAGAGCGGCAGCTAACCGGTGTTGAGAAGAGAATATAAACAAAAGGTTTACGGATGTCTGTAAAGCAGTTGACGGAGGGGATAAGGGAGCCGAGACTAAATTCCGTGTTTTAAAGGAAGAATGGGAATTATTGCAAAATGAAAAATGCAATGGGGCCATTCTCGGTGCAAAAGCTAGAGATGCATTGGAGGGCGAAAGATGCACTAGATATTTTCTAGAGCAAGAGAAGCTGCGACAGAGATTATCATTAATTGGAGAGTTGAAGGTTGGGGAGAAGATCATTAATGAAAGTGGGGAGATTGTAGAGGCGGCTAGCTTTTATCAAGAGTTATATACAAAAGAAGACATTTCCAATTTGGCGATGGAGAAGGTTACTGCTTTTATTGAAGAGGGTTTAAAGGAGGATGAGAGAAGCATGTGTGACGAGGAAGTAGGATTAGCGGAAATAAAAGTAGCAATAAGTGGAATGAAGGGGGGGAAAGCCCAGGGTCCGATGGACTAAGTGCAGAATTTTATAAAGAATTTTTTGAGTATTCAAGTCCATTGCTCTTAGAGGTTTTTAAGGAGATTAAAATTGAGGGAAGCCTGGCCCCATCTATGACGAGAGGTGTCATAAGCTTAGCTTATAAAAATAAAGGGGATAGAAGGGGTCTGAAGAATTGGAGGCCCATCACGTTAATAAATGTGCATTATAAGATCTTGGCGAGAGTTATGGCAAATCGTATGAAGGAGGTGTTGCCGCAGACAGTTTTGCCCTCTCAATCCTATGGAGTCATAGGCCGGGACATTGCAGACTCTGTTGTCTCAATCCGAGATGCAATAGAGCTCATGGAAGAGAGTGGGAGGGAGGCTTATGTATATTAAATATAGATCAAGAGATAGGGGCCTAGCCGCTAGCACCTTAGGAGGAGGAGATGTGGGGCGCTAGGCGGCTAGCGGCCGGGCGCTGCGCGATCTGCACCTCTCCCCAACTTCAGTAAAGATTTAGCGGCGGCACAAAGCCTTTCCGCGCGCTCAGCTGCGCGCGCAGATCCTGACGTCATTTCATCGTGCAACGCCCTTTGTGCGCCCCAAACCGGAAATTCAGTGGCGCCGGCCTATTGCGCGCCTGGCGCCCCTAGCGACTGGTAGAGGGGAACGGTTCCCAGTCGCTGCGGGGCGCGGGGGGCGCTAATTAAAGGGCACTCCTCCTGCAGTAGAAATGGCAGCCATTTTGCAACACTCCTTCTTTGTGAGAGACGGATCTTTGCAGAGAGACAAAGGTAGAGAGCTTTCTGGTTTGGCTCAACACTCACACAGGTACTTGTGGCTTCAGGCCACAGCTTTGCACTTGTCTTTAACTTCAGAGCCATAGCATTGATTGGAAACATATAATGGGGGCTGCAATGGGTGCAAACGTTGGCCTTCTCCATTGCATTCAAAGGGCTCAGAGACGCCGTGAGAGAGTGGCAGTCATGGCCAGAGGGAGAAGGGGCAACAGGCGTCGGCTAAGGAGGCCTTACCCACCCAGGGTATATCGCCAGCAGTTCTCATATCTGAACATGTCTGACGAGCAGTGTGTTCGGAGGCTGCGATTCTGAAGGCCGGTGGTCACTGAGATCTGCCACCTGCTTCGCGGAGATCTGCAGCCACAGCTGAAGAGCAGGACGTCTCTGTCGGTGGCAGTGAAGGTGACGGTGTCTCTCAACTTCTATGCCACCGGCTCCTTCCAATCCGCTGCTGGGGACATTTCCAACATCTCCCAGTTTGCCGTACATTGCTGCATCCGGCAGGTGACCAATGCCCTTTTCAGAAGGAGACGTCAGTTCATCTCCTTCTCCATGGCCCTTGTCAAGCAGCAACAGCGTGCAATGGGCTTTGCAGCATTAGCGGGCTTCCCCATGGTGCAGGGCTCATTGACTGCACGCATGTGGCTTTGCGGGCACCTCTAGAGCATGCCGAGGATTACCGCAACCGGAAGGGCTACCATTCGCTCAACGTGCAGTTGGTGTGTGACCACAGGCAGATCATCCTAGCTGTCAATGCCCGCTTTCCAGGCAGCAGCCACGATGCCTTCATCCTGCGCCAGACTTCTGTGGCAGACATGTTCCAGGCCCAGCCTCACCCACGAGGATGGCTTCTCGGGGACAAAGGCTATCCTTTGTGCACCTGGCTGATGACCCCGCTCCGTGCGCCCAGCACCCCTGCTGAAGAGGGATACAATGACAGCCATCAAGCAACCAGGAACCTCATTGAGCAGACAATCGGCATCCTGAAGCAACGGTTCCGCTGTCTGGATCGTTCCGGAGGAGCCCTACAGTACTCGCCTGACCATTTCGTGGTCGTGTGCTGCATGCTGCACAACCTGGCTATCTGCAGGACTCAGCCACTGCCACCAGACATTGGAGGACCACCAGAGGAGGAGGAGGAGGAGGAGGAGGACCAGCACAGGAGGGAGGCAGAAAGTGCAAGGGCCGCCCGTCAGCGGCTTATTGAACGTCGGTTCTAGGCCCCCTCTCAGGGAATGGCTTGTGCCAATGGCACAAGATGAATGTAGCCGCTCCACAAGCCCTCAGCCGAGCAGGGCAACCAGGACTTCCAAAAGAAAGCATGGACAGTGCGATTTAAGAACATTTATTACTTTGATACCTCTGTGCCCTTCCCACATAACAAACTAATGGAGAGAAGTCCCCCCCAAAAACACAAATCGAGCAGTCTCGGCCTTTCAAAAAACACAAATACACCAGTCTCGGCCTTTCAAAAAAACAAATCCACCCTCCCCCTTTAAGAGCTCACCGGCGCCAGAGTGTCTGCCATCAATCAGCAACTCGCCGCACCTGCGCTGCGCCCGGCCTCGGGGGTTTCGCCCCGGGCCGCCGGCTTAGCGCCTAATGATAGTCGTGCATCGCCTGTTTTAGCGCAGCAGCAACCTCTTGGGGCCACTGAATATCGGCGAAGGTGGCGCGAAGTTGCGCCGGGCGCAAACTTTAGCGGCCGCCCGGCTGTAGCGCCCCAAACGTGGCTATACTGAATTTCTAGGCCAGGGTCTCTCATGAGTTTTATTAAAGGTTTTGGAAGCATTTGGTTTCAGGGAAAATTTCATTGAGTGGAAAAGGATTTTTTATTCAAACATATTTAGCTGTGTTAAATGTAATGGCTTTTTATCCAAGTATTTTCCAATACAGAGATCAGTGAGACAGGGTTGTCCCCTGTCCCCATTGTTGTACACGTTGGTAGCAAAACCATTAGGTTACATGATGCGAAAGAAACAAGGTGTAGTTGAGATTGTGGTTCCCAGTTCTGGGCTGGTGTCGGTGACACACCAATATGCTGATGACACAACCTTAACATTGAGAAATGGGAAGTCAGTGAGGAAAGCTATGGACGTAATGGAGGAATATTGTAGAGCTTCAGGAGCCAGAGTGAATTATAGTAAGTCCCAATGCCTGGTTGCAGGGAGGGGTAGGGGGAATGGTAGGAGGAAAGTCCCTTTAAGGTGGTGGAGGTTTTGGAAGTTCTGGGGGTGCATATGGGGTGCAAGAAAGACAGGGATGAAGTGGATCGATTAAATTGGGAACCAAAGGTTATGAAAATTAAAAATATTTTGGGAAGATGGGAAAGAAGGTGGTTGAAAGTGCAAGGAAGAGCGACAGTGGTCCACTTTCCTACTATCTAAGCTATGGTACTTATTGACAGTGGAGGATACATAGATACATAGATACATAGAAGATAGGAGCAGGAGTAGGCCATTCGGCCCTTCGTGCCTGCTCCGCCATTCGATGAGATCATGGCTGATCCTTTAATTCAGTATCCCGTCCCCGCCTTCTCTCCGTAACCCTTAACCCCTTTTGCCCGTAGAAATATATCTAATTCCCTCTTAAATATATTTAATGAGCTGGCGTACACTGCCCTCTGTGGCAATGAGTTCCACAGGTTCACCACTCTCTGAGTGAAGAAATTCCCCCTCATCTCTGTCCTAAATGGTTTAGCCCTTATCCTTAAATTATGTCCTCTAGTTCTGTTCTCACCCGCCAAGGGAAACATTCCTTCTGCATCCAGTCTGTCTAGACCTGTCAGAATTTTATACACTTCTATGAGGTCCCCTCTCAATCTTCTAAACTCCAGTGTGTACATCCCTAAACTACATAGTCTCTCCTCATAGGTCATTCCCGCCATTCCTGGTATCAGCCTGGTGAATCGCCGCTGCACCCCCTCCATGGCAAGAACATCCTTCCTCAGATGAGGCGACCAAAACTGTACACAGTACTCGAGGTGTGGTCTCACCAGTGCCCTGTACAGCTGCAGCAAGGTATCCCTGTTCCTGTATTCTAACCCTTTTGCTATGAAGGCCAGCATACCGTTTGCCTTCTTGACCGCCTGTTGCACCTGCATGCTCGCCTTCAGTGACTGGTGTACAAGAACACCCAGGTCTCTCTGTACTTCCCCCTCTCCCAATCTATTGCCATTTAAATAATAATTTGCCCTCCCGTTCCTGCACCCAAGGTGGATAACTTCGCACTTGTCCACATTATAGTGCATCTGCCATTTATCCGCCCAATCGCCCAGTCTGTCCAAATCGCTCTGGAGCTTCCTGGTCTCTTCCTCTGAGCCCACCCCCCCTCCTAGTTTAGTGTCGTCTGCAAATTTGGAAATGCTGCATCCGACTCCCTGATCCAGGTCATTAATGTAAATTGTGAACAGCTGGGGGCCCAGGACAGATCCCTGTGGTACCCCACTTGTTACTGCCTGCCATTCAGAAAATGAGCCGTTTATTCCAACTCTCTGTTTTCTATCTGACAGCCAGTTCCCTATCCACGCCAAAACTTTCCCCTTTATCCCATGAGCCTCAATTTTCCATGCTAATCTTTTATGTGGGACCTTATCGAAGGCCTTTTGGAAGTCCAGGTACACCACATCTACTGGCTCTCCCCCATCTATTCTACCAGTTACTCCCTCAAAAAATTCCAATAGATTAGTCAAGCACGATTTACCCTTTGTAAATCCATGTTGACTCTGTCCTATCCTGTCCCCATTTGCTAAGTGCTCCGCTATTTCATCCTTAATGATGGACTCCAGCATTTTGCCCACAACTGATGTAAGGCTTACAGGTCTGTAATTACCTGCTTTTTCCCTACCCCCCTTTTTGAATAGTGGGGTAACGTTAGCTACCCTCCAATCCATCGGCACTGTTCCCGAGTCTAATGAATTCTGAAAAATCATCCTTAGTGCATCCGCTATCTCTAGGGCCACCTCCTTCAGTACCCTAGGATGCATGTTATCAGGCCCTGGGGATTTGTCCACCTTCAATCCCTTTAGCTTCCTTAACACCATATCCTTAGAGATATTGATTTGCGTCAGTTCCTCCTTTGCCAATGTCCCTATTTTTCCCGATATCCCAGGGAGGTTTTTTGTGTCTTCCTTCGTAAAGACTGACCCAAAGTATGCATTTAGTTGATCTGCCATTTCCTTATTTCCCATTATATATTCCCCCGTATCTGACTGCAATGGACCAACTTTGGTTTTCACCAGTCTTTTCCTTTTGATATATTTATAAAAGCTTTTGGAGTTAGTTTTTATATTTTCCGCCAGGATATTCTTGAGTGGGCAGACAAGTCCATTCAAGAGGCTTGTGTGAGGTTTTTATGGGAAGGGAAGCCAGCCTTGGTTGCTTACAACACCATCATTGGACGGAGAAATCAAGGAGGACTCAATTTCCCAGATATTGATTTGAAGAAAAAATCCTTCAGAATCAAGTGGGTGAAGAGATTTCTTCAGAAATCAAATATAAGTTTTTGCAAGAGTTGTTTTGAGCATTTTAAAAATGAAGTGGGATAGGAGGGCAGAGGATATTGTATATGGAATACAATAATATGTTTTTGAAATCAATTAAACTTCTCCCTAAGTTTTTTAAGGGGGTTGTAGAGACTTGGGCCCAATTTTTTAAAAGTTGTGCAGCCTTAAGGGGCGTCTAAATTTAAGTGCCTTGCTGTAGATTAAAAGGTAATCGTGTTCCAAATTTTAAAACTAAATTAATTAATTGAGATGGGAGACCAGGCAATGTGTTGTTGTTGTTGCATGTGGGAGCTGGTGGACACCATTGAGGTCCACGGTGACCACATCTGCAGCAAATGTTGGTGGCTCGAGGAACTTCGGCTCAGAGTTGATGAGCTGGAGTCAGAGCTTCAGACACTGTGACACATTAGGGAGGGGGAGCGTTACCTGGACACTAAGTTCCAGGAGGCAGCCACACCCACTAGAGTAATGACTTCCAATTTGGCCCTTGGTCAGGGACAGGCGGGGTGGGGGGGGCGGTGACTACAAGTGAGCCAGTATTGGGATCCAGGACGTAGTGATGGAGGAGTCTCAGCCCTTGGCCTTGTCCAACAGGTATGAGATTCTTGCTTCCTGTGTGGACGAGGGCAGGGACTGCAGGGAGGATGAGCAATCTGACCACAGTACCGTGGTACAGGGAGCCATTCAAGTGAGGGGAGTAAAAAGAAATGTTGTAGTGATAGGGGACAGTATAGTTAGGGGGGATAGACACTGTTCTCTGCAGCCAAGAGCGTGAGTCCCGAAGGCTGTGTTGCCTGCCTGGTGCCAGGGTTAAGGACATCTCCTCTGGGCTGGAGAGAAACATGGAGTGGGAGGGGGAAGATCCAGTTGTCATGGTCCACGTAGGCACCAATGACCTAGGTAGGGCAAAGAAAGAGGTTCTGCTGAGGGAGTATGAGCAGCTAGGGGCTAAATTATAAAGCAGAACCACAAAGGTAATAATCTCTGGATTACTACCTGAGCCACGAGCGAATTTGCATAGGGTAAATAAGATCAGAGAAATGAACAAGTGGCTCGAAGGCTGGTGTGGGAGAAATGGGTTTCAATTTGTGGAGCACTGGCACCAGTACTGGGATAAGAGGGAGCTATTCCATTTGGATGGACTTCACTTGAACCATGCTGGGGCTAGAGTCCTGGCAAGTTGAATAACTAGGGCTGTAGAGAGGACTTTAAACTAAATAATGGGGGGGAGGATCCAGGTGAACGGGAATTTAAAAAGTCAATGAGAAATGAGAAAGCAATATAGCAGGATAGAGATGGGGAAATAATAACCAGAGTGTGACAAGAAGGGACAGAATGTTTAAAAATAAGAGTGCAACAGAAAATGGGGTCAAAACAAGGAAAAATGGTAAAACGACAAAGTTAAAAGCTCTATATCTAAATGCATGCAGCATTCGTAACAAGATAGATGAGTTGACAACACAAATAGATACAAATGGGTATGATCTGATCGCCATTACAGAGACGTGGTTGCAAGGTGACCAGGGCTGGGAACTGAACATTCCAGGGTATTTGACAATTCGGAAGGATAGACAGAAAGGAAAGGGAGGTGGGGTGGCTTTGTTGGTAAAGGATGGGATCAGTGCAGTGGTGAGAAGTGATATTGGCTCAGAAGATCAAGATGTAGAATCGCTTGGGTGGAGATAAAAAATAATAAAGGCAAAAAGTCTCTGGTGGGCGTAGTCTACAGGCCCCCAAACAGTAGCAATACTGTTGGACAGAGTATAAATCAACAAATAATGGAGGCCTGTAAAAAAGGTACCTTAATAATCATGGGTGATTTTAATCTCCATATTGATTGGACAAATCAAGTTGGCCATGGTAGCCTTGAGAAGGAATTCATAGAGTGCATCCGAAATGGTTTCCTAGAACAGTATGTAATGGAACCAACCAGAGAGCAGGCTATCTTGGATCTGGTACTGTGTAATGAGACGGAATTAATAAATCATCGCATAGTAAAGGATCATCTAGAAAAGAGTGATCATAGCATGGTTGAATTTCAAATTCAGTTGGAGGGTGAGAAAGTTGTATCTCAGACCAGTGTCCTGATCTTAAACAAAGGCAAGTACAGTGACATAAGTGCAGAACTGGTTAAAGTGGACTGGAAAAATAATTTAAAGGGTAAGACAGTTGAAATGCAGTGGTGGACATTTAAGGAGATATTTCATAACTCTCAACAAAAATATATTCCAGTGAGAAAGAAAGATTTTAAGAGAAGGGAGCACCATCCATGGCTAACTAAGGATGTAAAGGATGGTATCAAATTGAAAACGAAGGCATACAATGTTTCCAAGATTGGTGGGAGACCAGAGGATTGGGAAATTTTTAAAAACCAGCAAAGGATGACTAAAAAAGTAATAGAGAGAAGATGAATTATGCGAGTAAACTGGCAAGAAACATTAAAACAGATAGTTAGAGCATCTACAGGTATATAAAAAGGAAGAGGGTAGCTAAAGTAAACGTTGGTCCCTTAGAGGATGAGACTGGGGAATTAATAATGGGGAACGGGGAAATGGCAGAGACTCTGAACAAATATTTTGTATCTGTCTTCACGGTAGAAGACACTAACAACATCCCAAAAATGGATAATCAAGGGGCCACAGGGAGGGGGGAACTAAAGACAATCACTATCACTGAGGAAATAGTACTTGGTAAAATAATGGGACTAAAAGATGACAAGTCCCCTGGGCCTGATGGCCTGCATCCTAGGGTCTTAAAAGAAGTGGCTGCAGAGATGGTGGATGCATTGGTTGCAATATACCAAAACTCCCTGGACTGTGGAGAGGTCCCAGCGGATTGGAAAACCGCAAATGTAACACCCCTATTTAAGAAAGGAGGGAGACATGAAAGCAGCAAACTATAGACCAGTTAGCCTAACATCTGTCATTGGGAAAATGCTGGAGTCCTTCATTAAGGAAGCAGTAGCAGGGCATTTGGAAAATCATAATGCAGTCAGGCAGAGTCAGCATGGTTTTAGGAAAGGGAAATCATGTTTAACAAACTTGCTGGAATTCTTTGAGGATGTAATGAGCAGGGTGGACAAAGGTGAACCAGTGGATGTGGTGTATTTGGATTTCCAGAAGGCATTCGATAAGGTGCCACATAAAAGGTTACTGCATAAGATAAGAGCTCATGGAATTGGGGGTAATATATTCGCATGGATAGAGAATTTGTGAAGGAATGAGCCACATAATCTATTCAGAAAAATACACCATTCTATGAAAGTATTCTGGCCTCATTAAAACATGACAAACTGGGTCTGGAAATCTCGAAACCTAACGATGAAAAAGCTGTGAAAGCATTCTGGCTATTGAGATAAGATAGTTGTTGACACTGAATCAATAACCTTATTGAAACAGAAGATTAAAGGCTCCCGACAGGCTGACCTTTGGGAACAAGACAATGGTTCACCCTGGACAAGGTGTTCTAATTTACACTTCATAAAGAAGCACATAAAAGTAAGAAACATCTGCCTTTCTAAAAATGACAGCAAGTAAAACACACCTGCCGTTACACCATTTTTTATGGTAAACTTAGAACACCTAGAGAGGAGACATAATTCTGTAATGCTACCAGCTGAGGTGACTGTAAGAGTTGCAGGGGTCAGCAGAAAAATGACGAGATAATTAGCTTACTTCAGCAGAAAACCTTCAAGGAAATACTACTAGAAAAGTGTATAAATATTGAACTCTCAAATGGGATAGTAGATTCGCTTTAAAGTGGCAAAGCGATTCTCGGCTTCAGAGGCGGCTCTGTAAGGCTCCAACTCTTTGTACCTCGGGGATCAAAGGTGTTTGATTTTGGTGGATATCCTGTAGAAAACTAAGAACTGTAAAACTGTAGCGAAGTTAAGATTTGAAAGTAAGGTTCTCTGATAATAGAATTGTAAGCTTTCTCTTTTTGGAACTGTTAATGTTTTGATTGACTCACCAACTGTAAATTACATGTTGGTTATTTAATAAATCTATATATTTTTAGAATTGTCTCACATAAGACTTCTGTATCAAACTCGCGAACTCATTCTCTGTACAGCCTTTGGTGAGGAGTTGCAGAATTCTGGGGTGTTTTCCGGACCCTCATAGTATCTGGAACATTACAGTCTAGCTAAACTTATTAAAAATGCTATCTGGAGGACGGTAACATTTTCAGATTGTTTCTTTCCTTTTAGGGAGAGATAGTCCGGACCTTTAGTCCCAATTAAACGTCTTTAGGATTCAGCTACCTCAAACTTTAGTTGAAAGTGAATGTATGAGATATACATCTGATCCGGGGTAGCCCTAAAGGGGCTAGGACTAGTAATTATCCCTTCAAATTGGCTAACTAACAGAAAGCAGAGAGTCGGGATAAATGGGTCATTTTCCGGTTGGCAAACGTTAACTAGCGGGGTGCCACAGGGATCGGTACTGGGGCCTCAACTATTTACAATCTACATTAATGATTTGGATGAAGGGATCAAGTGTAATGTAGCCAAGTTTGCAGATGATACAAAGATGGGTGGTAAAGCAAGTTGTGCAGTGGACTCAAAGATCCTGCAAAGGGATATAGACAGGCTAAGTGAGTGGCAAACATTTGGCAGATGGCGTATAATGTGGGAAAGTGTGAGGTTATACACTTTGGCAGGAAAAATAAAAAAGCAAATTATTATTTAAATGGAGAGAGATTACAAAATGCTTCAGTTCAGAGGGACCTGGGGGTCCTTGTGCATGAAACACAAAAAGTTAGCATGCAGGTACAGCAAGTAATCAAAAAGGCAAAGAGAATGTTGGCCTTTATTTCAAGGGGGTTGGAGTATAAAAACAGGAAAGTCCTGCTACAACTGTACAGGGTATTGGTGAGACCACCCCTGGAGTACTGCGTACAGTTTTGGTCTCCTTATTTAAGGAAAGATATACTTGCTTTTGAGGCAGTTCAGAGACGATTCACTGGGTTAATTCCAGAGATGAGGGGGTTGACTTATGAGGAAAGGTTGAGCTGGCTGGGCCTATACTCATTGGAATTTAGAAGAATGAAAGGTGATCTTATTGAAACATATAAGATACTGAGGGCCTCGACAAGGTAGATGCAGAGAGGATGTTTCCCCTCATGGGGAAATCTAGAACTCGGGGGCACAGTTTTAGAATAAAGTGTCACCCTTTTAGAACTGAGATGAGGAGGAATTTCTTCTCTGAGGGTCGTAAATCTGTGGAATTCTCTGCCCTAGAGAGCCGTGGAGGCTGGGTCATTAAATACATTTAAGGTGGAGATAGACAAATTTTTGCAA
Organism: Somniosus microcephalus; assembly: GCF_052327205.1. NCBI lineage: Eukaryota > Metazoa > Chordata > Chondrichthyes > Squaliformes > Somniosidae > Somniosus > Somniosus microcephalus. Next base: position 17,589,361 of record NC_141006.1, on the reverse strand, counting down.
GATAAGGGAGTGAAGGGTTATGGGGAGCGGGCGGGGAAGTGGCTTTGAGCCCAAGATCAGCCATGATCTTATTGAATGGCGGAGCAGGCTCGAGAGGCCAAGTGGCCTATTCCTGCTCCTATTTCTTATGTTCTTATATTCTTGTGGGTGCTGAGGAATTTTTAGAACAGCCCTTATTTTTGAACAAGTGGGTCAACATTGAAGGAGAGGTATTATTTAATCAAGCTTTTATAAAAGCTGGTATTATATGTGTGAAGGATGTATTATATGACATAATTCCAGGTTGGTTGCTGGAAGCGATGGTGAGGGACATGGTGTGGGAGGAGGTATTCAAGATGGCTCCTGGGCTGGCACTCCCTAGGGAGCTCCTTTGCCATCCTTGGCCATCCGTTGCCATCCTTTTCTCTTTTTCCCCCCAGTCTCCTCTCTTCTGCTGTTTAAGTTCCCCTGGCTCTAACAGTGGGTGCATTTTATCCCTAACAGCAAGTTCAAGCTGCAAAGTTAAAGTTACCTGAGCCCACTGCACAGCCCCCAACCATGCCTATTCTTTGTTCTCAGTGAGCACTGGCTCTTCACTTAAACTTAGCTCCCAAATTCCCAAACCTCTCTGCCGTCAAGACTACGCTTCTCCACTAGACTAGTGATCTAGTGACGAGTGGATCGCGAGTGGAGCTCGGGGCCAGGGATCGCGAGAATATCAGTTTGATCCTGTGAGAGACAACATCATTCATGTCTGAGGCTGGGACCCAGGAGCGATGTCAAGCCCAGCAGCGAGGTCAAGGCCCAGGAGTGGTGCTGCATGGACCAGCAGCGGGGTCGGGGCCCCGGGAAGGTGCGGCACGGGCCAACAGCGAGGTCGGGAGGACCACAATGCATCCTACGAAACCCAGGCAGAGAGGATCGGAGGGAAGGAGGGAGGAGGGCAGTAGCATTATTTTTGTGTGTGTATGCTAGGCCGTTGTAGCAGAGCCTGGTCTCCAATCGTCTTGGATCCCCTTGCCATTGGACCAAGACCTTGCTCTGTCAAGCCCGTGTGGTAGCTGGTGTGCAACGGCCACCCCATGTTAAAAGAATTCATGCACAGGCATCTTCCACCCTTTAAAATGAAGTTCGGGACCTGGAACGTCAGGACCCTCATAGACAACCCCAACAGTGACAGACCAGAACGCCATAGTGCCATCGTTGCCCGGGAGCTCAGACATTTCGACATTCACATCGCCGCCCTAAGCGAGACCTGGCGGGCAGGGGAAGGCCAGCTCAAGGAGCAAGGCGGTGGTTACACCTTCTTCTGGAAAGGCAAACTTGAAGAAGAACGCCACCTCCATGGAGTAGGCTTCGCCATAAAAAATGAACTGGTCGGGCATCTCAGAGACTCTCCTAGCAGTATAAATGAGCGTCTCATGACTCTTCGACTCACCCTAGCCCAAAACCAGTGCGCTACAGTCATCAGTGCGTACGCCCCAATACTGGAAGCCACAGACGAGACCAAAGAAGAATTCTACTCCAGCCTCGAACAATCCCTGTCCCGAGTCCCAATGGGTGACAAGCTGATCCTCCTTGGCGACTTTAACGCCAGAGTTGGAAAGGACACAGACCTTTGGGGAGGTGTGATCAGCAGAGAGGGGGTAGGGAAAGCCAACTCCAATGGAACCATCCTCCTGTCGAAGTGCTTAGAACATGGCCTTTTCATAACCAACACCTTGATCCATCAGAGAGACAAGTACAAGGCTTCATGGCAGCACCCTCGCTCCAAGCACTGGCATCTGCTGGACTATGCCATCATCCGAGCGCGGGACCGCATGGACGTCCATATCACCCGCGCCATGACAGGAGCTGAAGACTGCTGGACAGACCACCGCCTAATCCGCTCTGTCATTTCCATCAATGTAGCCCCAAAACAGCGGCAGCAACAGAAGCAATGCTGCAGGAAAATCAACGCTGGAGCACTCAAAGACCCCGCTAAGAAAGCCCTATTCAGCCTGCGCCTCACAAACAACCTGACGACTCCCAGTGATGCAGAGACACAGAGTGCCCACAGTGCCTGGTCTGCACTCAAGGCCTCCATAACCAGCACCTGTGAAGAGACGCTCGGTCACTCGACCAGGAAACACCAAGACTGGTTCGACGAGAATGACCAAGTGATCCAGCAGCTAATAAGCCGCAAGTGCAAGGCATTCCTGATTTGGAAACAGCAACAGAACTCGAGAGCAAGAAAGCAGCTTTACAGATGCCTAAAGGCCGAGGTCCAACAAAAAACTCGCGACCTAAAGAACAGATGGTGGGCGGAGAAAGCACAGGAGATCCAGCAGCTAACCAACAACCACGACGTGCGTGGATTCTTTAGCGCAATCAAGATCATCTATGGCCCAAGCACCCAAGGCCCTACCTCACTGCGGGCCAAGAACAGAGAGGTATTCATCAAGGTCAGAGAGGCAGTCAGTGCCCGCTGGAAAGAGCACTTCGAAGATCTCCTTAACCGAGACTATGGAGTCGATTTTAACTCGGGTGCGGGGAATTGGCAGGTTCCCTGGATTTAGTGATGCCACATGATTCTAAATGGGTATGTGAGATTGATGCAATTTTAACTCAATTGGCCAATTGATTTCCAGCATGTGGGAAGCCTTGGCAATTGAGTATTTCCAGTCAGAAAGTCGCAGAATATGACGTCATCATTGCTGCTGCTTTTAAGGTCCACAGCAAGCCTTGCTTCTTCTGCAGGCTCCCAAACTTCACCATTAAGATGGCACAGGAGCCTGCAGGAGCAACGGCCAGCAGGAGGGCCAGATCTGCTCCCAAATTTGATGAGGCTTCACTCCAGGCATTACTGGATGGTGCTAGGGCCCACATGGAGGTCCTGTTCCCTTCTTCAGGGAGGAAGAGGCCTCCCAGTCAGACCAAGGCTGTGTGGCTACAGGTGGCAGGTCAAGTCAACTCCTTGGGGCTCACACGAAGAATGTGGTTGCAGTGCAGGAAAAGATTCCATGACCACCTTCGCACTGGAAAAGTAAGTACTGTATGAAGTTTCCATCACCCTCAATCTGATCCCCATTGCCTTTCCTCACCAGCACTCAGCTTTAGCCATCTCTTCCTGCACACCCCACTAGACACTCACATCCATGCACCCTTACCCATTCCCTCTCTCTCTATGCTCACATTCACAGAACTATTCCACCATGCAGCCCTCACACTCCCTCTCACTCTGATGCTTTGAACACAACTGACAACACACAGGGAGGGCAACTTCACTCCATCTTTGTCTCCTTCTAAGTATCTATGCTATGCAATCTCTGCACTCAATCCTTTATTCTCACTCAACCTCCACTTGCCTCCCTCATTGCAGGAAAAGAGAGCTCACAACAGGAGAGAGCGAGCCAGGACAGGAGCAGGGCCGCCCTCAGTAGCCCAGCTCACCCCCTGGGAGGAAGGCGTCCTGGAGATTGCCGGGGCTGACCGAGATGCGGAAGTTGGGGAAGGACAGACAGGAACATCCCCACAAGCTGGTGATAGAATAGTTTTCCATCTCTCTCATTGGCATTGCATGAGTCGCTGATAATGATTCTGAAGCTACATCATATGGACTTATGATCATCTGCAAAATGCAATGTGCATGTAACCTTGGCATCACATCTCTAACTTTTTCCTTGACTCCCCCACAGGACCATCGAGAGCCCCCGTCCCCACTGTGCAGGAGGAAGAGCCTGAGCAGCCAGACTCCTCAGAGGAATCTGAAACCTCTGAGGGCGCAGCGTCATCAGAAATAAGTGCACCCAGCACCAGCGCAGACACTCACACCTCGGTGGGACCTTGGGGACATAGAGTAGAGTTGTCACCTGGTGTATCACAGCTCACAAGTGAGCATCAGCAGATTGTGGAGACAGGGACAGCAGTGGAGAGTCCTCGTCGGAGGGCGCAGGACTCTGCCAGCTCGGCTCATCTGCATGTCGACCCTCTGCCTCTGGGTCCATCCGTAAGATCAGAGGTGATGGAACTCCATGCACAGATGCAGGAGTCTCTGGCAGGTTTTGTCTCCAGGGTCGCTGCGATTGTGGAGCGAATGGAGGAGTCCATAGCGACCATGAGCAGAGCCTTGGAGGAGTCAGTGGCGCATGAACGCATCAACACGGAAAGGATGGCTACCTACATGGAAATGATTGCTGCCTCCATGGTAAGGCTGGCTATGGTAGAGGAGAGGATGGCTACGGTAGAGGAGAGGATGGCTACGGTAGAGGACAGGAGGGATACTGTAGAGGAGAGGAGGGATACGGCCATGGAGGAGGTTAGTCGCCAGGGTATAGAAAACATGGTGAGTGTTCAGATTAGAATGACATCTCTTGAGGAGCGATGGGCATCCATTGAACAGAGAAACCAGACCTGAGTAGGACTGCCATTGTAGATACGGGTCCCCATAGCCCCCCTGATGTGCAGCAAGCTGCTCTCAAGCCACTTGCAGGCACTGAGGGGGACCTGACCCATGAGAGGGAGGTTGGTGGCAGACCTCAAGGAAGTGGGGGCTCCTCTCCAAGCTCTCTCACTTCCATGCCACTGCAGAGCCCTCGGTCAGAGCCCCGCCAGAGTCCACACCCAACGGAGATAGAGGTCTCAACCCCTGCACAGCCACAGGAGCAGCAGACTGCTGACGAGCCCTCACAGGCTCGCCACCCCAGAGGACGCCCACAAAAGGTGTCGAGACAGGAGCAGGAGCAGCAGGAAAGTGAGCAAGGGGCTTCCACATCTGCTGAAGCCCCAGGGGAACCACTACGTAGGAGCACGCGTAAGAGGAAAATAAAGCACAAATAGTCACTTGGGTGAAATGCTGTGTATTTTGTAAAAATGCCATCAGTTGTTTGTTTATCATAAAAATTCTGATGGCAACTTGTGTATTTTGAATGTGTATTAGAATTGTCCCACATGGGATACCGTAGTGGTGATTTGCAATGCACTATAGGAAATGTAGTGCATTGAGTGAAGAAGCACATTGTAAATAAAATGGCCGTTACCTAAACTCTCCACCCCGGAGTCCTTCTTAATTGTTATATAGGTAAGGGTATAAAACCCCTTGAGACACAACACAACTTCTGCAGTTGTGGCGTGTGTCATTTCGCGAATGAGGCTGGAGGTCCTCTAATGCCAAGAGGGGAAGGGAAAAAAGGCCTCCCATGCTTCTGGTAGGTGCCTCAGTTGAGGAAGCGCTGAGTGAGGGTGGCGAGAGGGGTCTCGCAGGAGGTCACACTGGAGAAGAGTGTGAGGCTCCAAACTTCCACAGGTGTGGTTAGGCCTGGTAAAAGTTGCCCCAGACCTGAGACAACAAAGTCCTGCCACCTGCAAATGATGACTGATCAAATATCCTCTTTAATGTTGGACCTGCAGCTGATAGTCAGCAAGCCAATCGTGTTCACGCCAGGTTTCACAGGCGTGATCCCCACCAGGCGCGTTTTACGTGGGAAAAGGGTTAAACAGGCAAGCGCCTGTTAAAATGGGATTATAAAGGCCAATCAGTGCTGTTTAAGGGCCCTAAAGACCAATCCCGCCTGTTGCAAGCAGGACTGATTCGGGTCCATCAGACACACCTAGATTAAAATGGCGTGGAGGCAGGAACCAGGCAGGGGGGGTCCCAATCCCCAGGTTTTGCGATTTTAACCCCCCACACGCCTAAAATCCCGCCTGTCGGCTGCGTTAAAATCGAGCCCTATGTCTTCGATGCGAGTGTCCTCAACTCCATCCCGCAGCATTCTACCCGCCACCATCTCCGCACAACCCCAGCCCGGCATGAGGTTGGAAAGGCCATCCGACAACTGAAGAACAAAAAGGCCTCAGGAGCAGATGGAATCCCCGCCGAGGCACTAAAGCATGGTGGAGAAGCACTACTGACGTGAATTCATGAACTCATTTCTCTTATCTGGAAGGAGGAGAGCATGCCAGGGGATCTCAGAGATACCGTAATTGTGACCATCTTCAAGAAAGGTGACAAGTCCAATTGCGGTAATTACAGAGGAGTTTCCCTGCTGTCTGCCACAGGGAAAGTCATCGCAAGAATCCTCCTCAATCGCCTTCTCCCAGTGGCCGAAGAGCTCCTCCCAGAGTCGCAATGCGGATTCCGCCCACTAAGGGGCACAATGGACATGATCTTCACCGCACATCAATTACAAGAGAAATGCAGGGAACAGCACCAACCGCTGTATATGGACTTCTTTGATCTCACAAAGGCCTTCGAGACTGTCAACCGTGAGGGATTATGGAGTGTCCTCCTCAAATTCGGCTGCTCTCAGAAGTTTGTCACCATCCTCCGCCTGCTTCACGACGACATGCGAGCTATGATCTTGACCAACGGATCCACCACAGACCCAATCCACGTACAAACCGGGGTCAAGCAAGGCTGTGTCATCGCACCAACGCTCTTCTCAATCTTCCTTGCTGCAATGCTCCATCTCACCTTCAGTAAGCTCCCCACTGGAGTGGAGCTAATATACAGAACAAACGGGGAAACTGTTCAAACTTCGTCGCCTCCAGGCCAGATCCAAGGCCATCCCATCCTCTGTCGTCGAATTACAGTATGCAGACGATGCTTGCGTCTGCGCTCACTCAGAGGTCGAACTCCAAACCATCGGCAACACCTTCACCGAAGCGTACAAGAGCATGGGCCTTACACTAAACATCCATAAAACAAAGGTCCTCTACCAACCTGCTCCCGCCACACAGTACTGCCCCCCGATTATCAAAATCCACGACAAGGCCTTGGACAATGTGGACCACTTTCCATACCTCGGGAGCCTACTGTCAACAAGGGCAGACATCGATGACGAAGTCCAACACTGCCTTCAGTGTGCCAGTGCAGCCTTCGGTCGCCTAAGGAAGAGAGTGTTTGAAGACCAGGTCCGCAAACCCAACACTAAGCTCATGGTCTACAGAGCAGCAGTGATACCCGCCCTGCTTTATGCCTCAGAGACATGGACCATGTACAGCAGGCACCTCAAAGCACTGGAGAGGTACCACCAATGCTGCCTCCGCAAGATCCTGCAAATCCATTGGTAGGATAGGCGCACCAACGTCCGTGTTCTTGCTCAGGCCAACATCCGCAGCATCGAAGCTTTGACCACGCTCGATCAGCTCCGATGGACGGGTCACATTGTCCGCATGCTCAATACAAGACTCCCAAAACAAGCGCTCTACTCGGAGCTCCGACACGGCAAGAGAGCCCCAGGTGGGCAGAGGAAATGCTTCAAGGACACCCTCAAAGCCTCCTTGAAAAAGTGTAAACATCCCCACCGACACCTGGGAATCCCTGGCCCAAATCTGCACAAAGAGGAGGAGAAGCATCCGGGAAGGAGCTGAACACCGAGTCTCTTCGCCGGGAGCAAGCGGAAGCCAAGCACAGGCAGCGGAAGGAGAGCACGTCAACCCAAGCACCCCACCCACCCGCCCCTTCAACCACTGTCTGCCTCACCTGTGACAGAGACTGTAGATCCCGCATTGGACTCATCAGTCACCTGCGAACTCATTTTTAATGTGGAAGCAAGTCATCCTCGGTTCCCGAGGGACTGCCTAAGAAGAGAAGAGTGGGAGGAGGATCAGGAGGTGGAGGAAAAAGCAATTATTATGATCATGTATGAGAAGATTGTGAGGGCAATGCCACAGGATTGGATGGAAGAAATAAATGTGGAAAACTCCAAAGGAAGTAAAATGCGTCCCGCTTTTCCAAGCTTTCTGCTGGAGAAAGAGGGAGAGTTGGTCCAATTTGACAACTGTAATACTCGAAATTTCTATGAGGTATTTAGAGAATGGAGATTCAAGACACCTGCTGGTCAGGAGTTTTGGCAAAATATATACCCACAGCTGGACTTCAACAAGATTTGGAAGGGAGTGTGGGTGAATTTCAAATGTCCAGAGCGGATTGAACTGGATTTCAAATTGGCTCATAACCGGATTTTTATCATGACGGTCTTGTGTAAGATTTGACGAGTGGAGGTGGCAACTTGCCCAGTGTGTGGGACACGGGATGAGACTCTGTCCCATTTACTGGTGTTATGTCCGCAGTTAAATGATTTTAAGTACTATGTTAGATAGTTGAGTGAAGTTTTTTTGCTTGGTGGGGACCGAAGAGCGAGAATGGGAATCCCGTGGGACTCAATTTTGAGATGGGAATTGCAGGAGAGTGCCCGAGTCTAGCAGAGCGGCAATTAATTTAATGTTCAGTTTGGCTAGATTCGTGATTGTGCAAAGAAGGAATGCTGTGGTTTTTAAGGGGAAGAGAATCAATCTAAAAGAGTATTTTAAATATAAGCTAAAAGATCATTATAAGGCTCTGTGGATGTTTTATTGAAAAAGGAATTTAAAGATAGTATTTTATGATCAATTTTTAAAGTACAATCGATTAATATATGTTGCAGGAGACAAATTAAGCTTCAGGTTTTGATGTTAATATGTGGTGGTGGAATGGCTGCGCAGAGAGGCGGAATGGATTTGAATGATACAATGGAATGATCACGATGCTGTAAATGTTCTTAATGTTCAATAAATGATATTAAAAAAAAAGTGGGTAGCACTCTTGCCTCTGTCAGAAGGTTGTGGGTTTAAGTCCCACCCCAGGAACTTGAGCACAAAAATCGAGGCTGACACTCCAGTGGAGTGCTGCACTTTCAGAGGTGCCGTCTTTCGGGTGAGATGGTGTTCTGGCCAATATTCAGCACTAAAACAGATTATCTGGTCATTATCACATTGCTGTTTGTGGGAACTTGCTGAGTGCAAATTGGCTGCTGTGTTTCCTGCATTACAACAGTGACTACACTTCAAAAGTGCTTCATTAGCTTAAAGCACTTTGAGGTGTCCGGTGGTCACAAAAGGCGCTATAGAAATACAAGTGTGTTTTAATCTAGCTGAATATTATGTAATTCTATGTAATGCCAACTACCTTATTCTGTACACACCTGTCCTGAAAGCCTGTCATCTCTCGGAATGAGCCGATGGCCAAGAAATTAACTTTTGAACCGCAGTGAGCTCCGTCCTGGTTCTTGAGAAAGTTTACAGACTCCCCCGTGCGATGGTGCAAAATTCATCCAGAGCTTCTGTGGTGAACTGCAACCTCCTTGTACGTGACTCTAGGCATATAGTCAAATAAGATCTTCTGGATCCACAGACCCTGGAAATCTGTGGAGGGTCTGGATCTTTCATGGTGCTGCCATAATAGCCAAGTTCTGCCAATTATTGAGCTCGATAACAAACATGTTCTACAAAGCACTGATCCTATCTTTATTATTTTCTATGTGTTGGAATCTTAGGGGGAAAAATTAGGTTGCTTTTCACCTCCTAAGAGGGCGCTAATGGCTAATGGGACGCAAAGCAACTAGCGCCCAGGCACGGCGCGCCAACGCCTCCCGTGAAATTCAGCGGGAGGATAGCGGCAGCGGTAACCGGTAGCACCCCGTGGCGCTGTGCTGCCGGCGATGCCCTTCGGGAGCGCCCCCTGACTTACCGGCGGACGCTATGTCCGATGGGGTCGGGGAGCCTACCTGCGGCCGGGAAGGCGGTATTTAAAGGCGAGGTGCGGGGCGGCCATTTTTGTTGCTAGCCACCAGCCAGCACCTGCCTCTGCTCCCGTCCCTGGCCTCCTTACCCGCCCCCCCCCCGCCGCGGAGTGCAGGCTGCGCTCCAAGAGCCCAGCACTTCTCTTGAGTGCCGGGCTCTTTTGCCCGCACTCCCGATCCCTGGGGGCCCAGCTGTGTCCTGGGTCACGCTGTGCAAGGCCCCTCCCCTTTAGGAACGGGAGGAAGGCCTGCAATACCGCAGCACGTAGCGCCGTGATATTCCCTCGCAGCACCCCAAGAGGGTGGCGGGGTGCACCCAGGTGCGCCCCACTTCCCTCTTGGGGCTCTACCACTCAATTTCCGTCGCGGTGGTGCTAATTTTTCCAGGGCACTACTTTTAGCGCCCCGGCGAAGTTAGCATCCCAAAGGGGGTGCTATTCAATTTTTAGCCCTTAATCTCTTACTGTGTCTCACTGCCTCTCTGCATAATTCTACTCGTAAATAAATCCGACTAATAGTTGTAGTGCATATACAGTGGTCTGACAGCAAAAAATTTTCACAGAAGACAGGAGAACATGGTGAGCATCCCATGTAATCCCCGGTAGTTGATATCTCAATTCAGGTCTAATTATTAATCCAGGGCACTCACAGTATGTACAACAATGCAGGTTGTAGCTCATGGGAGACCTGGGGCCAGAATTCAACTCCCTTCACCCAGCGGAAATGGAGCAGTAGTGAAGTCGAATGGGAGGCGGCAAATTTATTGCCCCGTACTCACTCGGCCGCCATATTTCCCGGGGCCTTCTATTGGGCGACCAAGGAAGGCCGCCTGAATCGATTGGGAGCCTCATTAATCTATGCAAATCAGGATCCTGTGGCGTCCATAGGACCCTGAAGCCATTTCAACGTCCTACTGGGCAGAGTGAGCGCTGTGGACATAAAACCCAGTGGTACAGCTGAGGAGGGCTGTAGAGGCAAGTGCTAAAATTTTCATCATGGGGTCAGGAGGAGCAAGAATGCTCCTTTTGGGTTCTACGCCAATAACGTGGGCCAGAACCCCAGCTTCTCCAGTCTCTCCACATAACTGAAGTCCCTCATCCCCGGTGTCCTTCCAGTAAATCCCCTCGGCACCCAGTCCAAGGCCTGGAATTCTTTTTCAGTAAAAGTGACCGTGAAACTTCTCGGATTGTCGTAAAACTCCACTGGTTCACTAATTGGTCAGGCTGGGCGATGGTCCCGCCCCCTCCCCTTGTAACACCGCTATTCCAAGAAGAATCCAACCCTTACTGCTGACACATGTAGGAGCCGTGGCCGAGTGGTTAAGGCGATGGGCGAGAAATCCATTGGGTTTCCCCCGTGTAGATTCAAATCCTGCCAAAAGCAGATGTGATTGTGTGGTTCGAAATAGCTCGTTTGAAAAGGCTCGATGGGCCATAGGGCCTATTCCTGCTCCTATTTCTTATGTTCAAATTCACATTGTCTGCTGCTATGTTCTTCAGCTTGTAACAAACTAAGCTTTTCAAAATGGCAGAGGAATTCAAATTTGATCTTGAAAGATAAATTGTGATTACCTCATTAGCATCTGGAAATTAATGTCTGTTTCCTCGGTCACCAGCACAAGAAGGTCTTCGAATGGAAGTGTTAATGAGGCCATTACACAGACAAAACCGTAACACTGTAGTTCACAATCCCATAATTATAGAGTCATTACTGAGAGCCCTGAATGGCTGTGAGCAATGGAGCTTGAGAAGGAATGAGATAACGTAGCAGGATCTGTTCATGGCTGATCTGGGAAATGCTCATTGACAGCACATGGCTGATATAAATACAGAAATGAGATCAGAAAATGCTGGAAACACTCAGCAGGTCAGGCAGCATCTGTGGAGAGAGAAACAGAGTTAACGTTTCAGGCCAATGACCTTTCATCAGAACTGGAAAAAGTTGGAGATGTGACAGATTTTAACCAAGTGTGGGGGCAGGGAAAGGGGAGGAGGGGAGGAAAGAGCGAAAGGGAAAGTCTGTGATAGGATGGAAGGCAGGAGAGATTAAATGACAAAGGGGATTAAATGGTGCAAGGCCAAAGGAGATGGTAATGGGAGAAGTTGAGAAACAAAAGATGGGTCAAGAGGAGCTGAAACTGACAAAAGCAGAATCATTACCAGCACCTGCTGTCCGCAAAAGTGGGAGCAGTGGTTCTGATCTGACATTGTTGAACTCGACGTGCACTTTACAGCCTGATTACTTGTGGTAGGATGGTTTTCAGATATTGGTATGCCCCAGTGCCGGACTCGCCACGTGATAAACTCGCCCAGCAACCTGTGGTGCCAGCAGGCAGGAGTGATAAACTCGCCCAGCAACCTGTGGTGCCAGCAGGCAGGAGTGATAAACTCGCCCAGCAACCTGTGGTGCCAGCAGGCAGGAGTGATAAACTCGCCCAGCAACCTGTGGTGCCAGCAGGCAGGAGTGATAAACTCGCCCAGCAACCTGTGGTGCTAGCAGGCAGGAATGATAAACTCGCCCAGCAACCTGTGGTGCCAGCAGGCAGGAATGATAAACTCGCCCAGCAACCTGTGGTGCCAGCAGGCAGGAGTGATAAACTCGCCCAGCAACCTGTGGTGCCAGCAGGCAGGAGTGATAAACTCGCCCAGCAACCTGTGGTGCTAGCAGGCAGGAAGGATCAGCTGGTTAAGCTGGTTAACGTCTGGGCATTTTATTGGCCTGTTTTTTGACTCTGAGAACTTCATTCTGATTGTTGAGAAGATTTTCCTGGTGCTGAACTGTTTCTAGTTGCCTTCACAACAGTCGTACTGCAGTCATGGGGGGTCTGGTAGGGCTGCCTTTGGACTGGAGGATGAGGAGGAGCTGCAAGGAAGACAGCAGAGAGCAGGAGCAGCTGGGACAAGAGTGAGGAGGAGAACATTGCGCAGGAGGCCATATCCACAGCAGGTCTTCAGGAAGTACTTCGACTACATAAAGTTCTTGGAGGAGCAATGTCTCAGGTGCAGCAACTTCACAAAGGAGGCTGTCACTGAGCGATGTCACCTGCTGCAAACGCAACTCGAGCCTCATACCAGGGCCTGTCAACGTCACCGCGGCCCTTAAATTCCAGGTTGCCGCAGCTGCTATCATGACATTGCACAGTTTACAGTCCACTGCTGTATCTGGGAGGTTACTGCAGATCGCCTACATCTCGCTCCCAATGGACAGAGCAAAGCAGGACGAGAGAGCACTCGAGCTTCACCCGCATGGCATAGACTGCACCCACATTGCCTTGTGTGCTTCCCATCACCAGCCTGGCACCTTCATCGATGGTAAGGGATTCTACTCCCTCAACGCCCTGCTGGTTTGGGAACACAGGGAGTGCATCATGCAGGGCTGAGGCAGACTAGCCAACAGCAATCATGAGCCAATTACCCTGCACCAGTCCTCTGTGCTGCCTCGGTTTCACCTACTCCATCAGGTTACCAGCTGGCTGCTGGGCCACCAGGGCTAACCCCACCAGACTTGGCTCATGATTCCTGCCACTAATCCAGGCAGAGCTGCAGAGCTGACGGGATCCATGCGGACACCAAACCCAACATCAGTCGGCGAGCTCAAGGGACGCTTCCACTGCCTGGACTGTTTGCAGGGGGTATCCTGAATAATCGTCTGCTGCAGGCTCCACAACTTTGCCATCATGCAGGACCGGCCCTTCTCACCACCTGGGCAGCAGGAGGAGGAGGCAGAGGAGCATCGACCACCTCTTCCCACTGACAGGAGGTGTTGCCTGGAGGCCTCTCACCTGGCTCTGGGCCTGCAACACGGCATCAAAGAACCTGGGCCTCTTCCAGCCATCTACTTGATTCTGGGCAGTTTCCCTGCTGTCTGCAGCCAGAGTGCAACTCCCCTTTAAGAGGCGCTGGCTGCCTTGAAGTAGAGTCAAAGATGCCCGATTTCATGCACCCCAAACAGGTGTGCGGCTAACGAGAAGCATGGGTAGAGCTGGCTTCACTGCTGATTCGTCATTATGAGGTCCCGGCACCAGTTGTCTACTGCCTGGGACAAACAGAACAGCAACGTGCAGCACATGCCCTGCCCCTGCATGCCCCGCCCCTGAGTGCACCACACTCTGCATGCCTCGCCACTACAACCCGCCCCCTGCCTGCCCCGTCCTTTGTTGCCTAATCTCTCACCCCGTCTACTGCTGCCCCACCCACTATATTTCCCAACCACTGCACAACCCTCCCCCACTGGCAGTTTTCGGGTGCGATCGAATTTCTAGGCTTCTATCATTTTGCAGTCCATTGCATGCACACTCTCTCGTATATAAATAGCAATTGAATGTCGGAGATGTATTGACGTGACACTCTGTATAGAGAATAGCGCCTCAATCTGAAGAGGCTATTGAATAAATAGTGAAGAACTAGTTGAATTCCATGAGCACCAACTGTTACTGAATATGAAATATATACTACCTCCCTCTGAACTTGCAGCACTCCATTCTCTCAGATCCAACCCCGACATTGTCATTAAACCTGCTGACAAGGGTGGTGCTGTTGTTGTTTGGCGCACCGACCTCTACCTAGCGGAAGCTGAACGCCAACTCTCCGACACCTCCTCCTACCTCCTCCTACCTCCACCTGGACCATGACCCCACTACTGAACATCAAACCACTGTTTCCAAGACTGTCACTGACCTCATCTCCTCTGGAGATCTCCCCCCCGCAGCCACCAACCTCATAGTTCCCCAACCCCGCACAGCCCGCTGCTACCTCCTTCCCAAGATCCACAACCAGGACTGCCCTGGTAGACCCATCGTTTCAGCCTGTTCTTGCCCCACCGAACTTATCTCTTCCTATCTCGACTATCTTTTCTCCCCTTGCCCAGTCTCTTCCCACCTACATCGGCGACTCTTCGGACGCCCTCCGCCACTTTAACAGTTTCCAGTTTCCTGGACCCAACCGCCTCCTTTTCACTATGGACGTCCAATCCCTCTACACCTCCATCCCCCACCTGGATGGTCTGAGGGTGCTCCGCTTCTTCCTTAAACAGAGGCCTGACCAGTCCCCATCCACCACCACCCTCCTCCGCCTGGCTGAACTTGTTCTCACATTGAACAACTTCTCCTTTGACACCATTCATTTCCTCCAAATCAAAGGTGTTGCCATGGGTACCCGCATGGGTCCTAGCTATGCCTGCCTTTTCGTGGGATATGTGGAACACTCTTTGTTCCAGTCCTACTCGGGTCCCCTCCCTCACCCTTTTTCCGGTACATTGATGATTGTATCGGTGCCGTCTCCTGCTCTCGCCCTGACTAGACAATTTCATTCACTTTGCCTCCAATTTCCACCCTTCCCTCACCTTCACATGGTCCATCTCCGACTCTTCCCTTCCCTTCCTCGACTTCTCCGTCTCCATCTCTGGGGATAGGTTATTGACAAACATTCACTGCAAGCCCACTGACTCCCACAGCTACCTAGACCACACTTCCTCCCACCCCGCATCCTGTAAGGACTCTATTCCATTCTCCCAGTTTCTCCGTCTCTGCCGCATCTGCTCCGACGATGCCACCTCCCACACTGATCAGTTCACCCACTGATACCTGTCTATGGATGAGATTCTACCACTCTCCCACACTGATCAGTTCACCCACTGATACCTGTCTATGGATGAGATTGTACCACTCTCCCACCCTCTGATCAGTTCACCCACTGATACCTGTCTATGGATGAGATTCTACCACTCTCCCACACTGATCAGTTCACTTACTCAGTGCTGCCCACTGTCTGCGAGGGAGGTCAGAGCCAGGGACCTCTGCTGTTGGGTCAGTGATGAGGTGTTGGTTCTTTATGTAGCATGCGTTCCACGATTCCGTCCAGCTGGATAGTGGGTCGATACCAGCGGCGTGAATATTGGCCGCTGCTTCCCAGAATGGCCAGCACCATTTTAAGCACTTTCGTGATGGGTTTCTCAAGTCTTCGTCATTGGGAAGGTCGATGTTGCTTATGATTGTTTCCGTCTCACGGAGCACAGTGGCCTCGCGGTGAACGACGGGCGGGGCGAGGTGGGACAGCACCAGGAGCCAGTCAGTTGGAGTGGACTTGAGCGCCCGTGACACCGTCCTCATGGCGGTGTTTAGCTACACATCCACCATCTTTGTGTGGCGGCTGCAGGACCAGGAGGCAGAGCAGTATCCTGCAGCAGAGTAGACGAGGGCCTCTGCTGCGGTGTCAAGTGTTCTGGCTCTGCTTCCCCACGACCATCCAGCGAGTTTCCGGACCAGGTTCACCCTGGTTTTTACTTTATTGGCCGGGGTTGGTGAGATGAGGCCGATGGGTGAGAGTCCTGTCCAGGGTGACGCCCGGGGATTTTGGGTGGGGCTCACGAGTAAGTCGCCTTCCGCAGAAGGAAACGTTGAGCTCTTTCCCGGCGTTGTTGTTCAGACGGAACGCCGACACAACTGTCTTCTCTGGATTGGGGAGGAGGTGCCAGGCTCGGAAGTTGCGTTCCAGTTGGCCCAGGTCACTTGTGAGCATCCTATTTGCTTCCTCTAGTGTTGATGCCTGTGTGAGCAGTGCTATGTCATAGGCATAGGTGAACCTGTGAGATTTGGTCCAGGGCATGTCCGCCATGTAGATATTGAAAAAGGCCAGTGCGAGCACCGACCCCTGTGTATATGAATATATATAAATACACCAGCCAATTTATGTAGAGTGGAGCTCATTAAATTGTCTGCTAACCTGTTACACAGTTTAAGTACATGGAAAGCACTGGTTTTGTCTCAGTCACTGGGGTAGAAATTAGTGCGGACCTGTGTTTAGGCCCAACGAGCCCGAACAGAGAGGCCTGACATTGGGCCTTGAGACTCATCCACATATTGGGGGAAAGCCGCCGCCAGCTCCTTCTGAGGCCGCTCGGCCCACGGGGACAATTGATTCCAGGCAGCGGCCCTCAGGTGCATCAGGTGGTGTCAGATCGAGCAACACGGAGAGGGAGGGGGGACTGTGTACTTGGCGGAGCACCCCTTTTAAAATGGTCATCTGTAGTTGGCGGCTGTAGGGGCAACTGTAGATTCCTGAGGCTCGTAGGGAACAAAATTTACACAGGGCTCATTCAAGAGGCGTTAGGCCCCTTAAATATATTAATGAGGGGCAGATGCCAACGAAATGGTCTCCACGAATTTAGCATGGCACCAACTCCTGCAGAGATCTGGCCCGGGCTATCCCACTGCTAAATTGGTAGCCCAAAAAATGGGTACAACACATACCATTTTCTACCCCAGTAAGTATCCGATGTTACACTTCAACTTGTTAATGTAAAAAAATTCTGGTCATGCCATGCAAGAGCTGAGTGGTGAGGCTGTGAAACGTGTTACATTTAACTGGTAATCAGCACTTCGTGACTGATGTTTGGCTGTGAGAAGTTTGAGAGATGGGTGTTTTAGAGTGTGGGACTAGGAGCACCAGCTCAATGGACACTGAAATCCTGTGGAAACTGCAGATTCAAGAGGTGGAAAGTCAAGATAAGTGTAACAAGCTTGGATATTTGACAAGTTTAATACCAGCCGCAAACTACATTGAACAAAGTCTGGAGACTGCTGAGTGACAGATTATGCCTAATGGTTCGTTTCATACAGAATGGACTGGCAATCAAACACTGTTTCACTGAGCTCAATGTCAGAGAGTGCTTATCACCCCCTCTTTGACAGAGCTCAGGAAATGGCTTTCTATTTGCATTGAGCATACTGACCCCTACAGGCTGGGAGATGAACAACAATGTGAGTGCTTGCTACGAGAGGTACTTGGCCTGAATTCTCTTCTGTCAAACTGCTGCGTTTCTTACATTACAACAGTGTCTACACTTCAGTGTCAGCCGTGGCTCAGTGGGTAGCACTCTCGCCTCGGAGCCAGAAGGTTGTGGGTTCAAGTCCCACTCCAGAGACTTGAGCATAAAAATCTAGGCTGGCAGTACTGAGGGAGTGCTGCACTGTCAGAGGTGCCATCTTTCAGATGAGATGTTAAACCAAGGCCTCCCCTGGTCTCTCGGGTGGATGTAAAAGTGCCCATGGTGCAATTCAAAGAAGAGCCAGGGAGTTCTCCTCCGTGTCCTGGAACATTTATCCCTCAATCAACATCACTAAAAACAGATTCTCTGGTCATTATCACATTGCTGTTTCTGGGAGCTTGCTGTGTGCAAATTGGCTGCCACATTTCCCACATTACAACAGTGACTACACTTCAAAAGTATTTCATTGGTTGTAAAGCACTTTGAGATGTCCAGTGGTTGTAAAAGGTGCTATATAAATGCAAGCCTTCCATTTTTCCAAATTCCCATCATCTCAATCACAGACAAGGCCATCTCTGATCACTTCCTTGTACCCCTCTCCACTCACAACGCCCATTCCCCTTCCTGATCCCCAACCCACTTCCTTCTGCATCCGCCCTTGGAAACAACTCTCCTCCAAGTCAATTATAACTCCGCTTTCAAGCTCGCAACTGTCTAGCCTTTGCCCTTCCATTCTCCATACTAATTCTGCAGCTAAAAATCTGCTCCATCACACCCTCACCTCTACTTTTGATGCCCTTGTCCCCAGTATAAAGGCCCTTACTCTCTCTCTCATGCTGGTCATTGCCTTTAGCATGGCCCCTATCTTTGCTCCCATATTTCCAAGGCTGCAAACTTGACATGGCGCACAACTAGGCTTGCGGAGGGGTGTAAAGTTTCCGGTAAGTTTCCAGAAATTTTCCACGGGAAGTTTAGCTTGGGAATTTTGGGAATTTTGCCCAAAAAAGCACATGCTAACATATTATTGTTTTTTTTTGTATTTCTTTCATTTTTTTTCACAGGTCCTCCCTTAAAATTACCAACAGAGATGGAATCTTAATTATTAAGGAATTTCTTAATCTATATATGTTTATCTTACTTGGCTTGTTTTAATAATTACAAGTTTTGTGTGTGACTGTGAACAAATGTGTCCTGATTGGTTGGATGTGTGGATGAGCGATTAGCTACCTCTATTGGTGATGTAGCATCGTGCGTGCACAGGTCATGCTTCCATCACATGGAGCATCAGGAAAAATTTACTCACACTGTTGCAATCATGCTGATTGACCGCAGTTCGACACAGAGACGAATGCCCTTTATTTCTCTGCATAGAACAATGCCACATTTACCGTCGGATGTGTGGAAGCATTCTACCCCAAGCATTAAAGATGGAAAGACTGTGTACATGTGCAAACACTGTACAAAGCCATATGTAAAGAATGCCACAAAGATGCAGCAGCATTTATCCAAATACAACAACTTCACTCAAAGCTCACAGCAGTCAGCCCAGATTTCCTCTGCTTCCATTCAAGAAGATGATGGTTCACATTTAGCATCAGGCTCCTTATCATCAGCAACTCCTGGCCCACTTGGAAGGTTCTTTGATGCAATGGATAACCATAGCCAGAAGAATGCAAATGAGTGCCTTGCTTGAGCTGTATATGCGACAGGCTCACCCCTCATGCTCACAGCCAATGTGTACTGGAAGAGATTTTTCAATGTTATTCGCCCTGCATACTGTCCTCCCACCAGACATGCTTTGTCTACTTATTTGCTGGAGGCTGAGTATAGCAGAGTCCAAGGAAAGCTCAAAGAAACGATAGAGATGGCAGACTGTATTGCAGTTATCTCAGATGGGTGCTCAAATGTACGAGGGGAGGGCATCATAAACTACAACGTCTCCACTCCTTTCCCAGTGTTCTTCAAGAGCACAGACACGAAGGACAACAGACACACAGGCACATACATTGCTGATGAGCTGAAAGTGGTCATCAACGATCTTGGATCACAAAAGGTCTTTGCAGCAGTTACTGACAATGCTGCAAATATGAAGGCTGCTTGGGCTCAAGTGGAGGAGGCCTACCCTCATATTATGTCTATTGGGTGCGCAGCTCATGGGCTCAACCTGCTCCTCAAGGACAAATGTGGTTTGAGAACCATGGAAACACTGTACAAGAGAGCCAAGCAAGTTGTTAAGTATGTCAGGGGAAAACGGGTAGTTGCAGCAACCTACAACTCCAGGCAAACGACAAAGAACAAAAACACCACACTGAAGTTGCCCAGCAACACTAGATGGGGTGGCATTGTCATAATGTACAACAGCCTTCTGGAGGGTAAGGAGTCGCTGCAAGAAATGGCAATATCCCAGTCTGGGGATATGGAAACCACCATCAAGAAAATACTGTTGGATGATGTGTTTTGGGAGAGAGTGGTTAGCGGCCTTAAACTACTCTCACCAGTAGCATCTGCAATTGCTCAGATTGAAGGAGATGACGCTGTCTTGTCAGGTGTTCTCAGGCTTTTTGCTGATTTAAAAGAACAAATCAGCATTGCCCTACCCACATCCCTGCTGCTCAAAGCAGAGGAGAAGGCAATTGTTCAATTCATACAGATGCATCAAGAATTTTGTGTCAAGCCGATTCATGCTGCAGCATACATGCTGGACCCAAAGCATGTTGGGAGACCAATACTTTCTGGAGAACAGATCAACAGCGCTTACAGTGTGATTTCTACCCTCTCACGCCACCTCAATCTGGATGTGGGCAAAGTTCTGGGAAGTCTGGCAAAGTTCTCTACCAAGCAAGGTCTTTGTAATGGGGACGGGATATAGGAATCATGCAAGCATATCAGTGCACATACCTGGTGGAAGGGACTTTGTGCACCTGAGGCCCTGTCACCCATTGCATCGGTGATACGCCAAATCTCACCTTCATCAGTGGCCTCTGAACGAAACTGGTCACTTTTTGGGAATACGCATACAAAGGTGCGCAACAGGCTGACTAACAAGAGAGTGGAGAAACTGGTTGCTATCCGAGCGAACCGACAACTTATTGAGCCAGATACAGAAGTGTCCACCACACAGCTAGACAGTGACACAGAGGAGGAAATGGACACATCAGAGCCAGAGTCAGAGAATCAGGAGGAGCAATGATGAGTAGAAGACTCAGAAGACTCATGAGTAGAAGACTCAAGGGGACAAAATAAGGACAAATTACAGGCTAAATAAGCTGACGGTCTTTTTATTTTATTTTAGATAGGTCTTTTTTGTGGGGGTTCAATAAAGTTCAAAATTATAACCTAAATAAAGTTTTGAAAGCCTGTTTTTATTTGTATGGAACAGTATGTCTATTTTGATGACAAAGATAATATAAGGGTCAGAGACAAAAACCATCAGTGTGCAAAAAAACTCTAAATTCCCATAAATTCCTGAAAATTCCCATGGAAAGTTTCCTCTTTTAAAAATTCCAGAACTTTTGCAACCCTACGCACAACTGGTTTAGCCATTCATCGCCAGATCTGACTGGACCACATCATAGAATCTTAGAGTGATACAGCACAGAAGGAGGCCGTTTGGTCCATTGTGTCTGTGCCAGCTCTTTGAAAGAGCTGCCCAGTTAATCCCACTCCCCCGCTCTTTCCTCCTGCAAATTTTTCCCCTTCAAGTATTTATCCAGTTTCCTTTTGAAAGTGACTATTGAATCTGCTTCCACCGCCCTTTCAGGCAGTGCGTTCCAGATCACAACAACTTGCCATGAATTTTTTTTCCCCTTATCTCGCCTCTGGTTCTTTTGCCAATTATCTTAAATCTATTTCCTCTGGTTACTGACCCTTCTGCCACTGGAAACAGTTTCTCCTTATTTACTCTATCAAAACCCTTCATGATTTTGTACACCTCCATCAAATCTCTTAACCTTCTCTGCTCTAAGGAGAACAACCACAGTTTCTCCAGTCTCTCCACATAACTGAAGTCCCTCATCCCTGGTACCTGTAATGCGCTCAACACACGGACACGGGATGTATTCCTTCAGCCATCAACACGAGGCTTCTTTATTCATTTCCTTTCTCTGTTTACCCTCCGTCGCCCCCTACCGGGGCGGAGGGTAACTATCACCACATCTCCCTTTCTAAACAGACTTTGAATACTATTCCTTTACTATTAACATTTCAAATGACCTTCTTTCAAATCATTACATTTTTACTGTGCTTAAGAAATAACAAACTCTAACAAACATAACATCTCTAATGCACAATGTATCTCTTTTTTTAGAGAAACATGAATAATGCAAGCAGAGTAAGCTTGGAGGGACAAGGTGACTGCCTGAACCCGCCACCAAGTACCTCGGGGATTATTCTGACTATAGTAATCTGGGATGTTATGATTAAGGTTATCCACCAGGTGGTGCTGTAGCCAATGCTGCTACTAAGGTCAGAGGTTTGCTTCCTGTATAGGTCAGCACAAGGTGGAATGCCAGGATGCTGATGCAGGCTGTCTGTAAACGTGTTTCCCAGTTGTTAATAAAGCCCTCGTGTTAATTCTAACATCTAGCCTCTTTGAGTTCCTTGTTCCACTTTCTGGATTTATTACATTTGGCGACGAGGCTACTAAGGACCCTGCATAAAGAAGAAAAGTCTGCCGGGACATTTAAACAACAAAATCACGAGCTAAAGTTAGCTACAAGCTGGAAGAGAGCATGGCTGCCATGGTAGGAACGGTTTCCACTTTTGATATTCAAGCACAAACCTGGGAAGAATACTGTGAAGTGTTGGGTTATTTTTTCGAAGCAAATGAAATAAATAATGCCGGAAAAAGGAAAGCCATTCTGCTTATTTCAGTGGTAAGCCAAACCTACAGTTTGATGAAAAATCTGCTCAGTCCTGAAAAGCCTGGAGACAAATCATTTGTTGAATTAGTGGCTTTGCTAAAAGAACATTTCAACCCTAAGCCTAGTGAGATTGTACAGCGGTTCAAGTATAATTCAAGGAACAGGAAAGAGGAAGAGAGCGTAATGGACTATGTAGCGGTGTTGCGTAAATGAGCACAAGATTGCAGTTATGGGAACAACCTGAAGGAAATGCTGCGAGATAGGCTAGTTTGCGGAATTATGGACAACCGAATGCAGCGTAGATTATTATCCGAGACTGGGCTTACTTATGAAAAAGCATTGGAACTTGCTCAAGCCATAGAGACAGCGAACCGAGATGTAAAAGAAATACAGGGTTCAGACAGGGCTAATGCTACGCAAGTTGCAGGTCAGGTTGTTGTGCACAAGTTGAACATGCGTCAGAAACCACAACGTGAGTATGTGAAGGCATGTTATAGATGCAAGGGCGATCACCTGGCAAGTGAATGCCGGTTTCTGGAGGAAAAGTGCTACAAGTGTGGGAAACAAGGACACATAAAACAAGCTTGCAGGGCGAAATCACCTGTGGAGGAATCCAAACCAAAAAGGGGAGGACAGCAAAACCAAGGGAGAGAAGTGAAAAAACATGGAGCACACCACATCAGTGGGGAAGCTGAGGAAGAAGAGGACATGTTCATAATGTATAGCATGTTAGAGAACATTCCAAAAGTGGCTCCTATCACATTGCAACTGAGAGTAAATGACTCTAAGGTGAACTTTGAAGTGGATACAGGGTGCGGCGTGACCATAATGAACAAGGCAGAGTACTCAAAATTGTGGAACCGTGCAAAAGTTCCAGAGTTAAAACCTTGCTCCCTGCATCTTAAAACATATACAGGTGAACGAGTAGCGACATTAGGTACAGCTAAGGTAACTGTGCAACACAGGGACACAGTGGAACAGCTACCTGTAGTTATAGTATCGGGCACCGGACCAAACCTGTTAGGTTGGGGCTGGATAAAAGAACGTAAATTAGACTGGGGAGCAGTACATCAAATAGATGCAGGCAAACAGTTGACTTTGCAAGAAGTGTTGAGTGAACATGAGAGTGCGTTCAAGGAGGAACTTGGCACATTTAATGGCCCCCCAGCTAAGATTTATGTAGACAAGGAGGAACTGCCAAGGTTTTTTAAACAACGACCTGTGCCTTATGCCATGAAGCCAAAGGCAGAGGCTGAGCTTGACCGTCTATTGAGGGAGAACATACTAGAGCCGGTGAAATGTTCGGAATGGGCAACTCCCATAGTACCTGTTTTAAAACTGGACAATTCGGTAAGACTCTGTGGAGACTATAAATTGACTGTCACTCAGGTGTCCAAACTAGAGCAGTATCCTATTCCCAAAACAGAGGATCTCTTTGCAAACCTGGCTGGAGGAAAGAAATTCACAAAGTTGGATATGAATCATGCCTACTTGCAGATTACACTGGATGATGAATCAAAGAAGTATGTCACCATAAATACACACAAGGGCTTGTTTACATATAACCGCTTACCGTTTGGTGTCTCATCTAGTCCAGCTATCTTCCAGAGGACAATCAAAGGTGTACTGCAAGGGATTCCACATGTTTCCATCTATCTGGATGGCATTCTGGTGACGGGAAGAACCGACCAGGAGCATCTGAGCACTCTGAGAGAGGTACTACAGAGATTGGAGAGGGCAGGGTTCCGGCTCAAGAGGAGTAAGTGCACTTTCCTGGGGAATGAGGCAGTGTTCCTGGGACACAGAGTGGACGCCACCGGGCTCCATCCACTCAAGGAGAAGGTACAAGCACTGCAGGACGCCCCTGCTCCTACAAATGTAGCTGAGATAAAAGCTTACCTGGGACTGCTGAACTATTATAACAGGTTTTTATCAAACTTGTCAACTGTGTTAGCACCTCTTCACAAACTGCTGCACAAGGAGACACAGTGGCAGTGGGGGGAGGAGCAGGGGGTTTCATTTGAACAGTCCAAGAAACTGATGCTGTCGTCGGATGTGCTGGTTCACTACAATGCAGAGAAAGACATCATTCTCTCTTGTGATGCTTCACCTTACGGGGTGGGGGCAGTTCTTTCACACGGCATGGAAGATGGAACTGAAAGACCAATAGGGTTTATGTCCCGAACTCTAAAACCAGCGGAAAAAAACTATTCCCAGTTAGACAAAGAGGGGTTAGCAGTAATGTTTGGGTTACAGAGGTTCCACAAGTACATATATGGCAGGAAGTTCACCATATGCACCGATCATAAACCTCTTCTCTCTCTTTTCAATGAAATGAAAGCAGTTCCACAGATGGTGTCACCCCGGATCCAGAGGTGGGCAGTGACGTTGAGGGCATATGAGTATGTCATCGTCTACAAGGCGGGCAAGTACCATGGGAATGCAGATGCCTTGAGCCATCTTCCACTGCCAGGCACACCTATCCGTGCAGCTCCAGAGGACAGAGGTTTGATGTTGGAGGACACTGACATGGCACTTGTGACTGCAGAGCAAGTAAGAACATGGACAGGTAAAGATCCAGTACTGTCTAGAGTTCGAGAATATGTGGTGAGGGGATGGCCACAGCATCCGGAAGGGGCTGACTTCACACCCTACAGTGTCAGGAAAACAGAGCTGAGTGTGCAGGATGGTTGTGTTTTGTGGGAAGCATGAGTGATTATTCCACAGCCAGCACGACAGTCTATCCTAGAGCAACTACATCAGTGTCATCCTGGGGTCTCGCGTATGAAAGCCTTGGCTAGGAGTTACTTGTGGTGGCCAAAGCTAGATGAGGAGATAGAAAATCTAGTCAAGACATGCAGCACTTGTCAGGAACACTGGAAGGCACCAGCAGCGGCTCCTCTCCACCCCTGGGAGTGGCCGGATAAACCATGGAGAAGATTGCACTTAGATTATGCGGGTCCATTCATGGGGAAGATGTTTCTCATAATCATTGATGCACATTCCAAATGGATGGATGTTTATCCTGTAAATTCTGCTTCCGCCACTACTACTATAGACTGCCTGCGTCAGTGCTTCAGTAATCAAGGGCTACCGAAGATCGTGGTGAGTGACAATGCCACTTGTTTTGTGAGTACAGAGACAAAAGAGTTCTTGAAAAAAAATGGCATAGTGCAGGTGACCTCGGCTCCATATCATCTGTCCTCGAATGGACTTGCAGAGAGAGCTGTACAAACAGTTAAGGAGATGATGAAAAAAAGTGCAGAAGGGAGTTTAGCAGCCAAAGTGTCACGGGTTCTGTTCAGCTACAGAATAACACCTCAATCCACCACAGGACTCTCTCCTGCTGAGATGTTATTAGGTCATAGGCTACGCTCCACTCTTGACCTTGTCCACCCAGACCTAAAAAGGAAAATGGAAAACAGACAAAACAAACAAAAAGAGAACCATGACAAAAGAACAAAGAGCCAAAGTTTTGGAGAAAGAGATGCGATCCTTACCAGGAATTTCAGTTATGGACCAAAGTGGATTCCTGGCTTCATAGACTCAATGACAGGTCCAGTATCATACAAGGTCATGTTGGGAGATGGTAGGGTAGTACGCAGACATGTAGATCAGATACTTCCCAGACAAGGGGAAATTGAAATGAATGTTCCAGATGCAATGACTGAAGACAGGGTTGCCCCCAGTTATCCAAGTGCATCTGTGGTGCCACCACCAGGGACAGAGATAATTCCACAGGAACCTATCCGTCAAGAGGAAACCATCGTTGCAGAGTCAGATACTCTGAGCACTGCTCAGGAGCAGCTGGTGGCTTCACCACAAACAAGCAGGGACTTTACTGTTAGATGTTCCCAAAGGACTCACAAGCCACCAGAGAGATTGATACTGAACTGTTACGTTCGTCAAGTATGGAACATGATGAATGGAGACTCCTTATGTGACCCTCAGGAATGGTTGTTTGTTAAGAAATTCACACTGAAATCTTAAGTGGGGAGGGATATAGTAATCTGGGATGTTATGATTAAGGTTATCCACCAGGTGGTGCTGTAGCCAATGCTGCTACTAAGGTCAGAGGTTTGCTTCCTGTATAGGTCAGCACAAGGTGGAATGCCAGGATGCTGATGCAGGCTGTCTGTAAACGTGTTTCCCAGTTGTTAATAAAGTACTCGTGTTAATTCTAACATCTAGCCTCTTTGAGTTCCTTGTTCCACTTTCTGGATTTATCACATTTGTCTCCAGTCTCTCCACATAACTGAAGTCCCTCATCCCTGGTACCTGTAATGCGCTCAACACACGGACATGGGATGTATTTCTTCAGCCATCAACACGAGGCTTCTTTATTCATTTCCTTTCTCTGTTTACCCTCCATCGCCCCCTACCGGGGCGGAGGGTAACTATCACCACATCTCCCTTTCTAAACAGACTTTGAATACTATTCCTTTACTGTTAACATTTCAAATGACCTTCTTTCAAATCATTACTTTTTTACTGTGCTTAAGAAATAACAAACTCTAACAAACATAACATCTCTAATGCACAATGTATCTCTTCTTTTTTTTAGAGAAACACGAATAATGCAAGCAGAGTAAGCTTGGAGGGACAAAGTGACTGCTTGAACCCTCCACCAAGTACCTCGGGTATTATTCTGACCCAATGAGGTGTCTTGGTTCTTAAGCTATTCATGTTGCAAAATCCTGGATGTATGAAGGAGGATTGCGAACCCTTTCAGGGTATCGTCTGGAACCCGATGGAGGTGGGGTATCCCCTGTGGGTGGGGGAGACAGTGGTGGGGTATCCCCTGTGGGTGGAGGAGTTCCAGGACCTGCATCCCCATTGTAGTCATCGGGAATGGAAGGCTCACCAGCAGCGTCTGGGGGCTGCTGGGTAAGTGCGAGGTGTCTGCGGTTCCTGCGAACAATCTGGCCCTGGATATCAACCAGATACGATCTTGGGGTGTTGGCCTTTCCTTGCACAATGCCTCTTTTGCGGGAGTCACGTATCCACACATAGTCACCTGGAAGGAGTGGACACAAGGGCTTAGCTCTGTGGCGACTGTTAAAGTTGGCCTGTTGTCTTAGTTTAGATTGTTTGTCCTTGTCTGTAAAATTCTGGAGGTCGGGCTAGCCTGGGGTCAGGTGTGATGGCATAGTTGGCACGGTTGTACGAAGATTTCTGCCTTGTAGCAACTCAGCAGGGCTGAATCCGCTAGAAAGAGGTGTGGAGCGGTATGCAAGGAGTGCCCAGTATGGGTCAGGTGACTTTTTTAAAAGCTGTTTGGCTATCTGGACAGCGCGCTCGACAGCCCCATTGCTTTGAGGATACAGAGGACTGGATGTGACATGGGTGAAGTCGCAGCTGTCGGCAAATGAGCGAAAGGTGTCCGAGGCAAATTGGGGGCCATTACCTGTTCGGACCAGCAGGGGGACCCCTAAGCGGGCAAAGCAGGATTTCATACATTCAACGACTGCATGTGAGGTGGTGGAGAGGAGTTGATAACTTCAATGAACTTAGAGAAGTAGTCAAACATTACCAGGTAAGTTGAGTTATCCAAATGAAATAGATCAGCCCCAACCTTCTGCCATGGGCCCTCAGGGGTGTCATCTGGAATCAATGGCTCTGATGGTTGTTGTCTCATTTGGGCGCAGCTTGGGCATTGTTGTATTTTACGTTGTAGTTGACCGCTTAATCCAGGCCGCCAGACAGAACACCTGGCTCATGCTCTGCATTTTGTGATCCCTTGATGGCCATCATGCAGTTTGTCCAGAATGTCTTTCTGCATTGATGCTGGAATGACCAACCGGCACCCTTGTAGCAGCAATCCTTGTGCAATAGTGAGGTCACCTGAAACGGCCGCGTAAGGTCTAAGAGCGTTGTCAAGTTTCGCATGATCTGGCCAGCCCTCACGGCAGTATGCGAAGACCTGACGAAGTAATTCATCCGTTTCCTGTTCTTGACGAAGTGCTGCCAGGCGTTTCTTGGTAGTGGGCAGTGCAGTGAGTATTGAATGTACATAATGCTCTATGCACTGCACCTCAGGGGAATCATCCACCGGCGGCTGGTAGGGAGCCCTGGAGAGGACGTCGGCAGCTGCTAGGCTCTTCCCTGGCACATGTGATATAGTGAAGTGAAAGTGCATGAGTCGCACCCAAATGCGCTGAATGCGGGGGGACAACTCGTCCAGGTTTTTAGATCTCAATAGTGTAAGGAGGGGCTTGTGATCTGTTTCGACCTGGAATGTCATGTCTATTAGGAAGTCTCTATAGCGCTCACACGCCCATGTAATTGCCAGGGCCTCTTTTTCAATCTGCGCATAGCGCTGCTCTGTTTTTGAAAGGGCTCGTGAAGCATAGGCTACAGGGCGCCAGTCAGTGTCAGGTCTCTTTTGTAAAAGGACTGCACCAAAGCTAAATGATGAGGCATCAGCTGACACTTTAGTGAGTGCATTGGGGTCATACAGTGCAAGGCCTGGCGGGGTGGTTAGCTCTGTCTTTATCTCAGTGAAAGCTTGGGACTGCTGGGGTCCCCAATACCATGAGGTCTGCCTGTTAAGGAGATCCCGGAGTGGCTTGATTTTATCGGCTAGATGGGGAATGTATTTGCCCAAGTGATTGACCAGGCCCATGAAGCGGCGTATTTCAGATACATTCCTTGGTGCGGCCATGTGTGCGAGGGCCTTGACTTTGTCAGGATCTGCTCTGACACCGGTCCCATCGATGACCTGGCTGAGAAATTTCACCTGCGTTTTGGCGAATTCACATTTGGAGTTAAGAGTAAGTCCAGCTTGCTGTAATTTACTGAGAATTGCAAAAAGTCGCTGATCGTGCTGTTTTTGGGTTGCGCCAAACACCAACACATCATCCATTTGGCATAAGACACCATCAAGTCCCTCAAGGAGGCGGGACATGCGGCGCTGGAAATGCTCAGGGGCGGAGGATATTCCAAAGGGCAGTCTGTGGAAACAGTAACGTCCGAATGGCGTGATGAACGTGGTGAGACGTTTTGACTCCTCTGACAAGGGTATTTGCCAGAAACCAGATTGAGCGTCAAGCTTTGTAAAAACTTTTGCATCTTTCAGCTGCCCCAGAGTGTGCTCTACGCAGGGCAAGAGATGCTGCTCTCTACAGACACTTTCATTGAGTTTTGTTAGGTCTACGCAGATTCTGATTTTTCCGTTGGGTTTTGGGACTAAAACCATTCTGGAGCACCAGGCTGTGGGTTCCCTCAACTCTTGCAATTATCCCCAGTTGCTCCATGTGGGTGAGTTCCTCCTTAACTTTGGACATAAGGGGGAGCGAGATACGTTGGGGTGTAGAGAGAGCAAAAGGTTTAGCATCCGGCTTGAGGCGAATGTGATACTCCTCTTGCAGTCGCCCAATGCCTTGAAACAGTCTGGGGAACCGCTGTCTGACCTCCTGTTCGAGGTCCGTAGATACTGGCCTAGAAATTCAGTGGCCTGCACCACCAGTTTGCGCCCAAAGAGGACTTTTGCGCCACTGTGCAAACCTACCGCGATATTTAGCGGGGCGCTAATGGCGGCATTAGCCAGTAGCGCTGCGCCGCCACCGATGATGTCATCGGTGTGCGCAGCGCCCCGCTATCGCCCCGCTGGCCATATTTGGTTGCTGCCGCCTCCCCCGCGCCGGCCACAAACAGCGACCGGTACACGGGGCCTACCTGTGCCGGTAGTGGGGCGAGTTAAGGTGGAGGTGCGGCCGGCCGCTTTTTTGGTGGCCGCCTGCCCGCACCTCCTTCCCCGGCCTCCTACACACCCGCCCCCCGCGGCATTGCCGGCTGTTTCCAGAGAGCCCGGCACTTCTCCTTGGTGCCGGGCTCATTTGCCGGCACTCGCGAGCGGGGATCGCGCTGTTGCAGGCACCTCCCCCTTAAGAATGAGAGGAAGGCCTGCAGTACCGCAGGCTGCTGTGCCGCAGCGGGTGGCGCTGCGGCACTTTACACGCCGATATTCAGTTTCAGCGCCCCAAGCGGGGCGCCGAAACCCTTGTTTAGCGGCCGGCTTCCACTTGGGGCGCTGAAACTGAATTTCCCGCTGGCGCAAGTGGCTCCGTGCGCAGCGGTAATTCCGGCGCCCAGGCGAGCTGGGCGCCCCTAACTGAATTTCTAGGCCACTGTCCCTGCTACTTGTGGGTCCAACCTGGACACCAGACACAGGGAAATGATGGCGGGGCGACCGAGGAGCGCTGTTCGTAGACCGCGTACCACATACACATCCTGTTTTGTAGACCGTGGACCACGGGTCAGGGTAGCTGAAAATTTTCTTCTGACATTCAACGGGACTTGACCAGGCCCCTGAAGAATCTTAGTGGTGCTTGATGTAAGAAAAAGGAGTCTTACCATCAAGTTACTTTAAGGTAAGCTTTAAGTAACTTATAAACACACTATATACAAGAGAGGTCTTTACCATGCCTCTGGTAGAAGCCTCTTACAATACTGAACAGACCAGTATTTATACCAGTCCAACAGGAAGTGACATATGACAGGAAGTGAGGTATGTACACAGTTCATAGTTCATAGTTCACAGTTCACAGGAAGTGATGACATAACTTCCCGGAAGTTGTTATTATTATCACAGTGCTCTGAAGAGCCTCTTGACCTAGGTCGTTGTAGAGGCACTCCGGGGTGACAGTGACATCAGCCCCTGTATTGATTTTGAATTCAGTCATGTGACCACACAGGCTTAGGGTGATGGTCCACGGCTGGTCCTGCCCATCTCCAATTGACCCCAGGAACACTATCTCATTGTCGTCGTCCTCTGATATTTCAGCAACCGCAGGTGTGGATCGGCAAACTGCAGCAAAATGTCCCTTTTTCTGGCAATTCCTGCAGCTAACATCTTTGGCTGGACAGATTTGTCTATTGTGTGTACTCCGGCCACACCATCTGCAACTCCGCTTTTGTGGTTGGAAATGTGTTCCAGTTTGAGTTCCAGTGCGAGGCCTCTGTACATATTCATGTGAGTCAGTTTGTCTTGATTTGGTAGAAAAATGTTTTTGGGGGGCTGATTGTCGGGGGGCACTTATGGTTTCAATGGACTCCTCCTCCTCATTACTATCTTTCTGAAGCATTGATTGCTGTTTCTTTATTGCTTCACTTTGGAAAACCTGTGTTTTTGCTTTGTCAACTGTGTGGTCTGGAGCCATCTGTAATTTTTCAGAGAGTTTAAGATCCCTTAGTCCAACAACCAATCTGTCACGAATTAGTTTGTCCCGCATAGCTCCATATTCACAGTGTTCTATGAGCTCATATAGCGCTTTGATGAAGCTATCACCCGATTCCCCTCTCTCCTGCACGCGCCTATGGAATCTTGCGCGTTCGAATATCAAACGATGAAATGATTAGGCAACTCCGTTTTAACTGTGTCATAGCTTTTCAGTTGATCAGCCTTAATATTCCTGCACCGGACGATCGCTTCAGCCTCCGCTCCCATGGAATATAATAGCGTGTTGACCTGTTTTTCCTGTGACTGTTTATCAAGGCCTGAAGCCTGTCTGAAGCGTTCAAATCTGCTGAGCCACAACGGCCACTCTTCTGGCCATGTAAAATGAAATTCGGAGGGGGGAGAAATCTGAAAGAATGCAGGACTTTGAGTGGCCATGATAGTAAGCAACATGGGGTAAGTACACTTTTTTTTCCTCAGTCTCTCTTGTTTATCTCCGTCCTGGCTTAACTAGCTGCTATGCTACACCCGTATCGTAAACTTTCACTCACCGGGAGCTGACTGGTTTCACTGGGAAAATTAGTTCCATTGACGCAGACAGTCTTTAACATGGGTATTTCGGGTACTTGCCACTTCTGTCACCATGTAATGCGCTCAACACACGGACACGGGATGTATTCCTTCAGCCATCAACACGAGGCTTCTTTATTCATTTCCTTTCTCTGTTTACCCTCCGTCGCCCCCTACCGGGGTGGAGGGTAACTATCACCACAGTACCATTCTAGTAAATCTCCTCGGCACCCTCTCAAACACCTTAACATCCTTCTTAAAGTGTGGCAAAATTGGCCACAATACTCCAACTGCGCCCTAACATGTGTTTATAAAGGTTTAGTATAACTTTCTTGTTTTTGTGCTCTATTCCTCTATTAATAAACCCAAGGATCCCATATGCCTTTTTAACAGCCTTCTCAACTTGTCCTGCCACCTTCAAAGACTTGTGTACGTACACCCCTCTATCTCTCTGTTCCTGCAACTGCTTTAAAATTATACCATTTAGTTTATATTGCCTCTCCTCATTCTTCCAACCAAAATGAATCACTTCACACTTCTCTGCATTAAATTCCATCTGTCATGTGTCTGCCCATCTCACCAGTCCCTATCTCTGTCCTCCTGAAGTCTGTTACTATCCTTCTCAATGTTTACATTTCTGAGTTTCGTGTCATCTGAAAACTTTGAATTTTGCCCTGTATACCCGAGTCCAGGTCATTAATATATACAAGAAGAGCAGTGGTCCTAATACTGACCCCTGGGGAACACCACTGTGTACCTCCCTCCAGTCTGAAAAACAACCGTTCACCACTACTCTCTGCTTTCAGTCTCTTAACCAATTTCTTATCCACGCAGCCTCTGCCCCTTTTGCTAACAAGTCTATTATGTGGTACTTTATCAAATGCCTTTTTAAACTCCACATTCACAACATTGCACTGTGCTCATCGATCATTACTTCATCAAAGAACTCGATCAAGTTACTCAAACATGCCTCTCCTTTAACAAATCCCTGCTGGCTTTTATTTATGAACTCATATTTTTTCCAAGTGCCAATTAATTTTGCCCTGGATTATTGTCTCTAAAAGTTTCCCCACCGCCACGTTAGGCTGCCTGGCCTGTAGTTGCCGGATTATATCCCCCTTCCCTTTTTTGAACAGGGTTGTAACGTTTGCAATCCTCCAGTCCTCTGGCACTACTGGAAGCAGTTTGCTTCTATCGACCCTGTCCATTCCTTTCATAATATTATACACTTTTGACCTCGTAATCGCGAATGAATAAAGACCCAATTTTTCAAATCTTCATGCTTATATTTCCTCATACCAGGCGGCATTGAGGTTCATTGTAAGTGAGGCTCTGGGGAGGTGATCCATCTTTGGGGCCACTGTGAATTTCTCCAAAATCAGAGAATTTCCCTTGTGCAATTTTCATGACTTTCTATTTGAGACTGAACCACTGAGAGATTCCTAAGGCAGTATTTGGACCTTTTTAAAAACTCATTCTTGTGATATGAGCATCGCTGGCAAAGCCAGTATTTATTGCCCATCCTTAGTTACCCTTGAGAAGGTGGTGGTGAGCCGCCTTCTTGAACCGCTGCAGTCCGTGTGGTGAAGGTACTCCCACAGTGCTGCTAGGGAGGGAGTTCCAGGATTTTGACCCAGCGACGATGAAGGATCGGCGATATATTTCCAAGTCAGGATGGTGTGTGACTTGAAGGAGAACTTAGAGGTGATGGTGTTCCCATGTGCCTGCTGCCTTTGTCCTTCAAAGTGGTGGA
The DNA here is from genome assembly GCF_052327205.1 of Somniosus microcephalus. NCBI lineage: Eukaryota > Metazoa > Chordata > Chondrichthyes > Squaliformes > Somniosidae > Somniosus > Somniosus microcephalus. Next base: position 17,555,716 of record NC_141006.1, on the reverse strand, counting down.
GGTTGTGGGTTTGGGAGGTGCTGCCGAAGAAGCCTTGGCGAGTTGCTGCAGTGCATCTTGCAGATGGTACACACTGCAGCCACGGTACGTCGGTGGTGGAGGGAGTGAATGTTTAATACAAAACTGGAATACAAACAGGCTCAAAGCAACTGCCCAAATGCACAGGATACAGCAGCATCACAGACAATTAGTACCATCACCACTGCGCATTGTGGATGGCGTGTTGCCTCCCTGGTGCAAGGGTCAAGGATGTCTCAGAGCGGCTGCAGAACATTTTGGAAGGGGAGGGTGAACAGCCAGTTGTCATGGCACATATAGGCACTAACGATATAGGTAAAAAATGGGATGAGGTCCTAAAAGCTGAATATAGGGAGTTAGGAGGTAAATTTAAAAATAGGACCTCAAAGGTAGTAATCTCAGGATTGCTACCAGTGCCACGTGCTAGTCAGAGTAGAAATAGAAGGATATTTCAGATGAATACGTGGCTAGAGGAATGGTGCAGGGAGGAGGGAACTCAAATTCCTGGGACATTGGAACTGGTTCTAGGGGAGGTGGGACCAGATCAAACCGGACGGTTTGCACCTGGGCAGGGCTGGGACCGATGTCCTAGGGGGAGTGTTTGCAAGTGCTCTGGGGGAGGGTTTAAACTAAAATGGCAGGGGGTTGGGAACCTGAACAGGGGGACAGAGGAAAGGGAAACAAGGATAAAAACAAAAGATAGGAAGGAGAAAAACAAAAGTGGCAGTCAGAGAAATCAACAGTTTAAATCAAACATGGCCACAGTAAATAATAATTCTAATAGGTCTAAGAGCGTTAAAAAAAAAGCCTGGAGACTTTGTGTCTTAATGCAAGGAGCATTCAGAATAAGGTGGATGAATTAGCTGCACAAATAAGAGGTAAAGCAATATGATTTGATTGGGATTATGGAAACATGGCTCCAGGGTGGCCAAGGCTGGGAACTCAACATCCAGGGGTATTCAATATTCCGGAAAGATAGGCATAAAGGAAAGGGAGGTGGGGTAGCATTGCTGGTTAAAGAAGGGATTAACACAATTATAAGGAAGGATATTAGCTCCGATGATGTGGAATCTGTATGGGTAGAACTGAGAAATACCAAGGGGCAGAAAACATTAGTGGGAGTGGTATATAGACCTCCAAACAGTAATGTGGAGGTTGGGGATGGCAATAAAAGGGAAATTAGAGAAGCGTGCAATAAGGGCACAGCAGTCATCATGGGTGAAGGTAAAGCAATATGATTTGATTGGGATTATGGAAACATGGCTCCAGGGTGGCCAAGGCTTATACTCGCTGGAGTTTAGAAGAATGAGAGGGGATCTCATTGAAACTTATAAAATTCTGACAGGACTGGACAGACTAGATGCAGGAAGGATGTTCCCGATGGTCGGGGAGTCCAGAACCAGGGTTCACAGTCTAAGGATAAAGGGTATGCCATTTAGGACAGAAATGAGGAGGAAATTCTTCACCCAGAGAGTGGTGAACCTGTGGAATTCTCTACCACAGAAGGCAGTAGAGGCCAATTCATTAAATATATTCAAGAAGGAGTTGGATATATTTCTTAAGGCTAAAGGGATCAAGGGGTATGGGGAGAAAGCAGGGACCGGGTACTGAATTTGAATGATAAGCCATGATCACATTGAATGGCGGAGCAGGCTCGAGGGGCCGAATGGCTTACTCCTGCTCCTATCTTCTATGTTTCTAGGTGACACTGCCAATGAAGAAAATACATGAAAGTGTGCCCCTATAGCACACTTTAAAGATTTTATGCACTCTGGGTGTTGCATATTTAAAACCACCTGTCAATTGAGTCAAAGATTTGAATCATTGCATGAGGAAATTTTCTTTCAAAAATGGGTTGTTTGCTCGGTTTCATTGTGTTGGGAAACAGTTTCAGTCCAAACTCGTGAGCAGCCAGCCGTTGCGTCGCAGAACAGCTTTTCCTCAGCATTAATGATTGGGTAAGCTTCCGCTGTGCTGCAGAGTAAATCAGTGTCACAGGGTTTTTTTTATTTATTTGTTCATGAAATGTTGGCATCACCAGCAAGGCCAGCATTTATTGCCCATTCCTAATTGCCCTAGAGAAGGTGGTGGTGAGCCACCTTATACAACTGAGTGTCTTGCTCGGCCATTTCAGAGGGCAGTTAAGAGTCAACCACATTGCTGTGGGTCTGGAGTCACATACAGGCCAGACCAGGCAAGGACGGCAGATTTCCTTCCCTAACGGACACCAGTGAACCAGATGGGTTTTTACAATAATCCGATAATTTCATGGTCACCATTACTGATGCTAGTTTTTTATTTCCAGATTTATTTAATTAACTGTCGCGGGGGGGGATTTAAACTCATTCTCTGGATCATTAGTTCAGACCTCTGGATTACTAGCCCAGTGACATAACCACTATGCGACTGTACCCAGTGGGTGTGCCAATCTGTGATAGATCCTGCTCTACCTCTTTGTTAGCTCTGTCTGCTTAAACCCAATCGTCTGCTCTTTCTCCATATCCATCAATACTCCAGTTCTCTGTCTAAGTCTCTTTTAAAAACTATTGATTCTGCACTTACAGCCTTCTGGCAAGTGTGTTTCGATTTTTTGCAAACTCTGTGTGAAGAAAATGTTCTTGTTTAACCAGGTTGGTTCTAACTGTAGATTATGTGCGTCATACATCACCTGTTTCTTAGGGGAGCACAAGACCTCTCAGCTGATGTATGCCTCGGACTGGCTGACGGTGAATGCCCCTCAGTGTATCCGATACAGAATTTGGAGGGAATCCAGTGATCGCCCAGAACTGTTGCTGGGTGACCAGCTGCTTGCATATTTGGAGAATCAGTTGAACCTGCCACAACTCCAAATCAGTCATCTCCTGTAAGCAGCTGAACATGACAGACTGGACGAGTGCCACCGGAATTCCTTTGCCTCCTGATGTTTGAAAGGCGTATTTGGCATGAAAACTGATAGCAATTGACCCTCTGCAGTGATAGTAATGTAGGATACAAGTCCTTGAACCGGCAGAGGGCGGATGTTGGACAGCTCCTCTCTGCTGACCCAGAACCACCTCCCACACTGCTCTGTGAAGACTGTGGAGGTTTGTACTGGTCTGTAGATAACAACAACAGCAACAACTTATATTTAACGTAGTAAAATGTCCCAAGGCGCTTCACAGGAGCAATTATCAAACAAAGTTTGATACCGAGCCACAAAAGGAGATACTTGGACTGGCGACCAAATGCTTGGTCAAAGAGGTAGGTTTTAACGAGCATTTGAAAGGAGGAGAGAGTGGTGGAGAGGCGGAGGGGTTTAGGGCGGGAATTCCAAACTTCGGGCCTCGGCAGCCGAAGGCACGGCCGCCAATGGTGGGGGCGAAGGAAATCGAGGTTGCCCAAGAGGCCAGAATTGGAGGAGCACAGAGATCTCGGAGGGCTGTAGGGCTGGAGGAGGTTACAGGGATCTCGGAGGGTTGTAGGGCTGGAGGAGCACAGAGATCTCGGAGGGTTGTAGGGCTGGAGGAGCACAGAGATCTCGGAGGGTTGTAGGGCTGGAGGAGGTTACAGGGATCTCGGCGGGTTGTAGGGCTGGAGGAGCACAGAGATCTCGGAGGGTTGTAGGGCTGGAGGAGGTTACAGGGATCTCGGAGGGTTGTAGGGCTGGAGGAGGTTACAGGGATCTCGGAGGGTTGTAGGGCTGGAGGAGGTTACAGGGATCTCGGAGGGTTGTAGGGCTGGAGGAGGTTACAGGGATCTCGGAGGGTTGTAGGGCTGGAGGAGGTTACAGGGATCTCGGAGGGTTGTAGGGCTGGAGGAGGTTACAGAGATAGGGAGGGGCGAGGCCATGGAAGACAGGCTAGCTTTCTTTCTCGCTCCACAAGTGTCAGTGAGCGTCCGCAGCAACGGCAATGAGTAAATGACTAATGCTCATTGCCATCGGCCTCTGAAAGGTCCAGTGTGGAACACGACGCAATAATGTGCATTTTGCTCACAACCTACAAGCCTGGAATTTACTGTGAATGATGTTAGTGCATGAAAGCCTAATTCATTTTTTTAATAAAATGGATTAATTTTAATATTATCCCATTTAAAATAACTAGCCACTGTTAAAATTGAGAGGAATTTGATACAAATGGATCAGTAGCTCACTCAATAATATCCAGTCCTTGGTGTCCAAATTCTCTGAAATTAAGCTGTGTGAAATTAAATGCTTTCACCAGCTCTTTCCACCAGTGATAATAAAGAATAAATCCAACAGCCAGTAATACATTTTATTAATTTCTTCATAAATAAACTGACAAACTATTATTTTGAAAGGGAAAGGGGAAAAAAATTATTTATTTTCTCCCATTCCTCTGCTGAAGGTGTTGATGGTGAACCGAGGTAGTGAGCAGGAGCAGGCTATTCCACCATAGGGGGAATCACAGTTATACCCACTCCTGTCCCAACCCAATAATCACTTTCCAGCTGGGGGTCATTGTATAGCAATCAGGAGGGAAAACCCTAGCTCATTTCCCCCCTCCTTAGGCCCAGGGTACGAGTGCCAATTATAATCTGCTGCACTGGCCGAGATTAGCAAAGCTAAACACGAAGCGGGCACTGGACCGAGGATGCGGGAGCCTCTCTGGCTCAGCACCGTGAACCCATTGTCGGAACTGGAAAAGGGCATTTTTTCCATGAGCTGGAGACAAAGCGTCCCATTTAGCGGTTTAGGAGAATCATAGAATCTTACAGCGCAGAAGGAGGCCATTCGGCCCATCGTGCCTGTTGCTCTCTGTGCCACTCCCCCTCACAATCCCATTGCAGCGTGGCCGGAAGGAGGCAGGTTTGAGGCTGTAGGTGACCCTTGTTTGCAAGTGTTTGCAGTTCAGGGCTTAATATGGCATGGGATGACTCTGAGGCATTGTTCTGATTACGTACTGTACTGATTCTTGGTTTAACAGAATTCCAAATTTGACCTTTTCATTGACCACTGGACTGTGTGGGATTAGGAACAGATTGCTATGCCACTGCTCCATTCCTGACTTTCTCCCAGTGATTTCCTTTATTAGTCCAGGTTAGTTTAGTTCTCTAACCCTTCATCATTTTTGCCTGTCCATATCAAAGCTTCCTGCATTACTGTCTCCCTGCTGGCCTTCCTCTCGGTCTTGTTGTCACCTGTATCGCTCTATAAATCTGTTCCCTGAACACAATCCTCTTGAATTAGAGTAAGAGTTAGGGTTAGGTTTGCATTCGAGTTGGGCTTGGCGATGGGCTAAAGTAGGGCTCGCAGCTGATTTGGAGGCTGGAGCTGGGATTGAGTTTACGGTTACATTGAATTTATTCAAGGTTGAGTTTATTTAGTCGATAGGGGTGTCTATTTCTACAGGGAGGACTCTGTACTGGTTTTCTTCGCCAAAGTAGAGGGGAATCTGTTCAAGGGCCAAAATATTTTGTGCAAACAGCCTTCTGGTCTTGCTGCTGTCTCTGCTCTCCTTCACCACTTGCCATACCGCAACTTCTCTGTGGTATGCGAAGGCTGCCGGGGCAGGGCCATCTGTCTACACATTGGCCAAGCATTGTAGGGACAAGCCAAATGTACGCTAAACAGGATGAGTAGCTGTTCCTCAAAAAATCCACTTTAACGACTGCTAGACTGACGTGCTGAACACACCATCATGGGTGAGGAAGTTTAATGCGATGGTCTCTCTGACATCTCCCACATCCCTTAGGTTGATCTAATTCTACATTAAGATGGAGAGTGAAGTAGTTGACTCAGAGACTAGGGTCCTGAATTTAAATAAAGGAAACTACGATGGTATGAGGCGCGAGTTGGGCAGGATTGATTGGAGAATGTTACTCAAAGGGTTGACGGTGGATAGGCAATGGCAAACATTCAAAGATCGCATGGCTGAACTACAGAATTTGTTCATCCCTGTTTGACATAAAAATAAAACAAAAAGGGTGACTCAACCGTGGCTAACAAGGGAAATTAGGGATAGCATAAGATCCAAGGAGACGACATATAAATTGTCCAGAAAAAGCAGTAAACCTGAGGATTGGGAGCAGTTTAGGATTCAGCAAAGGAGGACAAAGGGATTAATTAAGAGGGGGAAAATGGAGTATGAGAGTAAGCTTGCAGGGAACATAAAAACTGACTGTAAAAGCTTTTATAGATATGTGAAGAGAAAAAGATTGGTGAAATCAAGCGTAGGCCCCTTGCGGTCAGAATCAGGGGAATTTATAATGGGGAACAAAGAAATGGCAGACCAATTAAATACATACTTTGGTTCTGTCTTCACAAAGGAGGACACAAATAACCTCCCAGAGATGTCGGGGAACATAGGGTCTAATGAAAGGGAGGAATTGAAAGAAATCAATATTTGTAGGGAAGTGATGTTAGGGAAATTGACGGGATTGAAGGCTGTAAGGAATTAACAGCGGGGCTGAGGTTATTTGTCTCTGGCCAGTCAGAAGCCTCTGAGCTGCTCCAGGGACCCCCTTGCAGTTTTGAAGCGCTCCCCTATTCCTGAGTTCTGACCCCCGGACTTATTCGGTGGTGGTGTGGACAGAAAACAACGTGACTCGTGGTTTGGGTGCAAAAAAAACAGAGCAGTATTTATTGAAAACAAAAGAAAGAAACAACTTAAAATAATCGATATGGCTCTTATGCCTGGTACAACACTTTGCTTAAACGCAGTACACTTAGGGCTGGAAATTCAGTAGGCTTTGCGCCCAGTTTTCGCCCAAAGAGGGCTTTTGCACCACTTGCTGAGCTTTCGCCGATATTCAGCGCTGCGGTAATGGCGGCGTTAGCCAGTAGCGCTGCGCTGCCACCGATGACGTCATCGGTGTGCGCAGTGCCCCGTTACCGCCCCGCTACCGGCCCGACCGCCATATTTAGTTGCGGCCGCCTCTTCTGCAGCGGCCGCAAACAGCGATCAGAAAACGGGGCCGTCCTGTAGCGTTAGTGGGGCGAGTTAAGGCGGAGGTGCGGTCGGCCGCTTTTTCGGCGGCCGCCTGCCCGCACCTCCTTCCCCGGCCTCCTCCACCCCCCCCCCCGCGGCATTGCCGGCTGTTTTCCTGGAGCCCGGCACTTCTCCGTGGTGCCGGGCTCATTTGCCGGCACTAGCGAGCGGCAATCTCGCTGTTGCAGGCACCTCCCCCTTAAGAGAGGGAGGAAGGCCTGCAGTACCGCAGCCTGCCGCTCCGCAGCGGGTGGCGCTGCGGCACCTAGCGCGCCGATATTCAGTTTCAGCGCCCCAAGCGGGGGCGCCGAAACCCTTGAATAGCGGCCGCCTTCGAGTTGGGGCGCTGAAACTGAATTTCCGGCGGGCGCAAGTGGCTCCGCGCGCAGCGGTACTTTCTGGGCACGAGCGAGCTGGCCGCCCCAAACTGAATTTCTAGGCCTTGTGTCCATTAGAGGGCTCCCTACTCAGTGCAACTCTCCTTTGATTAATACACGCAGTACACTCAGTGTCCACTAGAGGGCTCCCTGCTCAGTGCAACACTTTTATTTTAAATCCAGTACCTTTTACTTAAAAGATCCTTTACTCACTACAGCACCTTAGCTTAGTGGCTTTTACTTAAAAATACAGCACTTTAATGCAGTTACTTTAAAAACAGCTAACAGCGTTCAGCACAGCACTCCTTTGCTTGGTGCAACACCCCTTTTAATACAGTTTTAAATACAGTACTTTAAAACAGCCACTCCCTTTTAATACAGGTTTAACTATCGAATCCAGTGTTCACTATAGCACTTCTCTGCTAGGTGCAACACTGTCTTACTTAAATAGGGGAGGAAAAATGGACACAACAAGGGAAGATCGACTAAAATCACAGTTCTTAACAAAATTCCCTTTAATTCCCACCCCTATACCTATCCTAAGTTGCCTTGTGGAAGGCCAGAAAAATATATGCTCACCACTGCGATGCCAGCTCCGTGCCCTGCGAACTTAGATCTTCACTGCCCCGAAGTGAAAAACACCCCAGTGTTTTAAAAGTAAACTGCTGGTGTTTTGCTTCCACAGGCAGACTCCCACACTGTAGAGGCACACGGAGACAAGGTCAGAGAGAGAGAGAGCTTCTGGGAAGCTATCTTTTATACCCCCATTTGGGGCCCACCCAGCTCCGGAGGTTTCTGGGCTAAAACAAAAGGGATCCAACTGCCCCATTGTCCAGTAATGGGTGATTCATCCAAACCCATTCATTTTAAACTGTTCCTTTTCTTAGTTCAAATGTCTCTTCTGTGCTGAGCTTTTAATGTAAAGCTGCAGTTTGGATGTGTCTTCATTGTGTGTGAGGGGCTATTGAACCATTTCCATTCATCCTGATGGGTTTTGAATGGAGCTGTATTACTATGTAAACAGCTTGGGAGGAGTGTAAACAGAAGGCCATTGTTCTGTGGTCACCCGAAACCGCAGTCTGAAGTGGATAATCCCTTGTGTACACAAAGTAGCAGTTTCTGTAAACAAACATCGATTGACACTGCAGGGAGGGAACTCCCCTTTGATTGACAGATTTGACTGCCATTGTCCTTTTCTCACAGACACAAGCTGCTTTCCAAGTCCTTTGTCTTCAGCCATGCGGTCTGACGGCCATTTTTGATCCCTGAAATTTTTAAAGGTAAATCGCCCAGGGATTCTTTAATCAAAAAAATTAATCTTCAGAACTGTAAATTATTGCGAATTCTTACAAGGCCGATAAATCCCCAAGGCCTGATAATCTACATCCTAGGGTACTTAAGGAAGTGGCCCTAGAAATAGTAGATGCATTGCTGATCATCTTCCAACATTCGATGGAATCTGGAACAGTACCCATGGATTGGAGGGTAGCTAATGTTACCCCACTATTCAAAAAAGGTGGTAGAGAGAAAATGGGGAATTACAGACCAGTAAGCCTGACATCGGTAGTGGGGAAAATGCTAGAGTCCATTATAAAAGATGTAATAGCAGAGCACTTGGAAAACAGTGACAGGATCGGACAAAGTCAACATGGATTTACAAAAGGTAAATCGTGCTTGACCAATCTGCTGGAATTTTTTAAGGATGTAACTGGTAAAATAGATAAGGGAGAACCAGTGGATGTGGTGTATTTGGACTTTCAAAAGGCTTTCGATAAGATCCCACATAAGAGATTAGCGTGTAAAGTTAAGGCACATGGGATTGGGGGCAAGGTACTGACTTGGATAGAGAACTAGTTGGCAGACAGGAAGCAAAGAGTCGCAGGCAGTGACTAGTGGGGTACCGCAGGGATCGGTCCTAGGACCCCAGCTATTCACAATATATATAAATGAGCTAGACGAGGGAACTAGATGTAATATCTCCAAGTTTGCAGATGACACAAAGCTGGGTGGGCGTGTGTGCTGTGAGGAGGATGCCGAGAAACTCCAGTATGATTTGGACAGGTTGGGTGATTGGGCAGAAGCATGGCAGATGCAATATAATGTGGATAAATGTGAGGTTATCCACTTTGGTGGCAAAAACAGGAAGGCAGATTATTATCTGAGCGGCAATAGATTGGGAGAAGGGGAAGTGCAATGAGACCTGGGTGTCCTTGTGCACCAGTCGCTGAAGGTAAGCATGCAGCTGCAGCAGGCGGTTAAGAAGGCAAATGGTTGGCCTTCGTAGCGAGAGGGTTTGAGTACAAGTACAAGGATGTCTTGCTGCAGTTGTACAGGGCCTTGGTGAGACCACACCTTGAGTATTGTGTGCAGTTTTGGTCGCCTTATCTGAGGAAGGATGTTTTTGCCATGGAGGGAGTGCAGCGAAGATTCACCAGACTGAAACCTGGGATGGCAGGAATGACGTATGAGGAGAGATTGGGTCGATTGGGCTTATACTCGCTGGAGTTTAGAAGAATGAGAGGGGATCTCATTGAAACTTATAAAATTCTAACAGGACTAGACAGACTAGATGCAGGAAGGATGTTCCCAATGGCCGGGGAGTCCAGAACCAGGGGTCACAGTCTAAGGATAAGGGGTAAGCCATTTAGGACAGAGATAAGGAGGAATTTCTTCACCGAGAGAGAGGTGAACCTGTGGAATTCTCTACCACAGAAGGCAGTGGAGGCCAATTCATTAAATATATTCAAGAAGGAGTTAGATATATTACTTAAGGCTAAATGGATCAAGGGATATGGGGAGAAGGCAGGGACCGGGTACTGAATTTGGATGATCAGCCATGATCTCATCGAGGGGCCGAATGGCCTACTCCTGCTCCTATCTTCTATGTTTCTATGTTTCCATCTGTGCCTCCAAGACACGATAGTTTTGACTAACTACAGTGAATTACAGGCTCCACCATCACCGTCCTGTCTGTGAACTCGTGTTACGTGGCTCGCGACTCCTGATGGTTCATCTCCTACTCCCTCTCCTGCTGTTCATATTTTTCCTCTTTGAATTTGTGCAGTGACCACAGATTTGATACTCCAACCCCTGGTTCTCAATGAAAGCCTCATTATTTAGGTGTCAGCTGTGAGTCAGTGGGCAGCAATCTCACCTGAGTCAGAAGGTTGTGGGTTCAAGCCCCACTCCAATGACTTGGGCACATAATCTCGGCTGACACTCCAGTGCAGTACTGAGTGAGTGCTGCATTGTCAGAGGGGTTGTTTTTTGGATAAGACGCTAAACCTGCTCTCTCAGGCAGATGTAAAAGATCCTACGACATTATTTTGAAGAGAGGCAGGTGTGTTCTCCCCAGTGTCCTAGCCGATAATTATCCCTCAACCAACATCACTAAAAAACTGATCATTTGGTCATCATCACATTGCTGTTTGTGGAATTTTGCTGAGTGCAAATTGGCTGCCACATTTCCTACATTACCACAGTGACTACACTTCAAGAGCAGTACTTCATTGGCTGCAAAGCATTTTTGGACATCCTGGGTCATGAAAGGCGCTATATAAATGCAGTTTCATTTTGCTGTTTTGTCAATTCTGACAGTTCCTCCAGTGAGTGCAAATGATTAAATTCTCAGCAAATTCCCCGCTAATGACCCATTATCAAGGGCTTAGCAAACTAACCAAAGCTTCAGTGCCCAGTCTTTGTGTTAATAAGCGGCTGTCAGGAAAGATTGAGCAGGCTGGGGCTCCTTTCTCTGGAAAAGAGACTTAGTGGAGACCTGATAGAGGTCTTTAAAATTAAGAAGTGGTTCATTAGGGTATTTGTAGAGAAACTCTTTCCTTCTGTGGGCGAGTCCAGAACTAGAAGGCATCAATATAAGATAGCCACTAACAGACCAAATAAAGAATTTAGGAAGAATGTCCTTACACAAAGTGTGGTGAGAGCGTGGAACTCGCTGCCACATGGAATGGTTGAAGCAGAGAATGTTGATGCATTTAAGGGGTGGCTTGATGCATACATGGGGAGAAGGGAATAGAGGGATATGGGGGCGGGCTGGGAAGAGTTAATAAGAGTGGGAGGAGGCTCATATGGAGTATAAACACTGGCCTCGACCAGTTGGGTCAAATGACATTTTGCGTGCTGTAAATTCTGTATAATTCTTTGTTGTTATTGACAAACAGGAATAATTTTGTGAGACCACTTGCTCTAATGTACAAAACTAATAACTGACAATGCTCGATTAACACATGTGCTATCTCTAATGCATGGTGGATATTTGTCCCCAAGATTTTGACTACATTAACAGATTGTCTTTCTTTCATTAAAAAAAGGCATCCTGAAGTATTCTGAAGCTTCTTGCTTGCAGCAATCTGTTAAGTGCACAAATTGCCACTATCAGCCATCACATCCAGAATTGGCAAAGGGGTATTTCCAATTATTTTCCTGCTAGAGTCTCGATTTATTGGGCCTGTCAGTTCGAAGGACTAACATGGTCCCTGGTGTTTGCAATGGAACGGCATGCAATAAAATCCCTAATCAGTCAGGAGCCCAGCTAATAAATACACTTTAATTAACGCGATAGCTTAATGTAATATACATTGAACTCCCAGTAAATGTCCCAATGGACCAGGGATTGATGCTAGCAAATGGCAAGATGACGTTTTAATATTTCACTTTGTCTCTGTGCCTGATAGGATGCTGCTTCTAATCATTGCCCTTGTTAAAGTCTTGGGGGCAATAGAGATACATATTCACATATTTCCAGCAAAACTCCAATCAATTGTTGCATGCGGGAGGGACAAGGTCACCTGCTCGTCCTCCTACCCCTTGCCCCCATTCCCTCCGAATTGAGTAACTGTGTCCTGAACCATGACTTGCTCACAGACACAGATTAAAGAAAGAAAAAAAGAAATAACTTGCATTTATGTAGCACATCACAAAACGATTTATGTATAATGAGTGGCTTCGAAGTACCAACACTGTTATGTGGGTGATGTGGCAGCCATTTTGCACAGCAAAGTCCCACAGGCAGTGCTGAGATATATGAATGGTTCATCTATTGTTTTTTTTAAATTTGTTTATGGGATGTGGGCGTTGCTGGCAAGGCCAGCATTTATTGCCCATCCCTAATTGCCCTTGAGAAGGTGGTGGTGAGCTGCCTTCTTGAGCCGCTGCAGTCCGTGTGGTGAAGGTACTTCCACAGTGCTGTTATGGAGGGAGTTCCAGGATTTTGACCCAGTGACAATGAAGGATCGGCGATATACTTCTAAGTCAGGATGGTGTGTGACTTGGAGGGGAACTTGGAGGTGGTGGCATTCCCATGCGCCTGCTGCCTTTGTCCTTCTAGGTGGCAGAGGTCGCGGGTTTGGGAGGTGCTGCCAAAGAAACCTTGGTGAGTTGCTGCAGTGCATCTTGTAGATGGTACACACTTCAGCCACGGTACGCTGGTGGTGGAGGGAGTGAATGTTTAAGGTGGTGGATGGGGTGCTAATCAAGCGGGCTGCTTTGTCTTGGATGGTGTCAAGCTTCTTGAGTGTTGTTGGAGCTGCACTCATCCAGGCAAGTGGAGAGTATTCCATCACACTCCTGACTTGTGCCTTGTAGATGGTAGAAAGGCTTTGGGGAGTATTTATGTGGCTGGTCCTGTTAAGTTTCTGGCCAATGGTGATCCCCCAGGATGTTGATGGTGGCAGATTCGGTGATGGTAATGCTATTGAATGTCAAGGGGTGGTGGTTAGACTCTCGCTTGTTGGAGATAGCCATTGCCTGGTGCTTCTATGGTGCAAATGTTACCTGCCACTGATCAGTTGTTGGTGGTGCTCCTTGCAGGAGGAATGTTGACCAAGATGAAGGGAACACTCCTTGCTCGCCATCAAATAGTATGACAAGACCTTTAACATTCACCTGAACATTGGTTCGTGTCTCATCAGTTTTATTAATTGGTAATAAAAACAAAAGGAAAGCAGTGATTATTTATCTGCAAGTCCCAGTTAAATATCCCCTCCCTCCCATACACTGCACCTCCCATAAGGACACACAGCTACCATCCAACTAATCTCCCGCAGCTCCACTCCACACATAAACTCCACCTCTATATACATCTCTCCAGTGTACATACATATCCCCTACATACGTGCATATGCATCAAGTAAAAGGGAACGATTCATGCCTGTCTCACACTGTACAACCCATGTGTATCTCAGTGTCAGCTCCTGTACATGTCCAATGCACAATGGGTAAAAGGGAACAATTCACTCCCATCAAGTACTGTTATGGCTCGTATGTGCCTCAGTGTCAGCTCCTGTACACGTACAGCACACACTGGGTAAAAGAGAACGATTCATTCCCATCTGATACTGTACAACCCTTATGTGCCTCAGTGTCAGCTCCTGTACATGCACCGTACACACTGGGTAAAAAGGAATAATTCACTCCCGTCCGGTAATGTACAGATCGTTTGTGTATCATGAAATTGAGCTCTCCCAGCCAATGATTTTTCATCCATTCATTTTAACTGTTGGAATACCATGGGCTGCTGTTACCCTGTTTTGTGGTCATTTCGCTCCCAGCATGTGCTGGGACTGCAGAGTGAAACTTGTAATTCCAGTTGCTTGTTCTGAGAGTAGGGTTAATATTTTTGTAAAGTCGCACAGATACGGGTAACTGTTTGCTTCTGCTGGTTAGATATTATTGTTCTCAATGTGTCTGAAAACTGAAATGTTCTCAACAGCAGTGTTTGGGCATGGGTCAGTGCCAACTATTGCCCATGATGCTATGCCCATGATGTGGGTATGACACTTTGGGCATGATTTTCATTGGGCCGTGGAGGCGGGATTGGAGGCGTGTGGGGGGTTAAAATCTCGAAATCGGGGGGGCACCCATCCCGCCCCCAACCCGCCTCCATGCCAGTTTCAAAGGAGGCGGATACCCGACCTGTGCTGGGACCAGCCTCCCCGAGGCGGGAAGGGGATCAGTGCAGATTAACTGCCTGTTAACAGGCAGTTTTTAGCCTAATCCCTATTTTTATTGCTGAAGTGTGGGATTCCCGATGGCTCCAAACCACGCCAAGTTAGCGAGGCGGGACATCGGGCTGAAGGGCTTGGAGGGTTCGAGATGTCCGGTGTTCAGGTGAGTGATCGGTGCATGAGTGCAGAGGTAAGTGTTTTTGGTTTGTGTAAAGTGTTTAAAGAAGTTTTACTTACATTTACTTACCTTTACAGCCTTCCTTCCTTCAGGTCTCGGGAGTCTCTCATCTCACCAGCACAGGAAGCAGAATGGCCGCGAGCTGTCAAAAGTTGCAGCATTCAGCTTTCTGTTCTGGAGAGATCTCTAAATCAGCCTGAGAGGAAGGAATTAACTTGGAGTACAGATTGTCAGTGTTTGACAGCTTCAAACAGCTGTTAAACGCTGATATTTCATCTGTCAAAAGCTTTTGACAGATGAAATGTCAATCTGTGACATCACCTGTTGCCGGGTGGCCCTTAATTGGCCTGCTGAGCCCGCTGGGTGGGCTCAACAAGGTCAATCAAGTGAAAATCGCGTGGGTTGACTGTTGTGTCCATGTATAATAAGACACAGACTGCGGAGAACGGTACAACAGGTGTTTACTCAACGTGGCTCACAGTGGAACTGATCTGTACAGATTACTATTCAGGGCTATATACAGGTGTGGTCACTGCCGGTACTGCAGTATACATGAGCTGTAAAAGATAGTTCCCCACTTAAAGGTATATACATTACAATTCCTCCCCTTTTAGATTAACAGTACCGTAACACTCATTTAACAATTAAATATCAAACTAATTACAATTGACACTTTTAACATGCAACATTAGCTGAAAATAGTCTATTTATATATTCAGTCTTTGGGGAGGCTTCCTGATCCTTTCTGGATAGCGCCTTTCCCGAGTGTCTTGCTCTTGGTGCGGAGGCGATTCTGGCCCCCTGTCGTCGGTTGGTTCATCAGCTTCCGATGCTACTGTTTCTGGGGTAGATGCGACCTGTACGTCGGGTTCCTCACCAGGAACGTATGGGCGAGGCATGGGGTTGACTTGTTCCTGTGACTCTAGGATCTGATCAGCATGGCGTCTCGCGATGCTCTCCCCAACGTCCACTGTGTACATTAATGGGCCCTGCCGTGTGCATATCGCTCCTGGCTGCCATTTTTCTGTTCGGTAGTCGCGGGCCAAGACTGGTTGCCCTACATTGAAGCTCCTTGTTGGCTTCTCATGGATGTGCTGGAATTGCTTACTCTCAACATCTCTTCGTACGTTTGGTCTGAGCAAATCCAGGCGAGATCTTAACCTTCGGTTAAAGAACATCATGGCTGGGGCCTGGTTGGTGACTACATGTGTTGCATTCCGGTAGGCGAACAGGAAATTGTCCACCTTGTGCTGCAGCGGAATGTTGTCATTGTACATAGCCTTTATTGCCTTCTTAAAGGTTTGTACGAACCTCTCAGCCAATCCATTTGTGGCTGGATGATACGGGGCAGATGTGCAATGCCTTACCCCATTCTTTTTCAAGAACCTCCGGAACTCTTCGGACACAAACTGTGTTCCGTTGTCGGAGCAAATCTGTTCTGGCAAGCCATTCCTGGCAAAAATGGTCCGTAGGACTGCAATAGTTTTCTCCGTGGTGGTGGAGGACATTTTGATGACCTCAGGCCATTTCGAGTGCGCATCCACGGCTATTAAAAACATTGAGTCCATGAATGGACCAGCAAAATCAATATGCACCCATTGCCATGGAGATGAGGGCCACTCCCATGGGTGTAGAGGGGCCTGTGGTGGTGCATTTTGGACTTTCTGGCATCCTGAGCAGCTCTTGGTCAGGTCCTCGATTTGTTTATCGATTCCCAGCCACATAAGCCCTGGCTAGGCTTTTCATTTTTACCCCTCCCAGATGACCCTCATGAAGCTCATTGAGCACTCTATCCCTTAACTTGGGCGGAATTACCACTCGGGATCCACACATCAAGGTCCCCCGGCACACTGACAGCTGTTCTCTCCTTGTCGAGAATGCTGGCAACAGTGAGTCGCCATGTGCTGGCCATCCCTTCACCGTCAAATCATATACCCGAGACAGTGTCGGGTCATTTCGGGTTTCCTTTTCGATACAAGCGTTCATTATCGGTAGGTATTCAACTATAGTCGAATGGAATATTTCGACAGGATCCACTGCTGGTGCTTCCTCCGCAGTAGGCACTGGCAGGCGTGATAGCCCATCAACATTTCCATGCTGTTTCGTGCCATTATATTCAATCTCATAGTGGTGCGCCCCTAGAAAAAGTGACCATCTTTGTAGTCGTTGCGCAGTCATCACCGGAACGCACTTCTTCGGATTAAAAATGGAGACAAGAGGCTGGTGATCAGTCAGCAAGGTGAATTTCTGCCCGTGCAGATAGTGATTGAACTTTTTCACTCCCCACACTAGGCTGAGGGCCTCCCTGTCAATCTGGGCGTAGTTACGCTCGGCTGAGGTTAGTGATCGTGACGCAAAGGCTATTGGTCTCTCTGAGCCGTCCGAGAATTTGTGCGACAGCACCGCTCCAATGCCGTAGGGTGACGCATCACATGCCAACCGAATTGGTAATGCTGGGTTGTAATGGGCCAATACCTCTTTCGATGTGATTAGTGTTTTGCTCTTCTGGAAAGCTCGTCTACATTCGCCACAGTTTGGGTGGAGGTAAGGAATAATAAGGGGAAAAAACACTAGTGGGTGTAGTCTATAGGCCTCCGAACAGTGGCAACTCTGTTGGATGGAGTACCAATCAGGAAATAGTTGAGGCTTGTAATAAGGGAACATCTATAATTATGAGGGATTTTAACTATCATATTAATTGGACAAATCAAATTGGGCAGGGCTGCCTTGAGGATGAGTTCATTGAGTGTATTAGGGATGGGTTTCTTGAGCAGTATGTAACTGAACCAACCAGGAGGCAAGCAACCTTAGATCTGGTCCTGTGTAACGAGACAGGATTAATTAAAAATGTCCTAGTAAAGGATCCCCTTGGAATGAGTGACCATAACATGGTTGAATTCCATATTCAATTAGCGGGTGAGAAGGTTGGATCTCAAACAAGCGTGCTAAGCTTGAATAAAGGGGACTATGAAGGTATGAGAGCGGAATTGAGTAGAGTGGATTGGGAAAATAGATTAAAGGGTAAGACGATACATGATCAGTGGTGTACATTTAAGGAGTTATTTTACAACTTCCAAAAAATATATATTCCACTGAGAAGAAAAGGGTGTAAAAGAAAAGACAGCCATCCGTGGCTAAGTAAAGAAATTAAGGATAGTATTCGACTAAAAACAAGGGCATATAAGGTAGCCAAATCTACTGGGAGGATAGAGGATTGGGAAAACTTTAAAAGACAGCTAAAAATAACAAAAAAGATTGATTAAGAAAGGGAAGATAGATTATGAAAGTAAATTAGCAAAAAATATAAAAACAGATGGTAAGAGTTTTTATAGATATATAAAAAGAAAAAGGGTGGCTAAAGTAAATGTTGGTCCCTTAGAGGATGAGACCGGGAAATTAATGGTGGGAAATATGGAGATGGCAAAAACACTGAATGAATATTTTGTATCAGTCTTTACAGTAGAAGACACTAAGAATATCCCAACACTGGACAAACAGGGGGTTATAGTATAGTGGGGGAGGAGCTAAACACGATCAAAATCACTAAGGAAGTGGTACTCGGTAAAATAATGGGACTCAAGGCGGATAAATCACCTGGACCTGATGGCTTACATCCTAGGGTCTTGAGGGAAGTGGCGGTAGGGATTGTGGATGCATTGGTAATAATTTTCCAAAACTCCCTGGACTCAGCAAAGGTCCCGGCAGACTGGAAAACTGCTAATGTAATGCCCTTATTTAAAAAGGGCAGTAGACAGAAGGCTGGAAACTATAGACCGGTTAGCCTAACATCTGTGGTAGGTAAAATATTGGAGTCCATTATTAAGGAGACAGTAACAGGACATTTGGATAATCATAATTTAATAGGACAAAGTCAGCATGGTTTTATGAAGGGGAAGTCATGTTTGACAAATTTGCTGGAGTTCTTTGAGGAAGTAACATATAGGGTGGATAAAGGGGAACCAGTGGACGTAGTGTATTTAGACTTCCAAAAGGCATTTGACAAGGTGCCACACAGAAGATTATTGCTTAAGATAAAAAATCACGGGATTGGGGGTAATATTCTGGCATGGATAGAGGATTGGCTATCTAACAGAAGGCAGAGAGTTGGGATAAATGGTTCATTCTCAGACTGGCAATCAGTAACTAGTGGTGTTCCGCAGGGGTCAGTGCTGGGTCCCCAACTCTTTACAATCTATATTAACGATTTGGAGGAGGGGACCGAGTGTAACATATCAAAGTTTGCAGATGATACTAAGATGGGAGGGAAAGTAGTGAGTGAGGAGGACATAAAAAACCTGCAAGGGGACATAGACAGGCTAAGTAAGTGGGCAGAGATTTGGCAGATGGAATACAATACTGGAAAGTGTGAGGTTATGCACTTTGGCAGGAAAAATCGTAGAGCAAGTTATTATCTTAATGGCAAGAAACTGGAAAGTACTGAAGTACAAAGGGATCTGGGGGTCCTGGTGCACGAAACTCAAAAGGTTAGTATGCAGGTGCAGCAAGTGATTAAGAAGGCCAATGGAATGTTGGCTTTCATTGCTAGGGGGATAGAATATAAAAATAGGGAGGTATTGCTTCAGTTGTACAAGGTATTGGTGAGACCGCACCTGGAATACTGCGTACAGTTTTGGTGTCCATACTTAAGAAAGGACATACTTGCTCTCGAGTCAGTACAAAGAAGGTTCACTCGGTTAATCCCGGGGTTGAGGGGATGGACATATGAGGAGAGGTTGAGTAGATTGGGACTCTACTCATTGGAGTTCAGAAGAATGAGAGGCGATCTTATTGAAACATATAAGATTGTGAAGGGGTTGGATCGGGTGGATGCGGGGAGGATATTCCCGATGATGGGTGAAACTAGAACTAGGGGGCATAGTCTTAGAATAAGGGGCTGCTCTTTCAAAACTGAGATGAGGAGGAACTACTTCACTCAGAGGGTGGTAGGTCCATGGAATATGCTGCCCCAAAAAGCTGTAGAAGCTACATCATTACATAAATTTAAAACAGAAATAGACAGTTTCCTAGAAGTAAAGGGAATTAAGGGTTATGGGGAGCGGGCAGGAATTTGGACATGAGTCTAGGTTCGGATTGGTTATGGCCCTGTGGGTAGCGGAGCGGGCCCAAGGGCCGTGTAGCCTGATCCTGCTCCTCTTTCGTGTGTCTAATTCTGTTAGATTCAGGAGATGGTTCTGTGATAGTGGATTGGCGGTTAGGATCAGATCAGCCATGATCTTATTGAATGGCGGAGCAGGCTCGAGGGGCCGATTGGCCTACTCCTGCTCCTATTTCTTATGTTCTTATGTTCTTATGTCACTCCACTTCCATGGCACCCCAGTTTGCAGTAGGGTGTTCAGTGGGTGTAGTATTGTAGACAAATTTGGCAAGAACTTATGGTAGTAGTTTACCAGCCCGAGGAACGACCTCAGTTGTGACACATTTTCCGGTGCTGGAGCCTTGACTACTGCCTCAATCTTCTCTGGGGACTTATGTAACCCCTCTTTATCGATAACGTGGCCACAATACGAGATCTGTTTTCTAAAAAACTCGCATTTGGGGCGGTTAGCTCGGAGCCCATATTCCCACAATCTAAGTCAGCACCTGCTCCAGGTTGGCAAGGTGATCACTGTCATTTTCGCCCGTGACCAGGATGTCATCCAAATAACACTGGGTCCCTGGGATTCCATGCAGGACTTGTTCCATTGCCCTCTGCCAAGTAGCCGGAGCTGATGCTACCCCGAATACCAGCCGGTTGTATTGGTAGAGACCTTTATGTGTGTTGATTGTGAGGTATTTTTTTGATGCTTCTTCTACCTCCATTTGCAGATACGCCTGAGCCAGATCAATCTTAGTGAAGCGTTTCCTTCCAGATAGCGAGACGAAAATATCTTCAATCCGCGGAAGTGGATATTGTACGGTGTGAAGGACCGGGTTCACTGTTACCTTAAAGTCCCTACAGATGCGAAACTTCCTTGGTTCCCCAGGTGTGCTGCTCAACGACTTTTTCATCACAGAGACGATGGGTGTAGCCCACTCGCTCCAGTCTACCTTGGACAGTACACCTGAATGTTCCAGACTCTCCAGCTCTGCTTCGACGGCTGGGCGGATCGCATAAGGTACTGGTCTGGCCTTAAAAAATTTTGGCCTTGCGTTTTCTTCAATTTTAATCGTCGCTGTCATGCCTTTTAGTGTTCCGAGTCCTCGCTGGAACACTTCTTTCGCGTCAGTTAGGATCTTTCACAGTCGCCCAGGTGTGACGTCGTCATCCTTTTTGTCAGCCACAGTCAGTGCCTGTATGGAATGCCAATCCAGTTGTATTTTCCGGATCCGTTCACGTCCCAGTAATGGTGGTCTTCCATTTTGCAATACATACAGGTCTAGTTTTGGTGTTTCCTTACCGTTATATATAACGGTCACCCTTATTTTTCCTTTGGGGTAGACTTTTTGCCCCGTGTACGTCTTCAAAATAATTTTTGTGTCTCTCAAGGGTATGTGTGAGAATAGCCGCTCATAGTCCCTTCGGTTTATGACTGTTAGGGCTGATCCTGTGTCCAATTCCATCTTTACCTGGACTCCTGCTATGACCCAAATGGTTCGGTGATCCTCCGCTGTGATCACATTATGTAGTTTCAGACAACTCAGTTCCCTGCTTTCGGAGTCGTTATCACTCTTTTGTTCGTCTGAACTATTCTCCGTCATCTTATGTACCTTCTTGTACTTTTCTTTGATAGGTTTCTTATTGCTGGTTTTCTTTCCCGACCTGCAAACTTGTGCTATGTGTCCTACTTTTCCACACTGTCTGCACACTATGTCTTTGAACCAGCAATCATTCTGGTCGTGTGTTGTTCTGCTGCAGCGATAGCACTTCTCTGTTCCATATGACATTTCATTTGTGCCATATTCTTGTGGTTTCTGTTGTATCTCTGCAGCGCCCCGTGCTGCTGCTTCATATGATACCGCAATGCTGAAAGCCTTTTCCAGCGTAAGGTCCTTTTCAGATAAAAGCCGTTTCTGGGTTCCTTCACTTTGAAGCCCACACACAAACTTGTCCCTTAAGGTATCTGCCAGTCCCGCTCCAAACTGGCAGTGTTTCGATAGTTTGCGCAGTTCTGTTAAATAATCAGCATTGCTTTCATCCTTATGCTGGTTCTGTTTGTGAAACTTGAATCTGCTATTAGCAGCGGTGTGGGGTTTAAATGTTCCTTTAGTATCATTACTATGTCTTCAAAACTCTTTTCCATTGGCTTCGTTGGGGTTACGAGATTTCGTAATAAACCGTATGTCTTTGCACCCAATAAATTTAACAATACCGACGCTTTGTGTCATCTGACACCTCATTTGCCTTGCAGTACACCTCTATTCGTTCGACATATGTCGTCCAATCTTCGACTTCACTGTCAAATGCGGTAATACTGCCACTCTTCGGCATTTTGGGTGTGGTTTAAAATGGCGTCTCCCAATGGCTTAAAATGGCGTCTCCCGCGCTTTCCTTCCTCCCCCGCTGCTGCCAACACTGCTCCCGGCGGTTCTCGTAGCAATGGCAGCGCCCTGTAGGTTTCGCGTGCTTCTCCTGCGCTGCTGCCAACGCCATTCTCGGCAGTCCTCATGGCAATGGCGGCGCCTCGCGGGTTTCTGCACGTCTCTCTCTCCCTCTCTCCGACGCTACTCAGCCCCTGAACACCGGCTGCGCCCTGTGCGCTCTGCCCTCTCTCTCTCTCCCCCGTCGACGCTGCTCAGCCCTTTGCTGTGCCGCTCGGTCGGGCTCTAGCCCGCCGCTGTCCGGGAAGGGTCTGCGCACTACCTGTTGCCAGCCCGTTTCGCTGGACCAGCGGGACTGGAAAGCCAAGCCTGGCTCTCAACAGCCTCCCCCGCAATTCTCGAGTCTCTGCTGGATGACTGGGCGGTTGCCCGTGGTCGACGCCCAAGTCTCTGGCCTTGACCTCCAATCCACTGATCTCCAGGAACGAATCCCCGGGAGGTGATGCAGAGTTGCAGGTAGGTTTGAACTTGCCTCGTCGTCAATGTTGTGTCCGTGTATAATGAGACACAGACTGCGGAGAACGGTACAACAGGTGTTTACTCAACATGGCTCACAGTGGAACTGATCTGTACAGATTACTACTCAGGGCTATATACAGGTGTGGTCACTGCCAGTACTGCAGTATACATGAGCTGTAAATGATAGTTCCCCACAACTCGATGGAGGCGGGACTACAACCCCGGAAGTTGTAGTCCTGCCTCCTACACGCCTCCTCAATCAAAATCCAGCCTAATGTTTGAAGGCAGTTTTAGAAATAATTGAAGTTGTTGCTGGGACTTGTGTTCCAGGGAGGTCTGGGATCATATCTGCCCAAGAAAATGAATTTTGATGCTTTTCTTGGGACATTTGCCAGCATAATGGATTAGACATTAAATGGCTGATTTCCCAAATGAGCACTCCCAGGGATGAGACTCACCTGCTGGGAGCTTCCAGCACAGAGACTCACCTGCTGGGAGCTTCCAGCACAGAGACTCACCTGCTGGGATCTTCCAGCACAGAGACTCACCTGCTGGGAGTTTCCAGCACAGAGACTCACCTGCTGGGAGTTTCCAGCAATGAGACTCACCTGCTGGGAGTTTCCAGCACAGAGACTCACCTGCTGGGAGCTTCCAGCACAGAGACTCACCTGCTGGGAGTTTCCAGCACAGAGACTCACCTGCTGGGAGTTTCCAGCACAGAGACCCACCTGCTGGGAGTTTCCAGCACAGAGACTCACCTATTGGGAGCTTCCAGCACAGACACTCACCTGCTGGAAGCTTCCAGCACAGAGACTCACCTGCTGAGAGCTTCCAGCACAGACACTCACCTGCTGGGAGCTTCCAGCACAGAGACTCACCTGTTGGGAGCTTCCAGCACAGAGACTCACCGGCAAAAGAGCCCGGCACTCAAGAGAAGTGCTGGGCTCACAGAGTGCCGCCGGCACTCCGCAGGGGGGCGCTAGTCAGGAGGTCAGGGACGGAGACGGCAACGGGGGCAGGTGCTGGAAGGCGGCCAGCAACAAAAATGACCGCCCAGCAGGTCGCCTTTAATTAGCGCCGCCCCGACTGCAGGTAGGCCCCCCTGACCTCATTGGGCATAGCGTCTGGCGTTAAGTCAGGGGGCGCTACCGAAGATTGCGGCCTGGGCGCGAGCGGGGCGCTGCGCACGCCGATGACATCATCGCCAGCGGCGCAGCACCACAGGGCACTAATGGTTACTGCCGCCGCTAACTTCCTGCTGAATTTTGCAGGAGGTGTTGGCGGCGCCGCATCTGGGCGCTAGTTGCTTTGCGCCCCATTAACACCCTCTTAAGGAGGAGCAAAGCAACCAAATTTTTAGGCCTTAAAGCTAAAAGCACTATATCTGAATGTGGAAAGCATTCACAACAAAATAAATGAATAAATAGCACAGATAGAAATAAATGGGTTCGATCTAATAGCTATTATGGAGATGTGGGTGCAGAGTGACCAAGGTTGGGAACTAAATATTCCAGGATCCTTGGCTTTTAGAAGAGATATGCAAAATGGAAAAGGAGAGAGATAGCCCAGATAATAAAGGATGGGATGAAGCCAGTAGAGAGAAAGGCCTAGAAATTCAGTATAGCCACGTTTGGGGCGCTACAGCCGGGCGTTCGCTAAATTTTGCGACCGGCGCAAATTAGCGCCACCTTCGCCAATATTCAGTTGCATCGCCCCAAGAGGTTGCTACTGTGGTAAAGCAGGCGATGCACGACTATCATTAGGTGCTAAGCCGGCGATCCGGGGCGCTAACACCGAGGGCGGGCGCAGTGCAGGTGTGGCGAGTTTCTGAATGAAGGCAGACACGCTGGCGCCGGTCAGCTCTTAAAGGGGGAGGGTCGACTTGTTTGGCTGCCATGCCCTGCACACTGCAGCCCTGAAGCAAGGCCTGACCATTGCTGGTTCATCAGTTCAACACCCTGGACCATTGGGGAGCCCGCTATTCTTCCAAATCCCATTGCACGCTCTTGCTGCTTGTCCAACGTCATGGGGAAGGAGATGTACTGACGTCTCCTTCTGAAAAGGCATCGGTCACCTGGCGGATGCAGCAATGTACCGCGAACTGGGAGATGTTGGCAATGTCCCCAGTAGCGGATTGGAAGGAGCCAGTGGCATAGAAGTTGAGAGCCATCGTCACCTTCACTGCCACCGACAGAGACATCCTGCTCCTCAGCTGTGGCTGCAGATCTCTGCAAAGCAGGTGGCAGATCTCAGTGACCATCTCCCTTCTGAATCGCAGCCTCCGAACACACTGCTCCTCAGACATGTTCAGATATGAGAACTGCTGGCGGTATACCCTGGGTGGGTAAGGCCTCCTGTGCCGACGCCTGTTCGCCCTTCTCCGTCTTGCCATGACTGGCACTCTCTCACGGCGTCTCTGAGCCATTTGAATGCAATGCAGTAAGCCAACGTCTCCACCCATTGCAGCCCCCATTAGATGTATCGAATCAATGCTATGGCACTGAAAGTTAAATCCAAGTGCAAAGCTCTGGCCTGAAGCCACAAGTACCTGTGCGATTGTTCAGCCAAACCAGAAAGCTCTCTCCCTTTGTCTCTCTCCAAATATCCGTCTCTCACAAAGAAGGAGTGGAGCAAAATGGCTGCCATTTATACTGCAGGAGGAGTCCCCTTTAATTAGCACCTACCGCACCCCGCAGCGACTTGGAACCATTCCCCTCTACCAGTCGCGGGGGGCGCCAGGCGCACAATAGGCCGGCGCAACTGAATTTCCAGTTCGGGGCGCACAAAGGGCGTTGCACCATGAAATGACGTCAGGATCTGCACGCGCAGCTGAGCGCGTGCTACGGTTTTGCGCAACGCTAAATCTTAACTGAATTTCGCGAGAGGTGCAGATCGCGCCGTGCCCGGGCGCTAGCTGCTTAGCGCCCCACTTCTCCTCCTCCTAAGGCGCTAGTGGCTGGCGCAAACAACTGAATTTCTAGGCCAAAGGATCTTAGCTCAGAAAATGAGGATGTAGAATCAGTTTGGGTGAAGCTAAGATACAACAAGGGGCAGAAAACACTGGTGGGAATTGTTTATAAATGTAGTTGTAGTGTCAGGCAGACTATAAATCAGGAAATTAGAGGTGCATGTAACAAGGGTAATACAGTAATTATGGGTTGTTTAATCTTCATATAGACTGGGCAAACCAATTTTGCAGTAATAGTGCGGGGGACGAGTTCATGGAATGTATTCAAGACAGTTTTCTGGATCAGAACCAACTAGGGAACAGATTATTTTATATCTAGTATTGCGCAATGAGAAAGGGTTAATTAATAACCTTGTAGTAAAGGAGCCTCTGGTGAAGAGTGATCATAATTTGATAGAATTATATATTGAGTTTGAGAGTGATTTAGTTAAGTCCTAAATTAGGGCCTTAAATCTGAACAAAGCAAACTGGGTAGGTATGAGGGGCGAGTTGGCTAAGGTAGATTGGGAAACTAGATTAAAACATATTAACTGTATATAAGCAATGGCAAACATTTAAAGAATTAATTAATGATTCGCAATGAATATATATTCCCTTAAGGAATAAAATCCCCATGGGAAAAGTAGTCCAACCGTGGCTAACAAGAGAAGTTAAAGATAGTATTAGATTCAAGGAAGAGGCTTATAATGTTGCCAAAAGGAATAGTAAGCCTGAGGATTGGGAGGATTTTAGAATTCAGCAAAGGATGACCAAGAAATTAATAAAGAAAGAGAAAAGAGAATATGAGAGTAAACTAGCAAGAGACATAAAAACAGATTGTAAAAGCTTCTATAGGTATGTAAAGAGGGAGAGATTAGCAAAAGTAAACATGGATCCCTTAGAGGCAGAGACAGGATAAATTATAATGGGGAATAAGGAAATGGCAGAGACATTAATATACTTTGCATTGGTCTTCACAGTAGAAGACACAAAAAAATTCCAGAAATAGTGGGGAACCAAGCATCTAGTGAGAATGAGGAATTTAAAGAAATTAGTATCAGTAAAGAAATAGTACTGGAGAAATTAATAGGCCTAAAAGTCGACAAATCCCCTGGACCTGATGGCCTACATCCTAGGGTTTTAAGAGTTGGCTACAAAGAGAGTGGATGCCTTGGTTTTGATCTTCCAGAATTCCCTAGATTTTAGAACAGTCCCCGTGGATTGGAAGGTAGGAAACATAATCCTGCTATGCAAGAAAGGAGGGAGAGAGAAAACATGGAACTGTAGGCCAGTTAGCCTGATATCAGTAGTAGGGAAAATGCTAGAATCTATTTTTAAGGATGTGGTAACAGTGCACTTAGAAAATAATAATATGATTAGGCAGAGTCAACATGGATTTATGAAAGGGAAATCATGTTTGACAAATCCATTAGAGATTTTTGAGGTTGTAACTAGCAGAATAGATAAGGGGGAACCAGTGGATGCAATTTATTTGGATTTTCATAAAAGCATTCGATAAGGTGCCGCACAAGAGGTTATTATGCAAAATTAGGGCTCATGGGATTGGGAGTAATTTATTAGCATGGATTGAGGATTGGTTAACGGACAGAAAACAGAGAGTAGGAATAAACGGATCAGTTTCGGGTTGGCAGGCTGTAACTAGTAGGGTGTCGCAAGGATCAGTGCTTGGGCCTCAGCTATTCACAATCTACATCAATGACTTAGATGAGGGGACCGAGAGTAACGTATCCGATTTTGCTGATGAATCAAAGCTAGGTGGGAAAGTTAGAAGTGAGGAGGACACAAAGGGACTGCAAAGAAAGAAAGACTTTCATTTATATAGCGCTTTTCATGACCACTGGACATCCCAAAGCACTTTACAGCCAATGAAGTACTTTTTGAAGTGTAGTCACTGACCATGATACGATAGCAACCCGTGCCTGTTCAGAGCACTGAAGTAAGCACGTAAAATTTATGCTGCCTGCTGATTAGCATGATTACAGAGTTCAGCTGAGCACTGAGCGTGCTGCTGAGTGGCTGAATGCTCAGCTGGGGGCCCAAGCTCGTGTGACGCTAGCTCCAATTAAAGCTCACCTGCACTTCTTAAAGGCAGTCTGCACCTCTTAAAGGGGAGGTGCCTTCTGCCTGCAACAGGTGCCAGAATTGCTTGTGGAGGGCTACTGTCATGAACAAGAAGACTGAGTAATGGTTCAACAGGCCAGAGAAAGGGCTCCAACATTCTCAGATGCAGCACTGGAGGCCTTGGTTCAGGAGGTCAAAACCAGGAGAGAGATCCACTTTCCACAGGGGGCCAGGAGGTCCTCCAAGCAACAGAAAAGACAGTGGGAGCAGATAGCCAATGTTATTCAATGCCAGCAGTATAGCCGCAAGGACCTGGGCTCAGTGCAGGAAGAAGTTTAATGACCTCACACAAGTGGTCAAGGTCAGTGGATTCATCTTCAAATTCCATATCCCACCATCTGCACCACTAGCCTCACGCACTGCTCAATGCCCCACACCCCTATCACTCACCTACCAACAATCTCTATCAAACACGATTCACACTTAATATTCATAGCTTCACCTCGTCCTCACACACTTACCATTGCTGCAAGCCTCACACCCACATCTCACAGCTTGAACACACAGTCAACTATTCATCCATGACAGGCACATCCCCCAAACACATTGCACCACACTCACTGACACACTTCCCTTTCTCCTTCAGGAAAAGGTGGCACATAACCGGTGCCAGCAGACTTTAACCGGTGGGGGACAGGCTCGCATTCATCACCTCACCCGGTAGGATGAGACGGCGCTGGCCATTTTTGAAAGGGGCATGGCTGAGCCTGTAGCCAGCGGTGGGGCTGAAGGAATGCAAGATGTCGGTATCCTCATACATTATACTCCTTCTCACATCCCACTTCCCCCTCATCCCACAAACTCTTCTGATTTACAATCGGCACAAGGTACAAGCATGCACCTCTTGCTTTCCCCCTCTCCCCTCACCACAACCCCACCCTTGTGCCTTTCTCATTTCCGACACCCAAGAAATCCAGTCTGCCCAGCCATTGGTTGAGCAAGAAGAGGGAGAGGAGAGTGAAGAAGAAGAAACGCCGTCACTCGATTTCACGCTCCCAGCCACAAGCACAGATATTGACACTCCGCGTACTTTAGAGGATCGGTTAGACGCTGGATCTGCACATGGTGAGACATCGGGCATGAGTGACCTGCAGCCAGGCCTGTGGGCTCAGCAGGCCAATTAGGGAGGAAGTCACTGACAGAGCACGTCAACACCAGACGTGCTATCTGTCAAGACTTCTTGGAAGAAGAAATGTCAGCGTTTGACAGCCCTGTGAAGCTGTCAAACACTGACATTCTGTGTAGTATGATGAGGCCTTGTGTTCAGGACTCATCAAACCTTTCATCTTTGTCGTTTTCAGATGGATGTTGGTTTGGAGGATCCAACAGCCAGTTTGTGAAATCGGCAAGGAGGATATCCGGTCTCCCGATCCAGAGAGGATGAAGGATGTAGGATGAAAACAAGAAAAGTGAACATTTTTTACACTTATCACTCACCTTACATATTTACCACTTCACACTTGCACCCATCATTCACCTCTACACCTTACTTACATAAGAACATAAGAAATAGGAGCAGGAGTAGGCCAACCGGCCCCTCGAGCCTGCTACGCCATTCAATAAGATCATGGCTGATCTGATCCTAACCGCCAATCTACTATCACAGAACTATCTCCTAAATCTAACAGAATTAGACACATGAAATAGGAGCAGGATCAGGCTACACAGCCCCTGGGCCCGCTCCGCTACCCACAGGGCCATGACCGATCCGAACCTAGACTCATGTCCAAATTCCTGCCCGCTCCCCGTAACCCTTAATTCCCTTTACTTCTAGGAAACTGTCTATTTCTGTTTTAAATTTATGTAATGATATAGCTTCTACAGCTTTTTGGGGCAGCATATTCCATGGACCTACCACCCTCTGAGTGAAGTAGTTCCTCCTCATCTCAGTTTTGAAAGAGCAGCCCCTTATTCTAAGACTATGCCCCCTAGTTCTAGTTTCACCCATCATCGGGAACATCCTCCACGCATCCACCTGATCCAACCCCTTCACAATCTTATATGTTTCAATAAGATCGCCTCTCATTCTTCTGAACTCCAATGAGTAGAGTCCCAATCTACTCAACCTCTCCTCATATGTCCATCCCCTCATCCCCGGGATTAACCGAGTGAACCTTCTTTGTACTGACTCGAGAGCAAGTATGTCCTTTCTTAAGTATGGACACCAAAACTGTATGCAGTATTCCAGGTGCGATCTCACCAATACCTTGTACAACTGAAGCAATACCTCCCTATTTTTATATTCTATCCCCCTAGCAATGAAAGCCAACATTCCATTGACCTTCTTAATCACTTGCTGCACCTGCATACTAACCTTTTGAGTTTCGTGCACTAGGACCCCCAGATCCCTTTGTACTTCAGTACTTTCCAGTTTCTTGCCATTAAGATAATAACTTGCTCTACGATTTTTCCTGCCAAAGTGCATAACCTCACACTTTCCAGTATTGTATTCCATCTGCCAAATCTCTGCCCATTTACTTAGCCTGTCTATGTCCCCTTGCAGGTTTTTTATGTCCTCCTCACTCACTACTTTCCCTCCCATCTTAGTAACATCTGCAAACTTTGATATGTTACACTCGGTCCCCTCCTCCAAATCGTTAATATAGATTGTAAAGAGTTGGGGACCCAGCACTGACCCCTGCGGAACACCACTAGTTACTGATTGCCAGTCTGAGAATGAACCATTTATCCCAACTCTCTGCCTTCTGTTAGATAGCCAATCCTCTATCCATGCCAGAATATTACCCCCAATCCCGTGATTTTTTATCTTAAGCAATAATCTTTTGTGTGGCACCTTCTCAAATGCCTTTTGGAAGTCTAAATACACTACGTCCACTGGTTCCCCTTTATCCACCCTATATGTTACTTCCTCAAAGAACTCCAGCAAATTTGTCAAACATGACTTCCCCTTCATAAAACCATGCTGACTTTGTCCTATTAAATTATGATTATCCAAATGTCCTGTTACTGTCTCCTTAATAATGGACTCCAACAATTTACCTACCACAGATGTTAGGCTAACCGGTCTATAGTTTCCAGCCTTCTGTCTACTGCCCTTTTTAAATAAGGGTGTTACATTAGCAGTTTTCCAGTCTGCCGGGACCTTTGCTGAGTCCAGGGAGTTTTGGAAAATTATTACCAATGCATCCACAATCCCTACCGCCACTTCCCTCAAGACCCTAGGATGTAAGCCATCAGGTCCAGGTGATTTATCTGCCTTGAGTCCCATTATTTTACCGAGTACCACTTCCTTAGTGATTTTGACCGTGTTTAGCTCCTCCCCCCCATAGCCCCCTGTTTGTCCAGTGTTGGGATATTCTTAGTGTCCTCTACTATAAAGACTGATACAAAATACTCATTCAGTGTTTTTGCCATCTCCATATTTCCCACCATTAATTTCCCGGTCTCATCCTCTAAGGGACCAACATTTACTTTAGCCACCCTTTTTCTTTTTATATAACTATAAAAACTCTTACTATCTGTTTTTATATTTTTTGCTAATTTACTTTCATAATCTATCTTCCCTTTCTTAATCAATCTTTTTGTTATTTTTTGCTGTCTTTTAAAGTTTTCCCAATCCTCTATCCTCCCACTAGATTTGGCTACCTTATATGCCCTTGATTTTAGTCGAATACTATCCTTAATTTCTTTACTTAGCCACGGATGGCTGTCTTTTCTTTTACACCCTTTTCTTTTCAGTGGAATATATTTTTTTTGGAAGTTGTAAAATAACTCCTTAAATGTACACCACTGATCATGTATCGTTTTACCCTTTAATCTATTTTCCCAATCCACTCTACTCAATTTCGCTCTCATACCTTCATAGTCTCCTTTATTCAAGGTGCCTCTGACCGCCGCAGACCTCCTTCACGTCTCCTCCAACCCAGCGGGGGTTCTCTGAGGTCGGGAAGCCTTCACCTGTGAAGGTATAATGGCACTAATCCTTTTTTCTGCCTGTTAACAGGCAATTAAAAGTATTTAATGCCTTTCCCGCCTCCAGGAGACGGGACCTGAAGCAGCACATCTTCCCGCCTCCTGGCAAAAGGGCACGGAGGCAGGATGGGGGCGAGTTTGCCATCCGCCCCCACTTTCTGCTACCTTACCAGCTGTCCCGCCTCCATGCCCGCCTCCTCGGGGCTTGGAAAATCCAGCCCCTTATCTCCCTCAGTCTTTCTTCCCTCCTATAGTCTTTTAAATCTCTAATCAATAGCCTACTTCCTAATTTATTGCATCGTCTCTCAGTCCACCGCTATGGGCCTTGGCTGTTCACCCATCTTGGCCAGCAACATATTAATGCAGACTATGTCCTCAGAAGGATAAACTCGTAAGAACATGCATTTAGATTGGAGGGAGCTGGGTGGTGCCTTGTGAATGAGCTCACTACCCTCCCATTTCTGCCGCTGTAGCCCAGACAGATGAAGATGATGGCCTTCTCTACCAGAGGCCATGATTAAGGCTTGAAAGGAAATTGGCTGAGGCAGCCTCAAATCAATCCAGCTCCCAGCAGACATCAATAGAAAACTGGCGGCATATCTGGCACTGATTGGCAGGGGAGAAAAATTACATTTTCCACAGCATGGGCTGGGAGATAACAGTCTGTTCTTAGATAATTAACCATAATTAGCATCGAACAACCTTCCCAGATTTCAAAGTATGTACCCACATTCCGTCACTTGGAGCACAAAATTATTCTCAAAGGTTTTTGTATCTCTAACTGAGGAAACTGCTTGGTGCTAAAACTCTACTGCAGCCTTTAACAATTTATTTAGCAGCTTCGATGATAAGGCGCATTACAATCCCACTAGTCACCCTCAGTGCTGATCTAATAGTGTAAAAAGGCTGGTTATTGTACTGAGACAGTTCCCCCAGGGCTGATGGGGGCCAGTCTGATTTGTCGGCCTGCTCCCCTTGTAATTGGTTTCCCCTCAGGCCGCTCTTCCAATCAACAAAGAAAAGCTGGGTCATTTCACTTTACAATCTCAGGATTCAGGCTGATGATTCAGTCACACTGATTACAATCCCCAAAGTCCTCTAATACAATTCCAAAAAAATGGAACTTCTACAAATTGGAGAACAGCGGAGCAGTGATCCTCTGAGTGCAGATACACAGATAATGCGCACGTACACAGCAATGTTCCCTCTAAACTGCCTTTGTTGTGCGGGGCCTGTGTATTTCAATCTGCCGTCCCTTTATATTTCTGCAGATGAGCGGTATTTCAAATGGAAAAGCTTGTGAGCGGATTGCGCTGTACCTTGCATGTTACTGCACAGCCTCGCACACGGGCAGCTTAGAGGGAATATTGCTACACAGACACATACACACACATAGACACACAGAGAATTCGCATATACAGAGACACGTACAGACACGTGCACAGACAAATACATACAAAGGCAGACACATGCACAGATACATATACAGACAGACACAAATATACAGACATGCACCACAGACACATACATAGAATACTTACAGACACAAACAGAAACCCACACACACATACTTACACATATGTTCCTGTGCACACAGGCAAATACCCTCACATGTTGACAGAATGATTTAATCTTTGATACCAGATCATTACAAACATCAGTGTTTTATGCTTCTCTATTCAGACACATTATGGGCTGTGTGCGTGCACAGATCTAAGGAGTAACCGTTTGTCTTCATTGGGTGGGTGGGAATCTGGTGGAGTGATCGCCTCACCGCTGTAGAAACTGTCCGAAATTCATTCCATTAAAACCAACAAAATGAAAATTGGGCAGATTATATAACTGGCGGGCAATCCATTCCGCCAGATACTCCCGTGTGTGTGTGAGTGTGTGTCTTTATCTGTGTGAGTGTGTGTGTGTGTCTTTATCTGTGTGAGTGTGTGTGTGTGTCTTTATCTGTGTGCATGTGCGTGTGCGTGTTTTTATCTGTGTGTGTGTGCCTTTGTGTGTGTGTGTGTGTGTCTTTATCTGTGTGTGTGTGTGTGTGTCTTTATCTGTGAGAGTGTGTGTGTGTGTGTGTGTCTTTATCTGTGAGAGTGTGTGTGTGTGTCTTTATCTGTGAGAGTGTGTGTGTGTGTGTCTTTATCTGTGTGTGTGTGTGTGTGTGTGTCTTTATCTGTGAGAGTGTGTGTGTGTCTTTATCTGTGAGAGTGTGTGTGTGTGTGTGTCTTTATCTGTGTGAGTGTGTGTGTGTGTCTTTATCTGTGAGAGTGTGTGTGTGTGTGTGTCTTTATCTGTGAGAGTGTGTGTGTGTGTGTGTGTCTTTATCTGTGTGAGTGTGTGTGTGTGTGTGTGTGTCTTTATCTGTGTGAGTGTGTGTGTCTTTACCTGTGTGTGTGTGTGTGTCTTTGTGTGAGTGTGTGTGTGTGTGTGTGTCTTTATCTGTGTCAGTGTTGTAATGATCAGTAACACGTCATTCTAGAATGGTACACTAGGTGGAGCTGTATGTTCAGTAGTGGGCTACCCACAAGGCAGTAGTCAAGATGGATGCCTGTACACTAGTCCACATGGCTGAATAAATGACTAGCTCAAGCTAGCTGTTCATAATGAAAATGTCTATTTATTTATGAACATAACAAGTGTGTGTGTATGTGTCTTTATCTGTGTGTGTGTGTGTGTCTTTATATGTGTGTGTGTGTTTCTTTATCTGTGAGTGTACGTGTGTGTGCATGTCTTTATCTGTTTCAGTGTGTGTGCGTGTGCGTGTTGTAGTGTAAGTACTTTGAAGAAGGAACTATATTCTGCAGCCCCTGTATACTGCAGTACCAGTAGTGACCACCCCTGTATATAAGCCTGTGTAGTAACTTTGTATAGTAGTTCCAGTTTTGTCTCCACTCAGCAAACACCTGTTATAAACAACTCCTGCAGTCCGTGTCTCAATTACACACGGACGTAACACTGGCGACTAGCAGATCCGAACTTACCTACAGTTCTGCACCACCTCATGGGGATCCATCCCTGAAGCGAAGTTGTTAGAGGCCGAGGCCAGAAGGAAGAAAAGAAAAAAAACAAACAAACAGAAGAAACGGGCGTCGACCGTGGGCAACCGCCTCTGATTCATCGAATTCAAAGATTTGCAGGAGAGGCTGTCAAGAGCGGGGCTTGGTTATCCTGTCTATGGTGTTCCAGCTAATCGGGCTGGTGGCAGGTAGTACACTGATCCTTCCTGGGCTGTGGCGGGCAAGAGCTCGATCGGGTGGCTTTTCAATGGGGCCGAGCAGCGTTGTCGGGAAGAGGAGAGAGAGAGAGAGGGTGGAGCACACAGGGCGCAGCCGGTGCTACGAAGCCGGGCAGCGTACAGACCCGAGAAGAGGGAGGAAAGTGTCCCATAGGGTTTGCTCTGACGATGGGAACAGTAATTAAAATAAAAGAAATTAGAAGCGCAGAAAGCCACGAGGAGCTGCAGTTTGCCACGGGGACCGCGGAGAGCAGCGTTAGCAGCAGCGCGGGGGGGAAGTGTGTGAAGACCATAGGGCGTCGCCATCAAGGCATAAAAACGCCAGCAACAGCGCTAGCAGCAGCGGAGAAAACAGAAAGCGCGGGAGGCGCCATCTTAATCCAGCGGGGAAGAAGGCAAAGCACGGGAGGTGCCATTTTGTTCAATCGGGGAAGAAGGCAAAGCGCGGGAGGCACCATCTTAGACCTCCAAGATGCCGAAGACTGGCGATATCTCTGCCTTCGATAATGCAATAGAAGACTGGACCACGTATGTGGAAAGAGTCGAAGTATATTGCAAGGCAAATGAAGTAGTCGATGAGAAAAAGGCATCGGTACTACTAAACTTAATGGGCGCAAGAACGTACGGTCTATTGCGGAACCTGATCACTCCAGCCAAACCGATGGCGAAGACTTTTAATGAAATTGTTGATATCCTACAGGAACACCGAAATCCTACACCGCTGCTGATAGCAGAAAGATTTAAATTCCACAAGAGAAATCAGCATAAAGATGAGAGCAATGCTGATTACCTTACAGAGCTACGCAGGCTATCAGAGCACTGCCAGTTCGGAGCAGGACTGGCAGATACCCTACGGGACAAATTTGTCTGTGGACTCCTGAGTGAAGGAACCCAGAAGAGGTTACTCTCAGAGAAAGAGCTGATGCTAGATAAGGCTTTCAGCGTGGCAGTATCGTACGAAGCAGCAGCAAGGGGAGCTGCGGAAATACAGCAAAAGCCACAGGAATACGGCACCCATGAAATGACACGGGGATTTGCAAAATGTTATCGCTGCAGCAGAACAACCCATGACCAGAAGGACTGCTGGTCCAAGGACAAAATATGCAGGCAGTGCGGAAAGATGGGACACATTGCACGAGTTTGCAGGTCCGGGAAGAAGACTAATGACAACAAAAAGGCTACTAAGGAACAGTACAGGAAAGTACAAAAGATGACGGACAGTAGTTCCGAAGACCAGAAGAGCGATACTGAATCCGGGAACAAGAGACTAAGCTGTCTCAAACTTCACAACGTAATTGCAAAAGAGGATCACCGAACCATTTGGGTCACCCTCACGATAGTAGGGTCCCAAGTCAAAATGGAATTGGATACAGGATCAGCCCTGACCGTCATGAATCGACGAGACTACGAGCGGCTATTCTCACACATACCCTTGAAAGACACATCCGTTTTCTTGAAGACGTATACGGGGCAGAAAGTATACCCCAGAGGGAAAATAAGGGTGCCTGTCGAATACAACGGCAAGGAAATACAGAAATTGTATCTGTACAAACTGCAAGATGGTGGACCACCGTTATTGGGATGTGAATGGATCAGAAAGATAAGTTTAGACTGGCACTCCATTCAGGCACTGACTGTGGCTGGTAAAAAGGATAATGATGTCACAGCTGGACGATTGTCAAAAATCTTAGCTAACGCTAAAGAGGTATTTCAACAAGAACTGGGAACTCTTAAAGGCATAACCGCCTCGATAAAAATAGAAGAGAATGCAATTCCCAAGTTTTTCAAAGCAAGACCGGTACCATATGCAATTTGCCCAGCCGTCGAGGCAGAGCTGGAGAATTTGAAGAATGCAGGCATGTTATCTAAGGTAGACTGGAGCGAGTGGGCGACACCCATCGTTCCTGTCATGAAGAAAACGTTAAACAATAAGTCTGAGGAGCCAAGGAAGGTTCGCATCTGTGGGGACTTCAAGGTGACGGTGAACCCAGTCCTTCACACAGTATAGTATCCTCTCCCGAGGATAGAAGATATTTTCGCCTCACTATCTGGAGGGAAGCGTTTTACAAAAATTGACCTAGCACAAGCATATTTGCAGATGGAGGTTGAAGAATCCTCTAGGAAGTATCTCACGATAAACACTCACAAAGGTCTTTACCAGTATAATCGACTGGTATTCGGAGTAGCATCAGCTCCGGCGATATGGCAAAGAGCGATGGAACAAGTCCTGCAAGGGATTCCGGGGACTCAGTGTTACTTGGACGACATCCTAGTGACAGGTGAAAATGACTGTGAACACCTTGCCAACCTAGAGCAGGTGCTCACTAGACTAAGAGAACATGAGCTACGAGCCAATTGCCCCAAGTGCGAGTTTTTTAAGAAACAGATATCGTATTGTGGCCACGTGAGTGATGAAGAGGGGTTACATAAGTCCCCTGACAAAATTGAAGCGGTAGTTAAGGCTCTAGCGCCTGAAAATGTGTCGCAACTGAGGTCATTCCTCGGATTGGTGAATTATTACCATAAGTTTTTGCTGAATTTGTCCACAATTCTGCACCCACTGAACGCCCTACTACAAACTGGAGTAGCATGGAAATGGAGCGATGAATGTAAGCGGGTCTTTCAGAAGAGTAAAGACCTAATCACTTCAAGAGAAGTATTGGCTCACTACAACCCATCACTACCGATAAGACTGGCATGTGATGCGTCTCCCTACGGCATTGGAGCGGTACTGTCACATAAATTCCTTGATGGTTCAGAGGGGCCGATAGCTTTTGCGTCACGCTCGTTAACTTTAGCCGAGCATAACTATGCCCAGATTGACAGAGAGGCCCTCAGCCTGGTGTGGGGGGTGAAGAAGTTCAATCACTACCTGCACGGTCAGAAATTTACTCTACTAACTGATCATCAACCTCTTGTCTCCATTTTCAACCCTCAGAAGGGCGTCCCGATAATGACAGCACAACGGCTACAGAGGTGGTCCCTTTTCCTAGGGGCACACCAATATGACATCGAGTACAAAGGAACTAAACAGCATGGGAATGCTGATGGATTGTCGCGCCTACCGTTGCCGATGGTGGAAGAAGCACCTGCAGTGGATCCTGTGGAGATATTCCACTCGACCATAGTCGAATGTCTACCTGTGATGAATGCAAACATAGAAAAGGAAACACGAAATGACCCGACACTCTCCAGGGTCTATGATTTAACGGTGAAGGGATGGCCAGCACATGGCGAACCACTGTTGCCAGCATTCTCGGCGCGAAGAGAACAGCTGTCAGTGTGCTGAGGAACCTTGATGTGTGGATCCAGAGTAGTAATTCCACCCAAATTGACGGATAGAGTGCTCAATGAGCTTCATGAGGGTCATCTGGGAGGGGTAAAAATGAAGAACTTAGCCAGAGCGTTTGTGTGGTGGCTGGGAATCGATAGAGAAATCGAAGAGATGACCAAGAGCTGTACAGGATGCCAGAAGGTCCAAAACGCCCCACCACAAGCCCCTCTACATCCATGGGAGTGGCCCTCATCTCCATGGCAAAGGGTGCACATTGATTTTGCTGGTCCATTTATGGACTCGATGTTTTTAATTGCGGTGGATGCACATTCAAAGTGGCCAGAGGTAATAAAAATGTCCTCAACCACCACAGAAAAAACTATCACAGTCTTACGA
The DNA here is from genome assembly GCF_052327205.1 of Somniosus microcephalus. Classification (NCBI taxonomy): domain Eukaryota; kingdom Metazoa; phylum Chordata; class Chondrichthyes; order Squaliformes; family Somniosidae; genus Somniosus; species Somniosus microcephalus. Next base: position 17,517,324 of record NC_141006.1, on the reverse strand, counting down.
ACCATATTCGCCAGAAATGGGCTGCCTGAACAGATTTGCTCCGACAATGGACCACAGTTTGTGTCTGAAGAGTTCCGGAGGTTCTTAAAGAACAATGGTGTTAAGCATTACACATCCGCCCCATATCATCCAGCCACCGATGGATTGGCTGAGAGGTTCGTTCAAACATTCAAGAAGGCTATCAAGGCAATGTGTAATGAAGACATACCCCTACAACACAAGGTGGATAACTTCTTGTTTGCCTACCGGAATGCGACACATGCGGTTACCAACCAAACTCCAGCCATGATGTTCTTCAATCGAAGACTACGATGCCGCTTGGATTTGGTTAAGCCAAACATCAGAAGAGATGTGGAGAACAGGCAGTTTCAGAATATGAATGAAAGGCCGACCAGGAGTTTTAAGATAGGTCAACCAGTTTTGGCCCGGGACTACCGCACAGAGAAATGGCAGCCAGGAACGATCTGCACACGGCAAGGACCTCTAATGTATACCGTGGACGTTGGAGAGAGCATTGTAAGACGCCATGCTGACCAGATTCTAGAGTCACTGGAAAACGTCAAATCCACACCATGATCCGATACACCTGGTGATGAAACCGAAGTACCAATTGCATCTACCTCAGAATCGGTGATATAGGAAGCAGACGAACCAAACAACGACGTTGATCCCGAATCAACTTTGCCAGAAGAACCTGATACCCCAAAGAGGCATTATCCAGACAGAATCAGGAAGCCTCCTCAAAGACTGAATTTATAATTGCTTAACTTCAGCTAATGTATATAGCAACTGTAATTGTAAATATGTTATTTAATTATTAATCGAATGTTATGTACTGTTTAGCTAAAAGGGGAGGAATTGTAGTGTATGTACTTTGAAGAAGGAACTATATTCTGCAGCCCCTGTATACTGCAGTACCAGTACTGACCACCCCTGTATATAAGCCTGTGCAGTAACTTTGTATAGTAGTTCCAGTTTTGTCTCCACTCAGTATACACCTGTTATAACCAACTGTTGCAGTCCATGTCTCAATTACACACGGACGTAACACGTGTCTTTATCTGTGTGTGTGTGTGCGTGTCTTTATCTGTGTGTGTACGTGTGTGTCTTTATCTGTGAGAGTGTGTGCATGTGTGTGTCTTTATCTGTGAGAGTGTGTGCATGTGTGTCTTTATCTGTGAGAGTGTGTGCATGTGTGTGTCTTTATCTGTGAGAGTGTGTGCATGTGTGTGTCTTTATCTGTGAGAGTGTGTGCATGTGTGTCTTTATCTGTGAGAGTGTGTGCATGTGTGTGTCTTTATCTGTGAGAGTGTGTGCATGTGTGTGTCTTTATCTGTGAGAGTGTGTGCATGTGTGTCTTTATCTGTGAGAGTGTGTGCATGTGTGTGTCTTTATCTGTGTGAGTGTGTGTGTGTGTCTTTATCTGTGAGAGTGTGTGCATGTGTGTGTCTTTATCTGTGAGAGTGTGTGCATGTGTGTCTTTATCTGTGAGAGTGTGTGCATGTGTGTGTCTTTATCTGTGAGAGTGTGTGCATGTGTGTGTCTTTATCTGTGAGAGTGTGTGCATGTGTGTCTTTATCTGTGAGAGTGTGTGCATGTGTGTGTCTTTATCTGTGTGAGTGTGTGTGTGTGTCTTTACCTGTGAGAGTGTGTGCATGTGTGTGTCTTTATCTGTGAGAGTGTGTGTGTGTGTCTTTATCTGTGTGAGTGTATTTGAGTGTTTATGTACACAGATAATGGAGATGTTTTGTGGTCAATCATTGCTGCAGATCTGGCACTGTCAGCATGGAGATACCGCTTTAGCCAATGGTGAGTAGATTGTTGCAAACGCTTGGTTGGGTAAACTTGCCAGCCGCCAGATCCAGAATGAAATGATCTGAAAGAAGCTCCTCCCATGTGATACGGAGCTACACAGACGAGGAAGGTTGAATCCCCGGTTGGTGTTGAGTTAGGGCTGCAGTTGGAGTGCTACAAATGACCTCTGCACCCCTAGGCTAGGGAAGGGCAAATCCCGCTGCTGGCCGCTGTCCAATGACAACTGCTGGAAAGTATCTGTGTGTGAGCACTGGGCAGAGAGGATTGAGCCCAGCCATGATAGAAAGAAAGATTTTGCACTTATATAGTGTCTTTCAAGGCCTCAGGACATCCCAAAATGCTTTAAACCAATCAAATACTTTTGAAGTGTAGTCTCTGTTGTAATGTAGGAAACGCAGCAGCCAATCTGTGAACAGCAAGGTCCCACACACAGCAATGAGATAATGAACAGATAATCTGTTTTAGTGATGTTGGTTGAGGGATACATATTGGCCAGGACACTGGGGAGAACGTCCCTGCTCTTCGAATAATGCTGTGGGATCTCTAACAGCCACCTGAGAGAGCAGTCGGGGCCCATGTTTAACATCTCATCCAAAAGACGGCACCTCCAACAGTGCAGCACTCTCTCAGCACTGCACTGGAGTGTCAGCCTAGATTTAGAGTGGGACTTGAACCCCTGACCTTCTGAGGTGCTTTCTCTGCTGGTCCAGACTCATATGGAGACCAGCCACAGGCTGTGCTTGTTTGGACCTGTAACCCCAACATCAATTCTTGACCCCAGGAGATAAGAACGGGGAAAATGGAACCGGGGTGGGGGGGGGCAAGTGTAAGAATGTTACCAATGGTAAAGACCTTTTTTGCATATCCAGAGTTGACAATATCTTCATATTTATTCACAGTCTTTCCTCTGTTTATCTCTCCAGGTCCCCTTGGTGCTCCCTCACTGTGACAGTTGTGCTGCCTCTCCCTCTAACTTAACCTCACTGTATGTATTTAACTTACTTATATATGTATAACCTACCTGTTGGGGCCGTTGCCCCTTTAACTTACCTTTTAGGGCCATTGCCCCTTTAAGACGCGCCTTAGCGTGCTGACGTCACGTCACGTACAACGTAGCGTGCTGACGTCACGGCACGTACGACGTGACGTGCGTGAGGCGGCTGCCGGCCCGACTCGGCCTTCCAGAAAGGCTGCCGGCACAGCCCGGCCTAGCGTCTTCGGCCGCATCTACCAGCCGCCGGGAGCGACGCGATCTTCCGCTCCCGAGGCAAGCATCGGCTCAGCCTGGCCTCCCGCTCCCGACTTCGGCCTCCACGGCCAGAAACGCGACCACGCGCATCACGTGACGCCCCAAGCGCGGACAACGCTACCGAGCGTGATGAGGTCATCACGCTCCCCACAGGACTGCTACGTAGTCCTCGTGGAGTCCTCGCTGGGACACAGACCTACACCACGGTGCTCCTACAGCAGCACAGGCTCCGGGCAGTTGTATTGTCCCCATGCTTGAGTCTTGGAAATTGTTTGTCTGTAAGTATTTTAGAATGCTATGGATGATTAATGTGCACTGTATGTTGTAGAAAATGTTTAGTTGTAACTTTTCTCTGTCTAGCTGATTAACTAGTAGCTGTATTTTCATACACTATGTACAGGGCTAATTTAAAGAGAATGCCTCCCAGTTTACTAAATGTACTGTGTTGCTCAGGCGTACCTAAATCTGTGTATACATATCAGTTATGCGCCTGTATACTAATGTGTGCTTCCATTTCTGTGTTGTATTTCAGTTTTACAATTAGAATCGTTCAGTAAAGCGTTACAAGAAAAGTCAAGCCTTGTGATTTTATTGGAAGATATCGAGTTGTTCGCTATCTGTCTAGCTCTGCATAGAATCGCGTTGCGAGGGCAGAACAACAGTCCTTGCAAGATCCTTAACGCCGCTCCCGATCACAGTCATAAAAATGATGGGTAGCACAGGGTTAATGGGAAAGTTGTTGTAAAATGCTGTAGCTATGTTGGAAGCCATGTATTAGACTGCCACCATAATTACAAGGCATGATGAGAAGCTTGACCATCCTGACAGAAGCGCAGTGTCAGCAGTTAATAAGTAACAGTTGGTATAAACATGTTTCATGAAACCTCATTACAGAGACAATGGGCAAAGATGAAACCTTGTCAATGGGCAAAGATGACAGAATACATCAGCTAAAATCTTACGCAATCAGTAATTAACCATTGAGCAACTGTCAGCATCCTTGTCAACTGTCGAGTTTCGCCTGATTATGTATAAATACATTGCCACGACTACTGTAACGTTGAGAGATTTCGGGATGCCGAAAGCTCTCCCCTGCATGCTTGTATTAAAGAATTCTCGTTATCATAGACTATCAGTGACTTCGAGTGGTGTTTTTTTCCCACAACACGGCCTTCTTCTTCTTACTGAGGATGACTTGCTTCCACATTAAAAATGAGTTTGCAGGTAACTGATGAGTCCAATGCGGGACCTACAGTCTCTGTCACAGGTGGGGCAGACGGTGATTGAAGGGGCGGGTGGGTGGGGTGCTTGGGTTGACCTGCGCTTGGCTTCCGCTTGCTCCCGGCAAAGAGACTCGAGGAGTTTGGTGCCTTCCCGGATGCTTCTCCTCCACTTTGTGCGGTCTTGGGCCAGGGATTCCCAGGTGTCAGTGGGGATGTTACACTTTTTCAAGGAGGCTTTGAGGGTGTCCTTGAAGCATTTCCTCTGCCCACCTGGGGCTCTCTTGCCGTGCCGGAGCTCCGAGTAGAGCGCTTGTTTTGGGAGTCGCGTATCGAGCATGCGGACAATGTGAGCCGTCCATCGGAGCTGATCGTGCGTGGTCAAAGCTTCGATGCTGGGGATGTTGGCCTGAGCGAGAACACTTTGGTGCGCGGCCTTACTGTGCAGGAGTACCCAGCAGGCACAGTGCTTCCTTCTCTCTGCCATTATTGGAAGGGGTAGGTTCACTCACAAGTCCAATTTACAACTGCTGGATGTTTTAATGAGGTGGGAGCAATGGCAAATATATATTCCGAAATTCCTCGTCTAAAAAACAGATTTAAGACCAGTGTTTTTTTGGCTTTAATAGTATTTATTGCGTCAGCAAATGGCTCAGTTGTAGCACTTTTGCCTCTGAGTCTGAAGGTCATGGGGTCACAGTCCCACTTCAGAGACTTGAACACAAAAATCTAGGCTGACACTCCAGTGCGGTACTGAGGGAGATCTGCACTGTTGGAGGTGCCGTCTTTAAGATGAGACTTGAAACCGAGGCCCCGTCTGCTTTCTCAGGTGGACGTAAAAGACCCCATGGTACTATTCGAAGAAGAGCAGGTGTCCTGGTCAATATTTATCCCTCAACCAACATCAATAAATCAAGGTATCTGGTCATTATTTCATTGCTGTCTGCGGGACCTTGTTTTGCCAAATTGACGAAGTTTCCTACATTACAGTGACTACACTTCAAAAGTGTTTAATTGGCTGTAAATAGCTTGGGGACATCCTGAGGCCATGAAAGGCGCTATATATATGCAAGATTTTCTTTCTTTCTATTTGATGACTGGTGGGTTGTGAGCTGGTTGGTTGTCCAGGGTGAATAGGGAGCATGGGAAGGCTGATTAATGTGCTACAAACTTGAAATAAAAATATTGACCAACAAGTAAAGGCAGCTGCACTTTGTGAAGGAGCTTGTCCACCCTGACAGGTATTGTTCCCTGTAGGAATCCAGCTTGTTGCTTCTTTTGGGTGGTTCGCAAGCTGTGGGATGCATGCCCGGTCCAGGGATTTATTCCTCATCCATGACCGCCTCCCGCTCAGTCTGCTGCCATCTCCATCTTGACCGGTCTCTTCAATGTTGGTGTTGAGAAGTGCTTCTTCAACATTTCTGAGTTGTCATTGCTCTCTCCCCAAACCGCTCCCCCACCCCGCCCCAGCAAATCCTGACACACTCCCTGGAACTCCCTGCCAAAGATACCCTAAGATATGGACACATTCTCGGGCGGGGGGGGGGTCTCCCTGCAAATATTTATATTCTCCCAAGGGCCCCCTGGAAATATGAAAAAGTCGATGGGCCCCCAGTGCAAATTTCGAACATCAACAACAACTTGCATTCAGATAGCACCTTTATGATAGTAAAACATTCCAAGGTGCTTTGCATGAGTGTTTTCAGACAATAATTGACACCAAACCAAAGGAGGTACTAGTATGGGTGACTAAAACCTTGGCCAAAGAGGTAGGTTTTAAGCAAACTCTCATTCAGTCAACAATAATAACTTGCATTTATATAGCGCCTTTGACATAGTAAAACATCCCAAGGTGCGTCACAGGAGCGTAATCAGATGACATTTGGCACCGAGCCACATAAGGAGATATTAGGACAGGTGACCAAAAGCTTGGCCAAAGAGGTAGGTTTTATGGAGGGTCTTAAAGGAGGAGAGAGAGGTAGAGAGACGGAGAGGTTTATGGAGAGAATTCCAGAGCTTAGGTCCCAGGCAGCTGAAGGCACGGCCACCAATGGTGAGTGAAGGAAGTGGGGGATGTGCAACAGGCCAGAATTGCTCTTCTGTTAATATGAATAAACCCTTGGGGAAACATGCACATATAATAGAACGCTTATGGACCCACTACTAATGTTAATATACTCCTGTGGTCTCCTGAAAATGTTCTCACACGCCATGGGGAAACCCGTACCAATACTCCAGGGACACTTATGCTAATTCACAAATATAGTGTCAGCTAGCTAAAGAAAATCAGTACTGTCATTGCAGCAAGTATTTTTATTGAATATATAAAGCAACAGAAATAATCCAACAAATACAGAGAAATACAGAAAGGTGATAATAGATTTGATGAGCATTGGTGATACACTCTCAGGCACCCTGTGATTCTCTAGTGGGCCCCATAGGCTCTGGGGAGCACAGTGTGATAACCTCTGATGGCTGAGTTCCTCTTTATAGAGCCTGGGGCATACATATTCCCTGGCTGCAAATAGAGGGGCACGGACCTGTCATGACAGGTCCCCACCACTTTTGCATTGCCCGGGTACAAGGGTTACAAGCCTTGAAATAATATAGAAATGAGGCAGGAGCAACATCATGAAACTTCCAGCCTCATTTCCCTTCACCTGCAGCACATCAATGCCATGTGGAGGTGAGTTGGGGACAGGTGAATGCCCATGTGGAGGTGTGCTGGGGGCAGGTGAATGCCCATGTGGAGGTGTGTTGGGGGCAGGTGAATGCCCATGTGGAGGTGTGTTGCGGGCAGGTGAATGCCCATGTGGAGGTGTGCTGGGGGCAGGTGAATGCCCATGTGGAGGTGTGCTGGGGGCAGGTGAATGCCCCTGATGAGGTGTGTTGGGGGCAGGTGAATGCCCATGTGGAGGTGTGCTGGGGGCAGGTGAATGCCCATGCGGAGGTGTGCTGGGGGCAGGTCAATGCCCATGTGGAGGTGTGTTGGGGGCAGGAATGCCCATGTGGAGGTGTGCTGGGGGCAGGTGAATGCCCATGTGGAGGTGTGCTGGGGGCAGGTCAATGCCCATGTGGAGGTGTGTTGGGGGCAGGAATGCCCATGTGGAGGTGTGCTGGGGGCAGGTGAATGCCCATGTGGAGGTGTGTGTGTTGGGGGCAGGAATGCACATGTGGAGGTGTGTGTGTTGGGGACAGATGAATGCCCATGTGGAGGTGTGTGTGTTGGGGGCAGGTGAATGCCCATGTGGAGGTGTGCTGGGGGCAGGTGAATGCCCATGTGGAGGTGTGTTGGGGGCAGGTGAATGCCCATGTGGAGGTGTGTTGGGGGCAGGTGAATGCCCTTGTGGAGGTGTGTTGGGGGCAGGTGAATGCCCATGTGGAGGTGTGTTGGGGGCAGGTGAATGCCCATGTGGAGGTGTGTTGGGGGCAGGTGAATGCCCTTGTGGAGGTGTGTTGGGGGCAGGAATGCTCATGTGGAGTTGTATTGGGTGCAGGTGCACCAGAGGATTTGATAAGGGTCCAGGGTGAATTTTTTTTCATCCTTTCACAATGCCAAACAGGGCAGGCGTCAGAGATGAGGTCCTTCTGGTGGCTGGCTGCCCCACAGTCCTGCAGCACAGGTTGGTTTCCCCCCTCTGGTTCCAGGCTCAAGGGCCTGCCAAGGGGTCAGCCAGCCTCTGGGCTATATTGAGCCAATTTATATGACCAGAATCTGCAAATCTGGGCATGATCAGATCCGGTGAGGTGGGGGAGGGGAGGAAATGGGCCCAGACTGTTGTTGACTGTTTACTGAGCCTTTAACAGTTAAGACAGATACAAGCTGCTCACACACTCCATCTTTAACATGTATCTTGCTCAGCATAAAGAGCAAGTGAATAGCTGTTAACATTGTGCTTTTAAATGACAATGTGCTCCCATATCGGAGGCTCTGAGAAGGGCCTGGGTACAAACTTTTGGGGCCAACCAGAAGGTAACTATTTTCTCTCCACGCTGCTAGCAAGGTGACCATCAGAGCTCAGTACTTTTGCTGAGCCACAGTCAGAGGCTCTGGCCATTCCCACTCGATGTTTCTGCCCCACATCTGGGTGTGGCCCTTGCTAAGGAACAGGTCTATATCAAGAGACCCCTGGAGTTTACACCGACAGACCCCCGGGGTCTACACCGAGAGACCTCCGGGGTTTACACCGAGAGACCCCGAGGTCTACTCCGAGAGACCTCCGGGGTCTACACCGAGAGACCCCGAGGTCTACTCCGAGAGACCCCCAGGGTCTACACAGAGAGACCCCCGGGGTCTACACCGAGAGACCCCCGGGGTCTACACCGAGAGACCCCCGGGGTCTACACAGAGAGACCCCCGGGGTCTACACCGAGAGACCCCCGGAGTCTACACAGAGAGACTCCCGGAGTCTACACCGAGGGACCCCCGGGGTTTACACCGAGAGACCCCCGGAGTCTACACCGAGAGACCCCCGGAGTCTACACCGAGAGACCCCCGGAGTCTACACCGAGAGACCCCCGGAGTCTACACCGAGAGAACCCGGAGTCTACACCGAGAGACCCCCGGGGTCTACACCGAGCGACCCCCCGGGGTCTACACCGAGAGACCCCCGGGGTCTACACCGAGAGACCCCCGGGGTCTACACCGAGAGACCCCCGGGGTCTACACCGAGAGACCCCCGGGGTCTACACCGAGAGACCCCCGGGTCTACACCGAGAGACCCCCAGAGTCTACACCGAGAGACCCCCGGGGCCTACACCGAGAGACCCCCGGGGCCTACACCGAGAGACCCCCGGGGCCTACACCGAGAGACCCCCGGGGTCTACACCGAGAGACCCCCCGGAGTCTACACCGAGAGACCCCCCGGAGTCTACACCGAGAGACCCCCCGGAGTCTACACCGAGAGACTCCCGGAGTCTACACCGAGAGACCCCCGGAGTCTACACCGAGAGACCCCCGGAGTCTACACCGAGAGACCCCCTGAGTCTACACCGAGAGACCCCCGGAGTCTACACCGAGAGACCCCCGGAGTCTACACCGACAGACCCCCGGGGCCTACACCGAGAGACCCCCGGAGTCTACACCGAGAGACCCCCGGAGTCTACACCGAGAGACCCCCGGGGTCTACACCGAGAGACCCCCGGGGTCTACACCGAGAGACCTCCGGGGTCTACACCGAGAGACCCCCCGGAGTCTACACCGAGAGACCCCCCGGAGTCTACACCGAGAGACCCCCCGGAGTCTACACCGAGAGACCCCCCGGAGTCTACACCGAGAGACTCCCGGAGTCTACACCGAGAGACCCCCGGAGTCTACACCGAGAGACCCCCGGAGTCTACACCGAGAGACCCCCTGAGTCTACACCGAGAGACCCCCGGAGTCTACACCGAGAGACCCCCGGAGTCTACACCGACAGACCCCCGGGGCCTACACCGAGAGACCCCCGGAGTCTACACCGAGAGACCCCCGGAATCTACACCGAGAGACCCCCGGGGTCTACACCGAGAGACCCCCCGGTTTCTACACCGAGAGACCCCCCGGAGTCTACACCGAGAGACCCCCCGGAGTCTACACCGAGAGACCCCCGGAGTCTACACCGAGAGACCCCCGGAGTCTACACCGAGAGACCCCCGGGGTCTACACCGAGAGACCCCCGGAGTCTACACCGACAGACCCCCGGGGCCTACACCGAGAGACCCCCGGAGTCTACACCGAGAGACCCCCGGAGACTACACCGAGAGACCCCCGGTGTCTACACCGAGAGACCCCCGGGGTCTACACCGAGAGACCACCGGGGTCTACACCGAGAGACCCCCGGGGTCTACACAGAGAGACCCCCGGGGTCTACACCGAGAGACCCCCGGGGCCTACACCGAGAGACCCCCGGAGTCTACACCGAGAGACCCCCGGAGTCTACACCGAGAGACCCCCGGAGCCTACACCGAGAGACCCCCGGAGTCTACACCGAGAGACCCCCGGAGTCTACACCGAGAGACCCCCGGAGTCTACACCGAGAGACCCCCGGGGTCTACACCGAGAGACACTGGGTTTTAGTGTAATGGCCTCAACCAAGAAAATTCATGCCGGTTCCGTTTAGAGAGACTATGCTTTGGGTGCACTCTCCCTGACTTGTGCACAGCTGCATGGAAGGGTGGGTGGTAGGACAATTGGCCTCATTTTATTTTTGGTGTCTGCAAGAGGCTACGTGACTTTTTTTGCTGAGGTCTGGCCTGAAAAAGGTTGGAAGTCAGCGCTCTATATTTGTCCTCTGGCTGGGGGATGCACAGTCAGAACCTTTCACAGGGGATGGAAGTGATGCAGTAAACACTCCAGCTGCTCTGTTCCTGGCACTGACTCCACAAGCCACCTGTGAAGTCGCTGATTGCAGGTCTTTCCAATCTCCAGCTACCAGTTTCATTCAATTAGACTTTTGATTTTCTTTTACATTTTTTTTCGATGATAATTTTTTATTTTCGAATTTTTTCCTTTTCGCCTCTTCTGACTCTGCTGGTTGCAGTTCCATAAAAATGACTTCCTCCAGTACTTTGCCCAGAATGGACATTTGACATGTGTGGGCCCAGGCATTGAGGCAGCATCTGTAGAAGGGTTTCGACCCGCAACGTTGACTCTATTTCTCTCTCCACAGATGTTGCCTGGCCTGCTGAGTTTTTCCAGCATTTTCTGTTGTTTTATTGAGTCAGCATGTTCTCCACTGCAGAGGACATCACAGCACAGCCCGACTCTGGAACTCAACTCCCAGACAGGGGCTGCTGGATAGCGATTGGAAGCGGGAAACCTGATTATTCTGCTGCCTTACTGAAGACAAGAGTAGCACCCAGTTGTGATCAATGAACACAGCACAGATCAGGGGCTTTCCTGATTTATATGAATCACTATCATGATGTCCTTTCAGTGTAGCTTAGATGTTTTTCTTCATCAATGCGGATGATTGGCTCATGTCCATATTGATTGGGGAACTAATTAATGAATTAATTAGTGTTAGCTGTGGCTCAGTGGTAGTATTCTCGCCTCTGTGTCAGACGGTCGTGGGTACAAGTCCCACTCCAGAGACTTTAAGCACAAAATCTAGGTTGACGTTCCAGTGCAGTACTGAGGGAGTGCTACACTGTAGGAGGTGCTGTCTCTTGGATGAGGCATTAAACCGAGTCCGCTTCTGCCCTCTCAGGTTTTCACAAATTCATTCATGGGATGTGGGCGTCACTGGCAAGGCCGGCATTTATTGCCCATCCCTACTTGCCCTCGAGAAGCCTCCATTTCAGAGGGCAGTTAAGAGTCAACCACGGACCTGTGGGTCTGGAGTCACACGTAGGCCAGTCCGGGTAAGGATGGCAGATTTCCTTCTCTAAAGGACATTAGTGAACCAGACGGGTTTATTATGACAATCCGTTAGTTTCAAGGTCACCATTGCTGAAAGTAGCTTTTTTTTTAAATTCCAGATTTATTTAATCAACTTAATTTAAATTCCCCAGTACTTTGCCCAAAGTGGACATTCGACATGTGTGGGCCCAGGCATTGAGTCAGCATGTTCTCCACCGGGGAACTAAACGGCTCCCCAGGTGGGATGTGGAGTCAGTGCCAGGAGCAGAGCAGCTGCAGCATTGGCTGCTGTGCTGGAGGTTTGAACTCACCTCTCCAGGTCATTCGTCCAATTCTCGGGAATACTTGTCCAGTAACATAACCACTTTGCTACCGTACCCCTTGACATAAGGTGGACATTAAAGATCCCATGGCACTATTTTGAAGAAGTGCAGGGGAGTGTCCTGGCCAATATTTATCCCTGAAACAACATCACTATAATAAAACACATTATCCGGGTCATTATCACATTGCTGTTTGTGGGAGCTTGCTGTGCGTAATTCGAATGCCACCTTTCCTACATTACAACAGTGACTACACTCCAAAATTACTTAATTGGCTGTAAAGAACTTTGGGACGACCTGAGGTCACAAAAGGTGCTATATAAATGAAAGTTCTTTCTTTCTATATTGTGTGGCTACTCCAAGTAGAATATTCTTAAAGAGGCAGGTGGTGGTAGGGGAGAAGAGTGTGGTGCCTGGTGCCTTCCACATCATCCACCACAGACCCTGTTTCAAGGAGGAAGAGAGCGTTGCTATTTTCAGCCCCACATTGGCAGCTGCTGCTCTGCTCCATGCCTTTGATCCTTCCGGTGCCTATTTCTACCGAGTTAACCCCATTACCTGCGCTGCCCAGTCAAGCACATGGTGGGCATCTGCCAACACAATTGTTTCTGTAAAAAGCCAGCGGAATCTGCTCCACACTGTACAGAGAAAAGAAATGTGCAGGCGAGCTGCCAGTCAGCCAGTCAGCAGCAGAAGGCAGCTCGTGATCTGGCCCTGATTGTGTCACATTGGCAAACTGTTGTTTCCACCAGGGCCCAGTCAGCAGAAGTGGAGTTTCAGTAGCACATGGGTGATTTTAAACGAGGCCTGAAACCAGCTCCTGTCATGGGTACATCCATCAAATACTGAAGGTGGAATTGCACCTAGTTTGTCAAGGATTGTAAAATATGAAGGGTTCTGATCAGATAAATAAGGAAAGACTATTTCTTCTGTTAGGGGTGTCAGTGACAAAAGGTCATCAATTTTAAAATGTTTGCCAAGAGAGTGAGGAGAGGCGAAACGAACTTTCTTTACACGTTATGAAATCCTTTCCTACAGAGTGTTCAACAACAACAACAACAGCAACAATAACTTGCATTTATATTGTGCCTTTAATGTAGTAAAATGTCCCAAGGTGCTTCACATTATCAAACAAGTTTTGACATCAAGCCACATAAGGAGTAAAAGTTCTCCTTTACGATCATTTAACTAAATATTGGACAGGAAATGGGGCACTCCAGATCATAGAGGGCATAAGGTCCCCTTACAGGAGTGACTTAAGAGAATATCATAGAATGATAGAGCACAGAAGGAGGCAATTCAGCCCATCGTGTCTGTACCGGCTCTTTGAAAGAGCTCTCCAATTAGTTCCACGCCCCTGCTCTTTCCCCATAGTCCTGCTAATTTTTCCTTTTCAAGTATTTATCCAGTTCCCTTTTGAGCATTACTATTGAATCTGCTTCCACCGCCCTTTCAGGCAGTGAGAGTGCAAAAAACAATAGAGGAAAAATTTGGTATCGACCATTTTGGGGCGCTAACATCGTCTCGGTGATGTGCCTCAATAAATCCGAGACTCGATGTTAGCGAAACAAAACAAGGCTTTTATTGACTTAGAAGGTAACACACAGAGGAGAATGTATCTTCCATCCAGAGGTCTGCCGTACTGGATGTGCTGCAGGCTGGGCCAGCTTACATAGGAGCCAGGTATGGGCGGAGCCCTACACACAGTACAATACAATGGAAATGAAACTGAAACCAACCACAGTCACAGGCAGAGAAATACTGATGAGTGATGAATGGAATATTTCATCACACTCGGCACTAACTTTAGCGTCGGCCACCGCGATATTCAGTTTTAGTGCCCCAAGAGGGAAGTGGAGCACTGAATCAAGCGCTATACACTCCTCTTAGGGCGCTAATGTTGGGGAGCGGGGCATTACCGCACAGCGCTACTCAAGTTCTAGCGCTGCCAAATTACAAGTACTCAGACAGACTGGCACCTTCCAGTTCTTAAAGGGGAGGTTCAATCATGCTGCACAGCCTCACTCTAATCATTGCTGCTTGTAACCTGGGCCTGCAAGGAGCTGCAATCCATCAACCACAAATCTCATGGCTGATCAGAGGCCCAGGGAGAGAGCTCGCCAGTTCAGTGACCGGGCTTTGGAGGCTCTGGTTGCGGCTGTGGAACGGCGATGGGTAGTGCTGTTCCCAGTCACTGGCAGGAGGCCATTGCCACAGGACTTCAGGAGGTTGTGGAGTGAGGTGGCCCAGTACATCGCGGACAGAAGCGTGGGCCACAGGACTCCCACTCAGTGCCGCAAGAAGTTCAATGACCTCACTCGGGTGGTCAAGGTGAGTGCATGCCTCAAAAACCTCTACATCTCGCTGTAGGGTTCTCAAAATTCCCACATTCCCCAAAAGTTATGGATAAAGGGACCCTGTATGGACAAGTTATTAAAAAGGGTACCCAAAATGGCTTCTGTAACCTCGTGACCAAAACGTACAGGATTTTAAAAGCGAGGCCCTGCGAAAGGCAGGCACTTTCAAAACCTGAAATTAAACCTAACATGCATGAACCTGTGAAAGACTTTGTGAAGCCAGACAGCTAGGTAAACACAGAATATGCATTCATTTTAGAACAGATCAAGTCAGAATGGGCCTAATCTTGAGACCATTAAGTTTCTGCATACATAATCGGTAACAGCTCACAGTAGCCACCAAGCCAGGAAAAGGACAATTAAATTTCATAAGTAACAAACAGCCAGGATATCGGAGCCATTAAACCAGGAGACAACCGCCCCAGAAGTCGTTAAAGTGGATGACCATAATCACTTTGGACGAGCCCGCCAAAAGTTAGACAAAGGACTGACCTGATTTGGCGTGCAGATAAGGGATGAAGAACCGGGTATAATTGTAGGCCCACCGGTAGCCAAGGTCGCTCTTCGCTCTTGCCTCTTGCCTCTCGCTCTTGCTTCGTGCCTCGTTGCGGGCTCTCGTCTCCCTCCCTGCGCCACTTGACACCAAGGACGCCCATTACTACATCAGGGGCCGAACGTGGGAGGAGAACGAGACCCGATTCAAAGACGCACAGGACACACGGGGCCATGAATGGGCAGACGAGACGAGACGAGACGAGAAAAATGGTAAAACCGATAAAGGCAGAGAAGGGCAGCGGAAAGATGCGTTGGGAACGAGCGGGTACACACCCCGGCCTAGTTATAAACTGGCGTTCGAAGCATGGGTAGGAAGACCAATTGACAATATAAACTGCCAACCGAGCCCCAACCGCAATAAAACCGTCAGCGACCAAACCGCCACCAGAAGAAGAAGACCCATCACTGCAAAGTACCCAACGAAGACGTTAACGGAGGAAAAGGAGAGTACTTCGCACAAACAACTCCATCGCCGCGCCCTATGACCACGTGACGACGGCAGACCCCAAAGGACAACAAGAGTGAACCCCAAAAACCACAACCGGTTTAATCAACAGGTTTCGAATTGGTGAGCATGAATCCCTGGCCCCTCATAGCTTAATCTAGTTAAGTATTGGGGTGGGACAAGGGTAGGGGGATTTTAATGTGTTTGCTCCCTCGATGTGCCGTGTGTTCCCATTCCCAAATAAGTGTATTGTTCTTATATGCCTGTAATTATCCTAGTAATCTCAGTATTGTGACTTTGTTTTGCCTTTAATAAAAATTACGGTTTTCTTGCACCAAACCAGTTGTCTACTCTATTTTCTGTATCGCCGCCTGTACTTAAGTCTGGTGTCTAGAACCCAGGGGTGTGGGAGCGATTCGAACTGCTCAGAGACAGTCAGGGGCAGAGCTGACTGGGCACACACCAACCCCCTACACCACCATCTCAATCTCACTCTGTGCACAGACGATATAAACCACCACATCCCCAACACTCACCCACCAACTATGCCCATCTATTAAAAGTCACATCCACATCTCACGTCTTGCATACATTAACAGCTATTCAACTATGGTAGGCACATCTGCCAAACACATGGCTGCACACTCACTCACACGCTGTCCTTTTTCTTGCAGGCCAAGCTTGCCTATAACAGTAGGGAGCAGCAATGTACAGGAGGAGGTCAGGCGGAGCTGCACCCCCTTACAGACCTGGTGGAGCGAGTGCGCAGCATCATTGCGGCCCAGGTTGTGGGCGCTGTGGCAGCCGGAGTGGTCGACCCTCTTGGGGACAACAACGGTATGTTCATCACCTCGCCCTCTTCTCTCATACCACTTCCCCCTCACAACACGAGCCCTTCCCACTTTCCATCTAAGTATACTGTCTCCATTCCTTGCTCCCTTCCTGCCCCCCTCCCCTGACGTTAAACCCACTCTTGTGCCTTTATGCTTTCAGGTAATCAGCCACCATCTGACCAGCCTGTCCCTCAGCCTCCCAGTGGGAGCGACGCGGGAGAGGAGGAGGAACACCAAGCCAGAGCCTCACTGCCTGTGTCTCCTGAGAGCAAGATGTCTGACAATGGGGCCACGCGGTCACTGGAGGGGCGCCTAGGAAATGGGTCTGATGTGGGTGAAGCTCCAGGACCCAGTGGGCTGCAGCAACACCATGGGAAAAGGGAAGCTTGGGGGCTATCTCCCTGGAGGGTGCGTGCGTGCACGAGTTCTACTGCACAGGACTCAGATGAGGAACTCGATGTGGAGGTGTTGACTACACAGGCGATGGGCATGCACACTGAGCTCATGGGTGCAATGGCATGGGTGCCCGAAAGCATGGATGCATTGGCTAGGAGCATGGAGGAGTCCGCCACCAGCATTGCACTCATCTCTGCTCAAACCATCGAGCCCATCCTTGGCAGTTTGCAAAGGACGGTTGCCTCGCAGAGAGACTGTGGGGACCCAGACCTCATGCCGTGTGTCATGGGTGAGGTGGCAGCAGCTATTGCAGCACAGGCTGAGGCAACGCAACGGCTTAGTGCTGGAATGGATTCAGTGGTTGATGGCATCCAATCTCAGAGTGCTCTCATGCAGTCTCAGATTGATGCCACGCAAGTGCTGACTGCTGCCATCATCACTAGGTCGCCCACAGTCCACCTGACGGTGCCGTAGCAGGCCAGCAATCTGTGCTCGAGCAGATTGCTCCGGATGCTGTGGTTCTGCCCCGGGGGAGTGGCAGTGTGTCGGTCGAGCAGGAAGGTGCTGTCCTCTCTCAGGAGGACAGCATTCCTGCTCCCACCACTGCCACTCCGCCATTGCACTTGCCACAGCCTGTAGCCCAGACTGCTGCCGGACATGCTGAGGTGGTGCAGTCTGCAGCCGGGCCTTCCAGGCCCAGAGCTGGTCGAGGGTGTCCTGCAAGGCCATCTGCGGTCTCTGGTACTCAGACTCAGCAGCCTTCCACCAGCCTTGCTGCAGCCACTGGGGCCATATTACGGAGGAGCAGTAGGGTTGAGAGGGGGGAATTGCAAAGGGGAGGGAAATCATTGAGGAAGGGTGAGTATATAATACTTTATTAGCAAATGGGGGGAGTGTGTGTAAATAATTTGATGTGTTTGCAAATATATTGTTGAGTTTGGTAACAAATAGTTCAGTTTGCTAAGAGCCAGTTGTGTTTGTTGATAAATTGTTGTGTTTGTTTTCAGACAATTTAGATAAAATTCAGACTAACTGGTCCCAAACTGGACTGAGATGACCCTGGACTTGTCTGTAAAATTAACAATGAATTGATGGCCCGTAATTTGCGGTTGTAATGATGGCGCAACTCTCAGCACTCGCTGTCATTACTTTGTAAAACTGACAGCAACTTCTGGCGTCTGCACATGCGCAGTTAAACGCGGAAATCCGGAAAGTCCTGTCAGTAATACCCTGTTCCTCCACAGGGTGTGCTGTTGCAGTCCTCATAGATGGAATAAGTTAGAAATCACTGATTTGACGTGAACTTCAACTTTTTACGCACTATTCTCACTTTAAAAACCATTTGAAAAGTTAAACCTTGTTGAATGGGTGTAACTGAGTTTATAACAGCGTACTAAGTCATCATTACTGCTGAACAACCTCCCTGGCTCTGATAACCTAATATTATGTGTGTGGAGTGTCATTCCTTCCATTCCATGTTAAAAATTCTATAGATTTTTAAAATAATAAAAAAACTATATTTCTTTAAAGTTTTTTTATGATATTTCAGTTTCTACTTAATCCCATGTGTAGGTCCCAATCTTTATTTTGCTTTCTGTAAAATGATTAATAAAGTGAATGATAAAACCTGCTTTTTACTTCCCGGTTTGCTGTCTGTGAGAATTCTTCAATGTGATTGGCTGCACAGCCTGCTTGATGACATCACTGTTGCAGGACACCAGAGATCCCTTACAGATGGCGCCAGATGGAAAGTCACATAGGAAAAGAGGAAATCAAAACCACAGAGGTGCTAAAACTTTGTGGGCAGGTCAGCAGTGAGCGCCGTCACTTCGCTACTGACCGCAAACTCCGGGGCATTATTTTCACAAGTTGGATCTAATATGCAATTTGGAGAGGACAGCTCAGAACAGGCATTTCAATTTAACAGTCATAGCTTACCACTTTAATGGATTAAAAACAGTATTTCAATCCATTACATTTAACGATCTCCATTTAAGAAAAAAAGAACTAGTTTTTAAGCCATTTGATGATATAATTTCCTGTTCAAAGAATAATGAGTCCATCTCTAACATGGTCCCTTACTTTTTCCAATTTGAATTTCAGATGCCTTGGCACACCATCTGCCCTCAGAATCCATTACCAACTCACTGAGCATGACATGCTAAAAATACACTTAAATATTGATGCACTGTGTTATTTTGCGACCATACTCTCTCAGTTTTAAATATTACATTGCCCTAAAAATATCCCCTTTGTAAATAGCTCTACTTTCAGTCCTTAAAAATGCCATGGTGCTGTTGCAGCTGAAGAGGCAGGAATTCTGTGTGGAGATAGTTAACCCCTTGTGGGGTCTCTTGATTCGACCATCTGGATAAGAACACTGCCTGACAAGGCTGGTGCTGAGAGGAATGCAGCAGTACAGTGGGTTAGAGCATGATCCCTTTGCTTCCAGATGATTTCCCAATCACTGGCCAATAAGGACCAACAGAAATAAAGTCATGAACTGCAGTGCTGATTCCACGGTAGAGTGCTCTTGGCATACAACAGTGCTCACAGGGAGCACCCAACAACAGCAACAAGAACATCCCAAGATGCTTCACAGGTGCTTAATTAGCCAAAAAATTGACACCATGCCAAAGAAGGACACATTGGAACAAGTGACTAAAAGCTTGGTCAAAGAGGTAGGTTTTAAAGAGCGTCTTAAAGGAGGAGAGAGAGATGGCAAGGCGGAGAGGTTTAGGGAGGGAATTCCTGGGCCTAAACAGCTGAAGGCAAAAGAAGTGGGAGATGCACAAGAGCCCAGAGTTGGAGGAACGCAGAGTTCTCGGAGGGTTGTAGGGCTGGAGAAGGTTACAGAGAAAGAGAGGGGTGAGGCCATGGAGAGATTTTTAATTTTAAATTCGTGGCATTGGTGGACCGGGAGCCAATGTAGGTCAGCAATCACAGAGGTGATGGGTGAATGGGATTTGGTGCTCGGTAGGATATTCGCAGCAGAGCTTTGGAAAGGAAATTGTGGGTCCATAGTGTCAAGTTCTCCGGCCAGAACACCAGACACTGTGGCTCTGTGATTTACTTATCAGCACTCCCTACACTCGGCACTGTTGGTGCCCGAACATGGAGTCAGTACTCGTGACTTAACTACGCATGTAATAGTTGCTATTCCCAGTCCTGTGAAACCTGCCCTGCAAAATAATGTAGAAAGATAACAAAGCACTGAGAGCGCCAAGGTAATTACAGACTGACTTCACCTCCCCAACCCCACCCCACCCCTCACCACCTAGCAATTCCAGTTGCTGAGTGAAAATGGCACCCAAATTTTTTTCAGAAAGCATTTGAAGTGATCGTGTGGACAGTGTAACACAGCTCCACCCGTGGTGTGACAGGTAATCATTTCAGGGCAGTGTTGTCATTTAACATTGGACTTCCCACTTAGTAGGGAGACAGGTAAGAGTTACAGTTAAGTACAACAGGTAAGTGTTGATATTTTCACTTTGGAATTCCCACTGGAATTGTTTACATGACAGGCTACAATTCTGCGCACACGATGTGTAAGATTTTTAATATAATATGAATCATCCAAAACCCTCGATTAGTTTCCAGCCTGCAACACACTTCTGGCTACCGGAATCAATTAGAGGATACTAAAGCACAGAATAAAGAAGCAGAAATGTATATTAATACATCATAAAGTAAGCTCACTCATACACAGAACGAATATATACAAGTGTATTAATTACTGTACGCTGCAGTCTAATGTTTGTGGGTGTAAGTGAGTTTCTGCTGTAGGCTGTCGCATTTGTCCAGCTGTATAATTATCTCATTGCCATCAGGCTATGTAGCTGAGTGCAATAAGAATTTCCAATTTACCTCCTGACTTGGGTGAATAATATTCTGAGAGCCTGAGTCTAATCCCTTAAGAGTGATTGCATGTGAGGAATATTTGGATGCAAGGGATGTTTTATTTAATAAATTTCCTCAAGTTGCCATTTTAATTCTTTACAAAATATTGTCAAGATACTTAAAATAATTTTAAACAGTAAAATATTATCTCTGAAAGAGAATAAGCCTTCTATTTATGCAGCTGTGTTGTAAATGTATTTCCTGCTCCCCCTTCCATCCTGGGCTAATGTCTGTTTAGAGAGATCCCGAGGATTTTCTGGTTTTAACTTGCAACACCTGCTTCCCTACGGTTGTAAATTAGCTGCTAACACAATTTTTATGGCTCCGAATTGTTTGTTGCATCCATTCCACATGCAACTGCGGTTGAGGGAGCTTTGCTCGAAATTCAATTAAGTGGCAGAAACTCACTGACAAATTACAGGTCTGATCCAGTGCTAGTCTAGCCAGAACATCACTAGCACTGTGTTAATGACACCAGGACACTTCGGATTCAGGCTGCGGTACTTGACCGAACCTGCCCCCTTTGCCATCCCTTTTTTCTTAGCTTTTAATGGTCTGCATAGAGCGGATTTCAAAAATGATTACCAGTCATCAATCCTCATTAACATACATGAGCTTTCTCGCAAAGCTGCTTATATTTGTTTGGAGAGAGAACACAAAACATTGAAATGATTGCAGGCAGATGAGGTTTTAGTTCAGCCTGGGAGGAATGATGGGAGCTGCCAAGCTTATTTTCAGCAGTCTTGCCATGTACTGAGCATCTATCCAAGTGGAAA
The DNA here is from genome assembly GCF_052327205.1 of Somniosus microcephalus. Classification (NCBI taxonomy): domain Eukaryota; kingdom Metazoa; phylum Chordata; class Chondrichthyes; order Squaliformes; family Somniosidae; genus Somniosus; species Somniosus microcephalus. The sequence continues at coordinate 17,496,116 of NC_141006.1, read as the reverse complement.
AAAATTGGACTCTTTTAAAAAGTGTCAAGCACACTGCTGGGTGTTGGATGAACCAGGAGTACAAGGTACTGTGCAAAAAGCAAATCTCAGCGTACAGCTGCAAGCAGAAACTGAACATTTCTGAGAGGCTGTTTATTCAACAGGTGTGAAAGGACAGGGGGAGGGCGAATTAAAAAGCGGGACTGCGTTTTCTCTCGCCTGTTCCAATTTTCACCCCTCCTCTCCAGCAGGGAACTGACTCTCTCACTGGGGTACAGTTTCATCTGCACCAGTTTCCCTCCTGTATGCCGCCCCAATGGAATTAGTCAGGGGCTGAATAGTAAGGGGCTAATTTTAACCTAACGCAGCAGGTTGGTCCGGGTCAGCCCGTTTTACGCCCGCCCCGATGGAGAGTGATATCAAGCGGGGTGTAAAACCAGTGCTCTGGTTAGGTTCAAATTGTCACCTAAGTAATGTAGGAAATGCGACAGCCAATTTGCGCACAGCAAGCTCCCACAAACAGCAAGGAGATAATAACCAGATAATCTGTTTTAGTGATGTTGGTTGAGGGATAAATATTGGCCAGGACACCAGGGAGAACTCTTCTTTGAAATAGTGCCATGGGACCTTTTATGTCCACCTGAGAAGGTCGGCAGGGTCTCGGTTTAATGTCTCTTGCGAAAGACGGCACCTCCGACAGTGCAGCGCTCCCTCTAGTACTGTACTGAGCTGTCAGCCTAGATTTTGTGCTCAAGTTGCTGGAGCGGGCCTTGAACCCACAACCTTCTGAATCGGAGGTGAGAGTGCCACCGCTGAGCCACGTCTCAAACCTGGGAGCTGCCTGATATGTATGGCTCAGCACCACACCGGCAATGGAGGCCCTGCTTAATGCTTGAGGTTAATAGCCGACTTGGCGAGTCCTCAATTCAACCTTCTACCCCAGCAACGCACCACTTTGATGGTCTTAAAGGGAGAGTGATGGAGCCCAGCCTGAGCTCAGAAACCTTGGTTTTCAGTATCAAACCCCAGGAACATAGTGACGGCGGAGCCTTAGCCAATTAGAAAAGAAAATCGTTTTGTTTTTCTCAAATTTGCTTATAATTCAGCTTAGCAAAGGCTATGGGCCCTGATAACATCCCACTATCATGCTGAAGACTTGTGCACCAGAAACTTAACTGGACCAGCCACATAAATACTGTGGCTACAAGAGCAGGTCAGAGACTAGGTATTCTGCGGCGAGTGTCTCACCTCCTGACTCCCCAAAGCATTTCCACCATCTACAAGGCAGAAGTAAGGAGTGTGATGGAATACTCTCCACTTGCCTGGATGAGTGCAGCTCCAACAACACTCAAGAAGCTCAACACCATCCAGGACAAAGCAGCCCGCTTGATTGGCACCCCATCCACCACCTTAAACATTCACTCCCTCCACCACGGGCGTACCGTGGCTGCAGTGTGTATCACCTACAAGATGCACTGCAGCAACTCGCAAAGGCTTCTTCGACAGCACCTCCCAAACCCGCGACCTCTACCATCTAGAAGGACAAGGGCAGCAGGCACATGGGGACAACACCACCTCCAAGTTCCCCTCCAAATCACACACCATCCTGACTTAGAAGTATATCGCCAATCCTTCATCATCGCTGGGTCAAAATCCTGGAACTCCCTCCCTAACAGCAGTGTGGAAGTACCTTCACCACATGGACTGCAGCGGTTCAAGAAGGCGGCTCACCACCACCTTCTCAAGGGGCAACTAGGGATGGGCAATAAATGCTGGCCTTGCCAGCGACACCCACATCCCATATACGAATAAAAAATATAAAAAAGGAAAGAAGAAAGAACTTGCATTCTACAGCACCTTTCATGACCTCAAGACATCCCAAAGCGCTTTGCAGCCAATTAAATACTTTTGAAATGTCGTCCGTCACTGTTGCAATATGGGGAAACACTGCAGCTAATTTGGGCACAACAAGGTCCCATAATGACCAGCTCCTCTGTTTATTAGGTGTTGGCTGAGGGACAAATGACCAGGACTGTGTAGGATTAAGTCATTGTGAGGTCCTCTCCTGTGTAGGATTAAGTCATTGTGAGGTCCTCTCCTGTGTCGGATTAAGTCATTGTGAGGTCCTCTCCTGTGTAGGATTAAGTCATTGTGAGGTCCTCTCCTGGGTAGGATTAAGTCATTGTGAGGTCCTCTCCTGGGTAGGATTAAGTCATTGTGAGGTCCTCTCCTGTGTAGGATTAAGTCATTGTGAGGTCCTCTCCTGTGTAGGATTAAGTCATTGTGAGGTCCTCTCCTGGGTAGGATTAAGTCATTGTGAGGTCCTCTCCTGTGTCGGATTAAGTCATTGTGAGGTCCTCTCCTGTGTAGGATTAAGTCATTGTGAGGTCCTCTCCTGGGTAGGATTAAGTCATTGTGAGGTCCTCTCCTGGGTAGGATTAAGTCATTGTGAGGTCCTCTCCTGTGTAGGATTAAGTCATTGTGAGGTCCTCTCCTGTGTCGGATTAAGTCATTGTGAGGTCCTCTCCTGTGTAGGATTAAGTCATTGTGAGGTCCTCTCCTGGGTAGGATTAAGTCATTGTGAGGTCCTCTCCTGGGTAGGATTAAGTCATTGTGAGGTCCTCTCCTGGGTAGGATTAAGTCATTGTGAGGTCCTCTCCTGTGTAGGATTAAGTCATTGTGAGGTCCTCTCCTGGGTAGGATTAAGTCATTGTGAGGTCCTCTCCTGTGTAGGATTAAGTCATTGTGAGGTCCTCTCCTGGGTAGGATTAAGTCATTGTGAGGTCCTCTCCTGTGTCGGATTAAGTCATTGTGAGGTCCTCTCCTGTGTAGGATTAAGTCATTGTGAGGTCCTCTCCTGGGTAGGATTAAGTCATTGTGAGGTCCTCTCCTGGGTAGGATTAAGTCATTGTGAGGTCCTCTCCTGGGTAGGATTAAGTCATTGTGAGGTCCTCTCCTGTGTCGGATTAAGTCATTGTGAGGTCCTCTCCTGTGTAGGATTAAGTCATTGTGAGGTCCTCTCCTGGGTAGGATTAAGTCATTGTGAGGTCCTCTCCTGGGTAGGATTAAGTCATTGTGAGGTCCTCTCCTGGGTAGGATTAAGTCATTGTGAGGTCCTCTCCTGGGTAGGATTAAGTCATTGTGAGGTCCTCTCCTGGGTGGGATTAAGTCATTGTGAGGTCCTCTCCTGGGCATTTTCTTCCATTTTTGACAAGTGTAGTGGAACCTGGAAAACACACCTTTGGGGCCATCTGCTCAGAGTGCCTTCCCACACCGCTTCCCGGGAGGAGAGCCAGACCTTTACAACAGGGCTGCCACCACACTGATTCACAAGCAGCACTCAAGGCTGCCTCTCAACCTGGGCGCTCAGGCTTAGTCTTCTAGATGTTCTCCCTCCTCTACTAGATAAGTGAAACATGGGAGCCTGTGAAGTTGCTGGGGTGCCAGCGAAACCCTTTGCTTCCAGCCCTCAAATAGGAAATGTTTGACTTCCCCAGGGTCAGGGACCTGTCAGCTTCAACTTATAAAATTCTAACAGGACTAGACAGACTAGATGCAGGAAGGGTGTTCCCGATGGCCGGGGAGTCGCAGAACCAGGGGTCACAGTCTAAGGATAAGGGGTAAGCCATTTAGGACTGAGATGAGGAGGAATTTCTTCACCCAGAGAGTGGTGAACCCGTGGAATTCTCTACCACAGAAGGCAGCAGAGGCCAATTCATTAAATATATTCAAGAAGGAGTTGGATATATTTCTTAAGGCTAAAGGGATCAAGGGGTATGGGGAGAAGGCAGGGACAGGGTACTGAGTTTGGATGATCAGCTATGATCTCATTGAATGGCGGAGCAGGCTCGAGGGGCCGAATGGCCTACTCCTGCTCCAATCTTCTATGTTTCTTGTCAAATCACTTGAATCTAGAAGTAAGTTTGTAGAGATCAGGAAGAAGCTCGAGCTGCGGGTGGATGAATTTTGGAGCATACGCGATGCTGAGAGGCTCGTGGATAGCACGTTTAGCGAGTTGTTCACGCCTCAGGGTAGGGCAGCACAGGGGGTGACCATCAGGCGGAGCAACAAAGGCAGGCAGGTAGTGCAGGGAATCCCTGCGGACATCCCCCTTTCAAACAAGTATACCGCTTTGGATACTGTTGAGGGGGATGACTCACCAGGGGAAGGCAGCAGCAGCCAACTTCCTGGCACTGGCGGTGCTCCTGCTGCCCAGGAAGGGGGGAAAAAGAGTGGGAGAGCAATAGTGGTAGGGGATTCTATAGTAAGGGGAACAGATAGGCGTTTCTGTGGCCGTAGACGTGAATCCAGGATGGTTTGTTGCCTCCCTGGTGCCAGGGTCAAGGATGTCACTGAGCGGCTGCAGGGCATTCTGGAGGGGGAGGGTGAACAGCCAGTGGTCGTGGTCCACATTGGTACCAACGACATAGGTAAAAAGAGGGATGAGGTCCTGCAGCAAGAATTTAGGGAGCTAGGTGAAGGATTAAAGAGCAGGACCTCAAGGGTTGTAATCTCTGGATTACTCCCGGTGCCACGTGCTAGTAAGTATAGGAATAGGAAGATAGAACAGATGAATGCGTGGCTAAAGGGATGGTGCAGGGGGGAGGGCTTTAGTTTCCTGGATCACTGGGTCTGCTTCTGGGAAAGGTGGGACTTGTACAAGTCGGACGGTTTACACCTGAACCAGAGGGGAACCAATATCCTTGCGGGGAGGTTTGCTAGCACTGCTGGGGGGGGGTTTAAACTAACTTGGCAGGGGGGATGGGGTACAGAGTGGAGCTATAGTAGGGGGTGATTTACAGCCAAATACAGAGGGAAAAACAAGTCAGCTGGGAAGGCAAAGCAAATATGTGAAGGCAAAAGAGAATATGGCAGGGCTGGAAGGCATTTATTTTAATGCAAGGAGTCTTGCAAATAAGGTGGATGAACTGAAGTTGTTGTTGAACACATGGGAGTACGATATTGTTGCTATCACAGAGACATGGTTGAGGGAGGGTCAGGACTGGCAGCTCAATATTCCGGGGTATAGAATCTTCAGGCGAGACAGAGGGGGGTGTAAAAGGGGAGGGGGTGTTGCAATATTAATTAAGGAGTCAATTACTGCTGTAAGGAGGGATGATATATTAGCGGGTTCCTCTAATGAGGCCATATGGGTAGAACTTAAAAACAAAAAGGGGGCAAGCACTTTGCTGGGAGTGTACTATAGGCCCCCAAACAGTCAGGGGGAGATAGAGGAACAGATATGTAGGCAAATCTCAGAAAAGTGCGAAAATAATAGGGTAATAATAGTGGGGGATTTCAACTTCCCCAATATAAATTGGGATAGTCAGAGTGTGGAAGGCTTAGAGGGTGCAGAATTCTTAAAGTGCATCCAGGAGAGCTTTTTGAGCCAACATGTAGAAAGTCCTACAAGAGAGGGGGCGGTACTGGACCTAATTCTGGGGAATGTAGCCGGGCAAGTGGTGGAAGTGTCAGTAGGAGAGCATTTTGGCGACAGTGACCACAATTCGGTGAGATTTAAGGTGGTCATGGAAAAAGACAAAGACGGCCCGGAAATAAGGGTTCTAAATTGGGGGAAGGCCGATTTTAATATGATAAGGCAGGATCTGGCCAAATTGGACTGGGAGCAGCTACTTATAGGAAAATCCGCATCAAAACAGTGGGAGACTTTCAGAAGGGAAATAGAGAGAGTACAACGCCAACATGTTCCTGTAAAGGTCAAGGGTGGGACCAACAAGCAAAGGGAACCTTGGATGACAAGGGATATACAAAAATGCATTAGAAATAAAAGGGGGGCTTTTGGCAGTTACAAAAGACTAAAGACGGAAGAAGCCCTAGAGGAGTATAAAAAATGCAGGGGCATACTTAAAAAAGAAATTAGGAGGGCGAGGAGGGGCCATGAAATAACACTGGTGAGCAAAATAAAGGAAAATCCTAAGATGTTTTATAAGTATATTAAGGGCAAGAGGATAACCAGGGAAAGGGTAGGGCCCATTAGGGACCAAAGTGGCAATCTGTGTGTAGAGCCAGATGATGTAGGCAGGGTTTTAAATGAATTTTTTGCATCTGTGTTCACTATGGAGAAAGATGATGCAGACATAGAAATTGGGCAAGGGGGCTGTGACATACTTGAACATATTAGCATCGAGAGGGAGGAGGTGCTAGCGGTTTTAGCAGGCCAAAAAGTGGATAAATCCCCAGGCCCGGACGAGATGTATCCCAGGCTGCTGTGGGAGGCAAAGGCGGAGATTGCAGGGGCTCTGACACAAATTTTCAGAACCTCTCTGGCCACAGGGGATGTACCAGAGGACTGGAGAACAGCTAACGTAGTACCATTATTCAAGAAGGGTAGCAGGGATAAACCAGGGAATTACAGGCCAGTGAGCCTAACATCTGTGGTAGGGAAATTATTGGAAAAAATTCTGAGGGACAAAATTAGTCTCCACTTGGAGAGGCAAGGATTAATCGGGGATAGTCAGCATGGCTTTGTCAAGGGTAAATCATGTCTGACAAATCTGATTGAATGTTTCGAGGGGGTGACTAGGGGGGTGGATGAGGGAAATGCTGTGGATGTGGTTTACATGGACTTCAGTAAAGCTTTTGACAAAGTCCCGCATAGGAGACTGGTCAAGAAGGTAAGGGCCCATGGGATCCAGGGTGCCTTGGCGCGTTGGATCCTAAACTGGCTGAGTGGCAGGAGGCAGAGGGTGATGGTCGAAGGTTGCTTTTGTGACTGGAAGCCTGTGTCCAGTGGGGTACCTCAGGGATCGGTGCTGGGTCCCTTGTTGTTTGTGATCTACATAAATGATTTGGATGAGAATGTAAAAGGTATGATCAGTAAGTTCGCAGATGACACGAAAATTGGTGGGGTGGTAAATTGTGAGGAGGAAAGCCTCAGGCTACAGGACGATATAAACGGGTTGGTCAGATGGGCGGAAAAGTGGCAAATGGAATTTAACCCTGAAAAGTGTGAGGTGATGCATTTTGGACGGACAAATAAGGCAAGGGAATACACAATGAGTGGTAGGACCCTAGGAAGTACAGAGGGTCAGAGGGACCTTGGTGTACATGTACATAGATCCCTGAAGGCAGCGGAACAGGTAGATAAGGTGGTTAAAAAGGCATATGGGATACTTGCCTTCATTAGCCGAGGCATAGAATATAAGAGCAGGGAGGTTATGATGGAGCTGTACAAAACGCTGGTGAGGCCACAGCTGGAGTACTGTGTGCAGTTCTGGTCGCCTCACTATAGGAAGGATGTGATTGCTTTGGAGAGGGTGCAGAGAAGATTCACCAGGATGTTACCTGGGATGGAGCGCCTCAGCTATGAAGAAAGACTAAACAGGCTGGGGTTGTTTTCCTTGGAGCAAAGAAGGCTGAGGGGGGACCTGATTGAGGTGTACAAAATGATGAGGGGCATAGATAGGGTAGATAAAGAGGAACTTTTCCCCTTAGTAGGGGGGGTCAATAACAAGGGGGCATAGATTCAGGGTAAGGGGCAGGAGATTTAGAGGGGATTTGAGGAGGAACTTTTTCACCCAGAGGGTGGTTGGAACGTGGAACTCAATGCCTGAAAGGGTGGTAGAGGCAGGAACCCTCACAACATTCAAGAAGCATTTGGATGAGCACTTGAAATGCCATTGCATACAAGGCTATGGACCAAATGCTGGAAAATGGGATTAGACTGGACAGGGATGGATGGGCGGCGCAGACACGATGGGCCGAAGGGCCTCTTTCTGTGCTGTAAAACTCTCTGACTCTATGACTCTATGAAGAAGCATTTGTGACCTTCTGACCCCAATCGAAGCATCTTAGCGACGGGCCTCTCCTGTGGGCAGAACAACAGACTGCAGGTCTACAGAAGTTATACTGAAGGTTTACAGTGCCCTGCCGAAACCTCACACACAGTATTGTGTTCAGCTTTGAAGCTGGGAGAGAAATGGAATACAACATCTACAAGTGGCAAGATTCCATATGAAAAGAGGGGAGCAAAGCTCAAGGAAAGAGATGAAGCGGATCTTGCAGCGTAGCCTGTTTAAACAAAGCCCGAGTCTGTTGAGAAGGCATCAACTGTCGATGATGAAAAGAAAAGGGAGGAGGAAAAAGAGGAGGACTAGAAAGAAAGACTTGCATTTATATAGCACCTTTCACGACCTCAGGAAATTCCAAAGCGCTTTAATCTGTTTCCGTGATGTTGGTTAAGCAATAATTATTGGCCAGGACACCGGGGACAGCTCCCCTGCTCCTCCAATAGAGCCACGGGAGCTCTGACACTCACCTGAGAAGGCAGACAGGACCTCAGTTTAACATCTCCTCCAAAAGACGGTACCTCCGACAGTGCAGCACATCCTCAGTACTGCAGTGGGCTGTCAGCGTAGATTCTGTCTCTGGAGTGGAACTATGAACCTGCAACCTTCTGACTCAGAGTTGAGAGTGCTGCCAGCTGAGCCACAGCTGACACCATTGATGATACTGGCAGGATGAAGAAGAGGATGACTGTCATAAAAAAGATGTCTATGGATTTGAAAAGAAACAAAACAGAAGCAAGGACCAAGCCCAGGTATAAAACCAGAACGGACAGTCAAGGTGAAAAAAGGCCAATCTGTTTATTGAACCTCATTCCTCTGGCATTACAATCCACCCAACCGAGCATTCAACAGGACTCTGAGGGTCCCCAACTATAAGAGGGAGTGAGCCGTGAGGAACGATTAGAGAAACTTGGAAAGAAGGTGGTTAAGGAACGTTTTAAAGGAGGAGAGAGAGGTGGAGAGGCAGAGAGGTTGAGGGAGGGAATTCCAGATTTAGGGACCAGGCAACTGATGGTCCTAAGTTCCCGAAATAATATCACAATTGAGGGAGGCTGGGGGGAGAAGAAGCCACACTTCCCTCTGCCAGAATCTCATTGCTGCCAGAGAAGGGCAGAAATGTGGCAAAAATGGGTTCCTGACCTACTGCTCCCACTGCACCGGGTTTCTGAACCCCAAAAAACCTGGAATTTGTATGTTAACAACTTTGGAGACATGGGCAGCATAAAGGCGGCAAAATCTACATTGATGGGGAAATGATAGGTTCTATGGAAGGATGAGCTAGTCTGGCTGAATAATCTCCCCCGTGAACTTATCGTCGTGAATTGCTCTAAAGATAGTTGGATGCTGGAATGGGAGAGTTTGGGTACTAGAGGGTTGGGTTTTGATGGCTGAATTTCTTCTGACTTTTGTTATGTTTTTTGATTGAATGGCAGGGCTCCCTGCTGCGCATTTACCAAATAAAAAGGCCAGAGATAGCACGAGCCTATTTGGCTGCCAGTCACAGCGAAGAGGCTTCCCCAAAGACCTGGGGTTCAGCTATGCAAGCTGTCTTGCCTGATGAAGCACGAGCACAGAAGGCAAAGCCACAAAGCACAACAGAGCTTCTCCTCAATGAATGATGTAGCAGATGGGAACCATGGCAAGCCTGCCGCTCCTGCTCTTCGTGCTGACTCCAGTTCAATCGTGCAGGTGGGGATTAATGCAGGTTAACAGATTGTGCAGGGGATTCTGTAGCAGAGTTGTACGGCATCCCGTTATATATCTTCTCTGTGACCCAGAAACCCAATAAAGAGCACTCGTGTTTCTTACACGACCACCGTCACTTCTCTGTGTTTCATTGGTATTACTTCAGCTGGACAAGTGCTAACTGACTTACAATAACTCCAAGCATCCCAATAACACCCCAGTGGAAGGTGAAAGTTAAAGTCTCCTCCGACCTAATTGAAATACAATGGAAATTTTTACTCTCTAAATTTCTTTTATAAAGAAGAAAGCACTAACATTTCTATAGCGCTTTTCACCACATCAGGACGTCTCAAAGTGCTTTACAGTCAATTAAGTACTTTTATGAAGTGTGGTCACTGTTGTAATAGACAAAACACAACAGCCAATTTGCGCACAGCAAGGTCCCACAAACAGCAATGTGATATTGACCAGATCATCTGTTTTAGTGATGTTGGCTGAGGGATTTATTGGCCAGGACACCAAGAGGACTGCCTTGCTGTTCTTTGAAAAGCATCGTGGGATCTTTTAGGTTCACTTGAGAGGAGAGACGGGGCCTCAGTTTAACATTTCAACCGAAAGACGGCACCTCCGACAGTGCAGCACTCCCTCGGTACTGCACTGGAGTATCAGCCGAGTTTCTGGAGTGGAGCTCATTGAAAGAGCTATCCAATTAATTCCACTCCCCCGCTCTTTCCCCATAGCCGTTCACATTTCTCCTTATAGAAAAATACAGCACAGAAAGAGGCTTTTTAACAAGACTTCAAAATACTAATGTCAATCGCAAAAACGGGTTCATATTTAGTGGAATAAGCCACATAACAGGATGCTCCCTTTGTATGATCAAATAATGGATCATGTTGTGAGTCCACATGGTTAGTAAATGGTTAGTAGATACATGCACTGTCCATTCTCTAATACTGACAATCCCTCAGAAACCAGGGATGGGTTACACTGAAAACAGGCAACAAAAATGAGAAAAAAGAGGAATGGAAAAAGACATAGAGGAAGAAGGGGGAAACCGCAGGCATGTGCCCCTAGGTTACTAGTTGTCTGATTTTGGGGAGCATAATCTGATGTAAATTTTTTATAATAGAGGACTTGTTTCCCATTTTCCCACAGGCATGCAGGTATTAATTATTAAGGTTGCCAACTCAGATTCATCAGCAAAGATGCTAATTGTCAACGTTTCACACCGACAGTCGCCATTTAGCGGGGCCGGGTCTGCGAGTCATCGCTCGTTAACAGAATGAGCTTGGCCCTTCCCCCTCTCCTCCTCTCAGTGGCACTGAGAGCCGCATGCCCTGTGGCTTAATGTAAGTGATTCTGGCACCGCATACTGTGGGAGGGTATTCTCGCAGGAATGGAGTTCATGAATTGTTCCCATTAGCAGCAACACTAAGATAGCAGCAGCACCAAGAAAGAGAGGAAGGATGGTAATGAGCGGGAGAGAGGGGGATGGTAATGAGCGGGAGAGAGGGGGATGGTAATGAGCGGGAGAGAGGGGGATGGTAATGAATGGGAGAGAGGGGGATGGTAATGAATGGGAGAGGGGGAATGGTAATGAATGGGAGAGAGGGGGATGGTAATGAGCGGGAAAGAGGGGGATGGTAATGAGCGGGAGAGAGGGGGATGGTAATGAGCGGGAGAGAGGGGGATGGTAATGAATGGGAGAGAGGGGGATGGTAATGAATGGGAGAGAGGGGGATGGTAATGAATGGGAGAGGGGGATGGTAATGAATGGGAGAGAGGGGGATGGTAATGAGCGGGAAAGAGGGGGATGGTAATGAATGGGAGAGAGGGGGATGGTAATGAGCGGGAAAGAGGGGGATGGTAATGAGCGGGAGAGAGGGGGATGGTAATGAATGGGAGAGAGGGGGATGGTAATGAATGGGAGAGAGGGGGATGGTAATGAATGGGAGAGAGGGGGATGGTAATGAATGGGAGAGAGGGGGATGGTAATGAATGGGAGAGAGGGGGATGGTAATGAGCGGGAAAGAGGGGGATGGTAATGAATGGGAGAGAGGGGGATGGTAATGAGCGGGAAAGAGGGGGATGGTAATGAGCGGGAGAGAGGGGGATGGTAATGAATGGGAGAGAGGGGGATGGTAATGAATGGGAGAGAGGGGGATGGTAATGAATGGGAGAGAGGGGGATGGTAATGAATGGGAGAGAGGGGGATGGTAATGAATGGGAGAGAGGGGGATGGTAATGAATGGGAGAGAGGGGGATGGTAATGAATGGGAGAGGGGGAATGGTAATGAATGGGAGAGAGGGGGATGGTAATGAATGGGAGAGAGGGGGATGGTAATGAATGGGAGAGAGGGGGGATGGTAATGAATGGGAGAGAGGGGGATGGTAATGAATGGGAGAGAGGGGGATGGTAATGAATGGGAGAGAGGGGGATGGTAATGAATGGGAGAGAGGGGGATGGTAATGAGCGGGAGAGGGGGATGGTAATGAACGGGAGAGAGGGGGATGGTAATGAATGGGAGAGAGGGGGATGGTAATGAATGGGAGAGGGGGGGATGGGAATGAATGGGAGAGAGGGGGATGGTAATGAATGGGAGAGAGGGGGAATGGTAATGAATGGGAGAGAGGGGGATGGTAATGAATGGGAGAGAGGGGGAATGGTAATGAATGGGAGAGAGGGGGATGGTAATGAGCGGGAGAGAGGGGGATGGTAATGAATGGGAGAGAGGGGGGATGGTAATGAATGGGAGAGAGGGGGAATGGTAATGAATGGGAGAGGGGGAATGGTAATGAATGGGAGAGAGGGGGATGGTAATGAATGGGAGAGAGGGGGATGGTAATGAATGGGAGAGAGGGGGGATGGTAATGAATGGGAGAGAGGGGGATGGTAATGAATGGGAGAGAGGGGGATGGTAATGAATGGGAGAGAGGGGGATGGTAATGAATGGGAGAGAGGGGGATGGTAATGAACGTGAGAGAGGGGGATGGTAATGAATGGGAGAGAGGGGGATGGTAATGAATGGGAGAGAGGGGGATGGTAATGAATGGGAGAGAGGGGGATGGTAATGAATGGGAGAGAGGGGGATGGTAATGAATGGGAGAGAGGGGGATGGTAATGACAGGGAGAGAGGGGGATGGTAATGAATGGGAGAGAGGGGGATGGTAATGAACAGGAGAGAGGGGGATGGTAATGAATGGGAGAGAGGGGGATGGTAATGAATGGGAGAGAGGGGGATGGTAATGAATGGGAGAGAGGGGGATGGTAATGAATGGGAGAGAGGGGGATGGTAATGAATGGGAGAGAGGGGGGATGGTAATGAATGGGAGAGAGGGGGGATGGTAATGAATGGGAGAGAGGGGGATGGTAATGAATGGGAGAGAGGGGGATGGTAATGAATGGGAGAGAGGGGGGATGGTAATGAGCGGGAGAGAGGGGGATGGTAATGAATGGGAGAGAGGGGGATGGGAATGAATGGGAGAGAGGGGGATGGTAATGAATGGGAGAGAGGGGGATGGTAATGAGCGGGAGAGAGGGGGATGGGAATGAATGGGAGAGAGGGGGATGGTAATGAATGGGAGAGAGGGGGATGGAATGAATGGGAGAGACGGGGATGGTAATGAACAGGAGAGAGGGGGATGGTAATGAGAGAGGGGGATGGTAATGAATGGGAGAGAGGGGGATGGTAATGAACGTGAGAGAGGGGGATGGTAATGAATGGGAGAGAGGGGGATGGTAATGAATGGGAGAGAGGGGGGATGGTAATGAATGGGAGAGAGGGGGATGGTAATGAATGGGAGAGAGGGGGGATGGTAATGAATGGGAGAGAGGGGGATGGTAATGAATGGGAGAGAGGGGGATGGTAATGAATGGGAGAGAGGGGGATGGTAATGAATGGGAGAGAGGGGGATGGTAATGAATGGGAGAGAGGGGGGATGGTAATGAATGGGAGAGAGGGGGATGGTAATGAATGGGAGAGAGGGGGATGGTAATGAATGGGAGAGAGGGGGGATGGTAATGAATGGGAGAGAGGGGGATGGTAATGAATGGGAGAGAGGGGGATGGTAATGAATGGGAGAGAGGGGGATGGTAATGAATGGGAGAGAGGGGGATGGTAATGAATGGGAGAGAGGGGGATGGTAATGAATGGGAGAGAGGGGGATGGTAATGAATGGGAGAGAGGGGGGATGGTAATGAATGGGAGAGAGGGGGATGGTAATGAATGGGAGAGAGGGGGATGGTAATGAATGGGAGAGAGGGGGATGGTAATGAATGGGAGAGAGGGGGATGGTAATGAATGGGAGAGAGGGGGATGGTAATGAATGGGAGAGAGGGGGATGGTAATGAATGGGAGAGAGGGGGATGGTAATGAATGGGAGAGAGGGGGATGGTAATGAATGGGAGAGAGGGGGATGGTAATGAATGGGAGAGAGGGGGATGGTAATGAATGGGAGAGAGGGGGATGGTAATGAATGGGAGAGAGGGGGATGGTAATGAATGGGAGAGAGGGGGATGGTAATGAATGGGAGAGAGGGGGATGGTAATGAATGGGAGAGAGGGGGATGGTAATGAATGGGAGAGAGGGGGATGGTAATGAATGGAGAGAGGGGGATGGTAATGAATGGGAGAGATGAGAGGGGGATGGTAATGAATGGGAGAGAGGGGGATGGTAATGAACGGAGAGAGGGGGATGGTAATGAATGGGAGAGAGGGGGATGGTAATGAATGGGAGAGAGGGGATGGTAATGAATGGAGAGAGGGGGATGGTAATGAATGGGAGAGAGGGGGATGGTAATGAATGGGAGAGAGGGGGATGGTAATGAATGGGAGAGAGGGGGGATGGTAATGAATGGGAGAGAGGGGGATGGTAATGAATGGGAGAGAGGGGGATGGTAATGAATGGGAGAGAGGGGGATGGTAATGAATGGGAGAGAGGGGGATGGTAATGAATGGAGAGAGGGGGATGGTAATGAATGGGAGAGAGGGGGATGGTAATGAATGGGAGAGAGGGGGATGGTAATGAATGGGAGAGAGGGGGATGGTAATGAATGGAGAGAGGGGGATGGTAATGAAGGAGAGAGGGGGATGGTAATGAATGGGAGAGAGGGGGATGGTAATGAATGGGAGAGAGGGGGATGGTAATGAATGGGAGAGAGGGGGATGGTAATGAATGGGAGAGAGGGGGATGGTAATGAATGGGAGAGAGGGGGATGGTAATGAATGGGAGAGAGGGGGATGGTAATGAATGGGAGAGAGGGGGATGGTAATGAATGGGAGAGAGGGGGATGGTAATGAATGGGAGAGAGGGGGATGGTAATGAATGGGAGAGAGGGGGATGGTAATGAATGGGAGAGAGGGGGATGGTAATGAATGGGAGAGAGGGGGATGGTAATGAATGGGAGAGAGGGGGATGGTAATGAATGGGAGAGAGGGGGATGGTAATGAATGGGAGAGAGGGGGATGGTAATGAATGGGAGAGAGGGGGATGGTAATGAATGGGAGAGAGGGGGATGGTAATGAATGGGAGAGAGGGGGATGGTAATGAATGGGAGAGAGGGGATGGTAATGAATGGGAGAGAGGGGGATGGTAAATGAATGGAGAGAGGGGGATGGTATGAATGGGTGAGAGGGGGATGGTAATGAATGGGTGAGAGGGGGATGGTAATGAATGGGATAGAGGGGGATGGTAATGAATGGGATAGAGGGGGATGGTAATGAATGGGATTGAGGGGGGATGGTAATGAATGGGAGTGAGGGGGATGGTAATGAATGGGATGATGATGGGGGGATGGTAATGAATGGGTGAGAGGGGGATGGTAATGAATGGGTGAGAGGGGGATGGTAATGAATGGGAGAGAGGGGGATGGTAATGAATGGGAGAGAGGGGGATGGTAATGAATGGGAGAGAGGGGGATGGTAATGAATGGGAGAAGGGGGATGGTAATGAATGGAGAGAAGGGGGATGGTAATGAACAGGGAGAGAGGGGGATGGTAATGAATGAATGGGAGAGAGGGGGATGGGAATGAATGGGAGAGAGGGGGATGGTAATGAATGGGAGAGAGGGGGGATGGTAATGAATGGGAGAGAGTGTGCAAGTTTGTAAAAGTGACAGAAGAACAAACCCGAAGACAGACAAGGAAATGGTGCAGAAGATAACAAGATAAGAGAAGTCAAGGACAATTCAAAGCCTTTATAATCTACCGATTAAAATAAATGATATTTATTGGAATAAAATGACTAATTAAAATTCTATTTGTACTGCAATTTAGAAATGATTGTCATGGAAATATAAGTATAAGTGGTAGGAATTTAATAAGTGATTTTTAAATGTTAATGGATATTTAAATTTAGCTGCAGATTGGCTGTCTGATTGTGATATTTAATTAGAATTTCATGGCTTTATTTGATATTAATAAATGACTCCCGCTGCAACGTGTGTTATATTTTGTGATTAGCTGCACATTCATTAGGAATAGCTGAACAAAAGTAAATAAGACCAAATTGAAGATATTTACTGAGACTTGACCAAATAATAACTGAGCGAGGTTGTTGTCTACATTGAAGATCCAAGCGTATTTAACAGATAGCCTTTGTGTTTTTTTCCCTTTCTCCCCTTGCTGGCGTACAGTTTCCTAGGTGCCATCTGCCCTCTGGTACCTCATTCAAGTGGCCATTCTTCATGCCTGAGGCCGGATAAAAAGTGTGGGTAGGCTATTCCACCTTGGTGGCGTCACTGCCTCACCCAATCCTGTTCTCAACCACCATCTACCCTCTCCAGCGGGAGTCACTCAGTAGTGACCATGAACACTGACTGATTTTCCCCTCCCTAGCCCAGGGATACGGAAGCTGAACAGCCCCCACTTTTAGGTGTTACCCGTTGCTCAGTCGGTAGCACTCTCACCTCTGAGTCAGAAGGACGTGGGTTCTAAATCCCACTCCAGGGATTTGAACACAAAATCTAGGCTGACACTCCCAATGCAGTACTGAGGGAGTGCTGCAGTGCAGTCTTTCAGATGAGACGTTAAACCAAGGCCTCCTCGCTCAGGTGGACGTAAAAGATCCCATGTCACTATTCGAAAATGAGCAAGGGTGTTCTCTCAGTGCCTTGGCCAATATATATCCCTCAACCAACACCTTAAGCAGATGATCTGGTCATTTATCCCATTGTTCAGGAAACTCTTGATTTACCGGCACCTAAATAACCGGAAATCTCGGTTAACCGGCAAAATTCAGGAGTAGGTTCAGGTAAGTTTTACTTCATATTGTACTTGCCTTCCTCGATCTATTGCTGTGCAAGGGTGTGGCTGCAGCTGTTGCTAATCTACAGACACGCTTGGAACTTGTGGCCACTGTTCTGCACCTGTTGCTAAGCAACAGGGTTTGTTGCTTTATACGGAGCTCTCAGCTCTCCATATCTTTTACTATAGCTCTCGGTTATCCGGAATTTTTGATGAACCGGCACCACGTCGGTCCCGTCGGTGCCGGATAAAAAAGAGTTTCCTGTTGTTTGTGGGATTTTGCTGTGTGCAGATTGGCTGCAGCGTTTCCTACATTAGAAACAGTAATAATTTTAATATTTGAAAGCAAGAGGAGAAAAGTAGCCATTTCAAAAATGTACTTCATTGGCTGTAAAGCGCTCTGGGATGTCCTGAGATCATGAAAGGTGCTATATAAATGCAAGTCTTTCTTTCTATCCCAGTGAGAACAGCTAATTCATCACAGCTGAAGACTCAGACCTCCATTCTTCCCGGCCTATATGGGTCAGAGGAACACCAGAGTGCATTTCACCACTGAGCCAACAAGGCTGCTGCAGTCTGTGATTTCTCTTCATTGCATTGTGTGTCAGCAGAAAACAATACCTTTTGAGAGTGGATTACTTTCTAATTATTGCTTTGTCCCAGTTTTCTTCCTCGAAGGCCTGAGACTCTTATATGGAGTGCCACAGTAACAACAACAACTTGTATTTATATAGCACCTTTAATGTAGTAAAACGTCCCAAGGTGCTTCACAGGGGTGTAATAACACGGTTGAGATTGGGAACTTGGAGTGGCGGATTGAAGGTGTCATCCCGCTCAGTTGTATCTTGTAATGATGCTGTAATATGAGCCCACAACACATTATCCCACTTTGAGACATTTGAAACAACAGTGAATAATGTTAGCTGCCCCATGACTCATTAGGTAAATGCAATGCTTTGTAAATGTTAAGGTTTCGAGGAATGGGCAGTTAAAATGTGCTGAAGTGTTCAGATTTATCATCTGGGAAGATAGGAGTTGCATCATTTATTATATCTGCTAACTTTGTATCGCAGATTTAGGAGCTGATGGGACGGTTTTACTTTCTGTTCACTCGCAGGAATCCAGAACTTAAGAAAGAAGAAACGTTTTTAATGACTTGCTACAGCTATCTTGCAGCAAATGCAGCCAGTGGCAACAGACCTGAGGCAGCTGAGGCCCAACTGAAGAGAACTTTGCCAGCGCCTCCAGAGGGGGTAGTGCCATCAGAGCAACTGTCTCCACTGGCGCCGGCCGCCATATTTCTTGGCTGAACACCCAGAACGTTTGTAAAGTGTTCCCTCTAAGACTGCTGATCTGATCCTAACCGCCAATCTACTATCACTTTCTGTGATAGTAGATTGGCGGTTAGGATCAGATCAGCCATGATCTTATTGAATGGCAGAGCAGGCTCGAGGGGCCGATTGGCCTACACCTGCTCCTATTTCTTATGTTCTTATGTTCTTAAATAAGTGTTAAGGATAAGCTAGGAGGCCCCAAGTGATCTCACATTACACTATACTGGACCTGAGAATGCGTGATATCTGTACTCGGTAGAAAAAATGGAAAAGGTTACATTCTCAAGCACTGACACGCTGACATTGATAACATAAATTATTTCACAGTCCACCCTCAAAGGACATCATAACAACACTGGGTCCCTTTACAAGCCAGTCATGTTAGCTTGAATGCAAACATGAATAACTTGGCATTGCAGTATTAGCCTGAATGTTTTTAATGTTTAATTACAGTGCAATTAATGCGTGTGAACATTTACAATCAAACTACAGCAACAAGTACTTTATTTTAACTAAAAGGTTACTGTGCTTGAGAATTAACTATTCCTGAAAACCTCCTGTGTCCATTAACAGTGTTAATTGAAAAGCTTTATTGCTCACTTTACAGTTCCCACCTAATGGAGTGTCTATGTTTACTTTCAAAGAAATTGGATTCATGCTGATTTACTATCAGGGGGCCCAAAAGGTTTGCTAGGAGAGGAGACGAGGTCCTTACAATAAAAGGTCCTCAAATACAAACTAAAAACGATGGAAATACACAGCCAGTCAGTCAGTATGAGGAGAGATTGGGTCGATTGGGCTTATACTCGCTGGAGTTTAGAAGAATGAGAGGGGATCTCATTGAAACTTATAAAATTCTAACAGGACTAGACAGACTAGATGCAGGAAGGATGTTTCCGATGGCCGAGGAGTCCAGAACCAGGGGTCACAGTCTAAGGATAAGGGGTAAGCCATTTAGGACAGAGATGAGGAGGAATTTCTTCACCCAGAGAGTGGTGAACCTGTGGAATTCTCTACCACAGAAGGCAGTGGAGGCCAATTCATTTAAATATATTCAAGAAGGAGTTAGATATATTTCTTAAGGCTAAAGGGATCAAGGGATATGGGGAGAAGGCAGGGAGAGGGTACTGAATTTGGATGATCAGCCATGATCTCATTGAATGTGGAGCAGGCTCGAGGGGCCGAATGGCCTACTCCTGCTCCTATCTTCTATGTTTCTATGTTTCTATGTTTCTATGTATTTGAAATAGAAAAGACTGCAGAACAACAGAACTCCCTGACTAGAACACAGAAAGGATGGAATGCTAACTACTCAATGTATGGACCAGACTCCCTAGGGAGACGATGGAAGCAGTTCATATTGATTCATTCAAATGTAAATTAGATAGATTTCTTTCAGAAAATAATATTTTGGGATACGTTATATTAGAGACATGACGTGTGGTGAGTGTAGCATGCTCAGGAGGAACAGGTGATTTTGTACCTGTGGTTCCCAAAGCTCTCCACCACTGGGGTTTCCTCGCCTCATGTCTGGGTCTGTTGGAAGCTCATTGATAGAGATTGGTTGCTATGATTAGTCAACAACTCCATTATCATTGAATCATGTGACTACCAGGATGGTAGAAGGTGAACTCGATGGACCGTGGTCTTTTTCCGTCCAGCAATTCCTATGTTCCGAAGCACTCTTACAAACTAGGGGCTAGATTTTCAGTATAGACAGTTATGGGGCGCTAACCTTAGCGCCCGCCCGAAGTTAGCGCCCGCCCCAAAGTAGCGCCCCGTTGCCGGAAATTCAGTGGCTTCGCCCTAAGAGGTTGGTGGAGCGCTAAAAGAGGCGTTCCACTACTATCTTTAGGCGCTAAGCCGGCGGTGCAGAGCGCAACACCCGAGCTCGGGCGCAGCGCACGGCAGACACTCTGGTGCCAGTGAGCTCTTAAAGGGGAAGGGTGCATGTGTTTTTTGAGGAGGAGGAGGAGGAGGAGGAGGAGGAGGAGGTGGTGGTGGTGGTGGTGGTGGTGGTGGTGGCCGGAAACACAAATACACCGTTCAGACCACACAACACATGCAGACTGCCTTTTGTAATGCAGGAGGAGTGCCCTTTAATTTGCGCTCCCCAGGGTGTGTTGCGTTCCATTTTACAAACGCTCTGGACGCCAGCCGCACAATGGGGCGGTCCGACTGAAGTTTGGATTCGGGGCGGCCAAAGGGCGTTGCACGAGGATGTGATGTCATTTTCTGCGCGCGCATCCGGGCGGCCGCTAAACTTTGCGCCGGCGCTAACGGCCAACTTAATTTGGGGCGGGGCGCAAACTGCGCTGCGCCCGGGCGCTATGCGTGTAGCGCCCGAAAATCACTTCTCTTAAGGCGCTAACTGCTGGCGCAAGCAACTGAAAATCTAGCCCTAAGGGTTTTAATGGCATGGTGGAAAGAAAGGGTCTGCTTCCTTATGCTTCTAAGAGGCGTTCCCAAAAAATTCAGGGGTCAAATGATATCACCGGGGACTGTGACCAGCTTTCTTCTGTACCCATTGGTTGTGCTTGTGCACATATAAAGTGGGGGACCGGGAGCCACTGCAGGAGTGATAGGTGAGCAGGACTTGGTGTGGGATAGGATATGAACAGCAGAGATTTGGATAAAGTGAAGTGTATGGAGTCTGAAGGATGAGAGGCCGGCCCTGAGAGAATTGGAATATTCCAAAGAAAACCGGCAAATACGCAACTACTGCACTTGTAATACAATAACACCACTTCCAATACAGTTTGTCACAATGGATACCATCAGCCCGTGTCACATGATGACAAAATCAAACCAAGGACAAGCTTTGAGCTCGGTGAAATACTGTCGGAATTTCCTGGGGTCCGCGTGGGCGCGATTGGAGGCGGGTCAGGTGGGAAATTTGATAACCCTTAGAGCAGGTGGGGAACCCGCCGTCACCCTGCCCCCACACACCTTTCCCTCAGGTGCGTTTGCCAGCGCGGCAGCGACCTGAACGGCAGAGGTGGCCGAGGTCATTTAGATAAAAAATGAGGTACTTGTCAGAACCTTAAAGCTCTACTTAACCCTAACTTTCAAATTTTCCTGGATGAGCACGAGAATCACGCAGCTCGGGAACCAGGTCTGTGAACCTGAGGTGGAAGTTGAGTGTCCATTGATCCACCTCATCAGTGCACTGCATGAAATGTACAATAAAAACTCCCACCTGACAGCTGGTCACTTTCCTAAGGCAGATGCTGTTGCTGAGTTCATTGTCAGCACAGATTTAGCTTTCTAGAGGTTGCAAGTCTTTTCAGCAAAGTCGGGATCCACTGTCATCTCATTGGTACCAGCTATCACACTATTGACAGATTGCTTCTGTCATCTCTACCTGACCTGCCACTATTCCATCAGCATGGGTGCTGTTTATACTGTCTCACCTTGGTCCTCAGAATTGGACCAAGATGAGTCCCAACACCAGCAGCACCAGGCACACCAGCAGCACCAGCAACAACACCACCAACCTTCTCCTCAACCACCTGATGCTGCACATGACAGAGGGCATCAGTGCAGGGCTTCACCACTACGGAGGCGATACCCCCAACACAAGGTGTACAGGCAGAGGATGAGCTTCCTCAACATGATGGAGCAGCAGTGCCAAAGGAGGCTCAGGCTATCTCGCCAGGTCATTGCAGACATTTGCACATTGCTGGAGGAAGACCTGCAGCCCAGAGGAGCGGGTGGACACGCCTTACCAGTAGCTGTCAAAGTCACCAGCACCCTTAACTTCTTCACCTCAGGCTCCTTCCAGGGATCTGCAGTAGACATTTGCGGCAACTCGCAGTCGGCTGCCTACAGATACATCACTCAGGTCACCGATGCCCTCTTTGACAAGTCAACCATTTATATCAACTTTGCCACTGATGAAGCCAGGGTTACCGAGTGGGTGCTCGGCTTTGCCACTCTGGCTGGCTTCCCACAGGTGCAGGGCATCATCGACTGCACACATGTGGCCATCAGGGCACCCCATCATCACCCAGGAGTGTTGGTGAGCTGCAAGGGCTTCCACTCCCTCAATGTGCAGCTCATCTACAACCATAGGAAGATCATCATGCATGTGTGTACCAAATTCACTGGCAGCTGCCTTGACTCTTTTGCCCTGCGCCAGTCCACACTCCTTCAGCTGTTCACTCCCCGAAACACACATTCCAGCTGGCTGCATGGAGACAAGGGCTATCCACTGAAGACGTGGCTCATGGCACCCTTGAGGAGGACAAGTACCGAGGCTGAGGAGTGATATAATGAAAGCCACATTTCCACCAGATATGTCATTAGCAGACAATAGGCATGCTGAAAATGTGCTTCAGATGCCTTGACAGATCTGGAGGAGCCCTTCAGTGTGCACCAGCCAGGGTCTCCAGAATCATCATGGTCTGCTGCGCCCTGCACAACATAGCACAGCAGCGAGGATTAGTGCTGCATGAGGAGCAAGGCACTGAGCACACAGCCACTTCAGAGGAGGAGGAGGATCAGCTGGAAGATGAGGAGGAGGAGCAGGTAGAACCTGTGGTCCAGATCCCACCAGCACCTGAGTAGGTTGCTGTCCAGGAGGCCAGGGATGGCCTCATCATGGCCAGATTTATTTAACTTTATGCAGTACACCCTATATGGCTGCCACATGCCATAATGGGAATCAGGGGGAAATCTCTCCGCTGGCTGGAGTCATACCTAGCACAAAGGAAGATGGTTGTGGTGGTTGAAGGTCAATCATCACAGCCCAGGACATCGCTGCAGGAGTTCCTCAGGGCAGTGTCCTAGGCCCAACCACCTTCAGCTGTTTCATCAATGACCTTCCCTCCAACATAAGGTCAGAAATGGGGATGTTCGCTGATGACTGCACAGTGTTCAGTGCCATTCACAACTCCTCAGATAATGAAGCAGTCCATGCCTGCATGCAACAGAACCTGGACGATGTTCAGGCTTGGGCTGATAAGTGGCAGGTAACATTCACGCCACAGAAGTGCCAGGCAATGACTATCTCCAACAAGTGAAAGTCTAACCACCGCTCCTTGACATTCAAAGGCATTACCATTGCCGAATCCCCCACCATCAACATCCTGGGGGTCACCATTGACCAGAAACTTAACTGGACCAGCCACATAAATACTGTGGCAAAAAGAGTAGGTCAGAGGCTAGGTATTCTGTGGCGAGTGAGTCACCTCCTGACTCTCCAAAGCCTTTCCACCATCTACAAGGCACAAGTAAGGAGTGTGATGGAATACTGTCCACTTGCCTGGATGAGTGCAGCTCCAACAACACTCAAGAAGCTCAACATCATGCAGGACAAAGCAGCCCGCTTGATTGGCACCCCATCCACCACCTTAAACATTCACTCCCTCCACCACCGGAGTACCGTGTCTGCAGTGTGTACCATCTACAAGATGCACTGCAGCAACTCACCAAGGCTTCTTCGGCAGCACCTCCCAAACCCGCGACCTCTGCCACCTAGAAGGACAAAGGCAGCAAGGCGCATGGAAACATCACCACCTCCAAGTTCCCCTCCAAGTCTCACACCATCCTGACTTGGAAGTATATCACCGATCCTTCATCGTCACTGGGTCAAAATCCTGGAACTCCCTCCCTAACAGCACTGTGGGCGTACCTTCACCACACGGACTGCAGCGGTTCAAGAAGATAGCTCACCACTACCTTCTCGAGGGCAATTAGGGATGGGCAATAAATGCTGGCCTGGCCAGCGATGCCAAACTCCCAGAAATTAATTTTTTTTAAATGCTGCGCCAGGTTGGCACCGCCCCACAGCAACACCATAAGGCATCCCTACAATGAGCAATCCATTCCTTTCACACTGACCACCATTGCTGGAGGTAACATTATGTCTCACCATTCACTCCAACTCACTAAGCCACTTCCAAAGGTGCACACAAATTTGTCCAAGTGGTGAAAGTGGTGAAAATAAATATTTTTATCTGTGACATCACAGTAACGAAAACTTTACAGAATCATTTATTAAAACACCCAAGTAGCTACCCTTCTGCATCTACTTGTGTTTCCTCTTTCTCTTACACTTGCTTCTACGAGGTGGTACCCCTGTGGCTTCACCAGAGATAGAGGCTGCCTGGTCACTTCCTTACTTCAACCGCATAGACAGTCTTGGCAGACGTCCTCTGGGTTTTGGAGCCTGTGATGGCTGCGCCAAAGTCTGCTCCTCCTGCGACTGTGCAGGGGCAGACTCGGCAATCACGATCCAAGGAGGCATCTGGGGCTCTGACTGAGGTGGTGGGGGGTGGGGTAGAACAGGGGAGAATTGTGAGCACTTTGAGAGGAGCCCCCACTTCCATGTCCCCTCTCACCATCATCCGTCTCATGGGCCACCCGCACTTCCCTGCTAACAAGGAGCTGGAGAGCACCTTGTTGCTCATCAGTGGGGCCATGAGGACCATTGACATCACTCCTAGAGAGGAGGTCTATGAGCGTCTGCCATCTATTCTCCATAGATAGCATGTGCCCCTGTGAGTGGCGCATTAGCTGCTCCATGCAGGTGACTTGCCTATCCATGGAAGAGTCTACAGTGGGGTAGGCCATTTAGGACAGAAATGAGGAGGAATTTCTTCACCCAGAGAGTGGTGAACCTGTGGAATTCTCTACCACAGAAGGCAGTAGAGGCCAATACATTAAATATATTCAAGAAGGAGTTGGATATATTTCTTAAGGCTGAAGGGATCAAGGGGTATGGGGAGAAAGCAGGGACCGGGTACTGAATTTGGATGATCAGCCATGATCGCATTGAATGGCGGAGCAGGCTCGAGGGGCCGAATGGCCTACTCCTGCTCCTATCTTCTATGTATGTTTCTAGTCGCCATCGCCTGCGACATGGTGGTGCTCATGTTGGCAATGAACTCCTCCATTCTCTGCACATTTGCAGACATCGCAGTCGCAAAATCTGCCAAAGCCTCCTGCAATTCTTTCTGCACCTCCAGGATCGCCCTCTTTCTGGATGGCCCCCGAGGCTCAGCGTCTGCATGCAGCTGAGCAGAGCTGGGAATGTCCTGCACCCTCTGGCGAGGTGTCTCCACTGCTGCCCCGGTCTCCATCCTCTGCTCTTGCTCACTTGTGACTTGTGAGACACCAGGTGACAACACTACTCTATCTCACGTGGGACCCACCGAGGTGTGAGTATCTGCGCTGGTGCTGGGTGCGCTTATGTCTGGTGACGGTGCTCCCTCAGAGGCTGGAGGCTCCTCTGAGGAGTCATCTTCCTCTTCCTCCTGGATAGTCGGGGGGGGGGACTCTTGATGGACCTGTGGGAGAGTAAAGAGATAAGTAAGTTGTGATATATGAAGAATGGGCACAGATACCATTATGTACATGATGAGCATTCATTGGCTGCTGACATCAGTCCCCATATGAGTGACTGCTGTATGCCATGTGGCTGTATGAGATCTAATCCTGTCACCAGGTTGCTGAGATGTCTCCCTCTCTCCGCCCCCCACCTCCAGCTGCTCTGCAACTCCTTACACTTCCAGGGCCACTTCCTCTGCTGAAGTTAGGGTGGTCAATGATGGAGGGCTACCTCCATTTCTCTCCCTCTCCCTCTTATTGTGGGCTCCCTTTTCCAGCAAGGAGGGAAGAGAAGGTTGAGTGAGAGTGATGGAATGAATGTACGGACTGAATGGGTTACATCTTTAGAGGGTGACTATGATGGAATGGGGTGGCCATGCCAAGTGGCCTCCTTGTGTGTTGTTAGTTGGTATGATTGCAGTAGGATGAGGGTGAGTGTGAGGTGTGGTTAGTCAGATGGGGATGTGATAATGTAGATACAGAGAGAGGGATGGGTGGACGTGCAAGTTATGTTGGTGTGAGTAAGGATGTGCAGGAGCAGGGTTGGGAAGGCAGAGTGATGGGGATGTGATGAGAGGTGCAGCAGGATGAAGTTGAGTGTGGCTTTTCACTCACCTTTCCTGATCTAATGGGATCATTGAAACATTTCCGGCACTGTACCCAGGTCCACATCCCTGCTGTTGACCTCCTCTGCTATTTGGAGCCAGGCTCCTTTGGTCTGCTGGGGAGATATTTTCCACCCATTAGAAGGGAAGAGGACCTCCCTGTGTGCTCTCACTCCCTCCACCAGCATATGGAGGGAGGCATCAGAGATCCTGGGTGCAGCCCTCTGTCTCTCTGCAGTCATGTCTGGCACTGTTTGGAATACTCCAATGGTCCAGTACAGTGCCTGCACAATCCTAGATGAACCTCCAAATGCAATGTGGCCAAGGCTCCTTTAAATATCCTGGCTGAAAACGCGTCATCCATAACGTCATCAGACCCGCACCATTTAATAGGGCCGGGTAACGCGCAGTGCAGGCTTAATAGGCCCCATTAACGGAAAGTCGATCTCAGCAGCGGGATGGAATGAAGAACGGGGTCGCGTCCCGCCATGGCGGCTGCCCACACCCGACCCGCCCGGTTACAGAAAATTCCAGTCCTTAATTCAAACACTAGTGTGTGTGCTTCTCCCCCCTCACCCAGCCCTTAATAAAATATTCAGATCTCCGCCGTTTGCAGTAATTATAGTTTGTTTTCTTTACACAAAGCATTTTATGCGCTAGTAGGCCGAGGTGAGATTAATCACAGTGACAACCCCCAGTGCTGGTTAGATTAGCAGCGTGAGGGATTATTGACTACTGCCATTAAAACTACTTAAAGTTGCTTGCTGCCTCTCAGCAACATTAGCATTTCTGCATTAGACGACACCCGCCAGTGGTAGAGCAAATAATGAAATATGAAGCATTACTGTGTCTTAAAACTTTTAAGAATGAGGCAAATCACACAAGGACCAAGTGGTCAAGGCTGGAAAGATGCAGAAAAGGGAATATCCAGCTCACTTTGCTGTCAATTAGCTCCCCGAGAGAGAGAGAGTAGAAAGCACTTAGTATTTGGTGGGTTATTTTGCCAGTAGTGATGTGTTATGTGATTTGAAGTAGGTTTGCATTTATTTTTTGTACTCGGTGGATATTTAAATTTAATTTGCCGTAAAGGATGTGACTGATATGTAATTAAGTCCCTCAGTTACTTGTCTTAGAAATAGCTTATGTTTACTTCATGGTTTTACGGAGCACTAGGGATGGTGCATTGAGTTATACACTGTCCAGGCTGGGGCCTGGGTTTAAATGCAGTCCAGTCTGATGGGATGAAAGTCACTTCTCTCTGCTGCCTGTACATCAATGGCCCCAATGTAAGACTGCCCTAATTTAGCATCAATTTGCCAACCTCACTCAGAGTCCACAGGACGGCTGGTGTGGGAAAGGGAATAACATATTACTGGTGCGATAGGGTTGGATTTTCTCAATGGGGAGCTTTTGGAGGCGGTACTCCCACTTGTCGAGTTTTAGCCCCGCCTCCATTGACTTGTGGCCAACCCACGTTATTTTCCCTTGATTGACCTTGTAAAGCCCGCCCATCAGGGTTTAGCAGGCCAATTAAGGGAAAGCCGGTTACAGGTGACGTCAGCGAGTGACGTTTCATCTGTCAAGAGCTTTTGACAGATGAAATGTCAGTGTTTGACGGCTCTGTGAAGCTGTCAAACACGGACAATCTGTCCTCTAAGTTGAGCCCCTCCATTCAGGCTTACTTAGAGATCTCTCCGGAGCAGAAAGCAGAAGGCTGCAGCTTTTGACAGTTCAGTGGCCATTCTGCTTTCTGTGCCGGTGAGCTGAGGGACTCTCGAGCCCTGAAGGGAGGAAGCCTGCAGGAAGGAGTAAAGGTAAGTAAAACTTATTAAAACACTTTACACTCACCTCACACACTTATCTCTGCACACATGCACCCATCACTCACCTGCACACTGGACATTTCGACCCCTCCGACCCCCATAAGCCGACGGGCCGCTTTACTGACCCTGGCGAGGTTCGGCGCCATCGGGAAGCCCACACTTCAGGCTCAAAATAGGGATTAGCTAAAAAACTGCCTGTTAACTACCTGTGCGGGTCGGGTACCCGCCTCCCGGGAAGATGGCACGGAGGTGGGTTAGGGGCGGGATGGGTACCCGCCCCCAGATTCTGCCATTTTCCCAGCAGTCCCGCCTCCTTACCCGCAAAATCGCCCCATTAGTGGCTGAGGCGCATTGTTGGTGCGGAGAGCAGTACATGGAGTTTTATTAAATATTAAGAACATAATGGCCTAGAAATTCAGTGGTGGCCCAAACGGGGCGCCAAGCTCGCCTGGGCGCTGGAATTACCGCTGCGATCATAGCCGTTGCGCCCGCCGGAAATTCAGTTTGAGCGCCCCAAGAGGGACGCGGGGCGCTGCTCGAGGCGCCCCATGTCCCTCTTGGGGCGCTCAAACTGAATATCGCAGCGCAACGTGCCACAGTGCCACACGCTGCGGCATCGCGCGCTGCGGTACTGCAGGCCTTCCTCCCCTTCTTAAGGGGGAGGGGCCTGCACCAGCGCGATGACCGATCGTGAGTGCCGGCAAAAGAGCCCGGCACCGAGGAGAAGTGCCGGGCTCTCGGGACACAGCCGGCACTGCCTGGCGGGGGGGGATCAGGAGGCCGGGGATGGAGGTGCTGGCAGGTGGCCACCGAAAAAAATGGCCGCCCCACACCTCCACCTTAATTTGCGCCACTACCGACACAGGTAGGCCCCATGAACCGGGCGTGAATTGCGACCGGCGTTACAGAGGCGGGCGCGACCAAATATCGCGATCAGGGTGGTAGCGGGGCGCTGCGCACACCGATGACGTCATCGGTGGCGGCGCAGCGCTGCAGGCTAATGCCGCCATTAGCGCCCCGCTAAATATCACGGGAGGCATGGCCAGTGGCGCTAAAGCCACTGAGTGCCCTCTGTAGGCACTAACTGGTGGCAAAGCCCACCGAATTTCTAGGCCAATGTCTTAGGCAAACAAATAGATCTAAGAAGCTAAATATCCTAAATCGATATAAAGGGACAAAATGACCCAAAATAAACTAAGTGGAGGAAACCAACATTAAACGGATCTAATTTGCATTCACTGGGTATCTACTACACATGATAAATAATCAAGAGTAATTAATTAAAGTACTGGGCTTTGCACTTGCAATGCCTACAAGGATATGGACCAAGAGCTGGAAAGTGGGATTAGGCTGGATAGCTCTTTTCTGGCTGGCACAGACACGATGGGCCAAATGGTCTCCTTCTGTGCTGTAAATTTTTATGATTCTATTTCTATGATTTCTATTCTGTGCCTAACCAGTGCTGTACATTAACTCGGTGTACTCCATGAGACAGTGTAGGGGGAGATCCGGAAATGGTTGATCGGACACTGGGTAGTGTCCGATCTATGTTAATTTGCACATAGATACTTCTTCTTAGGCAGTCCCTCAGAACCGAGGATGACTTGCTTCCACATTAAAAATAAGTTCACAGGTGACTGATGGGTCCAATGCGGGACCTACAGTCTCTGTCACAGGTGGGGCAGACGGTGGTTGAAGGGGCAGGTGGGTGGTGTGCTTGGGTTGACGTGCGCGCCTTGCGCTGCCTGAGCTTGGCTTCCGCTTGCTCCTGGCGATAAAAACTCGAGGTGTTCGGCGCCTTCACGGATGCTTCTCCTCCACTTTGTGCGGTCTTGGACCAGGGATTCCCAGGTGTCGGTGGGGATGTTACACTTTTTCAAGGAGGCTTTGAGGGTGTCCTTGAAGCGTTTCCTCTGCCCACCTGGGGCCCTCTTGCCGTGCCGGAGCTCCGAGTAGAGCGCTTGTTTTGGGAGTCTCGTATCGGGCATGCGGACAATGTGACCTGTCCATCGGAGCTGATCGAGCGTGGTCAAAGCTTCGATGCTGGGGATGTTGGCCTGAGCAAGAACACCAACGTTGGTGCACCTATCCTGCCAATGGATTTGCAGGATCTTGCGGAGGCAGCGCTGATGGTACCTCTCCAGCGCTTTGAAGTGCCTGCTGTACATGGTCCATGTCTCTGAGGCATACAGCAGGGCGAATATCACTGCTGCTCTGTAGACCATGAGCTTAGTGCCAGACTTGCGGTCCTGGTCTTCAAACACTCTCTTCCGAAGGCGACCGAAGGCTGCACTGGCACACTGAAGGCGGTGCTGGACTTCGTCGTCGACGCCTGCCCTTGCTGACAGTAGGCTCCCGAGGTTTGGAAAGTGGTCCACGTTGTCCAAGGCCTTGTCGTGGATTTTGATAATCGGGGGGCAGTACTGTGTGGCGGGGGCAGGTTGGTAGAGGACCTTTGTCTTACCGATGTTTAGTGTAAGGCCCACGCTCTCATAAACTTCGGTGAAGGTGTTGACGATGGTTTGGAGCTCGACCTCCGAGTGAGCGCAGACGCAAGCGTCGTCTGCATACTGTAATTCGACGACAGAGGATGGGACGACCTTGGATCTGGACTGGAGGCGACGGAGGTTGAACAGTTTTCTATTTTTTCTCCCCTTGTCCAGTCTCTTCCCACCTACATCTGCGACTCTTCCGACACTCTCTGCCACTTTAACAGTTTCCAGTTTCCCGGCCCCAACCGCCTCCTTTTCACTATGGACGTACAATCCCTCTACACCTCCATCCCCCTCCAGGGTGGCCTGAGGGCGATCCACTTCTTCCTTGAACAGAGGCCCAACCAGTTCCCATCCACCACCACCCTCCTCCGCCTGGCTGAACTTGTTCTCACATTGAACAACTTCTCCTTTGACTCCACTCATTTCTTCCAAATCAAAGGTGTTGCTATGGGTACCCGCATGGGTCCTAGCTATGCCTGCCTTTTCATGGGATATGTGGAACACTCTTTGTTCCAGTCCTACTCGGGTCCCCTCCCTCACCTCTTTTTCCGGTAGATTGATGACTGTATCGGTGCTGTCTCCTGCTCTCGCCCTGATCTAGAAATTTTCATTCACTTTGCTTCCAATTTCCACCCTTCCCTCACCTTCACATGGTCCATCTCCGACTCTTCCCCTTCCTCAACTTCTCCGTCTCCATCTCTGGGGATAGGTTATTGACAAACATTCACTACAAGCCCACTGACTCCCACAACTACCTGGACTACACTTCCTTCCACCCCGCCTCCTGTAAGGACTCTATTCCATTCTCCCAGTTTCTCCGTCTCCGCCACATCTGCTCCGACGATGCCACCTTCCATACCAATGAGCAGCGAGAGTGGCGGACCTGCGGGAGAATCGGTGGAGCGGCGGGTTTAAAAGAGCGGCAGAGACCAGGTAGGCCTCAGAGCGGTGAGAGCGGCAAGAGCGGCGGACCTGCGGGAGAATCGGCGGAACGGCGGGTTTAAAAGAGCACCAGAGACCAGGTAGTCCTCAGAGCGGCGAGAGCGGACCTGCGGGAGAATCGGTGGAGCGGCGGGTTTAAAAGAGCGCCAGAGACCAGGTAGGCCTCAGAGCGGCGAGAACGGCGGACCTGCGGGAGAATCGGTGGAACGGCAGGTTTAAAAGTGCGCCAGAGACCAGGTAGGACTGAGAGCGGCGAGAGCGGCGGACCTGCGGGAGAATAGGCGGAACGGTGGTTTTAAAAGTGCGCCAGAGACCAGGTAGGCCTCAGAGTGGCGAGAACGGCGGACCTGCGGGAGAATCGGCAGAACGGCGGGTTTAAAAGTGCGCCAGAGACCAGGTAGGCCTCAGAGCGGTGAGAGCGGCGGACCTGCGGGAGAATCGGCGGAACGGCGGGTTTAAAAGTGCGACAGAGACCAGGTAGGCCTCAGAGCGATGAGAGCAGACCTGCGGGAGAATCGGTGGAGCGGTGATTTTAAAAGAGCGCCAGAGACCAGGTAGGCCTCAGAGCGACGAGAACGGCGGGCCTGCGGGAGAATCGGCAGAACGGCAAGTTTAAAAGTGCGCCAGAGACCAGGTAGGCCTCAGAGCGGCGAGAGCGGCAGACCTGCGGGAGAATTGGCAGAACGGCAGGTTTAAAAGAGTGCCAGAGACCAGGTAGTCCTCAGAGCGGCGAGAGCGGCGGACCTGCGGGAGAATCGGCGGAACGGCGGGTTTAAAAGAGCACCAGAGACCAGGTAGTCCTCAGAGCGGCGAGAGCGGCGGACCTGTGGGAGAATCGGCAGAACGGCGGTTTAAAAGAGTGCCAGAGACCAGGTAGTCCTCAGAGCGGCCAGAGCGGCGGACCTGCGGGAGAATCGGCGGAACGGCGGGTTTAAAAGAGTGCCAGAGACCAGGTAGTCCTCAGAGCGGCCAGAGCGGCGGACCTGCGGGAGAATCGGCGGAACGACGGGTTTAAAAGAGCACCAGAGATGAGGTAGTCCTCAGAGCGGACTAATCTCCAATCTCCGAACTCAGAGGGAGGGAGAGAAGTAAAAAGTAATTGAAGTGTGACATCACCAGAAAGCAGGTAAGTGATTGATGGGCGAGTATTTCTCTCTTTTTAAACTTTAATTCTGTGGTTTATAGTTTCTAACATCACTGTGTTGTAGCGGGGACTGTTGGTAAACCAGGACCATTACATATAACATTTAACTGTAGTGTAATTGGTGGGATTGATTTGATTTAATTTAATTTCAATAAATTAAAGGGTAAGTCATGACAGGAGAGCCCGGCCCCGTGGCATGCTCCTCCTGCGCTATGTGGGAACTCAGGGACACTTCCTGTGTCCCTGACAACTATGTGTGCAGGAAGTGTGTCCAGTTGCAGCTACTGGCAGACCGCATTGCGGCACTGGAACTGCGAATGGATACATACTGGACCATTCGCGATGCTGAGGACGTCGTGGATAACACGTTTAAGCAGTTGGTCACACCGCAGGCAAAGGTTGGACAGGCAGAAAGGGAAGGGGTGACCAACAGACAGAGTACTAGGCGCAGGCAGGTAGTGCAGGGGTCCCCTGTGGACATCCCCCTCTCAAACAGATACAGCACTTTGAGTACTGTTGGGGGGATGGCTTATCAGAGGAAGGCAGCAGCAGCCAACTTCCTGGCGCCAGGGGTGGCTCTGCTGCACAGGACGGGAGGAAAAAAAGGGGTAGAGCTATAGTAATAGGGGATTCTATTGTAAGGGGAATAGATAGGCGTTTCAGTGGCCGCAAACGAGACTCCAGGATGGTGTGTTGCCTCCCTGGTGCAAGGGTCAAGGATGTCTCAGAGCGGCTGCAGAACATTTTGGAAGGGGAGGATGAACAGTCAGTTGTCGTGGTGCATATAGGTACCAAAGATATAGGTAAAAAACAGGATGAGGTCCTAAAAGCTGAATATAGGGAGTTAGGAGGTAAATTAAAAAATAGGACCTCAAAGGTAGTAATCTTAGGATTGCTACCAGTGCCACGTGCTAGTCAGAGTAGAAATAGAAGGATATTTCAGATGAATACGTGGCTAGAGGAATGGTGCGAGGGGGAGGGATTCAAATTCCTGGGACATTGGAACCGGTTCTGGGGGAGGTGGGACCAGTTCAAACCGAACGGTTTGCACCTGGGCAGGGCCGGGAATGATGTCCTAGGGGGAGTGTTTGCTAGTGCTCTGGGGGAGGGTTTAAACTAAAATGGCAGGCGGTTGGGAACCTGAGCAGGGGGACAGGGGAGAGGGAAACTGTTATGTTCATTAATAAATAGACATTCTTATTATGAACAGCTAGCTTCTAGCTAGTCATTTATTCAGTACACGTTCTCTCGGTACAGCATCTGTAGAGAATCAGCATGTGTACTTCTGTGTGCAGGCAGCCATCTTGACTACTGCCTTGTGGGTAGCCTAGTGCATCATGGGTAGTGTAGTCTTAAACACATACAACTAAATATACAGCTCTACGGCTCCATCTAGTGTACCACTCTAGAATGACATGTTATTGATCATTACATCCCCCTTTTTTGAGGTTAACAAAATCAATATCAATCAACTTTCAAGAAAAACGATAAAGATGATATCAGTAACACATTTGTTAGTGCTCTATAAACATAAACATTTTCACAACAGTCAATACATTTTCAATATAGTTTTTCTTTGTACTCAAAGATTAAGTCTATCAGGCTTTTTTACTACACGTGTGGATCTTCTTAGCACGGGTAAGTCTGATGTGTTTTCATGAGATTGTTCTGGTGGTGAATGACAAGATTCAGTTGCGGCATTGTCATCAATCTGCTCTTGGATAGTTTCTTGTGTTTTCAGGAGGGAACAGCGGTTCCTCCTGAGAATCTGTCCTTCCTCAGTTCTAACAGTGTATGACCTTGATCGTATTTCCTCAGGAACTGTAGCTTTCCTGTTTCATGCATCTGGATCCTCAATCCTGACAACATCATCCCTTGTCAATGGTTTTAGAGTTTTGGATGACTTGTCATAGTATGATTTCTGTTTCAGCTTTAACAGTTGAAGTCTCTGTCTCAGTTCCTTACTTTGCTGTTCTTTTGCACAGCAGGGTAGCGTGGTGCGCAACTTGCAACCCATTAGTAGTTCAGCAGGTGAAGAACCAAAGTCTAAAGGTGAGGCTCGGTAGCTCAGCAGGGCGAGATAAGGATCAGACTTGCTTTCTGTCGCTTTCTTCAGTAGCTGCTTGAGAATTTGAACACCTTTCTCTGCCTTACCATTCGACTGAGCATACAAAGGACTGGATGTGATGTGCTGAAAGTCATAATGTGCTGCAAACTGTTGCCACTCCTTACAGTTGAAGCACGGACCATTGTCGCTAATGGCAATCCTGGGAATTCCATGTCTGGCGAAGATGGATTTCACATGCATTATGACACTGCTTGCTGATGTGCTTGAGAGCAGCGCCATCTCAGGATAGTTAGAATAGTAGTCAATCACTATTAGATATTTGTGGTAAACCACTGTTATACCTGTCTGTATGTGTATGTGTATTCCACTAGGTACAGGTCTGGACATGCCTTGGCTGACTCCTCCCACTATTCCAGGTATATAAGTGACTACCTCCCAGTCCCTTAGTATTCTGGACGGGTCGACCACTCGAGACTAGACCTTCATTCTTTAGTTAATAAAAGCCTGGTTGTTACTCGCTTAACCTCAGTCTTTTGAGTAATTGATGGCGCATCAATATTCTTTACCATTTAAATGAAAAAGGTCCATACCAACCTTTTGCCATGGTGCTGTTGGTAAGTCAGCTACTATCATTGGTTCCTTTGTTTGTTTGTTTTGGTGTTTCTGACATGTCTCACATTTGCCTATCATGTTCTCAATGTCCTTATTTATGCCAGGCCAATAAACAGTGTCTCTTGCTCTCCTTTTGCATTTTTCAATTCCGAGGTGTCCCTCATGAATCCTTTGAGCATGTCTTGACGTAAAGCCTATGGAATGACTATTCTGTTCTGTTTTAGTAATAGTCCACTTGCGACACTCAATTCTGGCCTTATGTGAAAGTATTTTGGACAGGAACCTTTTGGCCAACCACGATGAATGTTCTCTATTACTGTTTGTAATACTGTATCTTTCACTGTTTCTTCTGCTATTTGCTTTGATTTTGTGTCTGACATGGGCAGCGCAGCAGTGACCATACTCACATGAACATCCACGTCTTCTTCAGTAGAGCTCACATGACTCATTGTGGGTGCTTGGGATAGTGCATCTGCTAACACTATGTATTTGCCTGGTGTGTAGATCAGTTCAAAGTCATATCTTTGCAGCTTCATCATGAGTCGTTGAATCCTTGGAGACATCTCATTCAGATTTTTTTTTATGATGGCAACCAGTGGGCTGTGGTCTGTCTCAACTGTGAAGGTGGGAAGTCCATATATGTAGCCATGAAACTCTTCTAGTCCAACTACCAAGCCAGACATTCCTTTTCAATCTGGGCGTATCGACACTCAGAATCAGTCATAGACCTGGAGGCATAGGCAACAGGCTTCCAATCTTCACCCTCTGCTTGTAGCAAGACCGCACCTAGGCCATCTTTTGATGCATCCGTTGACACTTTGATTCTCTTTGTTGGGTCAAAGAAAGTGAGTACAGGTGTGGTTGTCAGCACTGTTTTGAGGTTCATTCATGTCTTTCTGTCCATGCGAACTCATTTGTTTTATGTAGCAGGTCTCGCAGACAGGTTGTCTTGGCTGACAAGTTAGGAATGAACTTTCCAATGAAGTTTATCATCCCCATGATGCGTAGTACTCCTTTTTTGTCAGTGGGTCGGGCATGTTGAGTATGGCGTTTACTTTTTCCATATCTGGCTCTATTCCTTTACCAGATAGATTATCTCCTAGGAAAGTGACTTCCTGGATGCCAAACTGACACTTGGCTTTGTTGAGCTTCAGTCCATTCTGGCGTATGCTCTGCAGCACTTTCGTCAGTCTCTCATTGTGTTCTTTCAATGTGGAGCCCCAGATGATGATGTCATCAACATAGACCCAGACTCCTTCCAGACCTTCAATTATGTGTTCCATCACTCTATGAAAGATTTCAGATGCAGATATTATCCCGAAAGGCATTCTGAGGAAACAATACCTGCCAAATGGTGTGTTGAAGGTACAGTATTTGGTGCTCTCTTCATCCAGTTTTAGTTGCCAAAATCCTTGTGAGGCATCGAGCTTTGTAAAGTATCTGGCACCTGACATTTCACTGGTGACTTCTTCTCGCTTGTGAATCTGGTAGTGTTCACGTTTTATGTTTGCATTTAAGTTCTTTGGATCCATGCATATTCTTAGATCATTGTTCTTTTTCTTTACACATACCATGGAATTAACCCAGTCTGTTGGCTCTTCAACATTCCTGATGACTCCTAGTGTGGTCATCCTGTCCAGTTCATTCTTGAGCCGGTCACGCAGGGGTGCTGGAACTCTTCGTGGCGCATGTACCATTGGCTGAGCATCCTCCTTTAGCTGGATCTTGTAAGTGAATGGTAGAACTCCAAATCCTTTGAACACATCCTGGAAATTATTCACTATAGAATCCATCGGGTCATCTGGTCTGCTTATGGCACAGTTTATACGGTAGACTCTCTTGACCAGTTCTAAGTCCTCACAAGCTTTGTCACCCAGTAGTGAATCAAGTCCTTCAGCCACAACAGAAAACATGAGATGATGCACTTTGTCTTTGACTGTCACTTTAAGTCTGCATACACCTAAGCTATCTAATTTCTGTCCATTATAGTCCTTCAGTAGTACTGACTTTTTCTGTATTTTGGGCTTTTCTTTCATGTTTTTAATGTCACTCATACTGATTAAGTTTGCTTTTGCCCCAGTGTCTAGTTTCAATGTAACTAATGCTCCATTTACCTGCAGTGGGATCATCCATTTGTCCTCTTTTACTGCATTAACTTTATGTTCAGCATTCTTAATTCTGGACTGCACTTCCTCCCACCCCGCCTCCTGAAAGGACTCTTTTCCATTCTCCCAGTTTCTCCGTCTCCGCCGCATCTGCTCTGACGATGCCACCTTCCATACCAGTGCTTCCGACATGTCTTCCATTTTCCTCAACTGAGGATTCCCCTCTACTGTGGTTGACATGGCCCTCGACCGTGTCCATTCTATCTCCCGCACTTCTGCCCTCACCTCTGCCCCTCCCTCCCGGAACCATGATAGATTTTCCCTTGTCTTCACCTTTCACCCCACCAGCCTCCACATTCAATGGATCATCCTCCGCCATTTCTACCACCTCCAGCGTGAAACCACCACCAAACGCATCTTCCCCTCACCTCCCCTTTCAGCATTCCGTTGGGACCGCTCCCTCCGAGGCACCCTAGTCCACTCCTCTATCACCCCCAGCACCCCTTCCCCTTCACCCGGCACCTTCCCTTGCAAGCGCAGAAGATGCAACACATGCCCTTATACCTCCCCCATCCCCACTGTCCCGGGCCCCAAACACCCCTTCCAGGTGAAACAGCGATTTACTTGTGCTTCCTGCAATTTAGTATACTGTATTCTCTGCTCACGATGTGCTCTCCTCTACAGTGGGGAGACCAAACGCAGATTGGGTTACCGCTTTGCGGAACACCTCCGTTCAGTCCGTAAGGGAGACCCCGAGCTCCTGGTGGCCTGTCACTTTAATTCTCCGCTCCATTCCCACTCAGACCTCACCGTCCTCGGCCTCTTGCATTGTTCCACGGAAGCTCAGGGTAAGCTCGAGGAACAGCACCTCATCTTTCAATTAGGCACTTTACAGTCTTCTGGACTCAACATAGAGTTCAACAATTTCAGATCATAACCTCAGCCCATATCACATATATATATACATATATACATATATATATATATTTTCTCTTTTTTTTAAATCCACACTTTGTCTGGGCTTTTTTCTTCCCTCCCACATGGCAGCTGTCCTTCATTCTGCCAGCGCCATTCACACTTCATCCAGAGCCATCCTTTGTTCCTTGAATATCTCTTAATGTCTCTTAATGTCTCTCAATGTCTTTTAATCTCTCCTGCTTTCTATCCTATCGCTGACCTTCCCTTTTGTTCTTTCATCCCCTCCCCCTTTTCCCAGCCCCTACTTGCTTTAAAATCTATCCCTTTTCCTGTTTTTTTCCCGTTCTGAAGAAAGGTCTTCGACCTGAAACGTTAACTCTGCTTCTCTCTCCACAGATGTTGCCTGGCCTGCTGAGTTTTTCCAACGTTTTCTGTTGTTATTTCGGATTTCCAACATCCGCAGTATTTGCTATTGAACAGTTTCCCTTTTGTTCTGTAAATTAGCTCCACTCCAGTGGAGTGGAGATGGAGCATTGCAGCAAGGAAGATCGAGAAGAGCGTTGGTGCGATGACACAGCATTGTTTGACCCTGGTTCATACGCGAATTGGGTCTGTGGTGGAACCGTTGGTCAGGATCACGGCTTGCATGTCGTCATGAAGCAGGTGGAGGATGGTGACAAACTTTTGAGGGCAGCCGAATTTGAGGAGGACACTCCATAATCCCTCACAGTTGACAGTGTCGAAGGCCTTTGTGAGATCAAAGAAGACCATGTACAGCGGTTGGTGCTGTTCCCTGCATTTCTCTTGTAATTGACATGCGGTGAAGTCAGCTCCCTAGGGAGCTCCTTTGCCATCCTTGGCCATCCGTTGCCATCCTTTGCTCTTTCCCCCCCCCCCCAGTCTCCTCTCTACTGCTGTTTAAGTTCCCCTGGCTCTAAG
This sequence comes from Somniosus microcephalus, assembly GCF_052327205.1. Classification (NCBI taxonomy): domain Eukaryota; kingdom Metazoa; phylum Chordata; class Chondrichthyes; order Squaliformes; family Somniosidae; genus Somniosus; species Somniosus microcephalus. Next base: position 17,457,080 of record NC_141006.1, on the reverse strand, counting down.
AGTGGGTGCATTTTATCCCTAACAGCAGGTTCAAGCTGCAAAGTTAAAGTTACCTGAGCCCACTGCCCATCCCCCGACCATGCCAGTTCTTTGTTCTCAGTGAGCACTGGCTCTTCACTTAAACTTAGCTCCCAAATTCCCAGACCTCTCTGCCATCAAGACTATGCCTCTCCACTAGACTCTTCTCTTAGGCAGTCCCTCGGAACCGAGGATGACTTGCTTCCACATTAAAAATGAGTTTGCAGGTGAATGATGAGTCCAATGCGGGGCCTACAGTCTCTGTCACAGGTGGGGCAGACGGTGGTTGAAGGGGCGGGTGGGTGGGGTGCTTGGGTTGACGTGCGCTCCTTGCGCTGCCTGCGCTTGGCTTCCGCTTGCTCCCGGCGAAGAGACTCGAGGTGTTCGGCGCCTTCCCGAATGCTTCTCCTCCACTTTGTGCGGTCTTGGGCCAGGGATTCCCAGGTGTCGGTGGGGATGTTACACTTATTCAAGGAGGCTTTGAGGGTGTCCTTGAAGCGTTTCCTCTGCCCACCTGGGGCTCTCTTGCCGTGCCGGAGCTCCGAGTGGAGCACTTGTTTTGGGAGTCTCATATCGGGCATGCGGACAATGTGACCCGTCCATCGGAACTGATTGAGCGTGGTCAGAGCTTCGATGCTGGTGATGTTGGCCTGAGCAAGAACACTGAAGTTGGTGCGCCTATCCTGCCAATGGATTTGCAGGATCTTGCGAAGGCAGCGTTGGTGGTACCTCTCCAGTGCTTTGAGGTGCCTGCTGTACATGGTCCATGCCTCTGAGGCTTACAGCAGGGCGGGTATCACTGCTGCCCTGTAGTGATCTAGTGACTAGTGGATCGCGAGTGAAGCTTGGGGCCAGGGATCGCGAGAATCAGTGCTAAACATAGATACTACAACAACAACAACAACTTGTATTTATATACCGCCTTTAACGTAGTAAAACATCCCAAGGCGCTGCACAGGAGTATATTAAGACAAAAAATTTGACACCGATCCACAAAAGTAGAAATGAACGCAAATATTCACACAAAAAAACCCACAGTGGCACATTGAATCCTGTAGAAAAACAGAGGAGTTCCAAACCTTAAAGGAGCTTCAGCTGGGGTGAGGAAGTCTGGCGACGATTTTAACCTTTACCCGACTAGCGGACACTGGCCGGGTGGGCAGTTAAAATGTCCCGGGTTACTTACCCGCTGGAAAGACGCCCAAATCCCACTGTTTCCAATTTTAAAAGAGCTTCCGGATAGGCGGCTTAGCTTACCGCCCAAACTCAGATATGCCATCGATGGTGAAGCCCAGCGTGAGGAGGGTCAGGAACTTGAAGAGGCCCTCCCTCCAGGACAGGGTTTTTAATTTCTTTTGTGGGGCCAGGAGGATCAGGAGTGCTCCTCCAGACCCCACAAGGAAAGTGTAGGCCTTCCCTGCCCTTCCCCGCTCCGTTCCACCCCCCTGCCCCCCACCCCCGCCATTCCTCCATTTACCAGGGTGGTGGCAGCTCACCAAGAGCCACCTGATTTTCTGGATTGTTAGTCGACCGATGGTATGTTAATGGGATCCTAGGGTTATAATCGCTGTGGCCTCATACTGCTGCAGGCAGACAGGAAACTAACTGAAACCAGCCATATTCTGCTTAACATTTCTGTTAGCACCTAGAATCACTTTCTTGTTTCAAGTCAAATTATGCAGGGAAGTAATTATGCGTTTTCCAGAAGGTAGGATTCAGGATATAGATAGTTGGATGTTTTGATTAAAGGAGGACGTAAGGGAACTGTACTTACTTTGCACATAAATACTAATGATACAATGTCCTCGTAAAGACCTACTAGCAGAGAATGCTCAGTAAATGTAAGGTGAAAGGAGCTCGGGTTGTGGTCTCACGACTGTCAGTCATTGAGGGTTCATCAGAAAGGAACAGCTGGGTCATTGCTTTTATTGATTGTCCAGTGACATTGAGTAAAAAAGAGCGTGAGTTTGTTGATTTTTGGAGACGGTACGTTTTTCAGGAAAGATGGGTTTCACTTGAATTGGTTGGGAGCGAAAAAGTTTGCTTAAAATGCAGAAAGTTCTATTAGGAAGTATTTATACTGTTTGGGACAGGGAATAGCACAGGTTATACCATATACAGTTCCACCAGGATATAGGCAGCTGGCGGTAGTAGTGAGCCACATCAGACATGAATGGAATTCCTTGAGATGTTTATTATGCGAATCCTTAAAGTGTTAAAAATAAAATGGCTAATTACAGACAGTGGGGTGAATTTGGGTGCCTTTGCACCTCCCATTAGCGCCGCTGTTAGTGCCCCTAGCGGGGTGCAAATGGATTTACAACAGGGCACAGCGCTAACATCGACTCCCGCTATATTCGGCAGGACTTTTGCAGTGGCGCTACAGCATTGCGCCTGGAGATTGTGACATAATCGCCATGCGCATTGCCCCGGACCCGATATTGACTTCCGTCCCCTGCAGCAGCGCCAGTCAAAAACACCGACAGCTGCAGGAGGCGTGCATCGGGTGGCCGGCCGCTCTGGGGGCAATGATTAAAGGCGAGGTGGCCGAGGTAAGTGAAAAAAAAACTTACCTAGACATAGAAGATAGGAGCAGGAGTAGGCCATTCGGCCCCTCGAGCCTGCTCCGCCATTTAATGAGATCATGGCTGATCATCCAAATTCAGTACCCTGTCCCTGCCTTCTCTACATATCCCTTGATCCCTTTAGCCTCAAGAAATATATCCAATTCCTTCTTGAATATATTGAAAAATCAAATAAAAAAAAAAATCAAATCAAATCAACTTTTATTGTCATTGTTAGTGCACAAGTGCAGTACAACGAAATGTAGGCTTGCGGCTCCCGAGAGTGTACATTTAGATTAAGACATTTAAACATTCAACATTCATTTGGCTTGTAATACAGTAACATAAACATAACCATAATAAAGTGCATTGGCAGATGTGCAGGCTTTAGAGTTTATTTGTGGAGTTCAGTAGGATGACAGCCCTGGGAAAGAAGCTGTTCCTAAATCTGGTCGTACAGGTGCGAATGCATCTGTAGCGTCTCCCAGATGGCAGGAGGGCAAACAGACTGTGGCTGGGGTGGGTCGGGTCTTTGATGATGGACCGTGACCTCCATAAACAGCGTTTCTGGTATATGTGCTCGATGGTCGGTAGCCGGGTGCCGGTAATGCGTTGGGCAGTTTTGACTACCCGCTGCAGGGCTTTCCGGTCATAGTAGCTACAGCTGCCATACCATACTGTGATACAGTTTGTCAGGATGCTCTCTATTGTGCAGCGGTAAAAGTTAGAGAGGATCAGGGGTGACAGGTTACATCCCTTCAGCCTCTTTAGGAAATATAGGCGCTGCTGGGCCTTCTTCACCAGAGAGGAGGTATTGAGGGACCAGGAGAGGTCTTCCGTGATGTGGACTCTGAGGAACTTAAAGCTGTCCACCCTTTCCACCACAGCCCCATTGATGTGGATGGGGGAGTGACTTCCGCCTTTAGACTTCCTGAAGTCCACAATGATTTCTTTGGTTTTCTTGATGTTAAGGGCCAGGTTGTTATCGGCGCACCACTTCACGAGATGCTGGAGCTCCTCCCTGTAGTCTGGCTCATCGTTGTTGGTGATCTGGCCTACTACCGTGGTATCATCCGCAAACTTGATGATGGTGTTGGAACCATGAACAGCCACACAGTCGTGGGTGAAGAGGGAGTAGAGGAGGGGGCTCAGCACACATCTTTGTGGGGCCCCCGTGTTCAGGGTCAGGGGGGTGGAGGTATGGGTACCTAATTTGACAGACTGGCGTCTGTTTGTTAGGAAGTCCAGGGTCCAGTTGCAGAGGGAAGTGTTCAGGCCAAGAGTTTGGAGTTTGGTGGCCAGCTTGTTGGGGACGATAGTGTTGAATGCTGAGCTGTAGTCTTGAATTGGCCTCAACTGCCCTGTGTGGCAGAGAATTCCAAAGGTTCACCACTCTCTGGGTGAAGAAATTCCTCCTCATCTCAGTCCTAAATGGCTTACCCCTTATCCTTAGACTGTGACCCCTGGTTCTGGACTCCCCCACCATCGGGAAAAGCCTTCCTGCATCTAGCCTGTCTAGTCCTGTTAGAATTTTATAAGTTTCAATGCGATCCCCTCTCATTCTTCCAAACTTTAGCGAATATAAGCCTAATCGACCCAATCTCTCTTCATACGTCATACCTGCCTTCCCAGGTATCAGTCTGGTGAATCTTCGCTGCACTCTCTCCATGGCAAGAACATCCCTCCTCAGATAAGGCGACCAAAACTGCATACAATACTCAAGGTGTGGTCTCACCAAGGCCCTGTACAACTGCAGCAAGACATCTTTGCTCCTGTACTCGAATCCTCTAGCTATGAAGGCCAACATACCATTTGCCTTCTTAACCGTCTGCTGCACCTGCATGCTTACCTTCAGCGACTGGTGCACAAGGACACCCAGGTCTCGTTGCACATCCCCTTTTCCCAATCTATTGCCATTCAGATAATAATCTGTCTTCCTATTTTTGCCACTGAAGTGGATAACCTCACATTTATCCACATTATACTGCATTTGGCATGCATCTGCCCAATCACCCAACCTGTCCAAATCGTACTGGAGTTTCTCTGCATCCTCCTCACAGCGCACACGCCCACCCAGCTTTGTGTTGTCTGCAAACTTGGAGATATTACATCTAGTTCCCTCGTCTAAATCATTTATATACATTGTGAATAGCTGGGGTCCTAGCACGGATCCCTGCGGTACCCCACTAGTCACTGCCTGCCACTCGGAAAAAGACCCATTTATTCCAACTCTTTGCTTCCTGTCTGCCAACCAGTTCTCTATCCAAGACAGTACCTTACCCCCAATCCCATGTGCTTTAACTTTACACGCTAATCTCTTAAGCGGGACCTTATCGAAAGCCTTTTGAAAGTCCAAATACACCACATCCACTGGTTCTCCCTTATCTATTCTGCCAGTTACATCCTCAAAAATATCCAGTAGATTAGTCAAGCATGATTTACCTTTTGTAAATCCATGTTGACTTTGTCCGATCCTGTCACTGTTTTCCAAGTGCTCTGCTATTACATCTTTTATAATGGACTCTAGCATTTTCCCCACTACCGATGTCAGGCTTACCGGTCTATAATTCCCCGTTTTCTCTCTACCACCTTTTTTGAATAGTGGGGTAACATTAGCTACCCTCCAATCCATGGGAACTGTTCCAGAGTCTATAGAATTTTGGAAGATGACCAGCAATGCATCTACTATTTCTAGGGCCACTTCCTTAAGTACCCTAGGATGTAGTTTATCAGGCCCTGGGGATTTATCGGCCTTCAATCCTGTCAATTTCCCTAACACCATTTCCCTATAAATACTGATTTCATTACCTTTCTTGTTGAAGTTTCTTTTGCGGGTTCCTGCCAGCGATCGATCAGCCCAGCACTCTGCTTGAGTTCCGGGCTGATCGTGCGGGATTGCGTCATTTGATTTAGCACTCCACTTCCTTCTTGGAGCACATAAACAGATTTTTCTAAAGTTTAGAAACATTGGCGCCTGATGCTTATTTTCTCAACTTTTAAAAGTTAGCGCCCCAAACGGGGCAATTATGAATTTCTCCCCCCTATACTTCACTGGAGAATTTAGATATTTCTGAAACTTGGTTGGATAATAGCGATGGATCTGGAAAACTTGATTCACAGTAGTGAGCTGGAGATGATAAGCAATCTCTACTGGGGAGACTTCGAGCAACACTGGTCATTATATTGTTTGATTTCAGTTGGTGAGGTAAATTATTTCAGCTGATAATTTAATGTTAGTATCTAATTTTAGGAAGGATAAATTTACATTTACAAGGAAAGATTTGGAGATGGTTCATTTAGATATGGATTGGGTAAGAAAAACTACAAAAGAGAAGAACAATGGTGTTTATTTAAATATGCACTGCTGGACAAGAAAGCCTTGTATATCTCTGGGCTAAAAGTCAGGATTTATGGTAAAGTGAAGCCTAAATAGCTAAATAGGGATGTTTATAGAAAAAATAAACTAAAACAAGTATTTCACGATGTATAAAAGGAATAATTGTCAGAGGAGTAGGGGCAAGTATAAATAGCAGCTGAGGGTAACAAAACCAATATTAGAAATACTGCAATCATTAGAAAAAGGGATAGTGGATAGTTTGACTAGTGATCGTAAGGCTTTTGTCAGTTGTGATGAATCAGAAAGCAATTAAGGACCCCATTGACCCATTGAGGAATTTATCAGAGCAGGTTAGGTGTTACGATAAAGATATGGCTGATGAGATAAATAGATGCTTTGCATCAGTTTTCACGTCTGAAGATGCTGCCAGTATTACATGATAGATGTGCGGCTAAAATAGTTTAAATAGGAGTTGTTGAATCCGTGAATGTTAATGTATGGTATTCTTCAATAAATCGACAGAGACTGCAGAGGAACAATTAACAGGTATTTACTGGATGCAGGTTACTCAAAAACGAAAGTACAGATTCCTGCTCAGCATTTATATACCAGTGTGGTCACTGCCGGTACTACAGTATACAGGAGCTGTAAAAAGTAGTTCTCCCCTTAAAGGTACATACACTACAATTACTCCCCTTTTAGATTAACAGTACCATAACATTCATTTAACAATTAACACTTTTAACATGTAACATTAACGGCAAATAGTCCATTTATAAATTCAGTCTTGGGGCGGCTTCCTGATCCTTTCTGGATAGCGCCTTTCCTGAGTGTCTTGCTCTTGGTGCGGAGGCGATTCTGGCCCCCTGTCGTCGGTTGGTTCATCAACTTCCGATGCTACTGTATGTCGGGTTCCAAGACTGGTTGCCCTACATTGAAGCTTCTTGTCGGCTTCTCATTGATCTGCTCGAATTGCTTATTCTCAACATCTCTTCGTACATTTGGTTTGAGCAAATCCAGACGAGATCTCAACCTTCGGTTAAAGAACATCATGGCCAGGGTCTGGTTGGTGACTGTATGTGTCGTATTTCTGTAGGCTAACAGGAAATTGTCCACCTTATGCTGCAGTGGAAAGTCGTCATCGCACATGGCCCTTACTGCTTTTTTAAAGGTTTGTACAAACCTCTCAGCCAATCCATTGGTGGCTGGATGATACGGAGCGGAGGTGTAATGCCTTACCCCATTCCTTTTCATAAATCTTCGAAACTCTTCGGACACAAACTGTGGTCCGTTATCAGAGCAAATCTGCTCTGGCAAGCCGTTCCTGGCAAAGATGGTCCGTAGGACTGCAATAGTTTTCTCCGTGGTGGTGGAGGACATTTTGATCACCTCAGGCCATTTCGAGTGCGCATCCACAGCTATTAAAAACATTGAGTCCATGAATGGACCAGCAAAATCAATATGCACCCGTTGCCATGGAGATGAGGGCCACTCCCATGGGTGTAGAGGGGCATGTGGTGGTGCATTTTGGACCTTCTGGCATCCTGAGCAGCTCCTTGTCAGGTCCTCGATTTGCTGATCAATCCCCGGCCACCACACATAAGCCCTAGCAAGGCTTTTCATTTTCACCCCTCCCAGATGGCCTTCGTGAAGCTCATTGAGCACTCTCTCCCTTAACTTGGGTGGAATTACCACTCGGGATCCACACATCAAGGTCCCCTGGCATACTGACAGCTGTTCTCTTCTGGATGAGAATGCTGGCAACAGTGAGTCGCCATGTGCTGGCCATCCCTTCACCGTCAAATCATATACCCGAGACAGTGTCGGGTCATTTCTGGTCTCCTTCTCTATACCAGCGTTAGTTACTGGCAAGCATTCAATTATAGTCGAATAAAATATTTCGAGAGGATCCACTGCTGGTGCTTCCTCCGCAGTAGGTAGTGGCAGGCGTGATAGCCCATCAGCGTTTCCATGCTGTTTCGTACCCTTATACTCTATATCATATTGGTGCGCCCCTAGAAAAAGGGACCATCTTTGTAGCCGTTGCGCAGTCATCGCCGGAACGCCCTTCTTTGGGTTGAAGATGGAGACAAGTGGTTGGTGGTCAGTCAGCAAGGTGAACTTCTGCCCGTGCAGATAGTGGTTGAACTTTTTCACTCCCCACACTAGGCTGAGGGCCTCCCTGTCAATCTGGGCGTAGTTACGCTCGGCTGAGGTTAGTGACCGAGACGCAAAGGCTACTGGCCTCGCCGAGCCGTCCGGGAATTTGTGCGACAGCACCGCTCCAATACCATAGGGTGATGCATCACACGCCAGCCGAATTGGTAGTGCCGGGTTGAAATGAGCCAACACCTCTTTTGATGTGATCAATTCTTTGCACTTCTGGAAAGCTCATTTACATTCGTCATTCCACTTCCATGGTACCCCCGTTTGCAGTAGGGTGTTCAGTGGGTGTCGAACTGTAGACAAATTCGGCAAGAACTTATGGTAGTAGTTCATCAACCCGAGGAACGACCTCAGTTGTGACACATTTTACGGTGCTGGAGCCTTGACTACAGCCTCAATCTTTTATGGGGACTTATGTAACCCCTCTTCATCAATAACGTGGCCACAATACGAGATCTGCTTCTGGAAAAACTCGCATTTGTGGCGATTAGCTTGTAGCCCACAATCCTTCAATCTAGTGAGCACCTGCTCCAGGTTGGCGAGGTGATCACTGTCATTTTCACCCATGACCAGGATGTCGTCCAAATAACACTGGGTCCCTGGAATCCCTTGCAGGACTTGATCCATTGCCCTTTGCCAAATAGCCGGAGCTGATGCTACCCCGAACACCAGCTGATTGTATTGGTAGAGACCTTTATGAGTGTTGATCGTGAAGTACTGTTTCGAGGCTTCTTCTACCTCTATTTGCAGGTACACCTGGGCCAGATCAATCTTAGTGAAGCGTTTCCCTCCAGATAGCGAGGTGAAAATATCTTCAATCCGCGGAAGCGGATATTGTATAGTGTGAAGGACTGGGTTCACTGTCACCTTGAAGTCCCCACAGATGCGAACCTTCTTTGGTTCCCCAGGCATATTACTCAATGACCTCTTCGTTACAGGAACCATGGGTGTAGCCCACTCGCTCCAGTCCACTTTGGATAGCACTCCTGAACGTTCCAAACCTTCCAGCTCTGCTTCGACGGCTGGGCGGATCGCATAAGGTACCGATCTGGCCTTAAAAAACTTTGGGCTTGCATTTTCCTCTATTTTGATCAATGCTGTTATGCCTTTTAGTGTTCCGAGTCCCTCCTGGAACACTTCTTGTGCGTCAGTTAGCATTTTTGACAGTCGTCCCGGTGTGACGTCGTCATCCTTTTTGGCATCTACAGTCAGTGCTTGTATGGAATGCCAATCTAGCTGTATCTTCCGGATCCATTCATGCCCTAGTAGTGGCGGTCCTCCATCTGGCAATACATATATATCCATTTTTGGTGTTTCCTTGCCATTGTATATCACGTTCACCCTTATTTTTCCTTTGGGGTAGACTTTTTGCCCCATGTACATCTTCAAGACAATCTCTGTATCGCTCAAGGGTATATGTGAGAATAGCCGCTTGTAGTCCCTTTGGTTTATGACTGTTAGGGCTGATCCTGTGTCCAATTCCATTTTCACTTGGGCTCCGTCTATCTTGAGCATGACCCAGATAGTTTGGTGATCCTCCATGTTGATTACATGATGTAGTTTCAGACAACCCAGTTCCTTGCTTCCGGAGTCTGTATCACTTTCCTGTTCTTCTGAACTACTCTCCGTCACCTTATGTACCTTTTTGTACTTCTCCTGTGGAGATTTCTTGCTGCTGGTTTTCTTTCCCGACCTGCAGACACTTGCTCTGTGTCCTACTTTTCCACACTGTCTGCACACTTGGTCCTTGAACCAACAGTCCTTGTGGTCATGTGTTGTTTTGCTGCAGTGATAACACTTCACTTCTCCATATGACATTTCATTTGTGCCATATTCTTGCGATCTCCGTTGTATCTCTGCAGCGCCCCGTGTGGCTGCTTCGTGTGATACTGCCATGCTGAAAGCCTTGTCCAGCGTAAGATCCTTTTCTGATAGAAGCCGTTTCTGGGTTCCTTCACTTTGAAGCCCACACACAAACTTGTCCCTTAAAGTACCTAGTTTGCGCAGTTCCGTTAAATACTCAGCATTACTTTCGTCTTTATGCTGGTTCCTTTTGTGAAACTTAAATCTTTCTGCTATCAGCAGTGGTGTGGGGTTTAAGTGGTCCTGTGGGATTGCCACTATGGTTTCAAAATCCTTTTCCACTGGATTCTCTGAGGTTATTAGGTTTCGCAGTAAGCCATATGTTTTTGCACCCATGGAATTCAACAATACCAGTGCTTTCCTGGCATCTGGCACTTCATTCGCCTTGCAGTACACTTCTACACGTTCTATATATGTTGCCCAATCTTCGACTTCATTGTCGAACGCTGTGACACTGCCACTCTTCTGCATCCTTGGGTGTGGTTAGACTGGCTAAAAATGGCGTCTCCCGTGCTCTCCCTTCTTCTCCGCCAGCTCAAAATGGTGTCTCCCACGCTTCTTTCCTTCCCCGCGGACGCTGCTCAGCCCTTGAAACCCCGGCCGCGCTCTGCGCGTTTTCCCTTCTCTCATTGACGCCGCTCGGTCTTTAACCCTGGCTGCGCCCTGTGCGCTTCATCCTCTCTCTTACCCCATCGACACTGCTCAGCCTTTTTGTGTGCTGTCAATTGGCTCCAGCCGCTGCCGTCCGGGAAGGGTCTGCGCCGTACCTGCTACCAGCCCGCTGTACTGGATCGTCTCAACTGAGGAACCAAGCCCAGCTCTCCACAGCCTCCTCTGCGATGTTCAAGTCCTTTCCGGATGGTCGACGCCCGCACTGGTGGGATCGGCCTTCTTTTACAGAATTGCAGGTAGGTTCGAATCAACTCGTCGCCACTGTTGAATCCGTGAATGTTAATGTATGGTATTCTTCAATAAATCGACAGAGACGGCAGAGGAACAAATAACAGGTGTTTACTGGATGCAGGTTACTCAAAAACTAAAGTACAGATCCCTATTCAGGGTTTATATACCGGTGTGGTCACTGCCGGTACTACAGTATACAGGAGCTGTAAAAAGTAGTTCTCCCCTTAAAGGTACATACACTACAGGAGTAACTGAGAAAAATGGTTTTAGTTAAGATTAATGCACTTCAAGCTGATAGCACTGCAGGACCTGATGTCAAAAGAAATGGGCAGGTCCTAAGCGAGCCACGAGCTCATATATTCAATAGTTTATTGAGGTCTTGATTGGTCACCATGGATTAGAGAGCATGTGTTCCCATTATTTTAGAAGGTGAAGAAATTGGATCCTGTTAATTAAAGGCCCATGAGATTGACATTGGTTGTAGCTAAACTGGGAAACGTTATGTGGGAAATTATTCATGATCATTATTTACTTTGGACAAGCATAGGTTTAGAGGGGATATGATTGAGGTTTGTAAAATGAGTCTGTGTCTAATTGGACAGATTATTTGATAGGGGTTAACGGAACAGGTTACATAAACATTTGGTGGTTAAGGACTTACAGAGGACACTTGACGAGGGCTTGAGAGAAGAAGACATTTACAACTATAGATAATGCCTTGCTAGTTAACTGGAATTTAAAGAAATTATGAGCTGCTTCAGGCTCGTAGATTTTCTTTATTGCTTTCGCTAGTCAGTAAGAAATTTTCTAGAGTTTTTTCTGAAATTGCCAGAGGTTTTTTGCTCTTTCTTGCCAGGAGTTTGCACGGTTCAAGGGCAGTTTATGCGATTGCACCATTGTCTGGATGGGCCAGGAACATAGAAACATAGAAGATAGGAGCAGGAGTAGGCCATTCGGCCTCTCGAGCCTGCTCCACCATTCAATGCGATCATGGCTGATCATCCAAATTCATTACCCTGTCCCTGCTTTCTCACCATATCCCTTGATCCCCTTAGCCTTAAGAAATATATCCAACTCCTTCGGTGGCATAGTGGTTAGCACTGTTGCCTCACAGCGCCAGGGACCCGGGTTCAAATCTGGCCTCGGGCGACTGTCTGTGTGGAGTTTGCACATTCTCCCTGTGTCTGCGTGGGTTTCCTCCGGGTGCTCCGGTTTCCTCCCACAGTCCAAAGATGTGCAGGTTAGGTTGATTTGGCTATGATAAATTGACCCTTAGTGTTAGGGGATTAAATACGTGGGGTTACGGGGATAGGGTGGGATATGTGTCGGTGCAGGCTGGATGGGCCGAGCACTGGATGGGCCAAAATGGCCTCTATCTGCACTGTGGGGATTCTGTGATTCTGTGATTCTTGAATATATTTAATGAATTGGCCTCAACTGTCTTCTGTGGTAGAGAATTCCACAGGTTCACCAATCTCTGGGTGAAGAAATTCCTCCTCATCTCAGTCCTAAATGGCTTACCCCTTATCCTTAGACTGTGACCCCTGGTTCTGGACTCCCCCGCCATCGGGAACAACCTTCCTCTGTCTAGTCCTGTTAGAATTTTATAAGTTTCAATGAGATCCCCTCTCATTCTTCTAAACTCTAGCGAATATAAGCCTAATCGACCCAATCTCTCTTCATACGTCATTCCTGCCATCCCAGGTATCAGTCTGGTGAATCTTCGCTGCACTTCCTCCATGGCAAAAACATCCTTCCTCAGATAAGGCAACAAAAACTGCACACAATACTCAAGGTGTGGTCTCACCAAGGCCCTGTACAACTGTAGCAAGACATCCTTGCTCCTGTACTCGAATCCTCTCGCTATGAAGGCCAGCATACCATTTGCCTTCTTAACCGCGTGCTGCACCTGCATGCTTACCTTCAGTGACTGGTGCACAACAACACCCAGGTCTCGTTGCACTTCCCCTTTTCCCAATCTATTGCCGTTCAGATAATAATCTGCCTTCCTGCTTTTGCCACTGAAGTGGATAACCTCGCATTTATCCACATTATATTGCATCTGCCATGCAACTGCCCAGTCGCCCAACCTGTCCAAATCGTACTGGAGTTTCTCTGCATCCTCCTCACTGCACACACGCCCACCCAGCTTTGTGCCATCTGCAAACTTGGAGATATTGGCCCAGAACTTGGTGTCGGGGGCTTGCCGCGCGTGCAAGCCCCGATGTGCGCTCACCCTGTGCGCCGACATCTGAAACCTGGCCCGCAGTGGATTTCCTTTCAGTGGCCAGGTTCTGATGTCGGCGCGCTGTGCTAACCTGACCCAGCGGCGTAGTTAGTGCGATGTGCCGGCTGGGATCAGTTGAGCACTGTTCAGCCAATCAGGGGAGGGGAAACTTCATTCATAAGTTTGAGAGTAAGAACTGTCAAACTCATGAGAAGTACTGCACCCCAAAACACTACTTAAACTTTAAATAAAATTTTTAAAACATCCCAATCATTAAATTAAGTATAAATAAGTTAAAAAAAATAATTTAAACAAAAATTTTTTTTTTTGAAAAAAATAAATTTTTAATAAAAAGGGTCTAAAACTAAACTTACCTTATTGTAGATTCTTTAAAATAATAAACCTGTGAAAAAAAAATTCTAAATTGCACTAAAACACCACTTACCTGTAAAAATAAATACTTACGTGTGCTTTTTACAAGCGTAAAGACCGGAGGCCTTTACACATGCGCAAATCCCCCAAAACAGAGGAAATCCAAGACGCACGCGCTGCCCCCTACAGTGCACGCGCTAGCCTCTTCACCTCTTGGGTTAGAGGAGAGGAAATGCCGGTTTTCAGCGCATGCGCTGTGCATGCTGAAAACCGGCATTTCCTCCGGCCAGACGCGTGAGTACCCCTTCCGTACTCACGCGTTTGGGGAGGAATTTCTACCCCAATACGTCTCGTTCCCTCGTCCAGATCATTAATAAATATTGTGAATAACTGGGGTCCTAGTACCGATCCCTGTGGTACCCCGCTAGTCACTGTCTTCCACTCGGAAAAAGACCCATTTATTCCAACTCTTTGCTTCCTGTCTGCCAACCATTTTTCTATCCAAGTCAGTTCCTTACCCCCAATCCTATGTGCTTTAACTTTGCACGCTAGTCTCTTATGCGGGACCTTATCGAAAGCCTTCTGAAAGTCCAAATACACCACATCCACTGGTTCTCCCTTATCTATTCTACCAGTTACATCCTCAAAAAATTCCAGTAGATTAGTCACGTACGATTTATGTTTTGTAAATCCATGTTGACTTTGTCCGATCCTGTCACTGTTTTCCAAGTGCTCTGCTATTACATCTTTTATAATGGACTCTAGCATTTTCCCCACTACCGATGTCAGGCTTACCAGTCTATAATTCCCCGTTTTTTCTCTACCACCTTTTCTTAAATAGTGGGGTTACATTAGCTACCCTTCAATCCATGGGAACTGTTCCAGAGTCTATAGAATTTTGGAAGATGACCAGCAATGCATCTACTATTTCTAGGGCCACTTCCTTAAGTACCCTAGGATGTAGATTATCAGGCCCTGGGGATTTATCGGCCTTCGATGGGCTCTTTCCTCATCCTTCTTTTGATATTTTCATATGATTATATGTATGTGCTGTTAGACCATACTAAGGCTGTGGGGAGTCTATTCCCATTGGTACCTAGTATTAGAATGACATAAAACAGGCCTATCAGCCAACCAGTCCATGTTGGTAGCTCCCCTCACACAAGCAGAAGTCCTAAACCAATGCTCCCCCCGTTCCCACATCCCTCTTTCCTTCAACCACCTATCTATCCTATTCTTACGCTGGCATGGTCTCTACTTCAATCACTAATGCTGGTAATGCATTCCACACCCTCGTAACTGCCCATTTAAAACAGTTTCTCCTGCTCTCTCTCCTATACCTGTTAGATTTAATCAATATCTATGTTCCCTCATTCTACACCACTCAATCACTGGAAACAGGCTGTTTTTATCTACTCTGTCCCAAACCTTCCTAATTTAAATGCCTCTATCAAATCACCCTCTAATCTCCTCTGCTCTAACAAAAACTTCAATATTTAATTTTTTTTAAATCATTCATTCATAGGATGTGGACAATGCTGGCAAGGCCAGCATTTATTGCCCATCCCTACTTGCCTTTGAGAAGGTGGTGGTGAGCCGCCTTCTTGAACTGCTGCAGCCCGTGTGGTGAAGGTACTCCCACAGAGCTGTTAGGGAGGGAGTCCCAGGATTTTGACCGAGTGACAATGAAGGAACAGCAATATACTTCTAAGTCAGGATGGTGTGTGACTTGGAGGAGAACTTGGAGGTGGTGCCGTTCCCATGCGCCAGCTGCCCTTATCCATCTTAACAACAGCAACAACAACAACTTGTATTTATATAGCACCTTTAACATAGTTAAACATCCCAAGGCGCTGCACAGGAGTATTATAAGACAAAAAATTTGTCGGTGGTAGAAGTGGCGGGTTTGGGAGGTGCTGTCGAAGAAGCCTTGTCAAGTTGCTGCAGTGCATCTTGTAGATGCTACACATAGCAGACATGGTGTGCCAGTGGTTTGCAGAGTGAATGTTTAAGGTGGTGGATGAGGTCCCAATCAAGGGGGTTGCTTTGTCCTGGATGGTGTTGAGCTTCTTGAGTGTTGTTGGAGCTGCACTTACCCAGGCAAGTGGAGAATATTCCATCACACGCCTGACTTGTGCCTTGTAGATGGTGGAAAGGCTTTGGAAGTCAGGAGGTGAGACACTCGCCGCAGAATACCCAGCCTCTGACTTGCTCTTGTTGCCACAGTATTTATGTGGCTGGTCCAGTTAAGTTACTGGTCAATGGTGACCCCAGGATGTTGATGGCAGGGGATTTATCGATGGTAATGCCACTGAATGTCATGGGGAGGTGGTTAGACTTTCTCTTTTTGGAGTTGGTCATTGCCTGGCACTTCTGTGGCACAAATGGTACCTGCCACTTAGCAGCCCAAGCCTGATGTTGTCCAGGTCTTGTTGCATGGGGGCATGGACTGCTTCATTATCTGCAGAGTTGCAAATGGAACTGAACACTGTGCAGTCATCAGCAAACATCCCCACTTCTGACCTTATGATAGAGGAAAGGTCATTGATGAAGCAGGTGAATTTGGTTGGGCCTAGGACATTGCCCTGAGGAACTCCTGCAGTGATGTCCTAGGGCTGAGATGATTGGCCTCCAAGAACCACAGCCTTCTTCCTTTTAGCTAGGTATGACTCCAGCCAGTGGAGAGTTTTCCCCTGGATTCCCGTTGACTTCAGTTTTACTAGGGCTCCTTGATGCCACACTCGGTCCAATGCTGCCTTAATGTCAAGGGCAGTCACTCTCACCACACCTCTGGAATTCTGCTCTTTCATCCATGTTTGGACCAAGGCTGTAATGAGGTCTGGAGCCGAGTGGTCCTGATGGAACCCAAGCTGAGCATCAGTGAGCAGGTTATTGCTGAGTAAGTGCTGCTTGATAACACTGTCGACGACACCTTCCATCACTTTGCTGATGATTGACAATAGGCTGATGGAAATTGGACGGATTGGATTTGTCCTGCTTTTTGTGGACAGGACATACCTGGGCAGTCCTCGGAGTCCACATCACGGAAGACCTCTCCTGGTCCCTCAACACCTCCTCTCTGGTGAAGAAGACCCAGCAGCACCTATATTTCTTGAGGAGGGTGAAGGGATGTAATCTGTCACCCCTGATCCTCTCTAACTTTTACCGCTGCACTATAGAGAGCATCCTGACAAACTGTATCACAGTATGGTATGGCAGCTGTAGCTACTATGACCGAAAAGCCCTGCAGCGGGTAGTCAAAACTGCCCAACGCATTACCGGCACCCGGCTACCGACCATAGAGCACATATACCAGAAACGCTGTCTACGGAGGTCATGGTCCATTATCAAAGACCCTACCCACCCCAGCCACAGTCTGTTCGCCCTCCTACCATCTGGGAGACGCTACAGATGCATTCGCACCCGTACGACCAGATTTAGGAACAGCTTCTTTCCCAGGGCTGTCATCCTACTGAACTCCACAAATAAACACTAAAGCCTGCACATCTGCCAATGCACTTTATTATGGTCATATTTATGCTAATATACTGCAAGCCAAATGTATGTTGAATGTTTAAATGTCTTAATCCAAATGTACACTCTCGGGAGCCGCAAGCCTACATTTCGTTGTACTGCACTTGTGCACTAACAATGACAATAAAAGTTGATTTGATTTGATTTGATTTGAAATTGTCGGATAGATGCCAGTGTTGTAGCTGTACTGGAACAGCTTGGCTAGAGGTGCGGCTTGTTCTGGAGCACAAGTCTTCAGCACGATAGCTGGGATGTTGTCGGGGCCCATAGCCTTTGCTGCATCCAGTGCGCTCAGCCGTTTCTTGATATCACGTGGAGTGAATCAAATTGGCTGAAGACTGGTTTCTGTGATGGTGGGGACCTCAGGAGGAGGCTGATATGGAACATCCACTTGGCACTTCTGGCTGAAGGTAGTTTCAAATGCTTCAGCCTAGTATTTTGCACTCACGTGCTGGGCTCAGCCATCATTGAGGATGGTGATGTTCATGGAGCCTCCTCCTCCCGTTAGATGTTTAATTGTCCACCACCATTCACAACTGGATGTGGCAGGACTGCAGAGCTTTGATCTGATCCAAAAGCAAAATACTGCAGATGCTGGAAATCTGAAATAAAAACAGAAAATGCTGGAAACACCTAGCAGGTCAGGCAGCATCTGTAGAGAGGGAAACAGAGTTAACGTTTCAGGTCAATGACCCTTCATCAGAACTGGAAAAAGTTGGGGATGTAACAGATTTTTAAGCAAGTGTAGGGGCAGGGAAAGAGGGAGGGGAGGAAAGAACAAAAGGGAAGGTCTGTGATAGGATGGAAGGCAGGAGAGATTAAAATACAAAAGGAATAATAGTGCAAGGCAAAAGGAGATGGTAATGGGACAAGTTAAGAAACAAAAGATGACTCTAGATGAGGTGTAAATGGCACTGGCAGAATCATCAACAGCTGCCGTGTGAGAGAGAGAAAAAAATGATAGGATCAGAGGTCAGAGGTTATGGTCTGAAATTGTTGAACTTGATGTTGAGTCCAGAAGGCTGTAAAGTGCCTTATTGAAAGATGAGGTGATGTTCCTCGAGCTTACGTTGAGCTTCATTAGAACAGTGTAAGAGGCCGAGGACAGAGAGATCAGAGTGGGAGTGGAGCGGAGAATTAAAGTGACAAGCGACCGGAAGCTCGGGGTCACCCTTATGGACTGAACAGAGGTGTTCCGCAAAGCGGTCACCCAATCTACGTTTGGTCTCCCCAATGTAGAGGAGACCACATTGTGAGCAGCGAATACAGTATACTAAATTGCAAGAAGTACAAGTAAATCGCTGTTTCTCCTGGAAGGAGTGTTTGGGGCCCTGGACAGTGGGAAGGGAGGAGGTAAAAGGGCATGTGTTGCATCTCCTGCGCTTGCATGGGAAGGTGCCGGGCAAAGGGGAAGGGGTGCTGGGGGTGATAGAGGAGTGCACCAGGGTGTCGCGGAGGGAGCGGTCCCTTCGGAATGCTGAAAGGGGAGGTGAAGGAAGATGTGTTTGGTGGTGGGATCACGCTGGAGGTGGCGGAAATGGCAGAGGATGATCCGTTGAATGTGGAGGCTGGTGAGGTGAAAGGTGAGGACAAGGGAAACCCTATCATGGTTCGGGGAGGGAGGGGAAGGGGTGAGAGCATAAGTGCGGGAAATGGAACGGACACAGTCGAGGGCCATGTCAACCACGGTAGAGGGGAATCCTCGGTTGAGGAAAAAGGAAGACATGTCGGAAGCACTAGTATGGAAGGCGGCATCGTCAGAACAGATGCAGCGGAGACAGAGAAACTGGGAGAATGGAATAGAGTCCTTACAGGAAGCAGGGTGGGAGGAAGTGTAGTTGATCTGATCGGTTGGTTGTGGGATTGCTTAGCTCTGTCTATAGCATGCTGCTTCTGCTGTTTAGCATGCGTGTAGTCCTGTGTTGCAGCTTCCCGAGGTTGGCACCTCATTTTCAGGTACGCCTGGTGCTGCTCCTGGCATGCTCTTCGAGTCTTTCTTCACATTTGCATTTCCTCATACCAGCCAGCGTTCTAGTGAATCCATGCTGCACCCTCGCTATTGCCTCAACATCCTCCTTATAGTAGGGAGCCCAAAGCTGCACACAGTGGTCCAACTGTAGTGGATAAATCCCCAGGCCCAGATGAAATGTATCCCAGACTGTTAAGTGAAGTAAGAGAGGGAATAGCAGAGGCTCTGACCATCATTTTACAATCCTCTCTAGCTATAGGTGTGGTGCCAGAGGACTGGAGGACTGCTAACATGGTACCGTTGTTTAAAAAGGGAGAAAGGGATAGACTGAGTAATTACAGGCCAGTCAACCTAACCTCAACGGTGGGAAAATTATTTGAAAAAATTCTGAAGGACAGGATAAATCTTCATTTAGAAAGACACGGATTAATCAGGGGCAGTCAGCATGGATTTGTTAAAGGAAGTCGTGTCTGATTAACTTGATTGAATTTTTTGAGGAGGTAACAAGGAGGGTCGATGAGGGTAGTGCATTTGATGTATTCTATAAGGATTTTAGCAAGGCTTTTGATAAGGTCCCACATGGTAGACTGGTCACGAAAGTAAAAGCCCATGGAATCCAAGGTAAAGTGGCTCAGAGGCAGGAAACAAAGGGTAATGGTCGAAGGGTGTTTTTGTGATTGGAAGGCTGTTTCCAGTGGGGTTCTGCAGGGCTCAGTACTGGGTCCTTTGCTTTTTGTGGTATATATCAATGATTTGGACTTGAATGTAGGAAGTATGATTAAGAAGTTTGCAAAAGTTGGTCGTGTGGCTGATCGTGAGGAAGAAAGCTGCAGACTGCAGGAAGATATCAATGGACTGGTCAGGTGGGCAGAACAGTGGCAAATGGAATTCAATCTGGAGAAGTGTGAGCTAATGCATTTGGGGAGGGCTAACAAGGCAAGGGAATACACAATAAATAGTAGGACACTGAGTAGTGCAGAGGATCAGAGGGATCTTGGAGTGCATGTCCACAGATCCCTGAAGGTAGCAGGACAGGTAGATAAGGTGGTTAAGAAGGCATACGGGATACTTTCCTTTATTAGCCGAGGCATAGAATATAAGAGCAGGGAGGTTATGCGTAAACTGTATAAAACACTAGTTAGGCCACAGCTAGAATACTGCGTGCAGTTCTGGTCACCACATTACAGGAAGGATGTGATTGCACTAGAGGGGGTGCAGAGGAGATTTACGAGGATGTTGCCTGGGCTGGGGAATTTTAGCTATGAGGAAAGATTGGATAGGCTGGGGTTGTTTTCTTTGGAACAGAGGAGGCTGAGGGGAGACCTAATTGAGGTGTATAAAATTATGAGGGGCCTAGATAGAGTGGATAGGAAGGACCTATTTCCCTTAGCAGAAGGGTCAATAACCAGGGGGCATAGATTCAAAGTAATTGGTCGGAGATTTAGATGGGATTTGAGGAGAAATTTCTTCACCCAGAGGGTGGTGGGGGTCTGGAACTCACTGCCTGAAAGGGTGGTAGAGGCAGAGACCCTCATCACATTTAAAAAGTACTTGGATATGCACATGAAGTGCCGTAACCTACAGGGCTACGGACCAAGAGCTGGAAAGTGGGATTAGGGTGGATAGCTCTTCGTCGGCCGGCGCGGACAAGATGGGCCGAAAGGCCTCCTTCTACACTGTAAATTTCTATGATTCTATGTAGTCTTACTAAGGTTTTATAAAGATTCATCATTACAGCTTGGCTTTTATATTCTATACCTCATCATAAAAAACAATATTTCATTAGCTTTCTTTATGGCCTTACCCACTTGAGGTACTGCTTTTAAGGTCTTGTGAGCCCGAACCCCCAAATCCCGCTGCTCCCCCACATCACCCAGCTTTCCACCATTCAAAGTATAATTATTACCTTTTTGTTTACAAAATGTATCACTTCACATTTACTGACATTGAATTCCATCTGCCACTTTTTTGCCCATTCCACCGTCTTATCAATATCCCCTTGCAGCTTACTTTAGCATCATCTTCAAAATTGGACAGCACTCCCTCCAGTCCTGTATCCAAATCATTGATGTACACAGTGAACTGAAGCAGTCCCATAAACAAAACCCCATGGGACACCACTACCCACTTCCAACTACTCTGAGAAACTGTTCTTAACTCCGATTCTCTATTTCCTCCCTTCTAACCAGTTTTTCATCCAATCTGTTACACTCCCCCCAATTCCATACCCCTTAATCTTCTCCAATATTATTCTGTGTGGCACCTTGTCAAAGGCTTTCTGAAAGTCCATATACATCACATCCACTGCATAACAGGAAGATTCCCTCAAATCAACCATAGCGCATTGGCAGCAGGGAGGGTGTCAGGAGGGTGTCGAGAAGATCCTAACCTCTCCATTGATGAGTCTTTTGTTAATGACACACTCACAATCTCAGTAGGCAGTACAGCCTCAGGTATTGTGCTCAGCTGTAGCCAGTTCACCTCAACCTATTTCTGCCTATATGGTCCAAGCATAACTTGTACTCAAAGCTGTCAGCAATGGGAATATCTAAGATGCAAGATTTTCTGTCACAAACTGCCCAAAACTGAGGCAGCAAAAACACAAACGCAGCTAAAGGTGGTCAGCTGCATCCATGATACCGATCATAAGAGTAACCAAAAGACTTTAATACGGCCTTATTCTCTCCTTTCTTTTAGCCACTTTTCTCAGTCCTACTTTGTCTTCGTATCTATATTTTTCCTTTATCTCTCTACAGAGCCCCCGACTGTGAGATTTTCAAGTGTTTTGTCTCGTTAGAAAAATCCTTTCATACAAGCTGTAGCCCCGGCCTATAGTTTTCTGTAGAAGGTTTCCACTACCACTATGAATGTTGAGATAGCCCTGTTTCCATAGCAATCTTGCACTATCTGAGGCGGGCATGAGATTGTACTCCTGAAATGGGGAAGCAGGAGATCGCAGTCCTACACATGACCTCCCACTGAGGAAGCATCTGACATCTTCTCCGGGTCTTTCTCTGATGGTATTGTGCAAATCAAGTACTCACTATGCAGAAAATCCTGGAAATAAAACGGGTGGTCTCCATCCCATACCCAGTTGTCCAACATTTCTATTTTTTGCAAACAGAAGAATTTTCATCCATTTCATCTTCAAAAATAACAATGCATAATTTTTGATTTTAGTCACAGGATATTTTGAGTGTTACATTGTTTTCCAGGCCCAAGGGTTTACTTAGAGAATGTAACTCAAGATGAAAACACTTTCAGTATGAAGTAGTCTCTTTATTCTTCCTGTAGTTATTACAAAAGAGAATATTGTAGAGATAGAACAGGGAGTGAATCTATCTGTATGTACAGGGAAACTATCTGTACCCAGTGTGAATTGCTTATAGGGTTTTGATCTGGTTGAGGAATTGACATTCGGAAAGTATCTTAGATGTTTGCTAGTGGACACAGGAACCATTGATTGTGAACTTAATTTAATGCTCAGACTTGTGCATGTGTTAAACTGTCATGAAACCATTTTCCGTTGCATTGGCAGTATTTTGAACTGCTGTGAGGCGATTTTCCAAGTGTCGTAAACCCACTGCCTGGTCCCCGCCAAGCAGAAAATTGGTGTTTTGGCAGAAATCAGCGCTCAGCTAATTCCTACTGGTCTGAATTGTTCGTCTTGAGCAGAAAATATTTTCCATTGCATCTCTATGATCATTGATTGAGCCATTTGTGAGAGGGAAGCTAATCTCAAACAGAACAAGCTTAAAATCCACACACTCTTTTTCAACATAAAGGCCATTACATTTTGTTGCCAATTTTCCTCACCTCCTCTCCCGAAGGTGCTGATTTTTGCTGGGGAACTCTTCCATGACTGCCAGTAAACTTCCAGCACATGTCCAAGTGGTCATTTAAAAAAAAAATCATTCTCAGGATATGGCCGTTGTTGGCAAAGCAACATTTATTGTTCATCCCTAGCTGCCCTGAGAAAGTGGTGGTGAGCCTTCTTCTTGAACCGCAGCAGTCGATGCAGTGAAGGTTCTCCCACAATACTATTTGGGAGAGAGTTCCAGGATTTTGACACAGCGATGATAATGGAACAGTGATATATGTCCAAGTCGGGACCTTTTCAAAAGGTGTCGGACTTGGCTCAGTAGTAGCACTCTCACTGCTTGAGTCAGGGAGTTGTGGGTTCTCGGCCCCCTACAGATACTTGAGAAACACAGTACAGGCTGACATTTCAGTGCAGTACTGTAGGAGTGCTGCACTGTCGGAGGTCTTTCAGATGAGATGTTAAACTGACACCTTGTCTGCCCTCTCAGATGGATCTATTTGAAGAATAGAGCAAAGTTCTCCTGGTGCCCTGGCCAACATTTCTCCCTCAACCAACCCCACCAGAAACAGATTATCTAGTCATTTATCTTATTGCTCTTTGTGGGACTTATAATCCTCAATCCATGGTCTCTACTAGATTTACAAAGTTTATTTTTGAACTGATAGTTGTAACATCAACTCTTTTTGTTGGCTGTGTTACCCATAGTTTTTACTATCTAAGGGAAGAAATCTGCCAAAGGCAGGAATTGTGAGGTTCTGGCACGGTGCGGAGCCTCGCTTGACATGAGGGTCAGGGATAGTGGTACAGCATTAAAAGCTTGATTCTGTGCCCCGCGCGCCCAACGTAGTTTCATGCCAGCAACAGAGCATCACAATCTGTGCCCAGAAGGCTTTTACTCGCTAATGTAATATCTTTTAATTCTGTGCCCGCAATCTATGTTAAATAACCTGCTTATGTCTATCTATCATGTCAATGTCTGCCAGGATTTAAAAATTCTGGGTCAGAGCTCCTCTAAATCCTCTTTTCACCTTGGCCTCTTTTGTACAATTTAGCATTTAAAGTCACAGAGTCACACTTTTTGCTCTTTGAATCCTATGCAATACATCGGTGACCTTTTGGTCAAAGGGCACAATTTATTCCAAGTGCACTGTCACCGATGCCACAATAATCAGTTTATAGCTGTAATCAAGTGCCCTGGAGATATATCCCACAGCCAATGTCTGGTAATAGTTTTACATTGTCTGCACGGTCAGCAAATGATCAACGATTATACCTAAATCCTTTTCGCTTTCATATTCGCTAATGGATGCCCCTTCACCATGTAAATGTTTCTTGTTCACAGTTCCAATGTGTATAACCTCACATTAAAATCTATTCTTTAGCCCATCGATTTCATTGGTTCAGATTCCTTTGGGTGTTAATTTACCTTTTTCTTTTCCATCAGTTTCTATTCTTTCAGCCACTACACGCCTGCTATCTGGGAACAACGTTCCTCAATCCCTACCTCTCTCTCTTGTCCTTTGAAAATCTTCCCAAAGCTCATCGTTTTGCCTAAGTCTTCCCTAAGCTCTCTCCCCCAGCTCCTTGTTCAGTTTCTCTCACTATTACTGAGGGTAATTACTCTCATTATTATTAAGGCTGAGCGGCGAGCAAATAGAGAGGTCTAAAATTATGAAGGGGTTTGATAGGATAGACACAGAGAAGATGTTAAATAGAAACAGAAAATGCTGGAAATACTCAGCAGGTCAAGTAGCATCTGTGGAGAGGGAAACAGGTCATTGACCTGAAACGTTAACTCTGTTTCTCTCTCCACAGATGCTGCCTGACCTGTTGTGTATTTCCAGTATTTTCGGTTTCTATTTCAGATTTCCAGCATCTGCAGTATTTTGATTTTGTAATAGAGAAAATGTTTTCGCTTGAGGGGAAATCTGAAACTAGGGGTCATAAATATAAGGTAGTCACTAATAAATCCAATAGGGAATTAAGGAGAAACTCTTTTCACTCAAAGAGTGCAAAGAACGTGGAACTCACTACGACAAGAAATAGTTGAGGCAAATAGCATAGATGCATTTAAGGGGAAGTTAGATAAACACAAGGCAGAAAGGAATAGAAGGATATGCTGATAAGGTGAGATAAAGTAGGGTGGGAGGAGGCTCGTGTGGAGCATAAACACCAGCATAGACCAGTTGGGGCGAATGGCCTGGTTCTGTCCTGTAATTTCTATGTAATCCATCTTACCACCTCCTAACTTGTTTGACAGTTCTCTCAAAATCTCTTCTCATCTGACTTGCCAATGGCTCCCCATCCTCAATTTCTAATTCTCTTTTGTGTCTTGTCTCGTGTCCAGCTGTAAGATGGTTTCGTAACAAAAGGGGCACGACAGAAATATAAGCTGCTGTTATTTATCACCGGCCACATAGTCATCAGCGGCTTCAATTATATAATACACCAGACGTACACCAGACGTACACCGTACTCTTCTCCAAATCATGCAAACAGCAGAGGGCCCGGACGCCCAAGAGGAACTCTTTCATCAACTATCTCCAGGAGAGAGCTTACCCATTTACTGTATCATCACCTTCAGCTTCCTACTAACAAATCAGAATTTCCTTCCTGATAATTATTATTTTTTTATTCGTTTATGGGATGTGGACTTCACTGGCAAGGCCAGCATTTATTGCCCATCCCTACTCGCCCTTGAGAAGGTGGTGGTGAGCCGCCTTCTTGAACCGCTGCAGTCCGTGTGGTGAAGGTACTCCCACAGTGCTGTTAGGGAGGGAGTTCCAGAATTTTGACCCAGTGACGATGAAGGAACGGCGATATACTTCCAAGTCAGGATGGTGTGTGACTTGGAGGTGGTGGTGTTCCCTTGCGCCAGGTGCCCTTGTCCTAATAGGTGGTAGAGGTCGCGGCTTTGGGAGGTGCTGCTGAAGAAGCCTTGGCGAGTTGCTGCAGTGCATCTTGTAGATGGTACACACTGCAGCCCGGTACACCGGTGGTGGAGGGAGTGAATTTTTAAGGTGGTGGATGGGGTGCCAATCAAGCTGGCTGCTTTGTCCTGGATGGTGTTGAGCTTCTTGAGTGTTGTTGGAGCTGCACTCATCCAGGCAAGTGGAGGGTATTCCATCAACCTCCTTACTTTTACCTTGTAGATGGTGGAAAGGTTTTGGGGAGTCAGGAGGTGAGACACTCGCCACAGAATACCCAGCCTCTGACCTGCTCTTGTTGCCACAGTATTTATGTGGCTGATCCAGTTAAGTTTCTGGTCAATGATGACCCCCCAGGGTGTTGATGGTGGGAGATTTGGCAATGGTATTTGTGGTAAACCACTGTTATTGTTGTTCACTGTTGTTGTTGTTGTTGCACACTGTTGTATCTAGGCATGCCTCAGCATGCCTCTGCTGGCTCCGCCCCTGGCTCCACCCACAGGCCCAGGTATAAAGGTGACTGCTCTGCAGCCCCCTGCCTTCTTGGAAACCAGTCAACCACAAGAGGCATGCTCTGTTCTTTGTTAATAAAAGCCTTTTAGTTACTCTCCTAACTCTCCGTCTTTTACGAGTAATTGATAGCGCATCAATTTTATTAACAAAAACAAAATGTCGGCACCAAACGCTGAGCAGCAGGCGCTGCAGCAAACGACGGCACCAAACGCTGAGCAGCAGGCGCTGCTGCATGCCCTCAGACCAACATGCCTGGACCTAGACCCTCAAGAGGCGGGATCGTCTACCAAGTTCGCACAATGGCTGCGTTGCTTCGAAGCTTACCTGGAAGCCTCAGCCGTGACACTAGATGGAAACAAACTAAAAATCCTGGCCTCCAAGGTGGGCCACCAAGTCTACACGCTCATCCAGGACGCGACTACCTACACGGCGGCTATCGATCTGCTAAAAGGACAATACACACGCCCGGTAAATACGGTTTATGCCAGACACCTCCTGAGATCCCGCAAACAGCAGTCCGGGGAATCGTTGGAGGCATTCCTACGGGCACTACAGATACTCGGCCGAGCCTGCGATTGTAAAGAGGTATCGGCCGCGACACACGCGGAGGGACTTATCCGAGATGCTTTCGTTGCGGGCCTCAAATCCGACTACTCCCGGCGGAGACTGCTGGAGAAGGGTGAAATCGACCTGAAGAAGGCAGTGTCCCTCGCGCTCTCGCTAGATGCGGCCCACCGGAATATGGATGCATTCTCCCCTAACCGCTCCGCACCGTGGACGCCGCAACCTTGGGTCATGGGACCCCCGGCACCAACTGCTGCAGCGATGTCCAAGGGCCCGAAATGTTACTTTTGTGGCCAGGCAAAACACCCCAGAGCATGCTGCCCGGCGAAAAACGCTACCTGCTCTGGCTGCGGGAAGAAAGGACACTACGTCAGCGCCTGCAAAGGTAAAACCGCTAACGCCAGCAGCGCCGTATGTGAACCATGGGGGCAGCCATCTTGTCCGCCATCTTGCACACCTCCAGCCGCGTGGGGATCAGGATCATGGGCGCAGCCATTTTGTCCGCCATCTTGGACGCCTCCAATTCCAATCGCGGGTGACCCGGACACAACCATCGCCTCGTCTGACGACCACAGCGACTCGCTCGACCATACGCTGGCCTCCGTGATGCTGGACCAATCTCTCCCTCACCAACTGTCCAGGTCCATGATGGACATTGCGGTAAACGGCCGTGCCACTACCTGCCTTTTCGACAGCGGGAGCACAGAGAGCTTTATCCACCCCGACACGGTGCGCGGTTACTCTCTCTCGGTCCTGCCAACGCGCCATCGGATCTCTATGGCTTCCAAATCCCATTCAGCAGACGTCGGTGGCTACTGTGTAGTGACCCTTTCAGTAAGGGGCACAGAATACAAAAATTTTAAACTTCTTGTCCTGCCCCATCTCTGCGCTGCCGTTCTACTGGGGTTGGATTTTCAGTGCCACCTTAAAAGTGTCACATTAGCGTACGGCGGACTCCTCCCCCCACTCACAGTCTGCAGCCAGCAGCTTTTAAATCGCCCACCGCGCACCATTTGCAGCCTCTCCACGCTTAAAGTCTCTCCCCCCCCCTTTTTCGCTAACCTCACCCGCGACTGTAAGCCCATCGCTACCAAAAGCAGGCGGTGCAGTGCCGGGGATAGGAGCTTCATTAAATCCGAAGTAGCAAGACTCCTGAAGGAAGGGATTATTGAGGGTAGCACTAGCCCATGGCGAGCACAAGTGGTGGTAGTGAAGACTGGCGAAAAACAGCGCCTAGTTATTGACTACAGCCAGACGATGAATCGCTACACCCAGTTAGATGCATACCCACTCCCCCGCATATCTGACATGGTCAATCAGGTAGCACAATACCGGGTGTTCTCGACGATTGATCTGAAGTCGGCATACCACCAGCTCCCCATCAGGGCTGAAGACCGCCAGTGCACAGCTTTTGAAGCTGACGGTCGTCTCTACCACTTCCTCCGAGTCCCCTTCGGCGTCACCAACGGGGTTTCGGTCTTCCAAAGGGAGATGGACCGAATGGTTGACCAGAACGCGCTGCAGGCCACCTTCCCCTATCTAGACAACGTCATCATCTGCGGCCACGACCAGCAGGACCATGACGTTAACCTAGAGAAATTCCTCCGTACGGCCCAGCGGCTGAATCTAAAATACAACAAGGACAAATGTATGTTTCGCACCATGCGCCTCGCCATTCTTGGCTGCGTAGTGGAGAACGGAGTCATCGGCCCCGACCCCGACAGAATGCGCCCCCTTATGGAGCTCCCCCTCCCCCACTGCCAAAAAGCACTGAAGAGATGCCTAGGGTTTTTCTCTTACTATGCTCAGTGGGTGCCCAACTATGCGGACAAAGCCAGACCCCTCATCAAGTCCACCTCCTTCCCCCTGACTGCAGAGGCATGTGCAGCCTTCACTCTCATAAAAAAAGATATTGCGAGGGCCACAATGCACGCAGTGGATGAGTCCATCCCTTTCCAAGTGGAGAGCGACGCATCTGACTTCGCCCTAGCTGCAACCCTTAACCAGGCAGGGAGACCCGTGGCCTTTTTCTCAAGGACCCTCCAGGGCCCCAAGATTCGACACTCCTCTGTCAAAAAGGAGGCCCAGGCCATTGTGGAAGCGGTGCGACATTGGAGGCATTACCTGGCCGGAAAACGATTTACCCTGCTCACTGACCAGCGTTCAGTAGCTTTTATGTTTAATAATAATCAGAGGGGCAAAATCAAGAACGACAAGATCTTGAGGTGGAGAATTGAACTCTCCACCTACAATTACGGTATCTTGTACCGGCCCGGGAAACTCAATGAGCCCCCAGATGCCCTATCACGTGGTACATGCGCCAACGCGCAGGTTGATAGACTGCAGACCCTCCACAATGACCTCTGCCACCCGGGGGTCACCAGGTTCTTCCATTTCATCAAATCCCGTAACCTGCCCTACTCCATCGAGGAGGTCAGGACCATGACCAGGAACTGCCAAATCTGTGCCGAGTGCAAACCGCATTTTTATAGGCCAGACAGAGCAAGCCTGATCAAGGCCACTCGCCCCTTCGAGCACCTGAGCATCGATTTTAAAGGGCCCCTCCCCTCCTCTGACCGCAACGTGTACTTCCTCAACATAATTGATGAGTACTCCCGTTTCCCGTTTGCCATCCCGTGCCCAGACATGACTAGTACCACGGTCATTAAATGTCTGAATGACCTTTTCACCTTGTTCGGCTTCCCTAGCTATATCCATAGCGACCGGGGCTCATCCTTTATGAGCGACGAACTCCGTCAGTACCTGCTCACGAGAGGTATTGTTACAAGCAGAACCACCAGCTACAACCCCCGGGGGAACGGCCAGGTGGAAAGAGAGAACGCGACGGTTTGGAAGGCCGTCCTCTTAAACTTAAAATCTAAGGGCCTTCCGACCTCTCGCTGGCAGGAGCTCCTCCCTGCAGCGCTCCACTCCATTCGGTCACGGCTTTGTACGGCCACCAATGCCACACCCCATGAAAAAATGCTCACTTTCCCCAGGAAGTCCACATCGGGGACCTCGCTACCGACATGGCTGACGTCTCCAGGACCCGTCCTACTGCGGAAGCACGGGAGGTCCCATAAAATGGACCCCCTGGTTGAGAGGGTGAGCCTCCTCCACGCCAACCCCCAGTATGCTTACGTGACGTACCCGGACGGGCGGGAGGACACAGTCTCCATACGAGACCTCGCACCTTCGGGTGCCCCTGAAACACTACCATTGCAGGAGGACACAGTCTCCATACGAGACCTCGCACCTTCGGGTGCCCCTGAAACACTACCATTGCCATCCACCACTACCCACAACCCAACCCCGGTAGACGGCATGCCGCAGCCCCAGGACCCGTCATTGACCACCCAACCACTCAATGAGATGCCAGATTCAACGTTGGATGCTGCAGCATCACCGCCGCCACCACGACGATCAGGACGGCATACAAGGCCACCTGATAGACTTACTTACACGAACCTTTAGTACACTTCACCCCGCCGGACTCAATTTTAAACAAGGGGTGAATGTGGTAAACCACTGTTATTGTTGTTCACCGTTGTTGTTGTTGTTGCACACTGTTGTATCTAGGCATGCCTCAGCATGCCTCTGCTGGCTCTGCCCCTGGCTCCACCCACAGGCCCAGGTATAAAGGTGACTGCTCTGCAGCCCCCTGCCTTCTTGGAAACCAGTCAACCACAAGAGGCATGCTCTGTTCTTTGTTAATAAAAGCCTTTTAGTTACTCTCCTAACTCTCCGTCTTTTATGAGTAATTGATAGCGCATCAGTATTGCTGTTGAATGTCAAGGGGCGGTGGTTAGACTCTCGCATGTTGGAGATAGTCATTGCCTGGCGCTTCTGTGGCACGAATGTTATCTGCCACTTATCAGCCCAAGCCTGAACGTCATCCAAGTCTTTTTGCATGCGGGCATGGACTGCTTCATTATCTGAGGAGTTGTGAATGGCGCTGAACACCGTGCAGTCATCAGCGAACATCCCCATTTCTGACCTTATGTTGGAGGGACGCTCATTGATGAAGCAGCTGAAGATGGTTGGACCTAGGACACTGCCCTGAGGAACTCCTGCAGCGATGTCCTGGGCTGTGATGATTGACCTTCAACCACCACAACCACCTTCTTGTGCTAGGTATAATTCAGTTGCTATTAATTCCAAAAAGCTCAATTCTTACAAACCTTCTGAAAACTCCAAGTATATTCTATCCACGAGATAGCTCTCAACCAGTAATTCAGTTACTGTCTCAAAGAATTGCAGTCAGTTGATTGGTTCATGAGGCATGACCTGTTTCTTGTAAGCATAGCCTCTTCACTCAGCTTTGGTCCAAAGACCATCCTGTACAATGCTCTTGAGCACTTTTCCCAATGTCAATGTCACATCAAATGGTCCATAACTCCCTGACATGTTCTGAGTCTTTTTTGAACATTCAGCTAACAGCTGCAATTCCTGAGTCTCCAAGGATAGCTCTGTATTTATACCGCACTTAGACTACAGCGCACAGTTCTGGCCCCCATATTTCTAAAAGGATATGGAGGCACTGGGAAAGTACAATAAAGATCTGAAAGGTTGGTACCAGAACTGAGAAGTTATAACTATCAGGTGCTCTTTTCTCTAGACCTAATAGAGGTCTTTAAAATAATGAAGATGTAGAGAAGACGTTTCCACTTGTGGGCGTGACCAAAACTGGGGGCCATAAATATAAGATTGTCACTAGTAAACTCAATAAGGAATTCAGGAGAAACTTCTTTACCCAGAGAGGGATTAAAATGTGGAACTTGCTACCACAGGGAGTAGTTGAGCCGAACAGCATAGATTAATTTAAAGGGCAGCTAGATAAGTACATGTGGGAGAAAGGAATAGAAGGATAAGCTGATAGGGTGAGATGAAGTAGAGAAAGAGGAGGCTCATGAGGAGCATAAACACTGGCATAGACCAATTGGGCCAAATAGCTTGTTTCTGTGCTGTAAACATGATGTAATTCTATGTAAACCGTAAAATATTAAGCAGAAACGGTACCAGTTACGTCACTTATTTCCTTGGGCGTTCTAGAATGTGTCCTGTCCAGTTCAGAGTTCACTGATAAGAAGGAATGGAATAGGATTTCAGAACTTACTGGAGTGTGGATAAATGTAGCAGAAGGTAAAGCGTTATTATCATGACCTTTTCTTTAGGCCAAGTTATGAAATGTGTTTTATTCCACCCTAGAGCAAATCACTGGCATTTGGCATTAGAGTTCTTACTTGTTTTGTATATGATGTTTTTTCTCTCTCCCAATCTCTCAAAGACCAGTAAGAACCTCGAGGCAATGCCTGGCACCACATGTGACTTTAGTAAGTGCTGTAGCGAACTCTTCGAGCAGAATTTTCAGTGAAATGGGAAGGAATTTTATCTGCTTCTGTGTATCTTGTTCCAATGCTATTTTGTGTTGTTTATCACGTGTAAGGGGTTGAAAAATGATCACTTGCAATTCTGTATTCATTTATCTCCTTCCATTAAGGTGATGAATGAGTAAAAATACAATTTACTGCGTTGGATTATCCAAGTTTTAAGCTGCCGGAGCTTTAAGAGCAGCTTCCCTGTATTATGTCCGTGAATGATTGGGACACGGACAGCAGGAGTTGAAAAAAACAAGTCTTTACTGATGGAAGTCAATAGTGAAACTGAAAACAACAGAGGCTCACTAGCGCCTTTTATGCAGGGTTGGTCACTGCCGGTACTGCAGTCTGAGACCAGTTATTCTCTTAAAGGTACATACACAACAATTCCTCCCCTTTTAGATAAACAGTACATAGCATTCATTTAACAACTAAATGATAAATAATTACAATCACAATTACGGTTGCTAGATACATTGGTTAAGTTTAAGCAATTATAAGTTCAGTCTTTGAGGAGGCTTCCTGATTCTGTCTGGATAACGCCTCTTTGGGGTATCAGGTTCTTCTGGCAATGTTGAGTCAGGATCAATGTTGTTGTTTGGTTCATCTGCTTCCAATATTACCGGTTCTGCGGTAGCTGCAATTGGTACGTCGATTTCATTGCCAGGTGTATCAGATCGTGGTGTGGAGTTGACGTTTTCCAGTGACTCTAGAATCTGGTCAGCATGTCGTCTTACAATGCTCTCCCCAACGTCCATGGTATACATGAGAGGTCCTTGTCGTGTACAAATCGTTCCTGGCTGCCATTTCTCAGTGCGGTAGTCCTGGGCCAAAACTGGTTGACCTATCTTAAAACTCCTGGTCGGCCTTTCATTCATATTTTGAAACTGCCTGTTCTCCACATCTCTTTGGACGTTTGGCTTAACCAAATCCAAGCGGCATCGTAGTCTTCGATTGAAGAACATCATGGCTGGAGTTTGGTTGGTAACCGCATGTGTCGCATTCCGGTAGGCAAACAAGAAGTTGTCCACCTTGTATTGTAGGGGTATATCTTCATTATACATTGCCTTGATAGCCTTCTTGAATGTTTGGACAAACCTCTTGGCCAATCCATTAGTGGCTGGATGATATGGGGCAGATGTGTAATGCTTAACACCATTGTTCTTTAAGAACCTCCGGAACTCTTCAGACACAAACTGTGGTCCATTGTCAGAGCAAATCTGTTCAGGCAGCCCATTCCTGGCGAATATGGTTCGTAAAACTGTGATCGTTTTTTCCGTGGTGGTTGAGGACATTTTTATTACCTCTGGCCACTTTGAATGTGCATCCACCGTGATTAAAAACATCGAGTCCTTGAAGGGACCAGCAAAATCAATGGGCACCCTTTGCCATGGAGATGAGGGCCACTCCCATGGATGCAGAGGAGCTTGTGGTGGGGCGTTTTGGACCTTCTGGCATCCTGTACAGCTCTTGGTCATCTCTTCGATTTCTCTATCGATTCCCGGCCACCACACAAACGCTCTGGCTAAGTTCTTCATTTTTACTCCACCCAGATGACCCTCATGAAGCTCATTGAGCACTCTATCCGTCAACTTAGGTGGAATTACTACTCTGGATCCACACATCAAGGTTCCTCTGCACACTGACAGCTGTTCTCTTCTCGGCGAGAATGCTGGCAGCAGTGGTTCGCCATGTGCTGGCCATCCCTTCACCGTTAAATCATAGACCCGTGATAGTGTCGGGTCATTCTGTGTTTCCTTTTCTATGTTTGCATTCATCACAGGGAGACATTCGACTATGGCCGAGTGGAATAACTCCATTGGATCCACTGCAAGGTCTTCTTCTTCCACCGTCGGCAACGGTAGGCGTGATAATCCATCAGCATTCCCATGCTGTTTAGTTCCTTTGTACTCAATGTCATATTGGTGCGCCCCTAGGAAAAGGGACCACCTCTGAAGCCGTTGTGCTGTCATTATTGGTACGCCCTTCTGAGGGTTGAAAATGGAGACAAGAAGTTGATGATCGGTTAGTAGAGTAAATTTTTGACCGTGCAGGTAGTGATTGAACTTCTTCACCCCCCACACTAGGCTGAGGGCCTCTCTGTCAATCTGGGCGTAGTTATGCTCGGCAGAAGTTAACGAGCGTGATGCAAAAGCTATCGGCCTCTCTAAACCATCAAGGAATTTATGTGACAGTACCGCCCCAATGCCGTAGGGAGACGCATCACACGCCAGTCTGATCGGCAGTGCTGGGTTGTAGTGAGCCAATACTTCCCTTGAAGTGATTAAGTCCTTACTCTTCTGAAAGGCCCGCTTACAATCATTGCTCCATTTCCATGCTACCCCCGTTCGTAGCAGGGTGGTCAGTGGGTGCAGAATTGTCGACAAATTCGGCAAAAACTTATTGTTAAGTCTGTGTGTTCCAGTTGTATTAAGATTAATTACTGACACAGACTACAGAATAAAGTTCAACAGGTCTTTACTAGTTGGAGGTCAGGACTATACTAAATACAATATCACTACACAGTACTTATATACCGGTGGTCACCACCGGTATTATGTATACAGCAGCCAGAGAAAGTAGGACATCTCTTAAGGTGGAACAGGCTTAAGTTCTCTTAAGGTGGAACAGGTTACATACACCACAATCCTCCCTTTTTAGCGTAACAGTCATATCCCCATTTAACATAACATCATAACATATATACATATATAACTTCAGGTCTAAACAGTTCAAAGGTTCAGTCTCTCAGGAGGCCTTCTGATTCGGTTTGGATAACGCCTTTCAGTGGTCTCTGATTCTTGTTGCTGAGGTGACTCTTCTTGTTGGTTTCCTATGTATTGGACGTCATCATCAGGTACAGTCCCTGCCGAGGTAGATGCTTCAGGTTCATTAACGTCTTCCACAGTTGTCTCTGTCGCAACCATGGGTTCGACCCTTGCTCTTGATTCTACCAGTTGATCCGCATGACGCCTTATCACATTGTTACCAATATCTACTGTGTACATCAGAGGTCCTTGTCTGGCCCGAATTGTTCCGGACTGCCATTTTTAGTTTCCATAGCCCCTTGCCAACACTGGTTGTCCTACGTCGAAACTTCGAGTGGACTTGTTATTAATATGCCGGAACTGTTTGTTTTCCACTTCCCTCCGCACATTTGGTTTTAACAAGTCCAACCTGGACCGCAACCTCCTGTTATAAAACATCATGGCAGGACTTTGGTTAGTCACTGCATGAGCGGCGTTTCGATATGCCATTAGGAAATTGTCCAGCTTGTGTTGTAACGGAATCTGATCATCGTTCATGGCCTTTATTGCCTTTTTGAATGTTTGGACAATCTCTCGGCCAACCCGTTTGTCGCCGGATGATATGGGGCAGAGGTATAATGTTTCACCCCATTCTTCTTTAAGAATTTTTGGAATTCTTCCGACACGAACTGTGGTCCGTTGTCCGAACATATCTGTTCTGGCAATCCGTTCCTTGCGAATATTGTTCTTAACACCGCAATTGTCTTTTCTGAAGTAGTGGTATTCATCTTGATCACTTCTGGCCATTTGGAATGTGCGTCCACCGCAATTAGGAACATGGAGTCCATGAATGGACCAGCAAAGTCAATATGTATGCATTCCCATGGGGCTGAAGGCCATTCCCATGGGTGTAGCGGTGCGATCGGAGGTGCATTTTGCACTTTTTGGCACCCAGCGCAGCTTTTTGTCAACTCCTCTATCTGTTGGTCAATGCCCGGCCACCATACATAAGCCCTAGCAAGACGTTTCATCTTAACTCCCCCCAGATGACCTTCATGCAGTTCCTTTAGAACTCTTTCCCGTAACTTGGGAGGAATAATCACTCTTGTCCCGTACATCAAAGTACCATGGCAGACGGACAGCTGGTCTCGCCTTGCCGAGAATGCCGGTAACAGAGGATCACCATGTGTTGGCCATCCCTTCACTGTCACCTCGAAAACTCGGGACAGTGTCGGGTCGTTCCTGGTTTCTCTTTCAATACTTGCATTGGTGACTGGTAAACACTCGATGATGGTCGAATGAAATAACTCAACAGGGTCAACTTTCGTCGTCTCTTCTGCTTCAGGTAGTGGCAGGCGCGACAGCCCATCAGCATTGCCATGCTGCTTTGTACCTTTGAATTCTATTTGATATTGATGTGCACCTAGGAAAAGGGACCATCTCTGGAGTCGCTGTGCTGTCATCACCGAAACACCCTTCTTAGGGTTAAAAATGGATACCAACGGCTGATGGTCTGTCAGAAGTGTGAATTTTTGGCCCTGCAGGTAATGATTAAACTTCTTCACTCCCCATACAAGGCTGAGAGCCTCCCTATCGATCTGCGCATAGTTGCGCTCAGCGGAGGTCAATGATCTGGATGCAAACGCGACTGGCCTTTCCGTGCCATTTGGCAACTTGTGTGAGAGTACTGCCCCAATACCATATGGAGAAGCATCACAAGCCAACCGAATAGGCAGTGTCGGGTTGAAGTGAGCCAACACTTCCTCTGAGGTGATCAATTCTTTGCTTTTGCGAAATGCCTTCTTACAGTTTTCGCTCCATTCCCATGGTACCCCCTTCTGTAAAAGAGTGTTCAGCGGGTGCAGTACCGTGGATAGATTCGGTAGAAACTTATGGTAATAGTTAATCAATCCCAGAAACGACCTCAACTGAGAGACATTATCCGGAGCGGGAGCCTTCACAACAGCTTCGATCTTGTCAGGAGACTTATGAAGCCCCTCCCGGTCAATGACATGACCACAGTAAGAGATCCGCTTCTGAAAGAACTCACATTTCTGCCGATTAACTCTAAGTCCATACTCTTTCAGTCTGTTGAGCACCAGTTCCAAGTTTGCGAGGTGTTCTTCATCACCATCACCTGTAACCAGAATATCGTCCAGGTAACATTGTGTGCCTGGAATTCCCTGTAATACCTGCTCCATGGCCCTCTGCCAAATTGCCGGAGCCGATGCCACTCCAAAAACCAGCCTATTATACCGGTACAAACCTCTATGCGTGTTGATCGTGAGGTACTGGCGTGACTCTTCATCAACCTCCATCTGCAAGTACGCCTGCGCCAGGTCTATCTTGGTGAAGTGTTTCCCGCCAGACAACGAAGCAAAAATATCCTCAATCCGCGGAAGCGGATACTGCACCGTGTGAAGCACCGGATTAACGGTGATCTTGAAATCTCCACAGATGCGAACCTTCCCTGGTTCTCCTGGCTTGTTGCTCGAAGGACGTTTCATAACGGGAACAATGGGCGTAGCCCACTCATTCCAATCTACCTTAGACAGTACACCTGAACGTTCTAGCGCTTCCAGTTCCGCTTCTACAGTAGGTCGTATTGCATAGGGTACCGGTCTGGCTTTGAAAAATTTTGGTTGCGCATGTTCATCAATCTTGATGTTTGCCGTAATTCCTTTCAGTGTTCCCAGTCCTTGCTGGAACACCTCTTTAGCATCATCCAATATTTTGGACAATCGTTTAGGTTTGACATCTGTTTCCCCGGAATCTACCGTTAGTGCTTTTAAGGAGTGCCAGTCCATATTCATTTTCCTAATCCACTCCCGTCCCAGTAGTGGTGGACCTCCTTCAGGTAGCACATAAACGTCCATTACTTGGCTTTCTTCGCCCTTGTGGACCACTTTTACCTCTATCTTTCCGATGGGGTACACTCTTTGCCCCGTGTATGTTTTCAATATAATCTCCGTATCCCGTAGGGGAATATGTTGGAATAACCTTTTGTAATCTTTCTTATTCATGACCGTCAATGCCGATCCAGTGTCCAATTCCATCTTTACTTGGACTCCTGCTATCTGAAGAGTGACCCAAATTGTCTGGAGATCTGCATCCTTACCAACGTTGTGTACTCTTAAGCTACCCAGTTCATTACTGCTAGCGTCTGAATCTGACTTCTGTTCGTTCGAACTGGTCTTTGTCACCTTGTGCACCTTTATGTATTTTCTTTGTGGTGACTTTTTGTTGCTAGTCTTCTTTCCTGACCGGCATACTTTAGCTATGTGGCCAAGCCTGCCACACGTTCCGCATTCTTGGTTTTTAAACCAACACTGGTTCTGATCGTGTGTTGTCTTTCCACAACGATAACATTTTACAGTACTCAAACCCAATTTATTTGTACTGTGTTCCGGTGACCGTAGCTGCATTACTGCCGTGCCTCTCGCTGCGGCTTCGTGTGCTGCTGCCATAGTGACCGCTTTCTCAAGCGTCAGCTCATTCTCCTCGAGCAGTCGCTTTTGTGTATCTTCTTTTAATAATCCACACACAAATTTGTCTCTTAGCGCGTCTGTTAGTCCCGTTCCAAA
The DNA here is from genome assembly GCF_052327205.1 of Somniosus microcephalus. NCBI lineage: Eukaryota > Metazoa > Chordata > Chondrichthyes > Squaliformes > Somniosidae > Somniosus > Somniosus microcephalus. The sequence continues at coordinate 17,418,591 of NC_141006.1, read as the reverse complement.
CTGACAGCACTTTGCTAGCTTACGCAATTCCATTAAATATTCAGCATTGCTTTCATGCTTCAGCTGCCTTCTGCTGTAAAATTTAAATCGTTCCGCTAGCATCAGCGGCGTGGGGTTTAGATGATTTTTCAGGACAGTAACAATCTCCTCGAACGTCTTATCCGCCGGTTCATCTGGTGATAAAAGGTGTTTCAATTGCCCGTATGTCTTCGCACCCATTAAGTTCAATAACGTTAGTGCTTTCTCTGCATCTGGGATTTTATTTGCTTTACAATAATTTTGTATGCGTTCTACATACATGGCCCAATCTTCGATGTCGCCATCAAAGGTATCAATGTTCCCATGTTTAGGCATCGTTGCAATTTATTTTATCCCAAGATGGCGGCTTCCCGCTCTTGTCTTCGTCCTCCGCCTACAAAATGGCGGTTTTCCCGCGCTTGGCGGTCTTCACCCACTGGCTGCAATGGCGTTTGGCGTGCCGCTGCTGCTCCCCGTTCCCAGCGGTTAGTAACTCCCCCGACGCTGTCTCCACTTCACCGCGGCTCCCTCGGGCATTTACGCTTCCCCGATGTCACGTCTCGCAGCCCTTCTTGCAGCCCGGTTATTAGCACCGGCTGCGTTCGCCTTCACCGCTGCTCTCGTGCCTTCAGTCGCCCCAGACGCTGCGCCTTTTTGGCCCGAATGCGGCCCGGCCCTTATCACCAGCCGCGATCGATGTCCCCGCGCTGCACCTTTCGGCCCGAATGCGGCCCGGCCCTTATCTCCGGTCGCGATTGATCTCACCGCCCTTATTCCTCCGTCTTCCTCCCCCTGTCTGTACAGCCAACGCGGCCGACTTTCTGCTCGCGTCGCTGACCGGCTTACCCGCCACCGAGGTAGAAAGAAGATAGCTGACTGCCGCTGATGGAGGCTTCGAGTTCAGGATGTCTTCTGCACTCCGGGTTCTCGATGCCTGCCGCGCGACGTGTCTTCCAGCAGGGTGATGAGGGTGGATGCCTCTCTTCGACGCCCGTTCTGTGGACGAAGCCGCCATGGATATAAACTGCCGCAGGGTAAGAATCGGACTCGTCGCCACTGTTAAGTCTGTGTGTTCCAGTTGTATTAAGATTAATTACTGACACAGACTACAGAATAAAGTTCAACAGGTCTTTACTAGTTGGAGGTCAGGACTATACTAAATACAATATCACTACACAGTACTTATATACCGGTGGTCACCACCGGTATTACGTATACAGCAGCCAGAGAAAGTAGTACATCTCTTAAGGTGGAACAGGCTTAAGTTCTCTTAAGGTGGAACAGGTTACATACACCACACTTATGGTAGTAATTCACCAATCCGAGGAATGACCTCAGTTGCGACACATTTTCAGGTGCTGGGGCCTTAACAACTGCTTCAATTTTGTCAGGGGACTTATGTAACCCCTCTTCATCAATCACGTGGCCACAATACGATATCTGTTTCTTAAAAAACTCGCACTTGGGGCGGTTGGCTCGTAGTCCATGTTCCCGTAGTCTAGTGAGCACCTGTTCTAGGTTGTTAAGGTGTACACTGCCATCTTCACCTGTCACAAGGATGTCCTCCAAGTAACACGGAGTCCCCGGAATCCCTTGCAGGACTTGTTCCATCGCTCTTTGCCATATCGCCAGAGCCGATGCGACTCCGAATACCAATCGATGATACTGGTAAAGACCTTTATGAGTGTTTATCGTGAGATACTTCCTAGAGGACTCTTCAACCTCCATCTGCAAATATGCTTGTCCTAAGTCAATTTTTGTAAAACGCTTCCCTCCAGACAGTGAGGCGAAGATGTCTTCTATCCTTGGAAGAGGATATTGTACTGTGTGAAGGACTGGGTTCACCGTCACCTTGAAACCCCCACAGATGCGAATCTTCCTTGGCTCCCCGGACTTATTGCTTAACGTTTTCTTCATGACAGGAACGATGGATGTCGCCCACTCGCTCCAGTCGACCTTAGACAACACGCCTGCCTTCTCCAGATTCTCCAGCTCTGCCTCGACGGCTGGGCGAATTGCATATGGTACCGGTCTTGCTTTGAAAAACTTGGGAACTGCATTCTCTTCTATTTTTATCGAGGTGGTTACGCCTTTAAGCGTGCCCAGTTCTTGTTGAAATACCTCTTTGGCGTTAGCTAAGATTGTTGACAATCGTCCAGGAGTGACGTCTTCATCTTTTTTACCATCCACCGTCATTGCATGAATGGAGTGCCAATCTAAGTTTATCTTCCTGATCCATTCACGTCCCAATAACGGTGGTCCACCATTTGGCAGTATGTAGAGATACAATTTCCGTATTTTCTTGCCGTTGTATTCGACAGGCACCCTTATTTTTCCTCTGGGGTATACTTTTTGCCCCGTATACGTCGTTAAGACGATGGATGTCTCTCTCAAGGGTATGTGTGAGAATAGCCGCTCGTAGTCTCGTCGATTCATGACGGTTAGCGCTGATCCTGTATCCAATTCCATTTTAACTTGGGACCCTGCTATCGTGAGGGTGACCCAAATGGTTCGGTGATCCTCTTTTGCGATTACATTGTGAAGTTTGAGACAGCCTAGTCTCCTGTTCCCAGATTCACTATCGCTCATCTGGTCTTCGGAACTACTGTCCGTCATCTTTTGTACTTTCTTGTACAGTTCCTTAGTAGCCTTTTTGTTGTCGCTGGTCTTCTTCCCAGACCTGCAAACTCGTGCAATGTGTCCCATCTTTCCGCATTGCCTGCATATTTTGTCTTTGGACCAACAGTCCTTCTGGTCATGGTTAGTTCTACCGCAGCGATAACATTTTGCAAATCCCCGTGTCATTTCGTGGGTGTCGTATTCCTGTGGCTTTTGTTGAATTTCTGCAGCTCCCCTGGCTGCTGCTTCATATGATACTGCCACACTGAAAGCCTTATCTAGCGTCAGCTCTTTCTCTGAGATTAACTTCTTCTGTGTTCCTTCACTCAGGAGTCCACAGACAAGTTTGTCCCGTAGGGTATCTGCCAGTCCTGCTCCGAACTGGCAGTGCTTTGATAGCTTGCATAGTTCCGTAAGGTACTCAGCATTGCTCTCATCTTTATGCTGAGTTCTCCTGTGGAATTTAAATCTTTCTGCTATCAACAGCGGTGCGGGGTTTAGGTGTTCCTGTAGGACAGCAACAATTTCATTAAAACTCTTCGCCTTTGGTTTGGCTGGAGTAATCAGGTCCCGCAATAGGCCGTACGTTCTAGCGCCCATTACGTTTAGTAATACCGATGCCTTTTTCTCATCAGCTATTTCGTTTGCCTCGAAATATACCTCGACTCTTTCCACATACGTGGTCCAGTCCTCTATTGTATTATCAAAAGCAGTGATACAGCCAGTCTTCAGCATCTTGCATATCTAAAATGGCGCCTCCCACGCTTTGCCTGCTTCCCCGCTGTTGCTAGCGCTGCTTTCCGCTGTTCCCGTTGCGACCTGCAGCTCCTCGCGGTTTCTTGCGCGTTTAATATTTCTTTTTTTTATTATTTTCCCGTCGTGGAACAACCCTGTGGGACTCTTGCCTCCTTCTTCTCGGGTCTATACGCAGCCCGGCTTCGTAGCACCGGCCGCGCCCTGTGTGCTCCACCCTCTCTCTCTCTTCTTCCCGACAACGCTGCTCGGCCCCGTTGCAAGCCACCAGCTCGAGTTCGCGACCGCCGCAGCCCAGGAAGGATCAGTGTACTACCTGCCACCAGCCTGATTAGCTGAAGCACCGTCGACAGGAACCAGGCCCTGCTTTCAACAGCTTCTCCAGCAATCTTCAACTCCGCTAACACAGGGGCGGATGCCCACGGTCGACGCCCGTTTTTACTGCTTCTTACTTTTTTTTTTTCTTTCTGGCCTCGACCTCTGCTCCCTTCGCTGTAGGAATGGATCCCAGGAGGTGGTGCAGACTGTAGGTAAGTTCGTATCTGCTCGTCGCCAGTATTATGTCCGTGAATGATTGGGACACGGACAGCAGGAGTTGAACAGAACAAGTCTTTACTGATGGAAGTCAATAGTGAAACTGAAAACAACAGAGGCTCACTAGCGCCTTTTATACAGGGGTGGTCACTGCTGGTACTGCAGTCTGAGACCAGTTATTCTCTTAAAGGTACATACACAACACCCTGTATTAATAACCCTGTCATTACTGCTGTCAATGCTAAACCTGTTGTAGTATGCCTATGACTAAACCTGTTATGTTACTGGGAATGTTAATCTTGCAACAAATTGCTACCCTGGTCTATTTGCAGGTACCAGTAATCCTTGTGAGAAGGAGGTGATAATGAGGATATAGAATGCAAATAGGGTAACAACTCGCTTCGCATAGCCAAGGACCCTGTCAATCTAAAATGGAGGATCCTGTCAGCATAAAATGGTGGTGAAATGTCGACATCGCTGAGTCACTTGCATATTGTAAGAAATGATCATGTTAACTCAAGAAACTGTGAAGGCAGCAGGAAGTAAAATAAAAGAAGCTAAACTGATCTGTGGCTGCTAATATGGCTGGCACCCACGATGTCACACCTTGCTGGTGGAAACAGTGTAGGGCGGAGTGCAGAGGTTATACAGACAATAGGCGATCAGAAAACACATTACCATGATTGCAAATGCATTACCATAATGATTAGGTGATCGTGAAACCATTACCAGCATATTTACTTAACTATAAACCATTCAGTGAAATGTGACTTCTTTGTTTCATACTGCCAGGCCAGGAAATCAAATTAAATGAATACGTGTACAGCTCGGGATTGGTGCAGACTGTACGATGTGTTAATGTCTTCTCAAATGCAAGTATAATAATGTGGCACCCTGTATGAAAGATTGCTTGCTCTGGTTTAACCTGTCGGACTCTTCTGGAGTCAGGACTGTGCTGTATCAGAGTAAGTCTCCCGGGATGACGGAATAAAAACTGTTGAACTCAACCAGTATTCGACTCAGTGTTTGTACTGAACCAGATTGAGGACCAAAAGAATCCGTTTCAACAATTGGCGTGCTCCTGTCTCCGGGAACAAACAAAAACTTTCAGGCCCAAAGATTGTCTGAGGGCTGAGGAATTTACCTTGCACAAAATTCCCAATGGCTCCTTTGTGATCTTTGGGTTCCCCCCACCCTCCCCCCCCCTCCCCCACTACCCTACACCCCTCCCCCCACAGACACTCTAGCCCTCAACCCTCCCACCAGGTTTCTTCAGGAGCCACTGTGCTGGGATGCCCAACAGTTGTAGGAATGGGCAAGTGAAGTGGAAGGCCAGTAATACCTCCCCCTGCCTGATTGAAATGCTGATGCTGGGCTTGTGCCTACACCGGCCTAGTGACGTCAAATCAGAAAGCTGCAGGAAATCCCAGGCAGCACGGAGGTGTGGAGATGTCCCATAATAGCTCTTCAGCCCTCTTTACTCTTCACTGTGCCTGGGGATCTGCCAATTTCCCAGTCACAGCAAAGAGGAAAGACCCTTTGCTATGACTAGGTGTTAGCACTCTTGCCTCTGAGTTAGAAGGTCAGGGGTTCAAGTCCCTCTCCAACATAATCTAGGCTGACACTCCAATGCAGCACTGAGGGAGCTTTGAACTGTTGGAGATATTAAAGCAAGGCCTCGCTTGCCCTCTCAGGTGGATGGTAATGATCTCATGGCACTATTTGAAGATGAGCAGGGGAGTTATCCCTGGTGTCTTGGCCAACATTTGTTCCTCAATCAACATCACTAAAACAAATTATGTGGTCATTATCGCATTGCTGTCTGTGGGATCTTGCTAAGTGCGCAAATTGGCTCCCACGTTTCCTACATTGCAGCAGTGACTACACTTCAAAAAGTACTTAATTGTTTGTAATGCGCTTTGGGACATCCTGAGGTCATGAAAGGCGCTATATAAATGCTAGTCTTTCTTCTTTCAATGACTTTAAATACATATTTGCAATAGCTGGGACTCTAACTGTGCTCAACAGTGACACCGCTGGTCAGTCAGGAAATCACAGCTTGAACGGAAAGATCAGAAACCTGTACAAAATACACAGAGCACTCTTTACATTTTAAAACATAATTAAAATGCTACACCATCGTTGATTTTAATATTTAATTGTTTAAAGTAATAGTCAAAGATGTTGCAGAACTAAACAAGCAAAAGAATAAAATTTTAATAATTTCAGAAAAACTGATGTACATTGTTGGTAATTTTACCCATGTCAGCAATTGGAGATGGTTAAAAATTAATTCACTATTGTTTTTATATTTTTATAGGAGTAGTTACACTACTTTTTCAAATATCTAAAAGAAAGCTGAAGTAAACTCCTTACCTTATGCCTGTCGGAGGGAGTATGGGGTGTCGTAGTATTAGAAGGTCGTGGGTTCATCGCCCTACTCCAGAGAGTGGAACACATAATCCAGGCATGCACTCCAGTGCAGTACTGAGGGAGCACTGCGCTGTCAGAGAGTGTAGTCCTTCAGATGAGACGTTAAACCGAGGCCCCTGTCTGCTCTCTCGGTTGACGTAAAATTTCCCATAGCTCTATTCGAAGCTGAGCAAGGGAGTTCTCCCCGGTGTCCTGGCCAATATTTATCCCTCAACCAACATCACTAAAAACAGATTAACTGGTCATTTATCACATTGCTGTTTGAGGGACCTTACTGTGCTCAAATTGGCTGCTGCATTTCCTATTGCCTGCTTTTCTTTGAATAGTGCCATGGGACCTTTAACATTCAACTGAACCAAAGAGATAAGGCAGACGGGACCTCAGTTTAACATCTCATCTTAAAAACACAGCACCTCTGACAATGCACCACTCCCCAATGCTGAAAGTCAGCTTAGATTGTACATCATGGCCTGGACTGTGTATTGAGCCATCAAGAGTGATGCCAACTGAGCCAAACTTATCATAAAATATCAATAAAGTGGACTGAATAGTGCCTTGGAATGAACAACATATCAGCTTGCGGAAACCATTTTTCTTGCCTAGATCACAGCAAAGAAATAACCGAGAAATATTTTATTCTGTCTGTGCGTGCAGGTTATAAAAGATGAAAAATACCAGGGGAACTCGGGAAGAAATTGTGGTTTTGAGGAGATGAATGATCCTGATACAGAGTCACTTCATCTGTGCTTCAAAGTTAATATGTGTGTGCTTGACAGGGCTGTCTCCTGGGCTGTGATATTGCAGAATTTCTTCTTTTCCACTTTATTTCCAAAAAGCTCCAGCCTTCAGTCTTTCTCACAACACAGCTTGTGGTCCAAGAAGCTGTCACTCGCCAACGAGACAAACCCAAATTAACTGGAAGCTCTGCTGGCTTCTGCTGAGTCCGGAGATCTGCAGATTTCTGTCATCTTCATTTCTGCCATGCTTCATCTGTTTTCAAAGAGAGCAGGTCTGAGTGCACTGCTCCCTCTCCCTCACCCCTACCAAGGCTATGATTCATTAAACACTCTTCAAGTTCACAGCGAGAGTCCTGTCTCTGTTGCCTCATCCGTATGGCTCTGGATTTTTTTTGTCAAGTGCATCCAAATGGTCAGCACAGTTCTCCAACACAAAAAAAGACTTGTCCAAGTGAAAGGTAATTTGTTGCTGGGAAGAGCTTCACCAACTCCTCCCCTGGTAATTAGCACTCACACTGTGGCTCCTGAGGCAGAGGTCTAGTTTGCTTTCCATATTTGCTCATATTCATCCAATTCATTCTGGTGGAATTTATTTCAGGGTGGGTATATCTTGTTATTGCAATGACTCTTTAGCAAGTGTCAGCTGTGGCTCAGTGGGTAGCACCCTCGCCTCTGAGTCAGAAGGGAGTACTGCACTGTCAGAGGTGCTGTCTTTCGGATGATACGTTAAATTGAGGCACAGTCTGCTCTCTCAGTCGGACGTATAAATGACCCCATGACACTGTTTTGAAGAGGAGCAGGGGAGTTATTCTTGGTGTCCTGGCTAATATTTATCACTCAATCAACATCACTAAACAAATTATCTGGTCATTATCACCTTGCTGTGTGCAAATTGGCTGCTGCGTTTCCTAAATTACAACAGTGACTACACTTCAAAAGTACTTCATTGGCAGGCCTGTCTGTTCTATGTGAGCTCTGTTCTGTCTGGAGCAAGGCAGTCAGAATGGCTCGAATTACACTTTGCAAACTAATTGATTACTTAGGCAGACAGGATCTAATTACACATTCTGGAGACACTGCTGGGTGTGTCTAGTCCTCCAAGGGGACCACTCAGAAATCAGGTGTTACCTTCAAGGTGACCAATCAGAGATCTGGTTTTGGAAATAAACGCGACCAAAAGAGACCTGATAGAGGTCTTTAAGATAATGAAAGGGTTTGATAGGGTAGATGTAAAGAAAATGTTTCCATTTGTGGGGGAGTCCAAAACTAGGGACCATAAATATAAGATAGTCACTAATAAATCCAATAGGGAATTCAGGAGAAACTTTTTCAACCAAAGCATGGTAAGAATGTGGAACTCGCTACCACTAGGAGTAGTTGAACCAAATAGCATAGATGCATTTAAAGGGAAGCTAGATAAGCACATGGCGGTGAAAGGAAGGTGCTAAAAGTGGTTAGATAAAGCAGGCTCATGTGGACCATAAACGCCAGCATCGACCAGTTGGGCCGAATGGCCTCTTTCTGTGCTGTAGACTCGATGTGACCTCCAACAGTGCAGCACTCCCTCAGTACTACATGACTGAAGCATGGAGTATGTGCTAACTTTCAGGAGTGAGACTGTGAACCCACAATCTTCTGAGTCAGGGGCGAGAGTGCTACCACTGAGCCAAGGTTGGCACCTGAAGCGTACAAGCAAAGTTTAAGACGCTACGGCAAACTCTATAATGAGCTTTACTCATAGAGCTGGACAATATCTGAAAATTATGGTTAGATGGAGGGAATGTAACTGAATATCAGGATGAATGTCAATTGATGTTAAGGGTTCAATATCTGGGAACAGTTCCAGGTGATTTGAGAGTGTGGATGTTTGATCAGCAATGCAAGACACTCGAGAGTTTAGGCCAACATGCCGATCATTTTGTGAGGTAGGAAGTTTGATGTCACACGCAATCCAACCAATGAGCTGCTCACTCAGCCCATGTCCCATGAGCCTGTGTTGCTACAGTAGAGCAGAACATAGAAGGATGTCCGCCATTGGGACCCAGAATCGCAGGATGGATCCTGTTAAGATCGGGCCGGGGCATAAGAACATAAGAAATAGGAGCAGGAGTCGGCAATTCGGCCCTTCGAGCCTGCTCCGCCATTCAATGAGATCATGGCTGATCTTCTGCCTCAACTCCATTCACCGGCCCTATCACCATATAGAAGGTAAGCATGCAGGTGCAGCAGGCGGTTAAGAAGGCAAATGGTATGTTGGCCTTCGTAGCAAGAGGGTTCGAGTACAGGAACAAGGATGTCTTGCTGCAGTTGTACAGGGCCTTGGTGAGACCGCACCTTGAGTATTGTGTGCAGTTTTGGTCGTGTGCAGTTTTATCTGAGGAAGGACATTCTTGCCATGGAAGGAGTGCAGCGAAGATTCACTAGGCTGATACCTGGGATGGCAGGGATGACGTATGAGGAGAGATTGTGTCGATTGGGCTTATACTCACTGGAGTTTAGAAGATTGAGAGGGGCTCTCATCGAAACCTATAAAATTCTGTCAGCCCTGGTCAGACTAGATGCAGGAAGGATGTTTCTGATGGCCGGGGAGTCCAGAACCAGGGGTCACAGTCTAAGGATAAGGGGTAAGCCATTTAGGACTGAAATGAGGAGGAATTTCTTCACCCAGAGAGTGGTGAACCTGTGGAATTCTCTGCCACAGAGGGCGGTGGAGGCCAGTTCATTAAGTATATTCAAGAAGGAGTTGGATATATTTCTTAAGGCTAAAGGGATCAAGGGATATGGGGCGAAGGCAGGGACAGGGCACTGAATTTGGATGATCAGCCATGATCTCATTGAATGGCGGAGCAGGCTCGAAGGGCCGAATGGCCCACTCCTGTTCCTATCTTCTATGTATCTATGTATCTATGTAATCGCTTTTGTGAATTGATAAATTGAATTAAGCGCTGTGTGTTCCCTGGCTGCAGTTTGGGTCCGTCGCTGACCCACGAGAAGTGGAAGTTGAGTGAAAGTCGAATGTGCAGCCTGAACTCCAGCTCGCGTTCTATTTCTGTCCCATCCAGCGGGCTGGATAAAATGACTTGACAGGCTGGATGCGGCCCGTGGACCATATTTTGCCCACCCACCACTGTACCAGAAGGTCCCAGATTCGATTCTTGTTCTATATTGAGTTAGCTGATTTTATTTGGGGCACTGGTAATGCCTTCCATTGGCCTCAGTATCCTGGCTGGCGAAGCGGAAAAATCTCCCAAGGTGATCACTATCCAGCGACCCCCTGAGAGTGATTGCGTTGAGATCAGGTGAGGAGGGGATTTGGCTCAGTTGTGATGCGCCCATGGTTGAATATCCTATTGACACTCAGTGCCTCAGTTATTATTGGCAGCAGAGCAAAGTTTTTTTCCTCGCCTCCGAATTTCACCCCCGTCCTCTTTGAAGACACTGACCCTTGTTGAGATATGGTTCCAAGGGAGCCAATCGCCCTACGGTACCTCACCTAAGTGGCTGTTCCTCTTGTGTGAGCCTAGACGGTGACTGTTGGCAGACTGTCTCGACTAGGGCGGGGCTGGAGGGAGATGTCACAGTTGAGCTCAAGCCTGATCCTGTGCGCCTCCGACATACACACGCATGCCACTTCCATCATGTGTCACTGGATCGAGGTTTTTTTTCTACCTCCGAGGTACTGAGTCCAATTGCAGCTCCCCCAGGGTGAGATTAGCTAACTCGCCACAGACTAGGGATTAAACCTGCAACCTTCCCTGTCTGCAGGGATCAGTTTCACACCACGCAGTACACATACCCACTGAGCTATTCCATTTCAGTCTCTAATATCCACTCTTTGGATCTAATCTTCAGATTTGCCACTTCTCTTTATTTTTGCGAGGGCATAAAGTCCAGTGTTTTTCATCCCGAACTCCTTTGCTCTCCCTGGGCGATGCTCTTTCCACCCCCCCCACCGCCCCTCCCCCCGCCCCCCACCCCAAACCTGCCGCCGTGGCTGAGAGGACAGCTGGCCAAGGGAATAGCGGATTCCGCTGATAGTTAGATGAGGAAGGATGGGAGGAGGCTCGAGTGGAGCATAAACGCCGGCATGGACTGGTTGGCCTGTTTCTGTGCTGTATATTCGGTGTAATTGCTGGTGGTATGTTTGCTTAGAATCATGCAGCATGGAAGGAGGCCATTGGGCCCATCGGTCGGGCTCTCTGAAAGAACTATCCAATTAGCACCACTCCTTTGCTCTTTCCCTGTAGCCTTGCAATTTTTCCATTTTAAGTATATATTCAATTCCCTTTTGAAAGTCACTATTGAATCTGCTTCCACCACCCTTTGATGCAGTGGCTTCTAGATCATAACAGCTCGCTGAGTAAAAAGTTTCTCCTCGTCTCGCTCCTGGCTTATTTGGCAATTCCTCTGGTTACTGACCCTCCTGCCAGTGGAAACAGTTTCACTCCATCTACTCTATCACAACCCCTCATAACAATCCCAGCTTCTCTAGCCTCTCCGCATAACTAGAGTCCCTCATCCCTGGTACCATTCTGGTTAATCTCCTCTGCACTCTTGCTAAGGCCTTGACATCTTTTCTAAATTGTGGTGCCAAGAATTGTGACTATCTTATATTTATGGTCCCTAATTTTGGACTCCCTGACAAGTGGAATCATCTTCTCTATATCGACCCTGTATTAACCCTTTCATCATTTTAAAGACCTCTATCGGGTCACCTGTCAACCTTCTCGTTTCTAGAGAAAAGAGCCCCAGCTTGTTCAGTCTTTCCTGACAGGTATAACCTCTCAGTTTTGCTTTCTTCCTTGTAAAGCTTTTTTGTACTTTCTCCACTTCCTCTATATCCTTTTAGTAATATGGAAATCAGAACTATGCACACTTGTGGTCTGACCAAGGTTCTAAACAAGTTTATCATAACTTCCCTGGTTTTCAAGTATATTCCTCTTAAAATGATCCCCAGTGCTTTGTTTGCATTTTTATTGGCCTTGTGTGTGTGCCAGGCCGATGTAGCAGAGCCTGGTCTCCAATCGTCTTGGATCCTCTTGCCATTGGACCAAGACCTTGCTCTGTCAAGCCCGTGTGGTAGCTGGTGTGCAACGGCCACCCCACGTTAAAAGAATTCACGCACAGGCATCTTCCACCCTTTAAAATGAAGTTTGGGACCTGGAACGTCAGGACCTTCATGCACAACCCCAACAGCGCCCCACCTGTGACAGAGACTGTGGGTCCCGCATTGGACTCATCAGTCACCTGAGAACTCATTTTTAGTGTGTAAGTAAGTCATCCTCGGTTCCGAGGGACTGCCTAAGTACATAAGAGCATAAGAACATAAGAAATAGGAGCAGGAATAGGCCACTTGGCCCCTCGAGCCTGCTCCGCCATTCAATAAGGTCATGGCTGACCTTGGGCTCAAAGACACTTCCCCGCCCGCTCCCCATAGCCCTTCACTCCCTTGTCTTGCAAAAATCTGTCTATCTCCACCTTAAATGTATTTAATGACCCAGCCTCCACAGCTCTCTGGGGCAGAGAATTCCACAGATTTACGACCCTCTGAGAGAAGAAATTCCTCCTCATCCCAGTTCTAAAAGGGTGACCCTTTATTCTAAAACGGTGTCCCTGAGTTCTAGACTTCCCCACGAGGGGAAACATCCTCTCTGTATCTTATAAGTTTCAATAAGATCACCTCTCATTCTTCCAAATTCCAATGAGTATAGGACCAGCCTGCTCAACCTTTAGTCACAAGTCAACCCCCTCATCTCTGGAATTAGCCTAGTGAATCGTCTCTGAACTGCCTCCAATGCAAGTATATCCTTTCTTAAATAAGGAGACCAAAACTGTATGCAGTACTCAAGGTGTGGTCTCACCAATACCCTGCACAGTTGTAGCAGGACTTCCCTGTTTTTATACTCCAACCCCCTTGAAATAAAGGCTGTTGTGTCCGTCAGTAGTAAGACACAGACTGCAGAGAACGGTACAACAGGTGTTTACTCAATGTGGCTCACTCTGGAACTGAACTGTACAGATTACTACTCAGTGCTATATACAGGTGTGGTCACTGCCGGTACTACAGTATACATGAGCTGTAAAAAGTAGTTCCCCCCTTAAAGGTATATACATTACAATTCCTCCCCTTTTAGATTAACAGTACCATAACACTCATTTAACAATTAAATATCAAGCTAATTACAATTAACACTTTTAACATACGTTAGCTGAAAATAGTCCATTTACATATTCAGTCTTTGGGGAGGCTTTCTGATCCTTTCTGGATAGCGCCTTTCCCGGGTGTCTTGCTCTTGGTGCAGAGGCGATTCTGGCCCCCTGTCGTCGGTTGGTTCATCAGCTTCCGATGCTACTGTTTCTGGGGTAGATGCGACCTGTACGTCGGGTTCCTCACCAGGTACATATGGGGTTGACTTGTTCCTGTAACTCTAGGATCTGGTCAGCATGGCGTCTCACGATGTTCTCCCCAATGTCCACTGTGTACATTAGTGGGCCCTGCCATGTGCATATCGTTCCTGGCTGCCATTTTTCTGTTCGGTAGTTGCGGGCCAAGACTGGTTGCCCTACATTGAAGCTCCTTGTTGGCTTCTCATGGATGTGCTGGAATTGCTTATTCTCAACATCTCTTCGTACGTTTGGTCTGAGCAAATCCAGGCGAGATCTTATCCTTCGTTTAAAGAACATCATGGCCGGGGCCTGGTTGGTGACTGCATGTGTCGCATTCTGGTAGGCGAACAGGAAATTGTCCACCTTATGCTGCAGCAGAATGTTGTCATTGTACAAAGCCTTTATTGCCTTCTTAAAGGTTTGTACGGACCTCTCAGCCAATCCATTTGTGGCTGGATGATACGGGGCGGATGTGTAATGCCTTATCCCATTCTTCTTCATAAACCTCCGGAACACTTCGGACACAAACTGTGGTCCGTTATCGGAGCAAATCTGTTCTGGCAAGCCGTTCCTGGCAAAAATGGTCCGTAGGACTGCAATAGTTTTCTCCGTGGTGGTGGAGGACATTTTGATGACCTCAGGCCATTTCGAGTGCGCATCCACGGCTATTAAAAACATTGAGTCCATGAATGGACCAGAAAAATCAATATGCACCCGTTGCCATGGAGATGAGGGCCACTCCCATGGGTGTAGAGGGGCATGTGGTGGTGCATTTTGGACGTTCTGGCATCCTGAGCAGCTCTTCGTCAGGTCCTCGATTTGTTTATCGATTCCCGGCCACCACCTGGCAAGGCTTTTCATTTTTACCCCTCCCAGATGACCCACATGAAGCTCATTGAGCACTCTATCCCTTAACTTGGGTGGAATTACCACTCGGGATCCACACATCAGGGTCCCCCGGCACACTGACAGCTGTTCTCTTCTTGTCGAGAATGCTGGCAACAGTGAGTCGCCATGTGCTGGCCATCCCTTCACCGTCAAATCATATACCCGAGACAGTGTCAGGTCATTTCGGGTCTCCTTTTCTATACTAGCGTTAGTTACCGGTAGGTATTCAACTATAGTCGAATGAAATATTTCGACAGGATCCACTGCTGGTGCTTCCTCCGCAGTAGGCAGTGGCAGGCGTGATAGCCCATCAGCATTTCCATGTTGTTTCGTGCCCTTATATTCAATCTCATAGTGGTGCGCCACTAGAAAGAGTGACCATCTTTGTAGTCGTTGCACAGTCATCACCGGAACGCTCTTCTTCGGATTAAAAATGGAGACAAGAGGCTGGTGATCAGTCAGCAAGGTGAATTTCTGCCCGTGCAGATAGTGATTGAACTTTTTCACTCCCCACACTAGGCTGAGGGCCTCCCTCTCAATCTGGGCGTAGTTACGCTCGGCTGAGATTAGTGATCGTGACGCAAAGGCTATTGGCCTCTCTGAGCCGTCCGAGAATTTGTGTGACAGCACCGCTCCAATGCATCACACGCCAACCGAATTGGTAGTGCTGGGTTGAAATGGGCCAATACCTCTTTCGATGTGATTAGTGTTTTGCTCTTCTGGAATGCTCGTTTACATTCGTCACTCCACTTCCATGGCACTCCAGTTTGCAGTAGGGTGTTCAGTGGGTGTAGTATTGTAGACAAATTTGGCAAGAACTTATGGTAGTAGTTTACCAGCCCGAGGAACGACCTCAATTGTGACACATTTTCCGGTGCTGGAGCCTTGACTACTGCCTCAATCTTTTCTGGGGACTTATGTAACCCCTCTTTATCGATAACGTGGCCACAATACGAGATCTGTTTTTTAAAAAACTCGCATTTGTGGCGGTTAGCTCGGAGCCCATATTCCTTCAATCTAGTGAGCAGCTGCTCCAGGTTGGTGAGGTGATCACTGTCATTTTTGCCCGTGACCAGGATGTCGTCCAAATAACACTGGGTCCCTGGGATCCCTTGCAGGACTTGTTCCATTGCCCTTTGCCAAATAGCCGGAGCTGATGCTACCCCGAATACCAGCCGGTTGTATTGGTAGAGACCTTTATGGGTGTTGATTGTGAGGTATTTTTTTGATGCTTCTTCTACTCCATTTGCAGATACGCCTGGGCCAGATCAATCTTAGTGAAGCGTTGCCCTCCAGATAGCGAGGCAAAAATATCTTCAATCCGCGGAAGTGGATATTGCACGGTGTGAAGGACTGGGTTCACTGTTACCTTAAAGTCCCCACAGAACCTTCCTTGGTTCCCCAGGTGTGCTGCTCAACGACTTTTTCATCACAGGGACGATGGGTGTAGCCCACTCGCTCCAGTCTACCTTGGACAACACTCCTGATCGTTCCAGACTCTCCAGCTCTGCTTCGACAGCTGGGCGGATCGCATAAGGTACCGGTCTGGCCTTATAACATCTTGGGCTTGCGTTTTCTTCAATTTTAATTGTTGCTGTCATGCCTTTTAGTGTTCCGAGTCCTTGCTGGAACACTTCTTGCGCGTCGGTTAGGATCTTTGACAGTCGCCCAGGTGTGACATCGTCATCCTTTTTGGCAGCCACAGTCAGTGCTTGTATGGAATGCCAATCCAGCTGTATTTTCCGGATCCATTCACGTCCCAGTAATGGTGGTCCTCCATCTTGCAATACATACAGGTCAAGTTTTGGTGTTTCCTTACCGTTATATGTAACGGTCATCCTTATTTTTCCTTTGGGGTAGACTTTTTGCCCCGTGTACGTCTTCAAAATAATTTTTGTGTCTCTCAAGGGTATGTGTGAGAATAGCCGCTCGTAGTCCCGTCAGTTTATGACTGTTAGGGCTGATCCTGTGTCCAATTCCATTTTTACCTGGACTCCTGCTATCTTGAGAGTGACCCAAATGGTTCGGTGATCCTCCGTTTTGATCACATTATGTAGTTTCAGACAACTGAGCTCCCTGCTTTCGGAGTCGTTATCACTCTTTTGTTCGTCTGAACTATTCTCTGTCACCTTATGTACTTTCTTGTACTTTTCTTTTGGAGATTTCTTATTGCTGGCTTTCTTTCCCGACCTGCAGACTCGTGCAATGTGTCCTACTTTTCCACACTGTCTGCACACTTTGTCTTTGAACCAGCAATCATTCTGGTCCTGTGTTGTTCTGCCGCAGCGATAGCACTTCTCTGTTCCATATGACATTTTGTTTGTGCCATATTCTTGCGGTCTCTGTTGTATCTCTGCTGCGCCCCGTGCTGCTGCTTCATATGATACCACAATGCTGAAAGCCTTGTCCAGTGTAAGGTCCTTTTCAGATAAAAGCCGTTTCTGGGTTCTTTCACTTTGAAGCCCACACACAAACTTGTCCCTTAAGGTATCTGCCAGTCCCGTTCCAAACTGGCAGTGTTTCGATAGTTTGCGCAGTTCTGTTAAATATTCAGCATTGCTTTCATCCTTATGCTGGTTCCGTTTGTGAAACTTGAATCTTTCTGCTATCAGCAGCGGTGTGGGGTTTAAATGTTCCTGTAGTATCATCACTATGTCTCCAAAACTCTTTTCCACTGGCTTCGCTGGGGTTACTAGATTTCGTAATAAGCCATACGTCTTTGCACCCATTAAATTTAACAATACCGGCGCTTTCTTGTCATCTGACACCTCATTTGCCTTGCAGTATACCTCTATTCGTTCGACATATGTAGTCCAATCTTCGACTTCATTGTCAAATGTGGTGATACTGCCACTCTTCGGCATTTTGGGTGTGGTTTAAAATGACGTCTCCCGCGCGTTCCTTCCCCCCCCCCGCTGCTGCCAACGCCGCTCTCAGCTGTCCTCGTGGCAATGGCGGCGCCCTGTAGGTTTTGTGTGCTTCTCCTGCGCTGCTGCCAACGCCGCTCTCGGCAGTCCTTGTGGCAATGGCGGCGCCTCACGGGTTTCTGCGCATCTCTCTCCCTCTCCTCGACGCTGCTCGGCCCCTGAGCACCGGCTGCGCCCTGTGCGCTCTGCCCTCTCTCTCTCTCTCCCGTCGACGCTGCTCGGCCCTTTGCTGTGCCGCTCGGTCGGGCTCTAGCCCGCCGCTGTCCGGGAAGGGTCTGCGCACTACCTGTTGCCAGCCCGTTTTGCTGGACCAGCGGGACTGGAAAGCCAAGCCTGGCTCTCAACAGCCTCCCCCGCAATTCTCGAGTCTCTGCTGGATGACTGGGCGGTTGCCCGTGGTCGACGCCCGTGTCTCTGGCCTTGACCTCCAATCTACTGGTCTCCAGGAACAAATCCCTGGGAGGTGATGCAGAGTTGCAGGTAGGATCGAATTTGCCTCGTCGCCAATGTTGTGTCCGTCAGTAGTAAGACACAGACGGCAGGAGAACGGTACAACAGGTGTTTACTCAACGTGGCTCACTCTGGAACTGAACTGTACAGATTACTACTCAGTGCTATATACAGGTGTGGTCACTGCCGGTACTACAATATACATGAGCTGTAAAAAGTAGTTCCCCCCTTAAAGGTATATACATTATAAAGGCCAACATTCCATTTGCCTTTTTGATTACTTGCTGTACCTGCATGCTAACTTTTTGTGTTTCATGCACAAGGACCTCCAGGTCCCTCTGAACTGCAGCATTTTGTAATCTCTCTCCATTTAAATAATAATGAGCTTTTTTATTTTTCCTGCCAAAGTGTATAATGTCGCACTTTCCCACATTATACTCCATCTGCCAAATGTTTGCCCACTCACTTAGTCTGTCTATATCCCTTTGCAAATTCTTTGAGTCCTTGCTTTCCCACCCATCTTTGTACCATCTGCAAACTTGGCTACATTACACTTGGTCCCTTCATCCAAGTTATTAATGTAGATTGTAAATAGTTGAGGGCCCAGCACCTATCCCTATGGCACCCCACTAGTTACCATTTGTCAACCGGAAAATGACCCATTTATCCCGACTCTCTGATTTCTGTTAGTTAGCCAATTCTTTATCCATGCTAATTCTGTGAGCTCTTATCTTATGCAGTAACCTTTTATGTGGCACCTTATCCAATGCCTTCTGGAAATCCAAATACACTCCATCTACTGGTTCACCATTGTCCACCCTGCTTGTTACATCCTCAAAGAACGCCAGCAAATTTGTTAAACATGATTTCCCTTTCATAAAACCATGCTGACTGCCTGACTGCGTTATGATTTTCCAAATGCCCTGCTACTGCTTCCTTAATGAAGGATGCCAACATTTTCCCAATGACAGATGTAAGGCTAACTGATCTATAGTTTCCTGCTTTCTGTCTCCCTCCTTTCTTAAATAGGGGTATTACATTTGCAGTTTTCCAATCCGCTGGGACCTCTCCAGAGTCCAGGGAATTTTGGTAAATTGCAACCAATGCATCCACTATCTCTGCAGCCTCTTCTTTTAAGACCCTGGGATGCAGGCCATCTGGGTCCAGGGGACTTGTCGTCTTTTAGTCCCATTATTTTACCGAGTACTATTTCCTTAGTGATAGTGGTTGTCTTTAGTTTCCCCCCTCCCTGTGGCCCGTTGATTATCCATTTTGGGGATGTTGTTAGTGTCTTCTACCAAAATATTTGTTCAGAGTCTCTGCCATTTCCCTGTTCTCCATTATTAATTCACCAGTCTCATCCTTTAAGGGACCAACGTTTACTTTAGCTACCCTCTTCCTTTTTATATACCTGTAGAAGCTCTTACTTTCTGTTTTAATGTTTCTTGCCAGTTTTCTCTCATAATTCATCTTCTCTCTCTTTATTTTTTTTTAGGCATCCTTTGCAGGTTTTTAAAAATTTCCCAATCCTCTGGTCTCCCACCAATCTCGGCAACATTGTATGCCTTTGTTTTCAATTTGATACCATCCTTTACTTCCTTAGTTAGCCACGGATGGTGCTCCCTTCTCTTAAAATCTTTCTTTCTCACTGGAATATATTTTTGTTGAGAGTTATGAAATATCTCCTTAAATGTCCGCCACTGCATTTCAACTGTCTTACCCTTTAAATTATTTTTCCAGTCCACTTTAGCAAGCTCTGCCCTCATGCCACTGTAATTGCCTTTGTTTAAGATCAAGACACTGGTTTGAGATACAACTTTCTCACCCTCCAACTGAATTTGAAATTCAACCATGTTATGATCACTCTTTCCGAGAGGATCCTTTACTATGAGATCATTTATTAATTCTGTCTCATTATACAGTACCAGATCTAAGATAGCCTGCTCCCTGGTTGGTCCCATTACATACTGTTCTAGGAAACCATCCCGGATGCACTCTATGAACTCCTCCTCAAGACTACCAAGCAGAAAAGAAGAAGAAGGATGAGGGCAAAGACATCATTTTAAGTGTGACAGAGTGAGCCAGAAAGCCAATAACTGTGAGTCTTTAACAGGGTCTTTGGGCAGTTGGGGAGACTGAGTGTGACTATAAGATGTGTGTCCACTGATTTTGCAGTGACCATGGGCAGGGAAGAATGTCATGGGCCTCGATATTAACCTCCCATGACAGGTGGGAGAGGGTCAAGAGGAGCTAATGAGTTAAATATGGGAACACAACCCCAACCAGCCACGCACACACCCGCTGCCATTATTATAGCAGTGGATATCAGGATGTCCGAGTGTCCCACTGTAGGGAGGCAGGACACTAAATTAACATATTTAATTTGGGCACCCACAATGCAATTGGGAGCCTGATTTAAAGTTGACTGTTGTTGCACGGGTTTCCCAGGGGACGGGAAACTCGGCAATGAAAGAGAGGCAGGAGCTGCTGACTCCCCAAGCTCAGTGCCTGTCTCAGCTCACCTTGTGGACCAGGAGGAGCAGGAGAGTTCCCCCCGGCCCCTCAAGGAAGCTGTCGGCCTCCCCCAGCACCGATAGCCAGCTTCAGCCCCAACCCTCCGGATCGCGGGTCTCTCCCCACTCCCGATAACCAGCCTCAGCCCCAGCCCTCCGGATCTTGGGTCTCTCCCCACTCCCGATCGCCAGCCTCAGCCCCAGCCCTCCGGATCTTGGGTCTCTCCCCACTCCCGATCGCCAGCCTCAGCCCCAGCCCTCCGGATCGCGGGTCTCTCCCCGCTCCCGATAGCCAGCCCCAGCCCTCCGGATCGCGGGTCTCTCCCCACTCCCGATAGCCAGACTCAGCCCCAGCCCTCCAGATCGCGGGTTTCTCCCCACTCCCGATAGCCAGCCTCAGCCCCAGCCCTCCGGATCGCAGGTCTCTCCCCACTCCTGATCGCCAGCCTCAGCACCAGCCCTACAGATGGTGGGTCTCTCCCCACTCCCGATCGCCAGCCTCAGCCCCAGCCCTCCGGATGGCGGGTCTCTCCTCACTCCCGATTGCCAGCCTTCACCCTCTCGATTGCCGCGGACTGTCCCCAATGGTCCCCAGCTGCGGCCTCGCGCAGCTGATGTTCCTTCCCACTCACTGGCCAGGCTGTCCATTTGTCCGGCTGCTGGGCGAGAGACGAACCTACAAAATGTTAATGAGGTCCTGCCGTTAAGATCGGCAGGACCTCCGTGTCCCCAGCCTTGCCGGGTTCTTCGGCTGTTTTCAGCCTCACCCGCCCCCTCCTCGCCTCGGGGCCATGGTTCCAACACCTGGCTATGATAAATGTGATGAAGACAAAGGGGTTGCAGAATATAAGGTGTTTTTTTATGCTAACACCAATTCCTTTAACACCATTGTCTCCTTCATTTTCATTATAGCTGGGTGTTAGGAAGAGGGGAGAAGACAGGGGAGCAAGTGGTTGATGAGGTTAGATGGGATGAGCGTATGTTAGGCACAGGAAGGGGAAATAGTACTAGAGTAGATCGGTTGTGGAGCTGGAGGAGCAGATGTGGCACAAGGAGATTGGAGATTGCAGCTCTACTCATTCATGTACTGCACCCTGGCCTGGTCCCTCCCACCACCCATGACCCAAAACCTCCCTGCAGCTCTAGTCAAAACCCTCTCCCTACCCAGAACCTGAAGGCCAGCCTGCATTTCTGGCCAGACACTTCCCAAAACTTGACATGTACAGCCCGAGAGTTACCCTGATCCGCGATCCCATCGTGCCCCTGTGGTCCTAACCGAGGCCTGGGCCAAATCACAACTCTGACCAAGTCACCACCTGCGACCCTAAATGTTGCCCACACCTGAAAATCTACCATGTGGCCAAACACGGTGTGATGAAATATATGCCTTCATCAGCCCCTGTGTTTTACCTGCATTGTATTGTGTGTACCGCCCCCTTTTTCCTATTATGTGTATTGGCTCCACCCCTTTCTTTTGTCATATAAAGGTCTCAAGAGCTGTATCAGTCATTTCTGCCAGACGAATCCGATGTGGAAAGACATGCAATGTTCTTAGTGATTAAAAGCCTTCAGTTGAATCCTTTAATTCCTTGTCTTTGAGTTATTGATGGCACATCAATTTTAATCACTTAAACACCAAGATGGATCGACTCCTGAAACCAGAGCGCTTGGATCTGGACCCCCAGGCCTCAGACGCAGCCACACAGTTCGGACACTGGTTCCAATGCTTCGAATTTATCATCGAAAGCTCAGCCACCGCCATAGCAGCCGCGACCGCCACTGGAGACGTGAAACTGGGAATCCTGCGAAACTGGGTGAGTCATCGGGTCTCCCCTCTCATCCGAGATGCCACCAGCTACGGGGATGCCTGCACCATTCTGAAGGCCCACTACGTGCGGCCAATAAACGAGGTGTACGCCAGGCATCTTCTGACTACTCGCATGCAGCGGCATGGTGAGTCACTAGAGGACTTCATGCTAAGCCTAAAAGTACTGGGCAGAGACTGTAACTGTAAGGCCGTATCTGCCATCGTGTACACGGAGGAGCTGATCCGAGACTCCTTTATTGCGGGCCTCAGTTCAAATTACATTCGGCAGAAACTGTTTGAAAAGGAGGGACTGGACTTAAAACAGGCTATGGGCATATTGCTGGATATGGCCCAGAGGAACTCTGAATCCTGTTCCTCAGGCCACGTGGCCCACTCCGCCTCGTGCGCGCCGTGGGGGCCACCATCTTGGAAGCCATCTTCACCTCCCAGGTCTCAGGCCAGCCTAGCACCATCGGAGCCCCAGCCTCCACCCAGGAGCCCCACTACTGCCGCGATGCATCGGGGCCCGAAATGCTACTTCTGCGGCCAGGACAAACGCTCCAGGCATCTGTACGCAGCGAAGGGCACCACCTGTTTTAAATGCGGGAAGAAAGGACATTTCAGTAAAGTCTGCAGAGGGAACCCCGCCTCCAACTCCGCCACCGCCGCGTGCGCGCCATGGGGGCGGCCATCTTGGACGCCATCTTGTCCACCCTCATGGAGTCCACCATCTTGTCCCGACTACACAGACCTCCAGGACCCACTGGTGGCCTCGATCACGGTGGATCAATCCAGGCCGCATCCGTTGTCTAGATCGATGATGGACATAGAGGTAAACGGGAACAAGGTTAAATGCCTGATTGACTGCGGGAGCACCGAAAGCTTTATTCATTCTAGCCTGGTAAAACGACTTTCACTAACGATAGTCCCTACACAGGGCAAAATCGCCATGGCTGATAAGACCCATACCTCAAAAATTACAGGTTTCTGCGCGATTATGTTGTCGGTAAAAGGCACTGATTACAGAGATTTTAAACTATTGATAATGCCAGATCTCTGTGTGAGCGTGATCTTGGGTCTGGACTTCCAGTGCCACCACCAAAGTATCACATTTACCTACGGTGTGTCCCAGCCGCCCCTCACAGTGTGCGGTCGGGCTACCCTGAAGGTCAAGCCGCCCTCTCTGTTCGCCAACCTCGCACCCAACTGTTGACCCATAGCGACCAAGAGTAGGCGGTACAGCTGGGAGGACAGACGGTTCATTGCGTCAGAAGTAGAAAGACTCAAGCGGGAGGGTATCATTGAATGCAGTACCAGCCCGTGGCGCGCCCAGGTAGTAGTAGTTAAGGGTAGCGAAAAGAAGCGGATGGTGATAGATTATAGCCAGACGGTTAATCTACACACCCAGCTAGACGCCTACCCTCTGCCCCGCATAGCGGATATGGTTAACCAAATCGCGCAATACCGGGTGTTTTCCACCATCGACCTAAAATCGGCATACCACTAGCTCCCCATTAGGCCGGAGGACCGTCCATACAC
Source organism: Somniosus microcephalus (assembly GCF_052327205.1). Lineage (NCBI taxonomy): Eukaryota > Metazoa > Chordata > Chondrichthyes > Squaliformes > Somniosidae > Somniosus > Somniosus microcephalus. The sequence continues at coordinate 17,394,986 of NC_141006.1, read as the reverse complement.
CGCCTTCGAGGCGAACGGACGCCTCTGCCACTTCCTCAGAGTCCCCTTTGGGGTAACGAATGGGGTCTCGGCCTTCCAGCGGGAGATGGACCGCATGGTCGATGAGAACCAGTTAACAGCCACCTATCCATACCTAGACAACGTCACCATCTGCGGCCACGACCAGCAAGGCCACGACTCGAACCTCGCGAGATTTCTGAAAACCGCCCTCAGACTCAATCTCACCTACAACGAGGATAAGTGTGTCTTTAGCACCACGCGCCTCTGTATCCTGGGCTGCGTGGTGGAAAACGGGGAAATCGGTCCGGACCCCGACCGATTGCGCCCCCTATGGGAGCTGCCCCTACCAAACACTCCCAAGGCCCTGAAAAGGTGCCTGGGGTTTTTCTCCTATTACGCCCAATGGGTCCCCAATTATTCCGACAAGGCCCGTCCCCTCCTGAAATCAACGTCCTTCCCGCTCACGGCCGAGGCCCACGCCGCCTTCAACAGCATTAAACACGACATTGAGAAGGCCGCGCTGCAGGCAGTGGACGAAAACATCCCTTTCCAGGTCGAAAGCGATGCGTCCGACTTCACTTTAGCAGCCACCCTCAACCAGGATGGGCGGCCCGTAGCCTTTTTCTCAAGAACCCTCCAAGGGCCCGAGATCAGGCACTCCTCGGTAGAGAAGGAGGCCCAGGCCATAGTGGAGGCAGTGCGGCACTGGAGGCACTACCTAGCCGGCAAACGCTTCACCCTGCTTACCGATCAGCGGTCGGTAGCCTTCATGTTTAACAACAAACAGAGGGGGAAGATCAAGAACGACAAAATTCTCAGGTGGCGGATCGAACTCTCCACGTTTGAGTACGACATAATATGTAGGCCGGGGGCCCTCAACGAATCCCCCGACGCCCTATCACGAGGGATGTGTGCCAGCATCCAGGGGGACAGGCTACAGGACCTCCACAATGGCCTCTGCCACCCGGGGGTCACCCGGCTATTCCACTTCATAAAATCCCGTAACCTGCCCTATTCCATTGAGGAGGTCCGGTCTATGACCAGGGACTGCCGCACCTGTGCGGAATGCAAGCCCCATTTTTTCAGGCCCGACCGAGCCCACCTGATCAAAGCTACACGGCCATTCGAGCGCCTGAGCTTAGATTTCAAGGGACCACTCCCCTCCACCGACCGCAATGTGTACTTTCTCAACATTGCGGACGAGTACTCCCGCTTCCCATTCGCCTACCCCTGCCCAGACATGACCAGTGCCACGGTCATCAAGTGCCTCGGCAGCCTGTTTTGCACGTTCGGCATGCCTAACTACATCCACACTGACAGGGGGGCGTCGTTCATGAGCGACGAACTGCGCCAATACCTGCTGTCGAAGGGGATAGCCATGAGTCGGACCACTAGTTATAACCCCCGGGGTAATGGGCAAGTGGAGAGGGAGAAGGCGACGGTGTGGAAGGCGGTCACCTTAGCACTAAGGTCTAAAGGCCTCCCTACCTCCCGCTGGCAAGAGGTCCTCCCAGACGTACTCCACTCGTTAAGGTCGCTACTGTGTACTGCTACTAATGCCACTCCTCACGAGAAGATGTTTGTTTTTCCCCGCAAATCAACCTCAGGAGTCTCCCTACCTTCGTGGCTCTCCACCCCAGGGACAGTCCTATTACGGAAGCATGTGAGGGGCCACAAAACGGATCCCCTCGTGGAGGCAGTACACCTACTCCACGCAAACCCACAGTACGCGTACGTCAAGCACGCCGACGGGCGTGAGGACACCGTGTCCATAAAGGACCTCGCCTCGGCAGGAAGCGACGACGACCCATCCTCACCACCCCCAGAAGGACCTCCACCATCCCCAGAGGTATCCTCACCACCCCCAGAAGTACCTGCAACACCCCCAGCACAGGGGTATGCCCAGGAGGGCACCACGGACTCCCGGTCGGAACCCGAGGTACTGTTGCGACGTTCAGGAAGGACTATCACACCCCCGGACAGACTAAATCTGTAGAAGGGGTGAATGTGATGAAATATATGCCTTCATCTGCCCCTGTGTTTTACCTGCATTGTATTGCATGTACTGCCCCCTTTTTCCAATTGTGTGTATTGGCTCCGCCCCTGTCTTTTGTCATATAAAGGTCTCAAGAGCTGTATGAGTCATTTCTGCCAGACGAATCCGATGTGGAAAGACATGCAATGTTCTTAGTGATTAAAAGCCTTCAGTTGAATCCTTTAATTCCTTGTCTTTGAGTTATTGATGGCACATCACACGGTCCAACTGCATCTGCCCCTGGAAAATACAAGCTGCAGCCCTCAGTGGCTCCCTTCCCTGCTGTGTCATGTCACCACATCCCACCCAAAAAAGGGAAGAAGAGAGAAGCAGCGATACAAAGACAACAGACAGGTGAGAGTCCAAGCGCTTTGACTTCCATAAGAGGCCACAGGAGATCCAGTCAATACATATTTAAAGGAATATATATACAGTATATAAAAAATAAAGGCCACTGGTTTACTGTTTTCACAAAATAATGGATAGACTTGCAGCATTCAAACCCCAAAGCACAGATAAACATCCAAGAAAACCATGTAATAAAAATGGAATTTGACTTATTTGGTGACTGTAAATCAGTTTCCCGATGTTATGTCCAACATAGCAGAGTTACAGAGCAGCGTAATCTCCACTGTGAGCAATGCCTTAGGTGACCTGCTGGATTATGTATCTTTCAACAAATTCAATTACACTTTACATTTCTATACAACGTCTTTCCATCAGGTCAGTGTCAGGCAAGGTGACAAACTATTCTTGCCCATTGAGAATTCTTTGCTGAAACCTTGTACAGGTTGATGGCTGCGAGACTGGGCACTGGGAGGTCGAGCATTAACGTTACTAACAGGGAATTAAAGAAATGAATTGCAGCATCTGTTTCAGAGACTCTCGCCGTTGCACCTTTCTGTTACATTTTAGAGGGAGACATATTGGGGGGGGGGAATTTTAACCTTCGAAAAGCGGGGGGGAGTTTGGATCGGGTGGAAAGTATAAAATCTAAAATTTGAACCCAACCTGCCTCGAACGTGACCACTTCCGGTTTCATCTTTAATCTGACCCTCCACAATAATCTCCCCGATCTCTCCGGCCCTCCCATCGATGTCCCCCCCTCGAACCCCGATCTCTCCGGCCCTCCCATCGATGTCCCCCCCAAACTCCGATCTCTCCGGCCCTCCCATCGATCCCCCCTGAACCCCGATCTCTCCGGCCCTCCCATCGATATCCACCCCCCTCGAACCCCGATCTCTCCGGCCCTCCCATCGATATCCACCCCCCTCGAACCCTGATCTCTCCGGCCCTCCCATCGATCCCCCCTTGAACCCCGATCTCTCCGGCCCTCCCATCAATCCCCCCCCCGAACCCCGATCTCTCCGGCCCTCCCATCGATCCCCCCCGAACCCCAATCTCTCCGGCCCTCCCATCGATATCCACCCCCCTCGAACCCCGATCTCTCCGGCCCTCCCATCGATGTCTCCCCTCGAACCCCGATCTCTCCACCCCCCCCATCGATCCCCCCCTCGAACCCCGATCTCTCCGGCCCTCCCATCGATCCCCCCCCGAATCCCGATCTCTCCGGCCCTCCCAGCGATCCCCCCCAAACCCCGATCTCTCCGGCCCTCCCATCGAACCCCCCCGAACCCCAATCTCTCCGGTCCTCCCATCGATGTCCCCCCCTGAACACCGATCTCTCCGGCCCTCCCATCGATGGCCCCCCCGAACCCCGATCCCTCCGGCCCTCCCATCGAACCCCCCCGAACCCCGATCTCTCTGGCCCTCCCATCGATCCCCCCCTCGAACCCCGATCTCTCCGGCCCCCCCATTGATCCCCCCCGAGCCCTGATCTCTCCGGCCCTCCCATCGATCCCCCCTTGAACCCCGATCTCTCCGGCCCTCCCATCGATGTCCCCCCCAAACTCCGATCTCTCCGGCCCTCCCATCGATCCCCCCCCGAACACTGATCTCTCCGGCCCTCCCATCGATCCCCCCCGAACCCCGATCTCTCCGGCCCTCCCATCGATCACCCCCCGAACCCTGATCTCTCCGGCCCTCTCATCGATATCCACCCCCCTCGAACCCCGATCTCTCCGGGCCTCCCATCGATGTCTCCCCTCGAACCCCGATCTCTCCACCCCCCCCATCGCTCCCCCCCTCGAACCCCGATCTCTCCGGCCCTCCCATCGATCCCCCCCCGAACCCCGATCTCTCCGGCCCTCCCAGCGATCCCCCCCAAACCCCGATCTCTCCGGCCCTCCCATCGCTCCCCCCCTCGAACCCCGATCTCTCCGGCCCTCCCATCGATCCCCCCCCGAACCCCGATCTCTCCGGCCCTCCCAGCGATCCCCCCCAAACCCCGATCTCTCCGGCCCTCCCATCGAGGGCCCCCCCGAACCCCGATCTCTCCGGCCCTCCCATCGAAACCCCCCGAACCCCAATCTCTCCGGTCCTCCCATCGATGTCCCCCCCTGAACACCGATCTCTCCGGCCCTCCCATCGATGGCCCCCCCGAACCCCGATCCCTCCGGCCCTCCCATCGAACCCCCCCGAACCCCGATCTCTCTGGCCCTCCCATCGATCCCCCCCTCGAACCCCGATCTCTCCGGCCCCCCCATTGATCCCCCCCGAGCCCCGATCTCTCCGGCCCCCCATCGATATTACCCCTACCCCTTTTGCCGAACCCCAGTTTCTCCGGCCTTCCTCTCCACTCCCCGGCTGCAGCCTGGTGCCAAAGGCCTACCCGTCCGACAGCCAGCCAGCCTCTCAATCTGGCAAATGCGGCTGGGTAACAGAGTTCAAAAATGGTAATGAGGTCCTGCCGTTAAATTCTTCAGGGTCCCAAACACAAAACTGCCCCCCTGCCCCACTCCCTCCCCGCCTCCCCATTAATACTGGGGCCAGTGCTCCTGTTTGTTGCCAACTCATGTGGCCAGAATATGTGTGAAGGAATTGTTGAGTTATACGACAGCTTATCAATAGCAAGCATGAGACAAGAAGAGGAAAGCAATCAATGCAGGACTTTATCCAGTCTCATTACTGGAGGAAAAGGTTAACATCACTGAGCTTTGCATTCTGTCAAGGGCTATTAGACAGTTATTTTCTCAATCCTTTAATTCTGATGTTACAAATGTAATTAAGTCATGCTGTAAAAGATTTATACCACTATCAGAATGGGCGCATTTTAAATTTTCCTCACATAAAAACCTAATTTATGCCTTTTCAAATCTAAAGTGAGAGAAAGCCAGTGCACAGAAAAGCAAACACTTTTCATTCCAGGAACCCATTGTCAGCATCAAGTACTCCCAGGACAGGGTTAGCCACACAGTAAAGCTCCCTCTACACTGTCCCATCAAACACTCCCAGGGCAGGTATAGCACAGGTTAGATACAGAGTAAAGCTCCCTCTACACTGTCCCATCACACACTCCCAGGGCAGGTATAGCACGGGTTAGATACAGAGTAAAGCTCCCTCTACACTGTCCCATCAAACACTCCCAGGGCAGGTACAGCACAGGGTAGATACACAGTAAAGCTCCCCCTGCACTGTTCCATCTTACACTCCCAGGGCAGGTACAGCACGGGTTAGATACACAGTAAAGCTCCCTCTAAACTGTCCCATCATACACTCCCAGAGCAGGTACAGCACGGGTTAGATACACAGTAAAGCTCCCCCTGCACTGTTCCATCATACACTCCCAGGGCAGGTACAGCACGAGTTAGGTACACAGTAAAGCTCCCTCTACGTTGTCCTATCAAACACTTCCAGGGCAGGTACAGCACGGGTTAGATACAGAGTAAAGCTCACTCTACACTGTCCCATCAAACACTCCCAGGGTAGGTACAGCACGGGTTAGATACAGAGTAAAGCTCCCTCTGCACTGTCCCATCAATCACTCGCGGGGCAGGTATAGCTCGGGTTAGATACAGAGTAAAGCTCCCTCTACACTGTCTCATCAAACACTCCCTGGGCAGGTACAGCACGGGTTAGATACAGAGTAAAGCTCCCTCTACACTGTCCCGCCAAACACTTCCAGGGCAGGTACAGCACGGGTTAGATACAGAGTAAAGCTCCCTCTACACTGTCCCATCAAACACTCCCAGGGCAGGTACAGCACAGGTTAGATACAAAGTAAAGCTCCCTCTACACTGTCCCATCAAACACTCCCAGGGCAGGTACAGCATGGGTTAAATCAATGGTTTTGAATCTATGGCACTAGGGCCACAAATAACCCTTAGGCCTAGCAATCTACCTCTCAAAACCCAGGCAATTTAGTCCTATGTGTAAATATATTTCTTATCTCCACTGGTGGTTGGTCAGGTGCCCCCATTTAAGCTCAGCACTGGGTCAGGGATACTATGCACTTTGAGAACTGTTTACTCTTAAAGGGATGGGTGGCATGTTTTTGTACATACAGAATCACACTTTTGGCCCAAAGTATTGCTGAAATTGTCATAGGAGAAAACTAACAGTAGAGAATAGCAGCCAGCAGACAATTCTAACAAACCTCCAGCAAACCTCAGTGCCTTCAAGCTGCTGCAGAACTTAAACTCAACCTGCCTGTGGAGAGCGTGTGTGCACCCAATGGCAGGCTGCAGACTAATGAGTCCAAACTGAAGATATGGTGAGTTGACCTGTGTCTAGATGCAACACATATATGGTGCGCTGCACTTTCTTTGTGCCCAGGCAGAGGAAGGAGAGGAGAATTATCTCCCATATGTAATCTCCAAGGTGCCATGATATGTACTTATGCTGCTTACAAAGATAAAAACCCTTGTACACTCTGGGTCAGATGAAAAGCAATGCTCCCTCAATATTGTCTCATCAAGCACTTCCAAGGCAGGTGTTTGAACACCAACCGTGGCTCAGTGGGTGGCACTCTCTAGGTGGGAGGGGCTAGGAGTGAGCAGGTGCTGCTGGGTGCTTGATTACTGCAGGGAGTTGGAGTGAGTTTGTAAAAAGTTGGTGGTAGCTTTTTTTTTAGGTTTTAGTGCCTTTTTGGTCTGTAAACAGCAGCCAGATGGCTGCTGAGGGGCCCGGCACTCAGAGTGTTCCCAGAATGAATTTAATCAGGGGAGAAAATGTTGGGCGAAGGGAGAAAAAAAGGCCCAAAGATCTGGGCCGGGACCCCAGGAGGTTTGGAAAAGAAAACACGGTGGTGGTTCAGTGCGAGGATAAGGAGATACGAGCTTGGGATATTATCCGAGCGGTACATGAGGACTATGACGAGGGAAGCTGCTTTGCCTGCTGACCAAAGCCGAATGTTGGGTTCGAGGTGACGGTCAGTGGCCAAGAGGAGGTGGAAAGACTTTTACTCAGTTTGAAGGTTGGTGATAAGTTCTTGGAGGTATCTGTGCTATATTCAGAAGAGGTGGTGTTCTCATTCTTAAACTTGCCAGTTTATATTGAGGACGATGTGCTAATCAAAAAGTTGGAGTCGTGGGACATTAAAATTTGCTCAGCAATAAAGAGGAGATATTATTCAGGAACACGGGTAGCAGATGGAACCCGTTACATAAAGGTGCAGTTCCCAGAGGGGGTGAGGTCATTGCCGTACAGCATGAAATTCGAGACACTGGAAGGAGTACAGTACTTTCGAGTGCTGCATGATTACCAAGTGAAGGTTTGCTATTATTGTCTTGGACACGACCATCTTGTAAGAAACTGTCCAGACTTGTACTGTTATAATTGTGGCGAGTCTGGACACATCGCTCAGAGCTGCAAGGCGGAGAGCTGTGGGGTGTGTCACAAAGGTCCCATCCGCTGTGAGTGTGAGGCAGAAGGAAGCTCTATGAGTGACGAGGAGATGGGAGAAGGAGCAGGAGGTATGAGTGGAATGGCCGGAGGAGCGGAGCAGTCGGAGGACACATCTGGTAAATTGAAGGAGAAAAGAGCACAGGAAGAGGCAGAAAATTGCAGAGCAGAGAGCATGACGGAGATGGTGGAAAACACACCAAGTACAGTGGAAAAGGACAAAGACGGCAGAGAGTAGCACGGTTTGGGGGCAGAGTTGAGCCATAATATGGTTCAGCTCTTCTTAAAGAATCTGGTGTCCTCGGGGGGAGAGGAGGCGGGAGCGGGGTGCATGGTAAATGTAAGTACTCCAAAGAAAGACGGGGAGTTGGACATCTCGGAGAGCAGGAGGGGGCAAAACAAGGAGAGGGTGCAAGAGACAGGAGGCTTAAAGAGGCAGCAGAACGGGAGCGGGGAGATAAAGATGCCAGAAGGGAGCAATATAGGTGCGCCATTGTCCCAGAGAGAGAAGAAACAGGGAGCAAGGGTCAGCGGTGGAGATGAGGCTGAAGGGAGCGGCACTGTTGGAGAACTCATGATAGCAGGAAGACTCTCTATGGGAGATGTTGTATCTGATGGGGAGCAGGATTACGTATCTGATGGGGAGCAGGAACAGAAGGTTACAGAAGAGCTCGAAAGTGAGGAAATCAGAGGGAGACAGAGACATGGAAGTGGAGGGTTGTGTGGCATCGTGTGGAAAGGGAAAGGTTAGTGAGGGGCAGAAGGAGGGGGAAGGGGCAGCTCCTCGGCCCAAACCTAATGCAAGGAAGAGGCTGAAACTGCAGGGAAGGTTCAAACAGGAGGTGAAAAAGAGTCGGAGGCTGCAGGAAAAAGCAACAGCTGGCCGAAATGTTGGGAAGGAGAATGAGAGGAGGGAAGAGCCAGCGATTAAATGATGGGGAGATTATCAGGCATATTTCCCTTATTTGGAGCCATGATTACATTGGTCTCAATTAATGTGAACGGACTGAGGGGTGAGAAGAAATTGCAGCAGTTGTTGCAGGGTTTTAAAGGCACGGACTTGTTGTGTTTGCAAGAAACCTTTTGGGATGAGGATATCCTAGAAAGAGTTCAGAATGTTTGGAAGGGAGAGGTGTTTGCAAGTTGTGCAAACAATAACCGTAGAGGTGTGGCTATTTTGGTGAGTCCGTCCATAAAAGAGAACGTTGCCTTGGTGGACAAGGACACTGAGGGGAGATTTTTATGGCTAAAGGTAAAAATGGAGGAATTAATTTGCGATCTCTTTAATATCTATGCACCGAACGACCATTGCAAGCGTCGCGGGTTTTTTCGGTGGTTATTCACTGAAGTGGCAGAGGTGGAAAACCCTTGTATATTGGGGGATTTTAATGTATTTTTATCTTGGATGGACATTTCAGCCCAGATGACCTTTAAGGATGATAACTCCAGAGGGATGATTGTAAAAATTATGGCAAATTTAAATTTGAGAGACTTATGGAGGGACCGGAACCCCATAAAAAGGGAGTTCTCCAGAACAGGTTGTGTGGGTGATGTTTTAAAACAGAGCCGAATAGATTTTGGGGGAGAAATTTGGTTGGTTGCACCAGCGATTAGCGCCTAAAGAGGCCGTGAAGTGGGGCGTCAGCCAATTTTCGCCCGTGTGCAGTGAACCCAGCGCCTCTTGCTATATTGAGTGGGTTCTAGCGCCGGCGCTAAATCTTAGCGCCCGCTCGCGGGCGCAGGCAGATCATGACATCATTTCAGTGTGCAATGCCTTTTTGGCTCCCCGGACCGGAAATTGAGTGGCGCCCGCCTCCGTTCCGCCTTGCGCTAATAGTGACAGCTTGCTGGAACGTTCCCAAGTCCTTTTTGGGCTAGGGGGGCGCTATTTAAAGGGGACTGCACTAGTATAAAAGCGGCAGCCATTTTGGGTGGGCATCTTGCTGGTTGTTGGAGAGAGTTGCTGACCTTCAGTGGGAGAGCGTACTTTTCATTGAGCCAGCGGTGCCTTTGGACCTTCAGCCGTGTCCACAACAGTTTGCTGGTGAGATATTACTGCGTCTTACTTCTTTCACATTATAATGGGAGCTGCTTTGGAGGGGAACGTCCTGCTGGCTGAACATATGGCAAGGGCACAGAGGCGGAGGGAGAGAGGGCCGGGAATGGCCAGAAGGAGGAGGGGCAATGGACGTCGCCAAATGCGACCGTACGCTGCCAGGGTTTTCAGGCAGCAGGTGTCATACATTGCCATGTCGGAGGAGCAGTGTACGCGAAGGCTCCGATTTGGAAAGGATGTGGTGACTGAGCTGTGCCACCTGCTTGCTGAAGATCTGCAGCCGCGGTTACGGTGCAGGACCTCTCTGTCGGTGGCCGTCAAAGTCACTGTTGCCCTAAACTTTTTCGCCAGCGGCTCGTTTCAGGCAGCAACTGGGGACATTGCAAATATTTCTCAATTTGCGGTGCATTGCTGCATCCGGCAAGTTACCGCTGCCCTATATAGAAGGAGGCGGGAATTAATCACCTTCCCTTTGACCCTGGAGAAGCAGGGGGAGCGCGCACAGGGCTTCGCGGCTATAGCGGACTTCCCCATGGTGCAGGGCGCCATTGATTGCACACACGTGGCTTTGCGGGCGCCATTACAGAATCCCGAAGTGTTCCGCAACCGCAAGGGGTTCCACTCCCTCAATGTGCAGCTGGTCTGTGACCACCGGCAGATGATCATCGCGGTCAACGCCCAATTCCCTGGCAGCAGCCACGACGCGTTCATCCTGCGGCAGACCTCAGTGGCTGACCTTTTCGAGGCCCCGGCTCACCCACGAGGCTGGCTTCTTGGCGACAAGGGCTATCCTCTCTCCCCATGGCTCATGACCCCGCTCCGTTTGCCCAGCACCCCGGCAGAAGAGCATTACAACACCAGCCATCAGGCGACCAGGAACATTGTGGAGCACACAATTCACAATTCACAATTCAAATCGCTTTATTGGCATGATAAGTTACATCTTATGTTGCCAAAGCATCAAAATACATTTATGGTTTAGCACATAAACGCAGTTCTATTCATACAGTGTATAAACAGGTATATCCCTGAGTGTATAAATATACATTCGCATTGTTTATATATATTCTTTTCTTAGTTTACTGGTTGTCCCTCTGTTCATGGCAAGCTGTAACATAGTGTGCCGCCAGTGTTATACAGCTTCTCTCCTCTCCCAGTAGGAATGGGAGTTTTTGGTTGTCATTCAGATTTCTGAAATCAGGGCATATTTGTGAGAATTTTTGGTAGAAATTCTCCCTGATGCCCTGATATTTTCCGCAGGCTGTGAGGAAGTGCATCTCTGTCTCCACTACTCCCTGACTGCAGTGAGAGCATATCCTGTCTTCTCTTGGTAGCCTGGTCTGCCTGTGTCTGCCTTTTTCGATCGCTAGGCTATGTTCGCTAAGTCTGTACCTTGTCAAGGTTCTTCTCAGTTTGTTATCCTTTACCATGGTCAGGTAATCAGCTATGTTGTATTGTCTGTTTAGGGCCAAGTAGCAATTGAGTTTGCTTTGGGTTTTTGTTGCTTCTGCCCAATATGTCAGATATTTTTCCTTTTGCTTAGCGACGATTGTGTTGGGTCGAATTCTTTGTGTTACCCTGTCACTGTCCTGGGGCTGGTTATTGTTAGTATTGTTAGTAGTTACTTCACTGAGTCCCAGGACTAGTTGACTGAGGGTATTCTTCTTTATGGTCAGCTCTTGGCATTTCAGGGCGTCGTAGTGATAGCATTGGGGATTGCTCATTTGTAGGTGATTCCAAAATTTGGTGGCTCTTTTTTGGATAGTGATTATTAATGGTGTACTCAAGCAGCGGTTCCGTTGTCTCAACCATTCGGGGGGCGCCCTGCAGTACTTGCCGGAGCAAGTGTCGCGCATCGTCATGGTCTGCTGCATGCTCCACAACCTGGCCATCCGACGCACCCAGCCAATGCCAGCCGACCTTGAAGGTCCAGCAGAGCAGGCGGACGAGGAGGAGGAGGAGGAGGAGGAACAGGAAGAGGAGGAGGAGGAGGAGGAGGAAGACGGGAGGGGTCCAGAAACTGGAAGGGCCGTCCGTCAGAGGCTCATAAGGACTCGGTTCTAGGCCCCTCTGATGGAATGCTGGGTGTAATTGGAACAGTGCCCTCCGGTTTGCCCAAAGCCTATGAAGGCCACCATGCTTGTAAATAGTCTAGCGTTCCAGTGTAAATAAAACATTTTCTTTATTTTCCAAAGAGTGCTTCCTTCCAGCATGACAAAGCAATGGCAACAGAAAGCATAACTAACAAACTAACACATAACTGTCTGGCAAACCCGCGACACTACCCAAAACATGACTAACATTCACAACAGGTGTAGACGGCCTTGAATTCTACAAATGAGACGTCTCAACAGCTCCCTCTACTCTTTACCCCTTGATGGAGATCTACTACTCTTACAAGATCGGCCCCTTCCCTCCCTGCAGCTCCTCCGTAATTGGACCCCAGTGGCTGCGTCAAGGCTGGGGGATGCCTGCTGAGTGTCCGAAAGCGCAGAAGCCCCTGAGGGACGGCTTGGATGACCTCTGGGCTTGGAGGGCCCGGATGCTGACTGCTCCAACTGTGCATGGCTGGAAGCAGTCTGTCCTGCAGGTGGTGGCAGCTGCAGTGGAGACGTGCCAGCGGTGGCATCAGGAATGCTTACATCCTGAGAGCGGACACCTGCTCCGTGGTCGGCCGACACACTGGCACTCTGACGGGGCAGCACCGCAGCATGCGCCACAATCGGCTGGTCCACAGTTTGATGGCCTGCTGTGGTGCTGCAAGGGCCCGGGGTAATCCTGCCTGATCCAGCTAGGGTGGCAGCAGTCAGTGTTCGCGTGGCCTCAATCTGCGTGTGCAGGAGGCCAGCAAGTGACTGCGTGGCAGCACTGAGCACTTGCGTGGCAGGTGCCAGTGCTTCGGAGAAGCCCTGGACAGTCCTTTCCACTGCTTCGGACATGGCCGGGACAGTCCTTTCCACTGCTTCGGACAAGGCCGGGACAGTCCTTTCCACTGCTTCGGACAAGGCCGGGACAGTCCTTTCCACTGCTTCGGACAAGGCCGGGACAGCCCTTTCCACTGCTTCGGACATGGCCGGGACAGTCCTTTCCACTGCTTCGGACAAGGCCTGGACAGTCCTTTCCACTGCTTCGGACAAGGCCGGGACAGTCCTTTCCACTGCTTCGGACAAGGCCTGGACAGGCCTTTCCACTGCTTCGGACATGGCCAGGACAGTCCTTTCCACTGCTTCGGACATGGCCGGGACAGTCCTTTCCACTGCTTCGGACAAGGCCGGGACAGTCCTTTCCACTGCTTCGGACATGGCCGGGACAGTCCTTTCCACTGCTTCGGACAAGGCCTGGACAGACCTTTCCACTGCTTCGGACATGGCCGGGACAGTTCTTTCCACTGCTTCGGACAAGGCCGGAACAGTCCTTTCCACTGCTTTGGACATGGCCGGGACAGTCCTTTCCACTGCTTCGGTCAAGGCCGGAACAGTCCATTCCACTGCTTCGGACATGGCCGGGACAGCCCTTTCCACTGCTTCGGACAAGGCCGGGACAATCCTTTCCACTGCTTCGGACAAGGCCGGAACAGTCCTTTCCACTGCTTCGGACATGGCCGGGACAGCCCTTTCCACTGCTTCGGACAAGGCCGGGACAGTCCTTTCCACTGCTTCGGACAAGGCCGGAACAGTCCTTTCCACTGCTTCGGACAAGGCCGGGACAATCCTTTCCACTGCTTCGGACAAGGCCGGAACAGTCCTTTCCACTGCTTCGGACATGGCCGGGACAGCCCTTTCCACTGCTTCGGACAAGGCCGGGACAGTCCTTTCCACTGCTTCGGACAAGGCCTGGACAGTCCTTTCCACTGCTTCGGACATGGCCGGGACAGCCCTTTCCACTGCTTCGGACAAGGCCTGGACAGACCTTTCCACTGCTTTGGACATGGCCGGGACAGTCCTTTCCACTGCTTCGGACATGGCCGGAACAGTCTTTTCCACTGCTTTGGACATGGCCGGGACAGTCCTTTCCACTGCTTTGGACAAGGCCGGGACAGCCCTTTCCACTGCTTCGGTCAAGCCCTGGACAGTCCTTTCCATTGCTGCCCCGAAGCCCGGGACAGTCCTTTCCATTGCTGCTCCGAAGCCCTGGACAGTCCTTTCCATTGCTGCCCCATAGTCCTGCACACTCTTTGCCAGTGTGTCGATGGAGTCAGGCAGTCTCCCCACTGCAGCCATCAGCTCAGTGTGCCTGAGCCGAGCCTGTGCAGCAGTCATCGTGGCCTGCCTTGCCCTCTGGGGAGACGGCCCCCGAGCTTCCCTACCCCCCTCGCGTTGCTGCAGCCCGCTGGTTCCTGCAACTAGTTCCTCATCAGCGACCCCCCCCCTCCCCTCCAGGGAACTACTATCCCCAGTCTCCAGATGGGCTGGCTTCCCTGAGGCTGGCACGGATGTTCCGGGTTCCTCCTGCTCGTTGCCTCCGGAGGCAGTGGCACTGGCAACTTGAGGGCCTGGCTCCCGAGCTGGTGATGCAGCATCTGAAAGCAGGGAGGTTGAAGAGTGGCTTTAGCGAAAGGACAGGGTGGCAGCAAGGGATGCAAGATTGCTGCAATGCTATGACATGGGTCCAGAGCGAAAAAGCATGCTGGTGGGGGGAGCAAGTGGAAGGAGACAGCTCAAAAAGGTGAGGACCTTTAATCGCTGTGCACAATGGGGTCGGCAGCTCCAGTGGTGACAGGACCAATCATATGGCCTCCAACAATCTGGTGGACTCTCTCTTCGAGACCCGTGAGAGTCTGGAGTTGAGGACGTCCTCCTCCGGTGCGAAGCTGCTCCTTGCGGTTCCTCGCCAGCTTGGCCTGCAGGAGAAAGGACGGGAAGTGATGAAACATGATGCCCTGAGTTGTCATCTCATGCCCCCCATGGTGGAATAGCCCTTACATCATGCCCTGAGTTTAATGTGCATGTGTGTTCCCAGAAAGGGCCATGGGTGCTTGCTGACAGATGGCCAATGGGGCATCGCGCACCCTCTGGCCATAAAGTCAGGTGCAGATGGGGGGATGAAGAAGTTTGCCGAAACACCACTCACCCTCACGACCCGAGTGAGGTCGTTGAATTTCTTCCTGCACTGCACAGGGCTCCTGGTCACCATGCTGTTGGAGTTGACCTTTTGAGAAACTTCCCTCCAAGCTCTTCGGTATTCCTTCTGATTAGGCCTCCTACCATTGTCGGGGTACAGCACATCTCGCCGGCGCTCCACTGCGCCTCCCAATTCATCCAATGCCCCATTGGTAAAGTGCCCCGCTCTCTGCCTCACCCTCTCCATCTTCTCAAAGTTTGTAACAGCACAGAATGGGCAGCTCCGATTTTGAGGCCTACAAGGCGCAGAGTGTGGCTGCTGATCCTTACTGACCCACCCCTTTAAGAGCTGGCCGCGCCTGAAAGTCTTGTGGTCATCAGTAATTGACAGCACGTGCGCTGCGCCCGCCTGCCCCGATATTGAGTAGCGCTGCCAGGTTAGCGCCTTAGGAGTCCCGTGTAACACCTGATTTTGCACCTCAATCACCTTTAGGGGCGCTGCAACCCAATATCGCGCGAGGTGGCGGTAAGTTGCGTCTGGCTATAAAATTTGCGCAGCACCATATCTGACGCCCCAAGCGGGGCTATACCCAATTTCTAGGCCTTTGTGTTAATGCGAGAAGGGTTAAGTTCTGAGGTGATGGAGATTTATTGCTGTAGTGTATGTAACGTTCTACCTTTAAGAGAACTATTGTATGTAACCGTCCACCTTTAAGAGAACTATTTTAGGGGTTGCACTACTTTATCTTGGCTGCTGTATACTGTAATATCGGTGGTGACCACACCGGTATATAAGTGCTGTGTAATGAGTTATTGGGCAGATTCGCCCTGACCTTCGAATAGTAAAGTCCTGTTAAAGTTTACTCTTGTAGTCTGTGTAATAATTTGCAATATAACACACAGACTTTACAGTGGCGACGAGTTCGATCTTACCCTGCGGCAGCGATACATCCGAAGCAGTTAACGAGTGTCGAGAAGAGGCATCCGCCCTCGTCGTTCTGCTGAGAGAAGACTCGAGTCTGCAGAGCAAGGAAGAAGAAAGAATTCTGACAGGGAGCCTTCCATCAGCAACAGGCAGTGATCGTCCCTTCTGTCACGGTGGTGAGTGCGCCGATCAGCCACGAGAAGCAAGTCGGCCACATTGACTGTGAGTAGGGGGGAAAAATAAAAAGAAACGGAGGACAAGGGCGGTGAACTCGACCACGGCCAGGGGAAAGGAGCCGGACAGAAGTCGGGGCCAGAGGCGCTGAGACTGGGGCAGCGTAGGGCACGGAAGCCGCGGTACAAGCGGGAACGCAGCCGGTGTGAGAGACCGGGCTACAAGCGGGAACGCAGCCGGTGTGAGAGACCGGGCTACAAGCGGGCTGGGAGACGTGACAGCGTCGTGAGACAGCTCGACCGCGACCGGTGAAAAAGGCCGGGCAGCTACCGAGGCCGCGAGGCGCTGCGACCGGGATCGTAAGGCGCGGGAGATAATAATAAATAATTCAAACCGCGGAGAACTCAGCCGCAGCCGGGGGAGGAAAGGACCGGACTGCGAGAGGGCTGGGAGGCGCGATTGAAAGCTGCTGAGGGAGAGACAGAGCCCAAGCGAGCGGGAGAGACAGAGCCCGAGCGAGGGGGGAACGGGACCGAGCGAGGGAGACCGAGCGAGACTCCGCCCAGCGGCTTACAGCAGCTTCCATAAAGGATCGGGAGCTGGAACTGTTCGCCGCCAACTGGTTGTCCCCAGCGCCCGGGTGCCCTGCAGAGAGAAGGGAACAAGGAGCGCAATCAGCTGTTCTCGCGCTTCGGAATAAACTGAAGCCGGCGCGCAGGCTGCGAACCCCGAAAGCCAGTGGTCGTCGCCCGAGGGCAAAGCTTACCCCTCCCGCCAGGGGAAGAAATGCGGGAAGCCGCCAGTAGGCAGGGAAGAAGACAGGAGCGGGAAACCGCCATTTTGAAAGTGGGCGGGGAAGAAGACAAGCGCGGGAAACCGCCATTTTTGGAAAAAATAAAGTAACGAACAAATTCGTTGTTGTTTCTCAGAAAGATAGTGAAGATGCCTAAGCATGGTAACATCAACGACTTCGATTCCGAGGTGGAAGATTGGGCCACGTATGTAGAACGCATCGAGATATATTGTGAGGCCAATAAAATAGCAGATGATGATAAAGCTCTAACCTTACTAAACTCAATGGGGGCGAAGACATACGGGCTATTGAAGCATCTTCTATCACCAGCTAAACCGGTGGATCAGACTTTCGCTAATATTGTTGCTGTCCTGAAGGATCATTTGAACCCCACACCGCTGATTTTGGCGGAACGATTCAAATTTTATGCGAGAACGCAACGGAAAGAGGAAAGCAACGCGGAATACTTGGTTGAACTGCGTAGACTAGCGAAATACTGTCAGTTTGGGGAAAATCTGACAGAGGCATTGAGAGACAAGTTCGTGTGCGGGTTGTCGAAGGAAGGAACACAAAAGCGACTGCTCGAAGAGAACGATCTTACACTTGATAAGGCTGTCCTTATTGCAGCATCGCACGAAGCCACAGTGAGAGGCACTGCGGAAATGCAGCTGAAGGCAGCGGTACTCAGCGTGGATCAAATGACTTCGGGTACAACGAAATGTTATCGTTGTGGGAAGACAACACACGACCAGAACCAATGCTGGTTTAAAACCCAGGAATGTAGAAAATGTGGCAAGCTTGGTCACATAGCTAAAGTATGCCGGTCAGGAAAGAAGACCAGCAACAAAAAAAAGTCACCGCAGGAAAAGTACAGCAAGGTACACAAGGTGGCTGAGAAGAATTCAGATGAACAGAATTCGGATTCAGACTCCAACAGCCAGGAACTGGGTAGTCTGAGAATTCACAATGCGAGTAAGGAAGCTGACCTACAAATTATCTGGGTCACACTCAAAATAGCCGGAGTCCAAGTGAAAATGGAATTGGACACAGGATCAGCCCTAACAGTCATAAACCGAAAGGACTACAAGAGGCTATTCTCACATATTCCCTTGAGAGATACCAAGATTGTATTGCAGACATACACGGGGCGAAGAGTATACCCCATCGGAAAGATAAAAGTCAAGGTGAGAGACAAGGGCAAAGAACACCAAGGAATGGACTTATATGTACTACCTGAGGGGGGTCCACCACTTCTGGGACGGGAGTGGATCAAGAAAATAAATATGGACTGGCACTTCCTAAAAGCCATAAAGAGTGAGAACTCGGTGAAGACAATCAGCTCAGACTCTGGAACTGATGATGGTAAGACCAACCCATGTGCAAAAGACAAGGCTAAAATGGACTTGCAGACTAATGTTGGAAAAACGAAGGAGTGCATAAATGCTTATGCTTCAGAGGAGAACAAAGTTTCAGAACAGAATTCCACTGAACAACAACAACATAGTTTGACAGAGAATTCTGAGTCTGTCCAGTCTACAGACATGCACATTTCTGAGGAACATCGGGCTCGAACTCAACTCCATTTCAAACTACAACAGCAATTAGAACAAATGATTCGCCGCCTTGAGCAAGAGATGAATGCAACAAAAAAGTTCTTTGACACAGAGTGGGAGAATCTGGGAAGACAACAGAAGCAGCTGATGGAGAAAATGGAGCAGGAGCACACAAACCGTCTGCGCGAGGAGGCCAAACGAATCAAAGCTGATTCGGTTTCTGAAGGTGCGTGCTCTAATCTGGTGGAGCAAGATGTTCAGCAACTGAAGGCGCTTGTTAGCAGGTTGCAGGCAGAAAAGGCTGATTTGGTTGCCATGAATTCCGAGCTCTTACTGAAGTTGGGTGCAGCATCACCGGATGATTCATTTGTTGAAATTCGAATGGTGGAGGCTGCAGATGATGGAGAATTAAAAGCAGCAAAGGGGCCCCAGTGCAAGGTTACAAACTGCCCTGTAGCCTATCCGTCAAAAACACAGGATGACGATACTGGGAAACGTCTGATGTCAGAAGAGTTAACGGTCAGCCAACTCCTTCATATGCTGAGGGACAAGACTCTGAAATGGGAAGAACTTGAACACGAGCTTCAATCTTCAAAGGAAAGGGGTTCAGAGCTCTCAAAAGTTATTGAAATAGCTGAGGTTGCAACACAGACTGAGAAGACTGCAGCAGAGCAGCCCTTGGATGCCAAAAGTACGCTGACTCACGTCAATGTAGAACAACAGAATGCTGAAACAGCTGCTCCAGTAGAGGGATTGAATAGTCCGATCAATCAATCTCCGAATGAAGTTGAAGTATTGAAATCACAAATGATGTCATTAGTAAAAGACTTGCAGAAAGCCCAGAAAAAGCTGGATGAAGCTGAACGCATGAAGAAGTCTCTTCAGGAAAGATGTCTGGATTTGGAACAAAAGCTGGCTAACGTCCATGTAAGAGCCATAAAAGCTTAAGAAAATACTTTAAAATAGTGGTTAAATGGCATAATACAGTTAATTTACCTGACCGACTTATTGTATTAAGAAACCCCCTATTTTCTTGCTCCAGTAGTATAGTCCGAGACACCCCCTTCATTCTTGCCACAATGGAACAGTCCCTAAGCCACACATGGGTGCAGCCATTTTACAGTTTAAACTGCACGTGGTTGAAGGAGGCAGAAGTTGTGAGGTTTGGAGCAGTACAGTTTTTGACCGTGTTCGTTTATACGTGTTTGCTTTGTAATTCCGTTTGTTAAGTGTTATAGTAAACAGTTTAAAAGACAAAGCTACGTTTGGGAACGTTTTATTTCGACACGCGTCTACTCGTTGTTAAAAACCCCACAGCTCAGTGGCTGCCTGTTTGGAAACTAAGAAGCGCCACTACATTAGTCAAAAACTTGCTCCCTAAGAAGGAAGGGACGGAATCATCGGCGAACGTATACCCGAATGGTCACGGAGCCAGAGTACAATATAAGAAAGCGAAGGTACAGTGACTGCTACTTGCTTTGTTCATTCTATTGAGAAGCTAAATAAGAGCTGCGGGTAAAATGGCCGAGGCCTTACGGAGCCAGGAGCTTCCATCAGCCAGAAAGATTGCTGGCCAAAAGAGGGAAATAAAGCTCACCCCAAAGGCAATGGAAGAGAAGTTACATAGAAGCATAGGTGCAAGGAAGGCTAAATTAGCTCAGATAACTGGAAAAATGAAGATAATCGATCGTCTCATGGAAGATAATGCTAATCTTAAGAAAGCTGAAGACATGATGTATTACGATTTCTCCAAGCTGCATGAAGAATTTAATGTACTCAATGAAGATGTATTAGCACTTCTGCCTGAAGAAGAGGGAAACGCTGATCAGCACAACTGGTTTGATCTTAAATCAACCAGCATTAAGGACTATTTCAAGGCCACGGAACAGTGGATGTTAAAGATTCGTCAAGACGCTGATACAGCAGAGAAAGATAAAGTTGACGATGAAGTCGGACCAGACGATAGCATTTCAGAGACTTCCGCCAGACCGAGCAAAAATCGAAAAGAAGGTAGCTCTGTTTCTGGACGCAGGTCAGTCGCTTCTACCACAAGCTCGTCACGACGCATGAGAGCGGAGGCCGAACGGGCGGCGTTGATGGCGCGCGCAGCATCTTTAGCGGAGAAGCAAGCTCTTGAACGGGAAGAGGCCCAACTGCAGGTCCAAGAGGCCCAACTGCAGGCCCAACGGGCCCAGGTGCAGGCAAAGAAAGAACAGCTGGAGATAAAAACAGCTATCGAGGTCTCAGACGCCAGGTTGAGTGCGTACGAAGATTATGAAGGCTCACGGGATGGCGGGAGCCACTGCCAGTCAATGTCGGCACATAGAGTTGGATCCAGGGCACCTTCAAGAGTTACAACAGAGCCCGAAGGCAATCCCCTGGCATTACGGCGTGGAAGAGTGGCCTCTCCACTAACAGGAGCACGTGATGCTACCCCAGATGTCAGACGGTCTAGACTAGACCCTGCTGATGACCACCAGAGGCCTGAAGACACAGGGAGAAGCCTATACCTGATGCAACGTCAGAACGAAATTACAGAGATGCTTGTAAAACAACAGAATCTGTTTCGACTCCCTCAAAGAGACATACCAGTGTTCCAAGGCGACCCACTCAAGTATAAGCCCTTCATCAGATCCTTTGAACAAGCCATTGACTCCAAAACAGAGAGCAGCAGTGATAAGTTGTACTACCTGGGACAGTACACCAGTGGTAAACCACAAGACCTGGTCAGAAGCTGTGAACACATGAGACCGGACCGGGGATACATAGAAGCCAGGAAGTTGCTGCAGGAGCACTATGGTAACGAGCTGAAGATAGCCACTGCATATATCGAAAAGGCTACCAAGTGGCCACAGATCAGATCGGAGGACGGAGAGGCATTGAACGCATATGTTCTTTTCCTCATAGGATGTCGCAACACCATGGAGGATGTTGAATTCATGGAAGAGATGGACAATCCTACGACTGTGAGAATCATCATCTCTAAGCTTCCTTACAGGATGAGAGAACAATGGAGAAGAACAGCCTTTGAGATAATGGAGAGACGGAAAAGTAGAGCCAGGTTTGCAGACTTAGTGAACTTCATAGACAAACAGGCTAAAATTGCTAGGGACCCATTGTTTGGAAACATCCAGGATGTCAGCCCGATTACTGATGGAAGAGTGAAAGCCAAGCCTGCTGAATCAAAGACTCTCAGGAAAGGTGGTTCCAGGGGAAGCAGCTTTGCAACTATCGTCACCCAGGCCGAGGAAGAAAGGCCCCAGAACTCATCTCCCAAAAAGAGCAGCACAGTGACGTCTGCTAATGCCTTTCAGAAGCCATGCTTATTCTGCCAGAAGAATCATACATTGGATTTCTGCAGCGACATCAAAGCACAGCCACATAAGGACAGAATCGAATTCCTGAAGTGCAACGGCCTATGCTTTGGATGTCTCTCTCAGGGGCACCTGAGTAGAAACTGTAAGCAAAGAACAACATGCAGAGAGTGCACTCGGAAACATCCCAGCCTGCTGCATATCCATAAAGAAGAACAAGTCTCTAAGAAGAGTGAAGAAAACAATACCGACGAGAAGGTTGTTTCAAGTGCTCTGGTGTCGCTAGAACCATAGACTTGTGGACTCACTGGGGCCAGTGACAGTGACTGTATTCTTGCCATTGTACCAGTAAAGATCAAGTCTAAGAGGAGCGAGAAGCTTGTGGAGACTTACGCCTTCATGGATCCAGGTAGCTCAGCAACGTTCTGCACAGAATCACTCATGCGACAGCTGAACGTTAGAGGCAGAAGAACAGAAATCCTATTACGCACCATGGGTCATGAGAAGTCAATGCAAAGTTATATCCTGTCAGACCTAGAAGTGTGTGGACTTGAAGAGAAGGACTTC
The DNA here is from genome assembly GCF_052327205.1 of Somniosus microcephalus. Classification (NCBI taxonomy): domain Eukaryota; kingdom Metazoa; phylum Chordata; class Chondrichthyes; order Squaliformes; family Somniosidae; genus Somniosus; species Somniosus microcephalus. The sequence goes on along the minus strand of NC_141006.1, from coordinate 17,372,767 downwards.
ATAGACCTGCCTAATGTTTTCACACAGAGGGACATTCCTGTTAGAATAGGGAACCTAGCCCTGCAGAAGGATGTGGATAGATGGCCTTACCTAGAAAAGGTGCGCCTCCCATACATTGAAGCAGAAATTGGCCTATTAATTGGAACCAATGCCTACAAAACTATGGAGCCATGGCAGGTGATAAACAGCAAGGATGACGGACCCTACGCCGTCAGGACAGCCCTTGGATGGGTAGTCAATGGACCGGTAAGGAGAGATGATGGCCACAAGTCGAACAAGGAGGAACGACAAAATGTCACAGTTAATCGCATCTCTATCGCAAGCATTGAAGAGCTGTTGATACAGCAGTTCAATGCAGACTTCTCAGAACGCAGCTGTGAGGAAAAGACAGAGATGTCACAAGAAGACCATCAGTTCATGGGTTTGATGACAAGGTCTACACAGTTCATTGATGGCCACTATCACATTGGTTTGCCACTGAGAAGACAGACCGCGAAGATGCCGAACAATCGCTGCATAGCAGAGCAACACGCCATCAGTCTAAAGAGAAAGCTGAACAAGAACCCCGACTTTCACGAAGACTACAAAGACTTCATGAGAAACATCATAGCGAAAGGCTATGCTGTAAAGGTGCCCGAGGAACAGTTGAACAGAGACGATGGAAGGGTCTGGTACATCCCTCATCACGGGGTGTATCACCCAAAGAAGAAAAAGATCCGTGTAGTGTTTGACTGCGCCGCCTCATTCAGAGGAACTTCACTGAATGACCAGCTGCTTCAAGGTCCTGATCTTACTAATACCCTCATTGGCATCTTGACTAGGTTTAGAAAAGAGCTCGTTGCCATGATGGCAGACATAGAATCAATGTTCTACCAAGTTAGAATCCCTGATGAAGATGCTGATCTTCTGCGCTTCCTTTGGTGGCCAGATGGCGACGTTAGTCAAGCGATGGTGGAATGTAGAATGGCCGTACACTTGTTCGGAGCCACATCATCTCCCAGCTGTGCAAGCTATGCTCTCAGAGAAACTGCAGAAGATGGCAAAGGCAAAGCACCATCAGAGGCTGTGGAGACAATCTTCAGAAACTTTTATGTCGACGACTGTCTGAAGTCCGTGTCAACAGAAGAAGATGCCATCGCACTGTCAAGAGACCTTAGAACTCTGTGTTCGAATGGAGGATTCCATCTGACTAAGTGGATAAGCAACAGCAGAGCAGTTCTAGCTTCTATCCCAGAAAAGGAAAGAGCCACTGAAGTCAAAGATCTGGACCTGAGCCACGATGTCCTTCCTATCGAGAGAGCTCTTGGTGTACAATGGTGCATCGAGTCAGACACGTTCAACTTCAGGATAATGGTGAACGAAAGACCATCCACAAGACAAGGGATTCTCTCCGTGGTCAGTTCCATCTACGACCCTCTTGGATTCCTGGCACCACTCATTCTGCCGGTGAAGCTGATGCTATGAGAGCTGTGTAGAGACAAGAGAGGATGGGATGAAGATATCCCAGAAGGTCAAGCTCAGAGATGGCACAGATGGTTGACAGATTTGCAACAACTTTCTAGCTTCAACGTCAGTAGATGCATCAAGCCCGCGAGTTTTGGAGTTACAAAGACGGCTCAACTACATCATTTCTCGGACGCCAGTGAGGACGGCTATGGCACGGCTACTTACCTCTTGCTGACAAATCAACAGGGCCAGAAACATTGTGCCTTCCTCATGAGGAAATCCAGGGTGGCTCCGCTGAAGCAGGTCACCATCCCGAGACTGGAATTGACGGCAGCGGTTGTTGCAGTTAAAGTTGACCAGGTGATGCGGAAAGAGTTACAGCTCCCATTAGAAGAATCTGTCTTCTGGACAGATAGCACGACGGTGCTAAAGTATATAGAGAATGAGAAGATACGCTTCAAGACCTTCGTAGCAAACAGAATCTCATCCATTAGAGAAGCTACACAACCATCTCAATGGAGGTACGTAAACATCTCATTAAACCCAGCAGATCAAGCCTCACGAGGATTGAAGGCTGAAAACTTCATGAGGAGTGAAACTTGGATACAAGGCCCAAGTTATCTGCTGGAAACAGAGAGATCATGGCCAGAAAGACCAGATATGCCAAGTCAGATTGCTGAAGACGACGTCGAAGTCAAGAGATCAGTCACAGTAAATCTCATAAATACGAAAGAGAACTTTGACACAGTGAACAAGTTTGTTAACCATTTCTCAGGATGGCACCAGTTGAGGAAAGCAGTTGCATGGTTTCTAAGGTTGAAAGAGTTGCTGCTACACCTGAGCGGTAAGAGAAAAGAGTACCGAGCCACTATCAGTCAGTCTGAAAGTAACCCTGATAAGCAGAGAATGCTTCTACAGCAGTATACGCATCATCACAAGACCACATTGGGCAAGAATTCATTGACCGTGGAGGATTTGGCCAAGGCTGAGAAGGAGATAGTTCGCTTCAGTCAAAGACAAAGATACCCAGAAGAAATCGAAGCTCTATAGCGAAATACTCCAATCAAGAAAGGTAGTCATATCTACAAGCTGGACCCTACACTGCAAGATGGAGTACTGAGGGTGGGAGGGAGACTAAACAAATCTGCTATGCCAGAGGAGGCCAAGCATCCTGCTATCCTTTCTAAGGACCTCCGGGTTGCTATCCTCATTCTTCAGCATATACACCAGAGTATTGGACACAGTGGGAGGAATCACGTGCTTGCGAAGCTAAGACAAAGATACTGGATTCCAGGAGCTAATTCCGTAATAAGAAAAATACTCTCTGAATGCATTGTTTGCAGATGGTTACACGCTAGAGCTGGGGAGCAGAAAATGGCAGACCTGCCTGAAGACCGTTTGTTACCAGACAAGCCCCCATTTACAAACGTAGGGGTGGACTATTTCGGGCCTTTCGAGGTAAAGCGAGGACGGAGCCTTGTCAAGAGATATGGTCTGCTTTTCACTTGTTTGACCATCAGAGCTGTTCATATTGAGGTGGCACACACGCTCGACACTGATTCCTGTATTAACGCCTTGCGGCGCTTTGTCTGTAGAAGAGGACAGGTGTCCATTACGCGTTCTGATAATGGCACTAATTTCGTCGGAGCGGAGAGAGAACTACGGGAAGCTATTGAAGGTTGGAATCAGCTTAAAATACAGGAAGCCATGATGCAAACAGGAATTAAGTGGATCTTCAATCCTCCGGCTGCATCCCACCACGGAGGTGTCTGGGAAAGACAGATACGCACCGTAAGAAAACTACTCAGTTCTGTACTGAAGCAGCAAGTGCTTGACGACGAGGGACTCCAAACCGTTCTGTGCGAGGTCGAAGCCATCATTAATGACCGACCGATAACTAAGACATCAGATGATCCCAATGACCTCGAAGCCCTGACTCCGAACCACCTGTTGTTGTTGAAAACACAGCCAGCCATGCCCCCGGGAGTCTTCAAAAAGGAAGATCTGTATGCCCGTCGGAAGTGGAGGCAAGTTCAGTATGTGTCAGACCTTTTCTGGACCAGATGGACAAGAGAATACTTACCTCTGCTACAGGAGCGTCAAAAATGGTCCAAAATAAAGAGGAACTTCATTGTCGGAGACATTGTCTTAATTGTGGATGATTCAGCCCCTAGAAATTCTTGGTTGATGGGAAAAATAATTAAGACCATGCCAGACTCCAGAGGCGTCGTTCGTCGCGTTTGTTTGCAAACCAAGACCAGTACCCTGGAAAGACCGATCACAAAGCTCTGCCTGCTACAAGAAGCAGCATGAAAGGTTCCCGAACGAAAAAAGTGGACACTTATATTGTAAATATGTTGAACTCATTAGTTTATGACTCTTAATGTTTGAGTAATTGATATGCTTCATGTGCCTAGTCAATTAGGGGCCGGAATGTAAGAGCCATAAAAGCTTAAGAAAATACTTTAAAATAGTGGTTAAATGGCATAATACAGTTAATTTACCTGACCGACTTATTGTATTAAGAAACCCCCTATTTTCTTGCTCCAGTAGTATAGTCCGAGACACCCCCTTCATTCTTGCCACAATGGAACAGTCCCTAAGCCACACATGGGTGCAGCCATTTTACAGTTTAAACTGCACGTGGTTGAAGGAGGCAGAAGTTGTGAGGTTTGGAGCAGTACAGTTTTTGACCGTGTTCGTTTATACGTGTTTGCTTTGTAATTCCGTTTGTTAAGTGTTATAGTAAACAGTTTAAAAGACAAAGCTACGTTTGGGAACGTTTTATTTCGACACGCGTCTACTCGTTGTTAAAAACCCCACAGCTCAGTGGCTGCCTGTTTGGAAACTAAGAAGCGCCACTACAGTCCAGCTGGGTATGGATGAAATAGAAGACCCTCTCGCTGGCCTAGCTCAGGACGACACCGAATATTACCATGACCTGTTGGACGACACCGAATATTACGATGACCTGTTCTGCCCAGCTTGTGATGAAAACTCCCAAAGTGCAAAAACCATGAAGAATCACAAAAAGTCTAAGGAACACCGGGAGATGGTGGCGCTACTACGGAAAAAGGAGGAAGAGAAGGAGGAACTGTGCATGCAGCTGGCAGCTGACAGTGGAGCCCAGAGAGTCTCCAAGAGGCAGAAAAGGAAAAGACGAAGCAGAAGATGATGACCCATCTGAACCATTATCACCTCTACCAGGTCACGCACGTGGTCCTTCCGAACTGAGTCAAATCTGTTTGGAAGTAGAAAAACTTCCCAAGGTACTCGAGCCTTTAGAAGTCAGCAAGGCTGGTTCTGAAGTTATGGAAGTTCAAGCTGTTAAGTCTAGTGAGGGACTATTAGATGAGTCACCCCAGCAACGTGAACCTACGACACCACCGAGGCGTTATCCGGACCGAGTCAGGAAGCGCAGGAGGCGCTTCCGCAGAGACTGAATCTGTGAACTGTTTTCCGCAGAGACTGCATCTGTGAACTGTTTTTACATGAAGTTGGATATATGTTATGATGTTATGTTTAATGGGGAATAGGTATATTGTAAGCTAAAAAGGGAGGATTGTAGTGTATGTAACGTTCTACCTTTAAGAGAACTGTTGTATGTAACCGTCCACCTTTAAGAGAACTATTTTAGGGGTTGCACTACTTTATCTTGGCTGCTGTATACTGTAATACCGGTGGTGACCACACCGGTATATAAGTGCTGTGTAATGAGTTATTGGGCAGATTCGCCCTGACCTTCGAATAGTAAAGTCCTGTTAAAGTTTACTCTTGTAGTCTGTGTAATAATTTGCAATATAACACACAGACTTTACAATTGCAAAAAAGTATTTTTTAATGACCACTCGGCTTTGGTTCTTAGAATTAGGAACAGCAGAGTTAAGATCGGTTCAGGGGTGTGGATTTTAAACAATCAATACCTGAAAGAAATTGCTTATAAAGAAGGGATTTTAAATATAATAAAGAATGCTCGGAAGGAACCTTTGTTCTTGAAAGAAAGGTTTGGTGGAACAATTTCAAATATGAGGTAAAAGTTTTTTCGGTACGTTATGAGAAAGAGAGAACGGCAACTAACCGGCGTCGAGAAGAGAATATAAACAAAAGGTTTACGAATGTCTGTAAAGCAGTTGACGGAGGGGATAAGGGAGCTGAGACTAACTGGGTGGTTTTAAAGGAAGAGTGGGAATTAGCGAACAACAAACTGCGCACCCAGACGGAGCTTTTATCGTCGCGTGGGACTTCAATCACATAAACCTAAAAACTGTACTACCGAAATTCCACCAGAATGTTTCCTGCCCCACAAGAGGGGAGAACACACTGGATCAAGTCTACACGAGCATTGTAGACGCTTATAAGGCCATTCCCTGCCCCCACCTTGGGAAGTCTGACCACCTCTCCCTGTTTCTAGCCCCGGCATACAAACCGCTCATCAAAAGAGTGAGAACATCAGTGAGATCAGTGAAAGTATGGCCAGAGGGGGCAGTCTCGGAGCTTCAGGATTGCTTCGAACGCACTGATTGGGGCATGTTTGCCCATAATGACATCGAGGAATACGCATCCACAGTGCTATTCTACATTAACAGTTGCGTCGAGGTCGTCATGACCCATAAAAATATCAGGACATACCCCAACCAGAAACCCTGGATGAACGGAGAGGTCCGCTTGCTGTTGAAAGCACGCGACGCAGCATTTAAATCTGGCGACGCGGCGGCTTACAGTGCAGCTAGGACCAACCTAAAAAAGGGTATCAGAACTGCCAAAAGGAAACAGACACTGCGGATAGAGGATCATTTCCACAACAACTCGGACCCCCGGCGCATGTGGCAAGGCATCCAGTCCAACACTGACTACAAGAGCAAAAACACCAGCCCCCCGGTTAGCGATGCCTCCCTTCCGGAGGAGCTTAACAACTTCTACGCTCGCTTCGACAGGGACAACAGGGAGCCGGCTACCAAAGCCTTGCCACCCCCGGAAGACCAGGTGCTCACTCTGTCGAACTCCGACGTAAGGGGTGTTCTACACGGAGTGAACACACGAAAGGCTGCTGGACCGGATAGCATCTCTGGACGGGTACTCAAGGAATGTGCTGATCAGCTGGCTGATGTCTTCACTGCCATCTTCAATCTGTCATTGGCCCAGGCAGTAGTCCCTACATGCTTCAAGACTGCTACCATTATTCCTGTGCCAAAACAAACGGCTGTGATGTGCCTGAACGACTATCGACCTGTCGCACTCACACCCATCATAATGAAGTGTTTCGAGAGACTGGTCCTGGCTCACATCAAAGCCAGTGTTCCCGCCTCTCTTGACCAACACCAGTTTGCCTATCGTGCAAACAGATCAATGGAGGATGCAATCACAACTGCTCTACACTCTGCACTGAATCACTTAGATGGTAAAGAGACCTACATCAGAATGCTGTTCATAGACTACAGCTCAGCATTCAACACTATCGTCCCCAACAAGCTGGCCACCAAACTCCACACTCTTGGCCTGAACACTTCCCTCTGCAACTAGACCCTGGACTTCCTAACAAACAGACCCCAGTCTGTCAAATTAGGGAACCACACCTCCCCCCGCCCTGACCCTGAACACGGGGGCCCCACAAGGATGTGTGCTGAGCCCCCTCCTCTACTCCCTCTTCACCCACGACTGTGTGGCTGTTCATGGTTCCAACACCATCATCAAGTTTGCGGATGATACCACGGTAGTAGGCCAGATCACCAACAACGATGAGTCAGCCTACAGGGAGGAGCTCCAGCATCTCGTGAAGTGGTGCGCCGATAACAACCTGGCCCTTAACATCAAGAAAACCAAAGAAATCATTGTGGACTTCAGGAAGTCTAAAGGCGGAAGTCACACCCCCATTCACATCAATGGGGCTGTGGTGGAAAGGGTGGACAGCTTTAAGTTCCTCGGAGTCCACATCACGGAAGACCTCTCCTGGTCCCTCAATACCTCCTCTCTGGTGAAGAAGGCCCAGCAGCGCCTTTATTTCCTAAGGAGGCTGAAGGGATGTAACCTGTCACCCCTGATCCTCTCTAACTTTTACCGCTGCACAATAGAGAGCATCCTGACGAACTGTATCACAGTATGGTATGGCAGCTGTAGTTATTATGACCGGAAAGCCCTGCAGCGGGTAGTCAAAACTGCCCAACGCATTACCGGCACCCGGCTACCGACCATAGAGCACACATACCAGAAACGCTGTTTACGGAGGTCACGGACCATCATCAAAGACCCTACCCACCCCAGCCACAGTCTGTTCACCCTCCTGCCATCTGGGAGACGCTACAGATGCATTCGCACCCGTACGACCAGGTTTAGGAACAGCTTCTTTCCCAGGGCTGTCATCCTACTGAACTCCACAAATAAACTCTAAAGCCTGCACATCTGCCAATGCACTTTATTATGGTTATGTTTATGTTAATGTATTACAAGCCAAATGTATGTTGAATGTTTAAATGTCTTAATCTAAATGTACACTCTCGGGAGCCGCAAGCCTACATTTCATTGTACTGCACTTGTGCACTAATAATGACAATAAAGTAGATTATTATTATTATTATTATTATTATTGCAAGCTAAAAAATGCAAGGGGGTCATTCTCTGTGCAAAGGCTAAAGATGCATTGTGTTAGATCGGTGATTCTGAGAGTATGATGTTTTTCAATAACCACACGGATGCTGTAACTTAACAATCAACAGGTATTTACTGGAGTAGGGTAGTCTCAAGACTGGGGTACAGAGGCATTCTCAAGGCTTATATACAGGTGTGGTCACTGCCGGTACTACAGTATACAGGAGCTGTAAAAGTAGTTCTCTCTTAAAGGTACATACACTATATTTCCTCCCCTTTTAGATTAGTAGTACACATAATATTCAAATAACAATTAACACTTAACATGTACATTAAACAACAATAGTCCATTTATAGATTCTGGCCTAGAAATTCAGTATAGCCACTTTTGGGGCGGTAAAGTCGGGCGGGCGCTAAAGTTTGCGCCCGCCGGAAAGTGGAGGCCACTTCGCCGATATTCAGTAGCTTTGGCCAAGGAGTTTGCTCGAGCGCTAAAACTGGCGTTGCACCCCTATCTTTAGGCGCTAAGCCGGCGGTGCAGACTGATACCGCCGAGGCTGGGCGCAGCGCAGGCGCGGTCATGTTTTGATTGACAGCAGACACCCTGGCGCCGGCCAGCTCTTAAAGGGGGAAGGGTCGACTTGGTCTGCTGCCACGCCCTGGATACTGCAGCCCTCCAGCTAGGCCTAAACACTGCTGCTGGGGAGAAATAGCGCCAGCAAGGATGCAGAGGGCCCGTGAGCGAGCGCAGCGCTTCTCTGCCCATGATTTAAAGGTGCTGGTTAGGGCTTTGGAGAGGAGAAGAGATATCTTGTTCCCGGACAGTGGCAAGAAGGCTCCCAAGAGGCTGTACAGGAGAGCCTGGAGGGAAATCGGCCAGAGGGTCACAGCCAACAGCGATGTCCCCAGGACTGGTGACCAATGCCGGAAAAAGTTTAACAACCTCACTCGGTTGGTCAGGGTGAGTACCCTTTCCAGTGTCCTCCTCATCCTTGCATGTGCACCTCACATTATGGGCAAAGGGACCTCAAAGGCCTAATGGCCAGCCCTCCTCCAGCAGCTATGGCACTGGCATGAACATCAATAGCACTTTCTGCACTTTACACACTGGCCAAGCTATTCGACCATGGGAGGCAGTGCACACAACAACAGGGCACCACACTGGCCAAGCTATTCCACCATGGGAGGCAGTGCACACAACAACAGGGCACCACACTGGCCAAGCTATTACACCATGGGAGGCAGTGCACACAACAACAGGGCACCACACTGTACTTAGAAGCCATCCTTTCTCTTGCAGGCCAAGCTGTCCGAGAATCTGAAGAGCCGGACTGTCACCGGGGGAGGCCGTGCCCAGTTCCAGGAGCTCAGTGACCTGGAGGAGCACGTGGGTCGACTCATGGGTGCCCGGGTGATTGGCCCCGTTGCAATTGGAGATGCCGACCCTGTGCTGGGCCCCAATGGTAAGGACATGACCGTTTGGACCTCTCTCGTTCCCCTTGCGCTTCAGATCTACATCCTTTGCCACTGTCCGACCAATGCGCATAATGCCACCACTCATGCCTCCCTCGCTGACGCCCTGTCCTCACTCTAAAGCTACTCTTGTGCCTTCCTGCTTTCAGCTGGTGAGGAGGAGGTCCCTGAATCACTGAAGCTGCGAGTGTCAGTCCCTCGGAAGAGGAGGACGACGAGGAGCAAGAGGAAGGCGGCACATCGGGGGAACCCTCATTCGCGCCAGGGGATGGCAATGGAGGGGACACGTCTTGCCTGGAGGAGAGCCAGGGGGAACTGTTGCAGGGGGGTGTAGCTCCTGTGCCCAGTGGCGTCCAGCCACATGGGAAGGGTCGGGCAGCACGGCTGCCTTCTCCCCAGAGGGGGGAAGTGTTGCAGGGGAGTGCAGTTGCTGGGCCCAGTGGAGTCCAGCCACGCGGGAAGGGTCGGCCAGCTCGGCGGCCTTCTCCCCAGAGGGAGAGTCCGGCCTCCAGTCCGGAGACGGTCCTCGCCCAGGAGGTGTGCCTCCTTGATCAAATGTCCGCGGACTCGGATCGTCGCCACACCGAGTTCATGGGGGTTGTGGCACGGTTGCCTGAGGCCATTGAGTCCCTGGCTCATAGTGTGGCCGATTTCGGGGCCTCACAGGCCAGGGGTTTCGAGCAACTCGCGGCAGCACAGGCCAGGGGTCTCGAAGAATTCGGGGCATCACAGGACGCGAGTCGGGCAGAATTCAGGGCATCACAGGACGCGAGTCGGTCCGAATTCAGGGCAGCACAGGCAGTGAGTGGAGGGTTGACGAGTGGTGCCGTGCAGTCACTGGCTGGTCTGATGCGGGCACAGACCAGGGCAGTACGGGCACTCACTGCTGCCACACTCGCTGTGTCACGCACGCATCGCCAGGGCACCCGCCGCGCTGCTGCAGCACAGCGGTCTGGCCTTCACCAGATTGCTGCGCTTGCTGCAGTGCCAGCCCGGCCGACTGCCAGTGTCTCTGGCGACCAGCGAGCGCCTGGCATCAGCCAGCTTGCCCCCATTGCTGCAGCCGCCACTGCCACTCCCCCAGCAAAGCTGCGACGAGCTGCTGGAGAGACTGCTGCTGCCCAGCCACAGCTGCAGCAGTCAGCAGCCGGCCCCTCCAGGGCCGGACCTCGTCTAGGCCGACCCCCAAGGGCATCTGCCGTCACGCATTGTGCCCCTCAGGAGCCTTCCCCCAGCCTTGCAACACCCACAGGGCCCAGGTTGAGGCGGAGCAGCAGGTCGGCCAGGGGCCGGAAAAGCCTGGACAAGGACTCGCCCTCTCGGCACACAAAGTAGAGTGTGTTGCCAAATGTTTTTTTTATGGGGGTGTTTGTGTTCTGTATGGGGGGGGTTTATTTTGGTAAGGCCGAAGATGAAGGCAAATGTTTTTTTATATGGGGGTGTTTGTGTTCTGTATGGGGGGGTTTGTCTTGGTAAGGCCGAGGATGAAGGCCATTTGGATGGACAAGTTTTGTTATTCCTCCCCAGGTTGTGGGAGTGAGATATGTTTTTGACTGTTTTTTGGGGGCCTTGTCTGTTTTTGGGTTTCATGTGGGAAGGGCCCTGAGTTTGTTCAATAAAGCTTTTTATTTATTCAGCTTGTCCATGTGTGATGTTTCAAGTGGTTGTTGCGTTAACCGGCTGAGGGCTTGCGGAGCGGCTGCATTCAGGTGCGTTCATTGCCACAAGCCATTCCCTGACAGGGGGCCTAGAAGTGTCGTTCAATAAGCCGCCGACGGACGGCCCTTGGACCTTGTGGCTCCCTCCTGGGCTGGTACTCCTCCTCCTCCTCCTCCTCCTCCTCATGGTCCTCCTGCTCGTCCTCCTGAGGTGGTGGTCCAGCGTGAGGTGGCAGTGCCTGAGTCCTGCGGATAGCCAGGTTGTGCAGCATGCAGCAAACGATGACGAACTGGGAGACTCTATCCGGCGAATACTGTAGAGATCCGCCGGAACGATCCAGGCAGCGGAACCGTTGCTTGAGGACACCAATCGTATGCTCTATGATGTTCCTTGTGGCTTGATGGCTTTTGTTGTATGCCTCCTCAGCAGGGGCCCTGGGCGCGCGGAGCGGGGTCATGAGCCATGTACACAAAGGATAGCCTTTGTCCCCGATAAGCCATCCTCTTGGGGGAGGCTGTGCCTGGAACATGTCAGCCACAGTAGTCTGGCGCAGGATAAATGCATCGTGGCTGCTTCCTGGAAAGCGGGCATTGACAGCTAGGATGCGCTGCCTGTGGTCACACACCAGCTGTACATTGAGGGAATGGTAGCCCTTCCGGTTGCGGTAATCCTCGGCATTGTCGATAGGTGCCCGCATAGCCACATGCGTGCAGTCAATGGCGCCCTGCACCATGGGGAAGTCGGCGATCCTCGCAAATCCGACTGCACGCTGCTCCTGCCTCTCTAGGGTCATGGGGAAGGAGATGAATTGGTGTCTCCTTGCGAAAAGGGCATCGGTGACCTGTCGGATGCAGCGATGCATGGCGAACTGGGAGGTGTTCGCTATGTCCCCAGCAGCGGCTTGGAAGGAGCCGCTTGCATAAAAGTTCAGAGCCACCGTGACCTTCACTTCCACCAACAGAGACGTCCTGCACATCAGCTGTGGACGCAGATCTCTGTGAAGCAGCTGGCAGATCTCTGCAACCACCTCCCTTCTGAAGCGCAGCCTCTTAACAAAATGCACGGCAGTCATGGTGAGATAGGACACCTGCTGGCGGTATTCCCTGAGTGGGTAAGGCCTACATTGCCGACGCCTGATGGCCCCTCTGCGTCTAGGCATGGCTGCCCCTCTCACACAGCGTCTGCGAGCCCTTCGCACATAATGCTGGAACTGAGGGTTGGAACCCCATGCAGCCCCCATAATATACTTGCAAACAGTGAAATCACAATGAGTCAAATTTCCAAGCTCTGGCCTGAAGTCAAAAATACCTCTCCTATGTTGGCCCAAATCAGTAAGGTCTCTTCCTTGGTCTCTGTCCAGAAATCCGTAGCACTAAAGTCATTGCAGCAAAATGGCTGGCCTTTATAGTTCAGTCTAAGTGCCCTTTAATTAGCGCTCCCCGAGGCCCGCAGGGCCTCTGCTGCGTTCCACTTCACAGTTCTTAACAGCGCCACGCCCACATTGGGCGGGCGCCACTGAAGTTCCGGTTTGGGGTGCACAAACGGCGTTGCACGACGAAATGACGTCATAAGCTGCGCGCGCAGCTGAGCGCGCGCAAACACTTTGCGCCGGCGCTAAATGTCAACTGAAGTTGGGCGTAGGCGCAGATCGGTCTGCGCCCGGGCGCTAAGTGCCTAGTGCTCGAAATCTTCTCCTCTTATGGCGCTAACGGCTGGCGAACACAACTGAATTTCTAGGCCTCTGTCTTTGGGGCGGCTTCCTGATCCTTTCAGGATAGCGCCTTTCCTGAGGTTCTTGTTCTTGGTGCGGAGGCGATTCTGGCCCCTTTTCATCGGTTAGTTCATCGGGTTCCACTGCTACTGGTTCGGAGGTAGATGCTACCGGTATGTCGGGTTCATCCCCAGGTACGCAAGACATGGGGTTGACTCGTTCCTGTGACGCTAAGATCTGATCAACGTGGCATCTCACAATGTTCTCCCCGACATCCACTGTGTACATTAATGGCCCCTGCCGTGTGCATATCATTCCGGGTTGCCATTTCTCTGTTCGGTAGTCACGGGCCAAGACTGATTGTCCTACATTGAAGCTCCTTGTCGGCTTCTCATTGATGTGCGGGAATTGTTTATCCTCAACATTTCTTCGCACATTTGGTCTAAGCAAGTCCAGACGAGATCGCAACCTTCAGTTAAAGAGCATCATGGCCGGGGTTTGGTTGGTAACTGCATGTGTCGCGTTTCAGTAGGCTAATAAGAAATTGTCCACCTTATGCTGCAGTGGAATTTCATCATCGCACATGGCCTTTATCACCTTCTTAAAGGTTTGTACAAACCTCTCAGCCAATCCATTTGTGGCTGGATGATACGGGGCGGATGTGTAATGCCTTACCCCATTCCTTCTCATAAATTTTTGAAAATCTTCGGACACAAACTGTGGTCCATTATTAGAGCAAATCTGCTCTGGCAAGCCGTTTCTGGCAAATATGGTCCATAGGACTGCAATCGTTTTCTCTGTAGTGGTTGAGGACATTTTTATCACCTCAGGCCACTTTGAATGAGCATCCACTGCTATTAAGAACATTGAGTCCATGAATGGACCAGCAAAATCAATATGCACCCGTTGCCATGGAGAGGAGGGCCACTCCCATGGGTGTAGAGGGGCATGTGGTGGTGCATTTTGGACCTTCTGGCATCCTGAGCAGCTCTTGGTTAGTTCTTCGATTTGTTGATCGATTCCCAGCCACCACACATAAGCCCTAGCAAGGCTTTTCATTTTCACTCCCCCCAAATGACCTTCATGTAGCTCATTTAGCACTCTCTCCCTTAACTTGGGTGGAATCACCACTCTGGATCCACACATCACTGTCCCCTGGCATACTGACAGCTGTTCTCTTCTGGATGAGAATGCTGGCAACAGTGAGTCGCCATGTGTTGGCCATCCCCTCACCGTCAAATCATATACCCGAGACAGCGTCGGATCATTGCGGGTCTCCTTCTCTATATCCGTGTTCGTTACTGGCAATCGTTCAATTATTGACGAATAAAATATCTCGATAGGGTCCACTGCTGGTGCTTCCTCCACAGTAGGCAGTGGCAGGTGCGATAGCCCATCAGCGTTTCCATGCTGTTTCGTGCCTTTATATTCTATTTCATATTGATTCGCCCCTAGGAACAGGGACCATCTTTGTAACTGTTCTGCCGTCATTACTGGAAAGCCCTTCTTAGGATTAAAGATGGAGACAAGTGGCTGGTGGTCAGTCAGCAAGGTGGACTTCTGCCCATGCAGATAGTGGTTGAATTTTTTTACTCCCCATACTAGGCTGAGGGCCTCCCTGTCAATCTGGGCGTAGTTGCGCTCGGCTGAGATTAATGACCGAGACGCAAAGGCTACTGGCCTCTCCAACCCGTCTGGGAATTTGTGCGACATCACCGCTCCAATACCATAGGGTGATGCATCACATGCCAAACGAATTGGTAGTGCTGGGTTGAAATGGGCCAACACCTCTTTTGATGTGATCAATTCTTTACACTTCTGGAAAGCTCGTCTACGTTCGTCATTCCACTTCCATAGTACCCCTGTTTGCAGTAGGGTGTTCAGTGGGTGTAATACCATGGACAAATTTGGTAAGAACTTATGGTAGTAGTTTACCAGCCTGAGGAACGACCTCAGTTGTGAAACATTTTCCGGTGCTGGAGCCTTGACTACTGCCTCAATCTTTTCAGGGGACTTATGTAACCCCTCTTCATCGATGACGTGGCCACAATACGTGATCTGCCTCTGGAAAAACTCGCACTTGTGGCGATTAGCTCGTAGCCCATATTCCTTTAATCTGGTGAGCACCTTCTCCAAGTTGGCGAGGTGATCACTGTCATTTTCGCCCGTGACCAGGATGTCGTCCAAATAACACTGGGTCCCTGGAATCCCTTGCAGGACTTGATCCATCGCCCTTTGCCAAATAGCCGGAGTCGATGCAACCCCGAACACCAGCCGGTTGTATTGATAAAGACCTTTATGAGTGTTAATCGTAAGGTATTGTTTCGAGGCTTCTTCTACCTCCATTTGCAAGTACGCCTGGGCTAGATCAATTTTGGTGAAGCGTTTACCTCCAGATAGCGAGGCGAATATATCCTCAATTCGTGGAAGCGGATATTGTACCGTGTGAAGGACTGGGTTCACTGTCACCTTAAAATCCCCACAGATGCAGACCTTCTTTGGTTCCCCAGGCGTATTACTCAACGACCTCTTCATTACAGGAACGATGGGTGTAGCCCACTCGCTCCAGTCTACTTTGAACAGTATTCCTGAACGTTCCAACCCTTCCAGCTCTGCTTCGACAGCTGGTCTGATCGCCTAAGGCATTGGTCTGGCCTTAAGAAACTTTGGGCTTGCATTTTCCTCTATTTTAATCGTTGCTGTTATGCCTTTTAGTGTTCCGAGTCCCTCCTGGAACATTGCTTTTGCGTCAGTTAGCATTTCTGACAGTCGTCCAGGTGCGACGTCGTCATCCTTTTTGGCCTCAACCTTCAGTGCCTGTATGGAATGCCAATCTAATTGTATCTTCCGGATCCATTCACGTCCTAGCAGTGGTGGTCCTCCATCTGGCAATACATATATATCCATTTTAGGTATTTCCTGGCCTTTATATATCACTTTCACCCTTATTTTTCCTTTGGGGTAGACTTTTTGCCCTGTGTACGTCTTCAAGACAATCTCTGTAGCTTTCAAGGGTATATGTGAAAATAGCCGCTTGTAGTCCCTTTGGTTTATGACTGTTAGGGCTGATCCTGTGTCCAATTCCATTTTCACTTGGATTCCGTCTATCTTGAGTGTAACCCAGATAGCCTGGTGATCCTCCATTTTGGTTACCTTATGTAATTTCAGACAACCCAGCTCCTTGATTCCGGAGTCTGTGTCACTTTTCTGTTCGTCTGAACCACTGTCCATCACCTGGTGTACCTTTTTGTACTTCTCCTGTGGAGATTTCTTACTGTTGGTTTTCTTCCCAGACCTGCAGACTCTTGCTATGTGTCCTGCTTTTCTACACTGTCTGCACACTTGGTCCTTGAACCAACAATCCTTCTGGTCATGTGTTGTTCTGCCGCAGCGATAGCACTTCCCTGTTCCATAGGACATTTCATTGGTGCCATATTCTTGCGGTCTCCGTTGTATCTCTGCAGCGCCCCTTGCGGCTGCTTCGTGTGATACTGCCATACTGAAAGCCTTGTCCAGCGTAAGATCCTTTTCTGATAGAAGCCGTTTCTGGGTTCCTTCACTTTGCAGCCCACACACAAACTTGTCCCTTAACGTATCTGCTAGTTCCGCTCCAAACTGGCAGTTTTTCGATAGCTTGCGCAGTTCCGTTAGGTACTCTGCATTGCTTTCGTCTTTGTGTTGGTTCCTTTTATGGAACTTAAATCGTTCTGCTATCAGCAGCGGTGTGGGGTTTAAGTGGTCCTGTAGGATTTCTACTATGCTTTCAAAATTCTTGTTCACAGGCTTCTCTGGGGTTATTAGGTTTTGCAGTAACCCATAGGTTTTTGCACCCATGGAATTTAACAAAACCAGTGCTTTCCTAGCATCTGGCACTTCATTCGCCCTGCAGTACACCTCAATATGTTCCACATATGTCGCCCAATCTTCGACTTCATTGTCGAACGTAGAGATACTGCCACTCTTCTGCATCCCTGGGTGTGATTTAACTGTCAAAAATGGCGTCTCCCGCGCTTCCCCTTCTTCTCTGCTGGCACAAAATGGTGTCTCCTGCACTTTCCTTCCTTCCCGCGCTCGCCCTTCTTCTCCGCTGCGGCTTCTAAAAATGGCGTCTCCCACTCTCTTCCTTCTTCTCCGCGGCTCAATGGCGTCTCCCGTGCTTGTTGTGTCCGTGTGTTAATAGAGACACTGAAGGCAGGAGTTGGTTTCACAGGTGTTTACTGAACAAAGTCTGGAGGTGAACTAACTGATACAACACAATATACAGGCTTATATAGCCCGAGTTGCCATTACCAGCATTACAGTGCACAGGGGGCTCTTAAAGGCACATACACTACAATTCCTCCCCTTTTAGCCAACCAGTACATAATATTTTAAGTAATCATTAATTACATGTTACAAGAACAATAATCTACACATTGCTACAGTTAATCAATTATAAGTCAGTCTCTCTGGAGGCTTTCTGACTCGGTCCGGATAACGCCTCGGTGGTGTAGTAATTTCTGGTGGTGTAGTAGGGTCTTTTGGCAAGGCTGATTCGGCTTGAATGCCAGTGTCGGGTTCATCTGGTTCCAGTATCACCGGATCGGAGGTAGATACTATGGGTATCTCTACTTCATCATTAGGCATACAGAGTTGTGGTGTAGGTTGTCCCTTTTCGGATGACTCTATGATTTGGTCAGCATGGTGCCTTATTGTGCTTTCTCCAATGTCCACGGTATACATCAGCGGTCCTAGTCATGTGCAGATAGTTCCAGGCTGCCATTTCTCGGTACGGTAGTCCCGGGCCAAAACTTGTTGACCTATCTGGAAGGTTCTAGTTGGCCTTTCATTCATGCCTTGAAATTGCCAGTTCTCCACGTCCCTTCTGATGTTTGGCTTGATCAAATCCAGCTGGCATCTTAGGCTTCTATTGAAGAACATCATGGCGGGAGTTTGGTTTGTAACCATATGTGTTGCATTCCTGTATGCAAACAAAAAGTTATCTACCTTATGCTGAAGTTTTATGTCTTCATTACCCATGGCCTTTATGGCCTTCTTGAAGGTCTGGACAAACCTTTCAGCCAATCCATTGGTGGCGGGATGGTATGGGGCGGACGTGTAGTGCTTAACCCCATTGTTTTTTAAGAACTTCCTGAATTCTTCGGACACAAATTGCGGTCCATTATCAGAACAGATCTGTTCAGGCAGCCCATTCCTGGCAAATATAGTCCTTAATACTGTGATGGTTTTTTCCGTGGTGGTGGACATCTTTATTACCTCCGGCCACTTGGAGTGTGCATCAACCGCGATTAAGAACATTGAGTCCATAAATGGACCAGCAAAGTCGATGTGTACCCTTTGCCATGGAGATGAGGGCCACTCCCATGGATGTAGAGGGGCTTGTGGTGGAGCGTTTTGGACCTTCTGGCATCCTAGGCAGCTGTTGGTCATTTCTTCGATGTCTCCATCGATACCTGGCAACCATACAAACGCCCTGGCTAGGTTCTTCATTTTCACTCCACCCAGATGCCCCTCATGAAGCTCCTTTAGAACTTTATCCTGGAGTTTGGGTGGAATCACCACTCTGGATCCACACATCAAGGTTCCTTGGCACACTGACAGCTGTTCTCTTCTTTGCGAGAATGCTGGCAACAGTCATTCGCCATGTGCTGGCCATCCCTTCACTGTTAAATCGTAGACTCGTGAGAGAGTCGGGTCATTTCTCGTTTCCCTTTCAATGGCAGAATTTGTTACTGGTAGACATTCCACTATGGTAGAGTGGAACATCTCCACTGGGTCTACTGTAGGTGCCTCTTCTACCGTTGGCAACGGTAGGTGCGATAAACCGTCAGCATTCCCATGCTGTTTTGATCCTTTGTATTCTGTGTTATATTGGTGTGCCCCTAGAAAAAGGGACCACCTCTGTAGCCTTTGCACTGTCATAATGGGAACATCCTTTTTAGGGTTGAATATGGAGATGAGGGGTTGATGGTCAGTCAACAAGGTAAATTTTTGTCCGTGTAGGTAATGGTTGAATTTCTTCACTCCCCATACCAGGCTGAGTGCTTCCCTGTCGATTTGGGCATAGTTACGCTCAGCTGAGTTCAATGAGCGTGACGCAAAAGCTATCGGCCGTTCCGAGCCATCAGGGGGAAGGCACCAGCAGCCAGGCTCATGGCACCATGACTGGCTCTGTTGTAAAGAAGGGAGGGAAAAAGAGTGGCAGGGCTATAGTAATAGGGGATTCGATTGTAAGGGGAATAGATAGGGGTTTCTGTGGTCGCGACCGAGACTCCAGGATGGTATGTTGCCTCCCTGGTGCAAGGGTCAAGGATGTCTCGGCGCGGGTGCAGAACATTCTGGAGGGGGAGGGGGAACAGCCAGTTGTCGTGATACATGTTGGTACCAACGACGTAGCTAAAAAAAGGGAAGAGGTCCTACAAGTAGAATTTAGGGAGTTAGGAGCCAAACTAAAAAGTAGGACCTCGAAGGTAGTAATCTCTGGATTACTACCAGTGCCACGTGCTAGTAAGAGTACAGAGAACAGGATAGTTAGGCTAAATACGTGGCTTGAGCAGTGGTGTAAGAGGGAGGGTTTTAAATTTTTGAGGCATTGGAACCAGTTTTGTGGTAGGTGTGACCTATACAAAAGGGACGGTCTACACCTGTGCAGAGATGGAACTGATGTTCTCGGGGTAATTTTTGATAAAGCAGTTCGGGAGCATTTAAACTAGTATGGCAGGGGGCTAGAAACCTATGTAGTGAAATAGAGGAAAGTGAAAGGCAGACAGAAATAAATGATAAAAGGGTGAGGAACAAAAAACAAAGGGCCAAACTAATTCATAAAAAATGTGAGCATAAAAAAAGCCTGAGGGTTTTATACCTTAATGCGAGAAGCATCAGGAACAAGGTAGATGAATTAGCTGTGGAAATAGAGGTTAATAATTATGATCTAATTGGGATTACGGAAACATGGTTGCAGGGTGAGCAGGGCTGGGAGCTTAACATACAGGGGTATTCAGTATTTAGGAAGGATCGACAAAAAAGAAAGGGAGGAGGGGTAGCATTGCTAGTAAAAGAGGGGATAAATGCAATTGAAAGGAAGGATATTAACTCAGTTAATACAGAATCTATATGGGTGGAGCTAAGAAATAGCGAGGGGCGAAAAACATTAATAGGAGTGGTATATAGGCCTCCAAATAGTAAAATAGAGGTTAGGGAGGGCATCACGAGGGAAATTAGAGAAGCGTGCAATAAGAGCACAGCTGTCATCATAGGTGACTTTAACTTACATATAGATTGGACTAGCCTAATCAGTAAAAATAATGAGGAGGAGGAATTCCTTGAGTGTTTGAGGGATGGTTATCTGGATCAATATGTCGAGGAACCAACTCGGGAACAGGCTATATTGGACTGGGTACTGTGCAATGAGAAGGGACTAATCAGTAATCTTGTTGTACGGGGACCCTTGGGTCAGAGCGATCATAACATGATCGATTTCTCACTCGAAATGGAGAGCGAAGAAATTGACTCAGAGACTAAGGTCCTGAATTTAAACAAGGGGAATTATGATGCCATGAGACGGGAACTGAGTAGGTCTGAGTGGACAACGTTCCTGGGAGGACTGGAGGTAGATAAACAATGGCAAACATTTAAAGATAGAATGACAAAATTGCAAAAATTGTTTATACCAATCTGGCATAAAAGGAAATCTAAAAAGGTGACTCAACCGTGGATAACAGGGGAAATTAGAGACAGCATAAAATCCAAAGATAGGGCGTATAAAATAGCCAAAAAAAGCGCCAGAGCGGAAGATTGGGAACAGTTTAAGATAGAGCAAAGGAGGACAAAGGGCATAATCAAGAGGGGCAAAATAGCTTACGAAAACAAGCTGGCGGAAAATATAAAAACTAACTCCAAAAGCTTTTATAAGTATATCAAAAGGAAAAGACTGGTGAAAACCAAAGTTGGTCCATTGCAGTCAGATACGGGGGAATATATAATGGGAAATAAGGAAATGGCAGATCAACTAAATGCATACTTTGGGTCAGTCTTTACGAAGGAAGACACAAAAAACCTCCCTGGGATATCGGGAAAAATAGGGACATTGGCAAAGGAGGAACTGACGCAAATCAATATCTCTAAGGATATGGTGTTAAGGAAGCTAAAGGGATTGAAGGTGGACAAATCCCCAGGGCCTGATAACATGCATCCTAGGGTACTGAAGGAGGTGGCCCTAGAGATAGCGGATGCACTAAGGATGATTTTTCAGAATTCATTAGACTCGGGAACAGTACCGATGGATTGGAGGGTAGCTAACGTTACCCCACTATTCAAAAAGGGGGGTAGGGAAAAAGCAGGTAATTACAGACCTGTAAGCCTTACATCAGTTGTGGGCAAAATGCTGGAGTCCATCATTAAGGATGAAATAGCGGAGCACTTAGCAAATGGGGACAGGATAGGACAGAGTCAACATGGATTTACAAAGGGTAAATCGTGCTTGACTAATCTATTGGAATTTTTTGAGGGAGTAACTGGTAGAATAGATGGGGGAGAGCCAGTAGATGTGGTGTACCTGGACTTCCAAAAGGCCTTCGATAAGGTCCCACATAAAAGATTAGCATGGAAAATTGAGGCTCATGGGATAAAGGGGAAAGTTTTGGCGTGGATAGGGAACTGGCTGTCAGATAGAAAACAGAGAGTTGGAATAAACGGCTCATTTTCTGAATGGCAGGCAGTAACAAGTGGGGTACCACAGGGATCTGTCCTGGGCCCCCAGCTGTTCACAATTTACATTAATGACCTGGATCAGGGAGTCGGATGCAGCATTTCCAAATTTGCAGACGACACTAAACTAGGAGGGGGGGTGGGCTCAGAGGAAGAGACCAGGAAGCTCCAGAGCGATTTGGACAGACTGGGCGATTGGGCGGATAAATGGCAGATGCACTATAATGTGGACAAGTGCGAAGTTATCCACCTTGGGTGCAGGAACGGGAGGGCAAATTATTATTTAAATGGCAATAGATTGGGAGAGGGGGAAGTACAGAGAGACCTGGGTGTTCTTGTACACCAGTCACTGAAGGCGAGCATGCAGGTGCAACAGGCGGTCAAGAAGGCAAACGGTATGCTGGCCTTCATAGCAAAAGGGTTAGAATACAGGAACAGGGATACCTTGCTGCAGCTGTACAGGGCACTGGTGAGACCACACCTCGAGTACTGTGTACAGTTTTGGTCGCCTCATCTGAGGAAGGATGTTCTTGCCATGGAGGGGGTGCAGCGGCGATTCACCAGGCTGATACCAGGAATGGCGGGAATGACCTATGAGGAGAGACTATGTAGTTTAGGGATGTACACACTGGAGTTTAGAAGATTGAGAGGGGACCTCATAGAAGTGTATAAAATTCTGACAGGTCTAGACAGACTGGATGCAGAAGGAATGTTTCCCTTGGCGGGTGAGAACAGAACTAGAGGACATAATTTAAGGATAAGGGCTAAACCATTTAGGACAGAGATGAGGGGGAATTTCTTCACTCAGAGAGTGGTGAACCTGTGGAACTCATTGCCACAGAGGGCAGTGTACGCCAGCTCATTAAATATATTTAAGAGGGAATTAGATATATTTCTACGGGCAAAAGGGGTTAAGGGTTACGGAGAGAAGGCGGGGACGGGATACTGAATTAAAGGATCAGCCATGATCTCATCGAATGGCGGAGCAGGCACGAAGGGCCAAATGGCCTACTCCTGCTCCTATCTTCTATGTATCTATGTATCTATCAGGGAATCTATGCGATAATACCGCTCCTACGCCGTAAGGGGATGCATCGCACGCCAGTCTGATTGGCAGTGATGGGTTGTAATGAGCCAAAACTTCCTTGGACGTGATTAAGTCTTTGCATTTATGGACGGCACGTTTACAGTCTTCGCTCCATTTCCAAATTACTCCTGTTTGTAGCAGTTCATTAAGAGGGTGCAGAAGAGTTGATAAGTTCGGTAAAAATTTATGATAGTAATTTATTAATCCCAGGAACGACCTTAATTGTGAAACATTTTCAGGTGCTGGGGCTTTTATGACCGCTTCAATTTTTCAGGTGACTTATGCAACCCTTCCTTATTAATTATGTGGCCACAATATGATATTTGATTCTGGAAAAATTCACACTTGGGGCGATTTGCTCGTAAGCCCCGTTCTCTCAGCCTAGTGAGCACCTACTCCAAATTGGCAAGGTGCTCGTTGTCGTTTTCTCCTGTTACAAGGATGTCGTCTAGGCAGCATTGAGTCCCCGGAATCCCTTGGAGGACTTGCTCCATAGCTCTTTGCCAGATAGCTGGAGCTGATGCTACTCCGAAAACCAGTCGATTGTACTGGTACAGGCCTTTGTGTGTATTTATCGTGAGATACTTTTTAGAGGCCTCTTCAACCTCCATCTGTAGATATGCCTGTGCCAAGTCAATTTTGGTGAAACGTTTCCCTCCGGATAGTGAGGCGAAAATATCTTCTATCCTCGGAAGAGGATACTGTACCGTGTGAAGGATTGGCTTTACAGTCACCTTGAAGTCTCCACAGATGCGAATTTTTCTCTGTTCTTCAGATTTATCATTATTCAACATTTTCTTCATAACCGGGACGATGGGTGTTGCCCACTCGCTCCAATCTATCTTGGATAATACGCCTGCCTTTTCCAAATTCTCCAGCTCTGCCTCGACTGCTGGACGAATTGTGTATGGCACCGGCCTTGCCTTAAAAAACTTGGGAATTGCCGCATCTTCCACTTTTATTGAGGTGGTGATGCCTTTCAAGGTTTCTAGTTTCTCTTGAAACACTTCCTTGGCGTTGGCCAAGATGTCTTTTAATCGTTCAGGTATGACGTCATCATCATTTTTTTCCTTACTGGTCACCGTCAGTGCCTGAATGGAGTGCCAGTCTAAACGTATCTTCCTGATCCATTCACGTCCCAACAGCGGTGGACCACCATCTTGTAGAACGTATAAATACAACTTCTGTATTTCCTTGCCGTTGTATACAACAGGCACCCTTATTTTTCCTTTGGGGTATACTTTCTGCCCCGTATATATTTTCAAGATAATGGATGTGTCTTTTAAAGGTATATGCGGAAATAGCCACTCGTAATCCCATCGATTTATGACGGTCAGAGCTGATCCTGTATCTAGTTCCATTTTAACTGGGGACCCTGCTATCATGAGGGTAACCCAAATGGTCTGGTAATCTTCTTTGGCAATTACATTATGTAATTTGAGACAGCTTAGTCTCTTGTTTTCGGAGTCGCTATTGCTCTTCTGGTCTTCGGAGCTACTGTCCGTCATCATTTGTATTTTTCTGTACTTTTCTTTATTGATTTTTTTTTTCCTGTCCATGGATTTTTTTTGTCCAGATCGGCATACCCGTGCAATGTGTCCAATCTTTCCGCATTGCCTGCATGCTTTGTCCTTGAACCAGCAGTCCCTCTGGTCATGGGTGGATCTGCCGCAGCGATAACATCTCTCAAAACCCTGTGTCATTTCATGGGTGCCGAAGTCCTGTGTCTTTTGCTGTATCTCTGCAGCTCCTCTTGCGGCTGCTTCGTATGATACAGCCATACTGAAAGCCTTGTCCAGTGTCAAATCTTTCTCAGAAAGCAGCCTTTTCTGTGTTCCTTCACTTAGGAGACCACAGACGAATTTGTCCCGAAGATAATCTGCCAGTCCTGCCCCGAATTGGCAGTGCTTTGATAGCTTTCTTAATTTGGTGAGGTAATCAGCATTACTTTCATTCTTGTGTTGATTTCTCTTGAAGAATTTGAATCATTCCACTATCAGCAGCGGTGTTGGGTTTAAGTGCTCCTGTAGGGTATCAACAATTTCCTTAAAATTCTTGTCCTTTGGTTTGGCTGGAGTGATTAAGTTTCGTAACAGCCCGTATGTCTTTGCGCCCATTAGATTTAGAAGTACTGACGCCTTTTTATCATTTTCTATTCCATTTGCCGTGCAATATACCTCCACTCTTTCCACATATGTGGTCCAATCCTCTATATCGTTATCAAAAGCATCAATATTGCCAGCCTTAGGCATCCTGGAAAAAAAATGGCGCTTCCCGCGCTTTTCTTTCTTTCCTGCAGAAAAGATATGGTGCTTCCCGCACTTTCCCACCGCTGCTGCTGATGACAACGCTGTTTTACGCGGTTTTTTAAATTTATTTTTTTTATTTTTTATTTACAAGTGGAGGCTCGTTCCCGCCGGACTCTCTCTGCTAGGTCCGAATGCCGACCTGCTTGCAGCGCCGGCCGTCTCCTGAGTGCTCCCCCCCCATCTGTTTCTGCTTGCCTCCGCCTTCGCTGCTTAGCCTTGCTGCAGAGCCAGCCGATGGAGCCCCAGCCCGCCGCCCAGGAAGGATTATTGCAGTCCCTGCCACCAGCTCGGCTAGCTGGTGAAACCACAGTTTTTTTTTTTTTCTTGCTTTTCTTCGACTTTGGACGTCTAAGAAATCGATGTCCTTGAGGTGCTGCCGAATTGCAGGTAAGTCCGTTTCCAATTCGTCGCCACTGTTGTGTCCGTGTGTTAATAGAGACACTGAAGGCAGGAGTTGGTTTCACAGGTGTTTACTGAACAAAGTCTGGAGGTGAACTAACTGATACAACACAATATACAGGCTTATATAGCCCGAGTGGCCATTACCGGCATTACAGTACACAGGGGGCTCTTAAAGGCACATACACTACAGCGCTCTCCCTTCTTCTCCCCGCGGACACTGTTCAGCCCTTGAGCCCTGGTTGAGCTCTGCGCATTCTTTTTTTTTGTTTTTTTTTGCGCCTTTCCCGTTACCGCCGCTCGGTCCTGAACCCAGCTGTTGCTTTACCCTCTCTCTCTCCATTTTGTTTTTCCTCGAAGCCGCTCGGTTTTCAACCCCCGGCTCCGCCCTGTGCACTTCACCCTCTGTCTTACCCCATCGACGCTGCTCGGCTTTCTCTCCACCGTCGGTTGGCTCCAGCCGCCGCTGTCTGGGAAGGGTCTGCGCTGTACCTGTCGTCAGTCTATTGCTGATCGTCGTGGCTGGGGAACCAAGCCCGGCTCTCCACAGCCTCCCCTGCGATGTTCACTCTCTGCCGGATGACTGGGCGGTTGCTCGTGGTCGACGCCCGTGTTTCTGGCCTCGACTTTCTTCCACCGCCCTCCCGGAGCGAATCCTCGAAGGGAAATGCAGAGTTGCAGGTAGATTCGAATCGACACTCGTCGTCACTGTTAGATCCGTGATTCTGAGAGTATGATGTTTTTCAATAACCACACGGATGCTGTAACTTAACAATCAACAGGTATTTACTGGAGTAGGGTAGTCTCAAGACTCGGGTACAGAGGCATGCTCAAGGCTTATATACAGGTGTGGTCACTGCCGGTACTACAGTATACAGGAGCTGAAAAAGTAGTTCTCTCTTAAAGTTACATACACTACACATTGGAGGGCGAAAGATGCACTAGATATTTTCTAGAGCAAGAGAAGCTGCGACTGAGATTATCATTAATTGAAGAGTTGAAGGTTGGGGAGAAGATCATTAATGAAAGTGGGGAGATTGTAGAGGAGGCTAGCAGCTCTTATCAAGAGTTATATACAAAAGAAGACATTTCCAATTTGGCAATGGAGATGGTTAGTGCTTTTATTGAAGAGGGTTTAAAGGATGATGAGAGAAACATGTGTGACAAAGAACTAGGATTAGCGGAATTAAAAGTAGCAATAAGTGGAATGAAGGGGCGGAAAATCCCAGGGTCCGATGGACTAAGTGCAGAATTTTATAAAGAATTTTTTGAGATTTTAAGTCCATTGCTCTTAGAGGTGTTATATCCGAGTAGTAAGGTCCAATAACTACAATAAGTGAGACTTCAGGAACTCAAAACTTTACTTTTAATTACACAGAATAGGGAGAGCACAGAGCTCTTACAGCAGGTATGCACTGGTATTTCTTATTGCACGATGCAAACATGGAGGATCTTCTGATGTCATACCCACAAGGCCGCATTACCTAAATACTTGTGTAGCAGGGCTTACGTTAAAACACTGGTAAATTAACCCTTTAATTTGTCTCCATCTAGTGGATAACTTAAGCATTACATCCGAGATTACTATATCCCCCCCCCCTCTTAAGTTACAATAATACTGGACAACATTCTTAAAACGTCCATAAGGAAACTCCTTTAATGATAGTCCATACTGAACAAATTTAGCAGGTCGTGATCAATCGTTCTGGTGGCTTGTGAGACCTTGTTGAATGTCTTACAGTCAAGTCCCTGCTTGATTGTGGTAGAGCCACCTGCTGCTCCTGAGCAGTACTCAGAGTATCTGACTCTGCTACGATGATTTCCTCTTGATTAGGGGGTCCAGGTATAACTGTCTCTGTTCGTGGTGTTGGTACCACCAAGGCATTTGGATAACTGGGGACCAACTTGTCCTCCAACATTTCCTCTGGAACCTCCAGTTCGATTTCCCTTTGTCTGGTCAGTATCTGATCCACATATCTGCGTACTACCTGACCAGTTCCCAACATCAAAACTCTATCCTCTGGAGCTGCATGTATAGGTGTACCTGGTAGTGGAAGACGGCTCAAGGCATCTGCGTTCCCATGGTACTTTCCTGCTTTGTAAACGATGACATACTCATATGCCCTCAACGTCACTGCCCATCTCTGGATTCGGGGTGACACCATCTGTGGTACTGCTTTCATCTCATTAAAAAGAGATAGAAGAGGTTTATGATCTGTGCATATGGTGAATTTCCTGCCATATATGTACTTATGAAACCTCTGTAACCCAAACATTACTGCTAACCCCTCTTTATCCAACTGGGAATAGTTTTTTTCCGCTGGGGTCAGAGTTCGAGACATAAACCCGATCGGTCTTTCTGTTCCATCTTCCATACAGTGTGAAAGAACTGCCCCCACCCCATAAGGTGAAGCGTCACAAGAGAGAATGATGTCTTTCTCTGCATTGTAGTGAACCAGCACATCCGAGGACAGCATCAGTTTCTTGGATTGTTCAAATGAAACCCTCTGTTCCTCTTCCCACTGCCACTGTGTCTCCTTGCGCAGTAGTTTGTGAAGAGGTGCTAACACTGTTGACAAGTTTGGCAAAAACCTGTTATAATAGTTTAGCAGTCCCAGGTAAGCTTTTAACTCAGTCACATTTGTAGGATCTGGGGCCTCCTGCAGTGCTTTTACCTTCTCCTTGATTGGATGGAGCTCAGTGGCGTCCACTCTGTGTCCCAGGAACACGGCCTCATTCCCCATGAAAGTACACTTACTCCTCTTGAGCCGTAACCCAGCCTTATCCAATCTTTGCAGTACCTCTCTCAGCGTGCTCAGATGCTCCTGGTCGGTTCTTCCCGTCACCAGAATATCATCCAGATAGATGGAAACATGTGGAATCCCTTGCAGTACACCCTCGATAGTTCTCTGGAAGATAGCTGGACTAGATAAGACACCAAATGGTAAGCAGTTATAGGTAAACAAACCCTTGTGTGTATTTATGGTTACATACTTCTTGGATTCCTCATCTAGTGTAATCTGCAAGTATGCATGACTCATATCCAGCTTCGTGAATTTCTTCCCTCCAGCCAGGTTTGCAAAAAGATCCTCAGTTTTAGGAATAGGATACTGTTCTAGTTTAGACACCCTATTTACAGTCAATTTATAATCTCCACAGATTCTTACCGAATTGTCCGGTTTTAAAACAGGTACAATGGGAGCTGCCCATTCCGAACATTTCACGGGTTCCAGAATGTTCTCCCACAAAAGACGATCAAGCTCAGCCTCTACCTTCGGTTTCATGGCATAAGGCACGGGTCGTTGTTTAAAAAATCTTGGCAGTGCCTCCTTGTCGACATAAATCTTAGCTGGGGGGCCATTAAATGTTCCAAGTTCTTCCTTGAACACGTTCTCATGTTCAATCAACACGTCTTGCAAAGACAACTGTTTGCCTCTCTCCATTTGATTTATTGCTCCCCAATCTAATTTAAGTTCTCATATCCAGCCCCGACCTAACAAGTTTGATCCAGAACCCGATACTACAACTATAGGTAGCTGTTCCACGGTGTCCCTATGTTTCACTGTTACAATAGCTGTACCCAATGTTGCCACTCGTTCACCGGTATAGGTTTTAAGCTTCATAGAGCAAGACTTTAACTCTGGAACTTTTGCACGGTTCCACAATTTTGAATACTCTTCCCTGTTCATTATGGTAACACCACATCCAGTATCCACCTCAAAGTTGACCTTAGTGTCATTTACTATCAGTTGCAAAGTGATAGGATCCACTTTAGGAATGTCCTCTACCATACTATGCATTATGAACATGTCGTCTTCTTTCTCAGCTTCTCCACTGATGTGATGTGCTCCCTGTTTTTTCACTTCTCTTACTAGGTTTTGCTTTCCTCCCCATTTTGGTTTGTATTTCTTTTCAGGGGCTTTTGCCCTGCATGCACGTTTTATATGTCCATTTTTCCCACACTTGTGGCACTTTTCCTCCAGAAACCTGCATTCCCTTGCCAGGTGATCTCCATCGCATCTATAACATGCTTTTATATGCTCACGTTGTGATTTCGGACCCATATTTAACTTGTGCACAACCATCTGACCTGCAACTTGCTTCGTAGTAGACCAGTCGCAACCTTTTATTTCTTTTACATCTCGGTTCACTGTCTCTATTAATTGAGCAAGTTCCAACGCTTTTTCATACGTAAGCCCAGTCTCGGACAATAACCTCCTCTGCATTCGAGCATCCATTATCCCGCAAACCAGCCTATCTCTCAGCATGTCCTTCAAGCAGTTCCCGTAATTGCAATCATGTGCCAGTTTTCTCAACACCACTACATAATCCAATACAGACTCTCCCGATATCCTGTTCCGTGAATTAAATTTGAAATGCTGTACAACTCACTCGGCCTGGGATTGAAATGTTCCTTTAGCAAGTCCACTAATTCAGTAAATGATCTATCTCCAGGCTTTGCAGGACTGCATAAGTTTCTCAATAAACTATACGTCAGACTTCCCACCGAAGTTAGCAAAATAGCTCTCCTTTTTCCAACATCGACAATATCATTTGCTACAAAGAAATGCTCCAGCAACTCACAGTACTCTTCCCAAGTTTGATTTTGAACATCAAAAGCAGAAATCTCTCCTACTCGAGTAGCCATGATTCAGATGCAGTGTTCTTGTATTTTCCCTTCTTCAAGTTGAAACAGTTAATCCTCGTCGCCAAATATTATATCCGAGTAGTAAGGTCCAATAACTACGATAAGTGAGACTTCAGGAACTCAAAACTTTACTTTTAATTACACAGAATAAGGAGAGCACAGAGCTCTTACAGCTACAGGCATGCACTGGTATTTCTTATTGCACGATGCAAACATGGAGGATCTTCTAATGTCATACCCACAAGGCCACATTACCTAAATACTTGTGTAGCAGGGCTTACCTTAAAACACTAGTAAAGGAACCCTTTAATTTGTCTCCATCTAGTGGATAACTTAAGCACTACATCCAAGATTACTATAGAGGTTTTTAAGCAGATTAAAGTTGAGGGAAGCCTTGCCCCATCTATGAGGAGAGGTGTCATAAGCTTAGCTTATATAAAAATAAAGGGGATAGAAGAGATCTAAAGAATTGGAGGCCCATCACATTATTAAATGTGGATTATAAGATCTTGGCGAGGGTGTAGGTGGTAGTGTTTGGGGTCAGCTTCGCCTCTGACTTATGAGCGGTTCGAATCGCTCCCACTCCCTTGGTTCTAGACCTTGGATCTTTCAGGGGTTGTAATGAAATTGCAGCAGACAACTGAATTTTGGTAAAAGAACTTTGATCTTTACTTGAGAAAAAAAATACACAACACAATAATCTTAACACTCTAAATTGGGGTGCACTTCGGAATATACGAGCGAAAATAACAATAGACAGAATACTTCACCCCTCCCAGTCCCACTTCACTAGCTAAGTTGGGCTCCAGAGGACATGGGATAATGCTCACCAAAACGACTTCTTTTGACAGTTGTAGAGGTTCACGATTTCGGGGTTCTCTAGATGTGTCGGTTGGGGCCTGCCGTACCCCGGACGCGGTAGAAGACTTCACCTGCATAGCTGGTCAGTCTTCGCGTGTCCGCTGATGTGGTCGGGTGCGTATTGGATCTATCAGGTGAGTACCCGATTTTCTTTGGTTAGAAATAGGGTTTTGAGTCTTTTCAGTAAAACCTTACCCAGGGGTAAGTCAGGATAGTTTGTAGAGTGGAAAAACTTGCGGATCTTCGGTTTCTTCCAAGTTGCTTTCTTGTTGGTCGTGGTGGCCCAATATTACCCGGTTGCTGGTAATATTTTTGGTTGTTTGTTTCGTGGGGCCCTGGTCTGCCGAGATGGTATGTTACTTCTTCGAGAGGGAGAACTGCTTCGTGATGGACTTCTTGATCCTGATGTTGGTAGATCTCTTCTGGGTCGCCGAATCTTCTTACTTGAACTTGAGCTCTTTCCTTGCTGAACTCCACTGTGCCGTTTTAACTTGAAAACAGGCTTCCAATTATACTGATTGCGGCCTGCTAATCTGTGTGCCAAATCAGTTCTGGCTTATTGTTAGTTTTGGCAGGCTCGATAATTTTGATTGGTGTGAATTGTTTAATTGGTTTTGGGATGGTCCCATCGATTGTTTAACATCTTGTTTAATTGCAGTAAAGTTGTCTTTTCCTGTGGGGGCCAAGGTTCTTTTGTTG
Organism: Somniosus microcephalus; assembly: GCF_052327205.1. NCBI lineage: Eukaryota > Metazoa > Chordata > Chondrichthyes > Squaliformes > Somniosidae > Somniosus > Somniosus microcephalus. Next base: position 17,341,187 of record NC_141006.1, on the reverse strand, counting down.
ATTGGTGGCATGTTTTGCATTATGCAAGGTTTTGGATAGTTCTGTAATTTTGGCGGGAACTGCTTTTCTGTTGGTCTATTGTCAGTATGTAAAATGACTGAGACAGTCTAGATAAGGCCCCAGACAGCTCGGTTAATGCCAATACCCAAAACTGCCCATTTACAGAGGCCAATCCCAATTCCTTTGTTGCAGCCTTTTTCCTTCCACAGGCTCGAACATGCTTTTAGAAATAAAACCCAAATGCTGGGGTGTTTGATTTTAAATCTCCCTTAGGCCCAATATTCTTATACCATTCTGGCATGGTTTATAACAGCCCAAAAATCCCTCCTTTAGGGTAATTTTCTTGGTTTTGCGGGATCTGCTGAATTTTGCGAATCTTACATTCCCTCCTGTGATACTCTATTCACTAGAGTATCATACCGGGTGAGCAAAATTTCTGATCCCCGAGAGCCAACCTTTCCCTTTATTATCTATCTAAAACCCCAAAACACTTACATTCCCCTTCTAGGTGTAGTGTCCAAAATATATACAAGGTACGGAAATTCGGTTACATTCACATTCAAGCATGAAGGGGGTCCAACACCCCTGAACCACTTGGAAAAATATAGCATACACATAGAAAAAATAACAACACGTAGTCACAAAAACTTAATTTTTTAAATAACGGTAAAGGTTTGTTATATACTTGGTCATAGACTTTATTTTGATGCTGGTCCCATTCTGCCCCTCCCCTTGCACTTTGTGCACAGTAAGTAGAAAACTATACCGAGCTGGCAGACCACTAAAATGTGGGAAGCCATTCTGATCCAAGAAGGGACCTCTATATTTCCAAGATCTTGGCCCCTATCTCGACTGTCTTCTGTTCTAATGTGTAGAAATGCTTTTGTGATATAACAACTGCTTTTAATAGGGCGGTAAGATGTTCAGGTAGAGGGGGGATTTCATAGCCAAAATGTGTGACATAGTTTTGCAGGTTGGTGATGTTTTCAGTTACAGTGAGGTGAATAATGGAGGGTTCAGGAATGGGGACAATCCGTTCCTGGGCCACTTGAACTTCTGCCTCGGGTTTAAAGCAGAACCTGCTGTCACTCACTGGACACCAGATGTGCTGTCCATGCTGGTAGTGGGGCGTACTTGTGGTGACACAATATGCCCCACCCCCTATGTATGCTACCTGTGGGTAAACATGGCCTTGTGCCATTACCTCCATGGTATAGTTCACAGGTTGTGCACCAGCAGCTTTAAACCCACCCTGTGGTCTAGAATAGGCGTTCAAGTGTTGGGGACACAGTATTTTGTATGCTCCCCGGCTCCGGCACCCGGCGAGGTCTGTACCTGTCATAGCGTGCTCCCACTTTATGAGATAAGGTGGGATCACTGCGAAACGGATGTGTGCACCCCCTTGAATGATCCTAATGTTCTCCACCCTGTATACCGGTGCGGGTCGGGCTGTCCCACCCATGACCGGCATCCTCACTACTATCCCCATGATAGTGTGATTGGAATGTCCACAATCCACTGGGGCAGGGTAGGCTTCAGAGGCTAGGCAGAGCTGGCACGGGCTCAGCAAATTACTAAACGGGTGGAGGGCTGCGAGGTGCTTGTTGCTAATCCAGGAGGGGACAAAACCTAGTTTTAAACCCTCCAGGTTGCTATGGCCCTCGCCTAGCAACCATGCCCCATATAACGCGCACACCTCATTCTGTGCAGCCTGATCCAAAGCATTCCTGTCCTCCCATATGAGTGCATTTACTGTTTTGGCGTGTCTCTCCAGCTCGGCAATTATTTCCTTTAAATGGACCATCATAGCTTGGTCCTCGTGTAGCTCTGAGCCTACCACTGTATTTTCTTCCATTAGGATCTTCCGTAATTGCGCTTTTAAGCCATTTATCTGTGTTTGTAACTCTATATCATCCAGGCTATTTATTACTGAGGATCCTGTATTATAGGTTGTGAAAATATCATTCCAGGTTCTCCTCCTTTGTCTCCCCGCACCCATAGTATGCTCAGGATGTAAACTGTACAGTTTCGCTTTGTCTACGTTGGCAAAGTCGAATTCATGAAACTTCCTAAAGATTTCTTTCAGCAGGGCTTGGTATAGCTGTTCTGTCTCCTTAGGGCACCATTCAGGTAAGTGTACCTCGGTCAGGTTCAGGATCACTGAGGCCACTGCATAGTGTGCCCCCTGGTACAGTACCTTGTCGGTCGGCACTAGGACTAACCCATTCCCTGGTCCCTTGGTGGTGGTAGGACACCTCTCTACTATGGTCCGTGACGTCGTGGTCGTGGGCAGGGGCTTTTGGTGGCGTGCTACGAGTTCTGGGATCGGGGAGTGTGGGAGCGCGCACGCATGCAGGTTAGAATCCCACCCCATCCCCTACCTGGCATCTTGCCATTATCTGGAGAAGATGATGGATATGCCTGTGGGGCAGACTCTCTCTGACCCCCACATACAGACACAGATTCCCTGTGTCGACTTCCACCATTTAGCCCAACACAGACTCACTCCCCCTCGGGTCCCTGTGATCGTACGGTGGGTGTCGTTCCCCAATTGTTCCCAGTCGACTGTATGGTCCCCTATGTCCCTGCTCAGCTTCCTGAGCCACCACCACCTATCCAGGGGAATCTGTCCCTTGCATGTCAAACACGCACGTTTCCCCTCAGTGAAACTGACCCTTGTAGCAACGACCTTTACCCTGGGGCACGGGATGGAGGCCTCCCCGTAGGTGAACCCGGTCTGGCTGGAGTATTGTGTAGAGTTAGACCCCAGCCACCCTGGCCACCTTCCCTCATGGAAGTAAATGGCAAGCTCCTCCACATGCCGTTCGCCACCCCCAGCGGTAACAATCGGTGCTCTCTCTCCCGAGCACCCATAGATGTGGGAGTTCTCCACGTCACCTCGGTCACCGATGCTCACCCCCACTGTAAAGTCTGTGGGTTGTATAGCGAAGTAATACACAGACTACAAGAGTAACTTTAACAGGACTTTACTATTCGAAGGTCAGGGCGAATCTGCCCAATAAATCCTTACCCAGCACTTATATACCGGTGTGGTCACTACCGGTATTACAGTATACAGAAGCCAACATAAAGTAGTGCAACCCCTAAAATAGTTCTCTTAAAGGTGGACGGTTACATACAATAGTTCTCTTAAAGGTAGACGGTTACATACACTACAATCCTCCCTTTTTAGCTTACAACATACTTATTCCCCATTAAACATGCATGTATTCAACTTCATGTAAAACAGTTTACAGATATAGTCTCTGCGGAAAACAGTTCACAGATTCAGTCTCGGTGGAGGCGTCTCCTGCGCTTCTTGACTCAGTCCGGACAACGCCTCCGTGGTGTAGCAGTTCCCGGTGGTGTAGTCGGTTCACGTTGCGGAAGTGACTCGTCCAATAGTCCTTCCCTAACTTAACAGCTTGAACTCTGTAACTTCTGAACCAGCATTGCTGACTTTTTAAAAAAAAACAATTGGATTGCCTTGGGAAGTTCCCCTACTTCCCAATTGATTTGGCTCCGTTCTGAGGGACCACGTGTGTGATCTGGTAGAGGTGATAATGGTTCAGATGGTTATCATCTTCTGTTTCGTCTTTACCTTTTCTGCTTCTTGGAGACTCTCTGGTCTCCCTTGTCAGCTGCCAGCTGTAATGCCACCATCTCCCTATGTTCCTTAGACTTTAAGTGATTCATCCTGATTTCTGCACTTTGGGAGTTTTCAGCACAAGCTGGGCAGACCAGGTCCTCGTAATATTCAGTGTCACTCAACAGGTCCTGGTAATATTCGGTGTCGTCCTCAGGTAGGCCAGCGAGAGGGTCTTCTATTTCCTCCTTACCCAGCTGGACGTTAGCCGGCTTTTGTTCCACATCCCGACATTTGTCCTGAAGAGACTTCATCATGCGTTCAGATTCATCCCGCTTTTTCTGGGTTTCCTGCAAGTCTTTTACTAATGACCTCATTTGTGATTTCAATACTTCAACTTCATTCGGAGATTGATTGATCGGCCTATTCAACCCTCTACTGAAGTAGCTGTTTCAGCATTCTGTTGTTCTACCTTGACGTGCGTCAGCGTACTTTCGGCATCCAAAGGCTGTTCTGCTGCAGTCTTCTCAGTCTGTGTTGCCACCTCAGCTCTTCCAATAACTTTTGAGAGCTCCGAACCCCTTCCCTTTGACGATTGAGGCTCATGTTTATGTTTTTTCCATTGTAGAGTCTTATCCCTCAGCATATGAGGGAGTTGGCTGCCTGTTGACTCTTCTGCCATCATCCCTTTCCCATTAGCTGCAGGGCTGTTTATAACCTTGCCCTGGAGGAGTTGGCTGACTGTTAACTCTTCTGCCATCCTCCATTTCCCATTAGCTGCAGGGCTGTTTATAACCTTGTCCTGGGGCTCCTTTGCTGTTTCTACTTCGCCATCATCCGCAGCCCCCACCATTCGAATTTCCACAATTGAATCGTCCGGTGATGCTGCACCCAACTTCAGTAGGAGCTCGGAAGTCATGTCGACCAATTCCGCCTTTTCTGCCTGCAACCTGCTAACAAGCGCCTTCAGTTGCGGCACATCTTGTTCCACCAGATTAGAGCACGCACCTTCAGCAGCCGAATCAGCTTTGATTCGTTTGGCCTCCTCGTGCAGACGGTTTGTGTGCTCCTGCTCCCTTTTCTCCCTCAGCTGCTTCTGTTGTCTTCCCAGATTCTCCCATTCGGTATCATAGAACTTTTTCATTGCTTTCATCTCTTGCTCGAGACGGCAACTCAATTGTTCTAATTGCTGTCGTAATCTGAAATAAGTTTGCGTTCGAGCTCGATGTTCCTCAGTAATATATATGTCTGTAACTTGAACAGACTCAGAATTCTCTGTCCAACTATGTTGTTGTTGTTCAGAGGAATTCTGTTCTGAAACTTTGTTCTCCTCTGGAGCATAAGCCTTTATGTACTCATTCGTTCTATCAACCTTAGTCAGCAAGTCCATTTTAGACTTGTCTTTCATACTTGGGCTGGTCTTATCGTCATCCGTTTCAGAGTCTGAGCTGATTGTCTGCCCCGAGTCCTCACTCGTTATTGCTTGTAGGTAGTGCCATTCCATGTCTATTTTCTTGATCCACTCCCGTCCTAGAAGTGGTGGTCCTCCCTCAGGTAGTACATATAAGTCCATTCCTGGGTGTTCTTTGCCCCTGTCTCTCACCTTGACTCTTATCTTTCCCATGGGGTATACTTTATGCCTCGTGTATGTCTGCAATACGAACTTGGTATCTCTCAAGGGTATATGTAAGAATAGCCAGTTGTAATCCCTTTGATTTATGACTGATAGGGCTGATCCAGTGTCCAATTCCATTTTCACTTGGACTCCGGCTATTTTTAGCATGACCCAGATAGTTTGTAGGTCAGCTTCCTTACTCACATTGTGAATTCTCAGACTACCCAGTTCCTGGCCGTTTGGGTCTGAACCTGAATTATGTTCATCTGAACTCTTCTCAGCCACCTTGTGTACTTTGTTGTACTTTTCCTGTGATGGCTTTTTTTGGTTGTTGGTCTTCTTCCCTGACCGGCATACTTTAGCGATGTGACCCAGTTTGCCACATTTTCTACATTCCTGGTTTTTAAACCAGCATTGGTTCTGGTCGTGTGTTGTCTTCCCACAACGATAACATTTCGTTGTACCCGAAGTAATTTGATCCACACTGAGTACCGCTGCCTTTAGCTGCATTTCCGCAGTTCCTTTCGCGGCGGCTTCGTGCGATGCTGCAATAAGGACAGCCCTATCAAGTGTGAGGTCGTTCTCTTCGAGCAGTCGCTTTTGCGTTCCTTCCTTCGACAACCCGCACACGAACTTGTCTCGCAATGCCTCTGTCAGATTTCCTCCAAACTGGCAGTATTTCACTAATCTACGCAGTTCGACCAAGTATTCCGCGTTGTTTTCCTCTTTCCGTTGCGTTCTCGCATAAAATTTGAATCGTTCCGCCAACATCAACGGTGTGGGGTTCAAATGATCCTTCAGGACAGCAACAATATTAGCGAAAGTCAGATCCGCCGGTTTAGCTGGTGATAGAAGATGCTTCAATAGGCCGTATGTCTTCGCCCCCATCACGTTTAGCAAGGTTATAGCTTTATCATCATCTTCTATTTTATTGGCCTCACAATATATCTCGATACGTTCTACGTACGTGGCCCAATCTTCCACCTCGGCATCGAAGTTGTTGATGTTACCATGCTTAGGCATCTTCACTATCTCTCACTATCTTTCTGCGAACAACAGAATTTCTCTTTTACTTTTTAACTTTTTCTCTTTTTTTTTTCAAAAATGGCGGTTTCCCGCGCTTGTCTTCTTCCCCGCCTACTGGCAAAATGGCGGTTTCCCGCGCTTGTCTTCTTCCCCGCCTCCGAAAATGGCGGTTTCCCGCGCTTGTCTTCTTCTGGTGGGAGGGTAAGCTTTGCCCTCGGGCGCCGACCGCTGGTTTACGGGGTTTGCGGTCTGTGCGCCGGCTTCAGTTTATTCTGAAGCGTGCGCTAGAAAAGCCGATCGCGTTCCTTGTTCCCCCCCCTTCTTCTTTTCGGCAGGGGCAACTGGCGCTGGGGACAACCAGTTGGCGTCGGATAGATTCAGCTCCTGGTCCTTCACGGCAGCTGCTGTAAGCCGCTGGCCGGAACCTCGCTCGGTCTCTCTCTCGGGCTCTGTCTCTCCCGCTCGCGCGGCTCTCGCTCGCTCTTTCTCGGGCTCTGTCTCTCCCGCTTGCGCGGCTCTCGCTCGCTCTCTCTCGAGCTCCCAATTGCGCCTCCCAGCCCTCTCACAGTCCGTGTTTCCCTCCCCGGCTGCGGCTGAGTTCTCCGCGATTTATTTATTTTTATCTTCCCGCACCTTACGACCCCGGTCGCAGCGCCTCGTGGCCTCGATCACTGTCCGGCCTTTTTCACCCCAATCGCGCCTCCCAGCTTCTCGCAGTCCGGTGCTTTCCTCCCCGGCTGCGGCTGAGTTCGCCGTGGCTTATTTATTTTTATATCTTCCCGCGCCTTACGATCCCGGTCGCAGCGCCTCGTGGTCGCGGTAGTTGTCCGGCCTTTTTCGCCGTCGCGGTCTAGCCGTCTCACAGCGCTCCCCAGCCCGCTTGTACCGCGGCTTCCGTGCTCCACGCTGCCCCGTCTCAGCGCCTCTGGGCCCGACTTCTGTCTGGCTCCTTCCCCCTCGACCGTGGTCGAGTTCACTGCCCTTCTCCTTCGTTGATTTTATTTATTTTCCCTTTACTCACAGTCACCGTGGCCGACTTGCTTCTCGTGCTGCTCGGCTCAAGCACCACCGTGGCAGAAGGGACAATCCGTGCCTGTTGCTGATGGAAGGCTTCGTGTCTGAAGTCTTCCTTCTGTCTTGCTTTGCAGACTCGAGTTTTCTCTCAGCAGAACGACGAGGGCGGTTGCCTCTTCTCGACGCTTCGTTAACTGCTTCGGAAGTATTACTGCACGCAGGGTAAGATCGAACTCGTCGCCACTGTAAAGTCTGTGGGTTGTATAGCGAAGTAATACACAGACTACAAGAGTAACTTTAACAGGACTTTACTATTCGAAGGTCAGGGCGAATCTGCCCAATAAATCCTTACCCAGCACTTATATAGCGGTGTGGTCACTACCGGTATTACAGTATACAGAAGCCAACATAAAGTAGTGCAACCCCTAAAATAGTTCTCTTAAAGGTGGACGGTTACATACAATAGTTCTCTTAAAGGTAGACGGTTACATACACTACACCCACCAGGGCGAGCAGGAGCAGAACCCTCCTCATCCCGATTTCCTCTCTGGAGGGACACACAAAACAGATAGCCATGTCCCAAGAAGGTTCTCTGGCTTGACACAGTTACCGAGTTTCGAAAACTTAAACCTTTCATAAACTAAATTAAATAATAATAATCCTAAAACTACCAACTGTAAAACACACTTAAAAATTTACCAGAAAGCTATGTACATCCGTGCCCATCTCCAGATGGCCAGGCTAATTCCTGTTCGGCCTCTGTCTTTTGTGGCCTCTGGGCAGCTTGTATGCCTGGGCGTAAGGTGGCCTGTGCTGTCGGACCCGGAGAGTCCTCCTTAAAGAAATTGGGAGTTTCCCTGAATCCCAGATGATCGGGGGAGTGTCCCCTCCTGTACTACAGCACAGTACCCCCTTCGGTGTGGCTGCTGGTTCCCTGTCCTGTCCTGTGGGTCCGCGCAGCCTGATGCCGCAGGCTGGGGACCCTTCTCTCTCTCTCTCTCTCTGCCCAACGCTACCTCTCCTGTGAGTCCCTCACCGTTGGAGGTGGCAGGCTGGTGATCCCTATTTTTAGGCTGATCCTTGACCTTGGGAATTCCCTTTTGGGTTGTGGCCCTCCTGGGGCTGGACCTTTTGAACTGATACACAGGTGACCATGGTAGTTTTTGCTGTGGTATGCGAGGAGACCTCCTTAAGGCCCCGGCTACTGGGGGCGTGTCCCAAATAATTGGTGTGAGGTCCCCTCCAGTGACACAAGCCACTGCCCCCTCCGGTGCGGTCTGTGAGTCTGCCACAGCTGCAGGCTGATGATCTCTATCTTTAAAACGGTTCACCCCTTTTGGCCGTTCCCCTTTCTCGGGTTTAAACAGTTTACATTGATTAATGTGGATCCACTTTGTGCGGCGGGGCATCTTTATGGCATAGACCATGGGGCTTGCCTTTTCCACAATGCTGTACGGCCCCATGTACAATGATTTAAAACTCCTTAACTGGGCAAAGTTCCTCACCATGACCTGATCCCCTATCTCCCACTCGTGGTGCCTGTTGGGTTCTAGCAGCAGTCGGATACTCCGGTGCTGTTTTCCCATGTTGCTAGCAGAATGCCAGTGAACCTGTTTAAGGTGTTCAAGCAGATTCCTGACGAAGCTGTCCCGGTTCACCTCTCTGAGCTGACCTTCTGTGAGCACCGGGGCTAGCACATGGGTGGGGGTCCGCATAACCCTACCAGTCATGAGCTCGTGTGGAGAATACCCCGTGCTTTTTGACTGGCTGGCTCGGATCCCTATTAGGACCAACGGTAAGACTTCTACCCACTTCTTGGGTGAGTCTCCCGTCTCCTTATGCAGCCTTTCTTTGATGGTACGGTTTAAACGCTCCACAGGACCTGATGACTGCGAGTTGTAGGCGACTGTTGTGTATGTACCTTTAAGAGAATAACTGGTCTCAGACTGCAATACCGGCAGTGACCACCCCTGTATAAAAGGCGCTAGAGAGCCTCTGTTGGTTAGATTCGTTTATGCCTTCCACCAGTAAAAATCGTTTTGTTTTCTCTCCTGCTAGTCTGTGTCTCAATCATTCACGGACTTAACACTGGCGACGAGGTAGAAAGAACTTACCTGCAACTCAGCAGCAGCTCCAACGACGTTGAAGGTCGGAAGAAGAAAAAAAAAATAGAGTCCATTGAAACTCGAGGAACGGGCGTCGACCGTCAATCATCGGGTTCAAGGCTTTGCAGGAGTGACTTTCCAGAGCCAGGCTGGGTTCCTCGGTCTGTGGTTTCCCAGCTAATGGGGCTGGTGGCAGGTAGTGCTCTGATCCTTCCTGGGCTGCAACGGGGCCGGGCAGCGAGTCGGGAAGCAAGGAGAGAGAGAGGGGGTGGAGCATACAGGGCGCGGCCGGTGTTTCGAAGCTGGGCAGCATTCGGACCTCAGAAGAGGGAGGGAAGTGTTCCAGAGGGTCCGCTCCACGACGGGAAAATAATAAAAGAAAAAGAATCCGCGCAAGAAACCGTGGAAAGCAGCGCTAACAACAGCTGGGGAAGAAGGAAAAGCGCGGGAGGTGCCATTTTGTTAAATCAGAGAAGAAGGCAAAGCGCGGGAGGCGCCATTTTAGATTTGCAAGATGCCGAAGACTGGCTGTATCACTGCTTTTGATAATACATTAGAGGACTGGACCACGTATGTGGAAAGAGTCGAGGTATATTTCGAGGCAAATGAAATAGCGGAGGGGAAAAAGGCATCATAATTGCTAAACGTAATGGGCGCTAGAACGTACGGCCTATTGCGGGATCTGATTACTCCAGCCAAACCGAAGGCAAAGAGTTTTAACGAAATTGTTGCTGTTCTACAGGAGCACCTAAACCCTGCACCGCTGTTGATAGCAGAAAGATTTAAATTCCACAGGAGAACTCAGCACAAAGATGAGAGCAATGCTGAGTATCTTACGGAACTACGCAAGCTATCAAAGCACTGCCAGTTCGGAGCAGGACTGGCAGATACCCTACGGGACAAATTTGTCTGTGGACTCCTGAGTGAAGGAACACAGAAGAAGTTACTCGCAGAAAAAGAGCTGACGCTAGATAAGGCTTTCAGCGTGGCAATATCGTATGAAGCAGCAGCCAGGGGAGCTGCAGAAATTCAACAAAAACCACAGGAATACGGCACCCACGAAATGACACGGGGATTTGCAAAATGTTATCGCTGCGGCAGAACTAACCATGACCAGAAGGACTGCTGGTCCAAAGACAAAATATGCAGACAATGCGGGAAGATTGGACACATTGCACGAGTTTGTAGGTCTGGGAAGGAGACCAGCGACAACAAAAAGGCTACTAAGGAACCGTACAAGAAAGTACAAAAGATGACGGACAGTAGTTCCGAAGACCAGATGAGCGATAATGAATCCGAGAACAGGAGATTAAGCTGTCTCAAACTTCACAATGTAATCGCAAAAGAGGATCACCGAACCATTTGGGTCACCCTCACGATAGCAGGGTCCCAAGTTAAAATGGAATTGGATACAGGATCAGTGCTAACCGTCATGAATCGACGAGACTATGAGCGGCTATTTTCACACATACCCTTGAGAGAGACATCCATCGTCTTGACGACGTATACGGGGCAAAAAGTATACCTCAGAGGAAAAATAAGGGTGCCTGTCGAATACAATGGCAAGAAAATACGGAAATTGTATCTCTACATACTGCCAAATGGTGGACCACTGTTATTGGGACGGGAATGGGTCAGGAAGATAAACTTAGATTGGCATTCCATTCATGCAATGACGGTGCACGGTAAAAAAGATGAAGACGTCACTCCTGGATGATTGTCAACAATCTTAGCTAACGCCAAAGAGGTATTTCAACAAGAACTGGGCACGCTTAAAGGCGTAACCGCCTCGTTAAAAATAGAAGAGAATGCAGTTCCCAAGTTTTTCAAAGCGAGACCGGTACCATATGCAATTCGTCCAGCCGTCGAGGCAGAGCTGGAGAATCTGGAGAAGGCGGGCGTGTTGTCTAAGGTTGACTGGAGCGAGTGGGCGACACCCATCATTCCTGTCATGAAAAAAACGTTAAGCAATAACTCCGGAGAGCCAAGGAAGATTCGCATCTGTGGGGATTTCAAGGTGACGGTGAACCCTGCCCTTCACACAGTACAATATCCTCTTCCAAGGATAGAAGACATCTTCGCCTCACTGTCTGGAGGGAAGCGTTTTACAAAAATTGACCTGGCACAAGCATATTTGCAGATGGAGGTTGAAGAGTCCTCTGGGAAGAATCTCATGATAAATACTCACAAAGGTCTTTACCAATATCATGGATTGGTATTCGGAGTAGCATCGGCTCTGGCGATATGACAAAGAGCGATGGAACAAGTCCTGCAAGGGATTCCGGGGACTCAGTGTTACTTGGACGACATCCTTGTAACAGGTGAAGATGACAGTGAACACCTTAACAACCTAGAACAGGTGCTCACTAGACTACGGGAACATGGGCTGCGAGCCAACCGCCCCAAGTGCGAATTTTTTAAGAAACAGATATCGTATTGTGGCCACGTGATTGATGAAGAGGGGTTACATAAGTCCCCTGACAAAATTGAAGCAGTTGTTAAGGCCCCAGCGCCTGAAAATGTGTCGCAACTGAGGTCATTCCTCGGGTTGGTGAATTACTATCATAAGTTTTTGCCGAATTTGTCGACAATTCTGCATCCACTGAACGCCCTGCTACGAACGGGGGTAGCATGGAAATGGAGCGATGATTGTAAACGTGCTTTTCAGAAGAGTAAGGACTTAATCACTTCGAAGGAAGTATTGGCTCACTACAACCCAGCACTGCCAATAAGGCTGGCGTGTGATGCGTCTCCCTACGGCATTGGGGCGGTACTGTCACATAAATTCCTTAAGGGTTTGGAGAGGCCGATAGCTTTTGCGTCACGCTCGTTCACTTCTGCCGAGCGTAACTATGCCCAGATTGACAGAGAGGCCCTCAGCCTAGTGTGGGGGGTGAAGAAGTTCAATCACTATCTGCACGGTCAAAAATTTACTCTACTAACCGATCATCAACCTCTTGTCTCCATTTTCAACCCTCAGAAGGGCGTACCGATAATGACAGCACAACGTCTGCAGAGATGGTCCCTTTTCCTAGGGGCACACCAATATGACATCGAGTACAGGGGAACTAAACAGCATGGAAATGCTGATGGATTGTCACGTCTACCGTTGCCGACGGTGGAGGAAGAAGACCTTGCAGTGGATCCAATGGAGTTATTCCACTCGACCATAGTCGAATGTCTCCCTGTGACGAATGCAAACATAGAAAAGGAAACACGGAATGACCCGACACTATCACGGGTCTATGATTTAACGGTGAAGGGATGGCCAGCACATGGCGAACCACTGCTGCCAGCATTTTCGTCAAGAAGAGAACAGCTGTCAGTGTGCAGAGGAACCTTGATGTGTGGATCCAGAGTAGTAATTCCACCTAAGTTGACGGATAGAGTGCTCAATGAGCTTCATGAGGGTCATCTGGGTGGGGTAAAAATGAAGAACTTAGCCAGAGCGTTTGTGTGGTGGCCGGGAATCGATAGAGAAATCGAAGAGATGACCAAGAGCTGTGCAGGATGCCAGAAGGTCCAAAACGCCCCACCACAAGCTCCTCTGCATCCATGGGAGTGGCCCTCATCTCCATGGCAAAGGGTGCACATTGATTTTGCTGGTCCCTTCATGGACTCGATGTTTTTAATTGCGGTGGATGCACATTCAAAGTGGCCAGAGGTAATAAAAATGTCCTCAACCACCACGGAAAAAACTATCGCAGTTTTACGAACCATATTCGCCAGGAATGGGCTGCCTGAACAGATTTGCTCTGACAATGGACCACAGTTTGTGTCTGAAGAGTTCCGGAGGTTCTTAAAGAACAATGGTGTTAAGCATTACACATCTGCCCCATATCATCCAGCCACTAATGGATTGGCCGAGAGGTTTGTCCAAACATTCAAGAAGGCTATCAAGGCAATGTGTAATGAAGATATACCCCTAGAACACAAGGTGTACAACTTCTTGTTTGCCTACCGGAATGCGACACATGCGGTTACCAACCAAACTCCAGCCATGATGTTCTTCAATCGAAGACTACGATGCCGCTTGGATTTGGTTAAGCCAAACGTCCGAAGAGATGTGGAGAACAGGCAGTTTCAGAATATGAATGAAAGGCCGACCAGGAGTTTTAAGGTAGGTCAACCAGTTTTGGCCCGGGACTACCGCACTGAGAAATGGCAGCCAGGAACGATTTGTACACAACAAGGACCTCTCATGTATACCGTGGACGTTGGGGAGAGCATTGTAAGACGCCATGCTGACCAGATTCTAGAGTCACTGGAAAACGTCAACTCCACACCACGATCTGATACACCTGGTAATGAAATCGACGTTCCAATTGCAGCTACCGCAGAACCGGTAATATTGGAAGCAGATGAACCAAACAACGACATTGATTTCGACTCAACATTGCCAGAAGAAACCTGATACTCCAAAGAGGCGTTATCCAGACAGAATCAGGAAGCCTCCTCAAAGACTGAACTTATAATTGCTTAAACTTAACCAATGTATCTAGCAACAGTAATTGTGATTGTAATTCGTTATCATTAGTGTTAAATGAATGTTATGTACTGTTTATCTAAAAGGGGAGGAATTGTTGTGTATGTACCTTTAAGAGAATAACTGGTCTCAGACTGCAATACCGGCAGTGACCACCCCTGTATAAAAGGCGCTAGAGAGCCTCTGTTGGTTAGATTCGTTTATGCCTTCCACCAGTAAAGATCGTTTTGTTTTCTCTCCTGCTAGTCCGTGTCTCAATCATTCACGGACTTAACAGCGATGTGCCATTTCCCCTCGATGCTGAGTACCATGAGGGTCTCCTGAATGACCTGTCCGGTAAAATGACTCCCTTGGTCGGACTCCACATACTGTGGCAGTCCCCAACGTGAGAACACCACCCTGACATAGAAACATAGAAGATAGGAGCAGGAGTAGGCCATTCGGCCCCTCGAGCCTGCTCCGCCATTCAATGCGATCATGGCTGAATATCCAAATTCAGTACCCGGTCCCTGCTTTCTCCCCATACCCCTTGATCCTTTTAGCCTTAAGAAATATATCCAACTCCTTCTTGAATATATTTAATGTATTGGCCTCTACTGCCTTCTGTGGTAGAGAATTCCAAGGGTTCACCACTCTCTGGGTGAAGAAATTCCTCCTAATTTCTGTCCTAAATGACCTACCCCTTATCCTTAGACTGTGACCCCTGGTTCTGACCAGGAATATAGCCGTACCCAGTGCGGTAGCTGTTCTGCAGGGAAAAGCTTCCACCCACTTTGAGAACACATCCACCAGGACTAGGCAGTACTTGTAGCCTCCCTGGGCGGTGGGTAGGGGCCAGATGTAATCGATCTGGATCCGGTGCCACGTGCTAGTGAGTATAGGAATAGGAGGATAGAACAGATGAATGCGTGGCTGAAGGGATGGTGCAGGAGGGAGGGCTTTAGTTTCCTGGATCACTGGGACTGCTTCTGGGGCAGGTGGGACTTGTACAAGTCGGACGGTTTACACCTGAACCAGAGGGGAACCAATATCCTTGCGGGGAGGTTTGCTAGCACTGCTGGGGGGGGTTTAAACTAACTCGGCAGGGGGATGGGATACAGAGTGGAGCTATAGTAGGGGGTGAGGTACAGCCAAATACGGAGGAAAAAACAAGTCAGCAGGGAAGGCAGAGCAAAGATGTGAAGGCAAAAGGGAATATGGCAGGGCTGGAATGCATTTATTTTAATGCAAGGAGTCTTGCAAATAAGGTGGATGAACTGAAGTTGTTGATGAACACATGGGAGTACGATATTGTGGCTATCACGGAGACATGGTTGAGGGAGGGTCAGGACTGGCAGCTGAATATTCCGGGGTATAGAATCTTCAGGCGAGACAGAGGGGGGGGTAAAAGGGGAGGGGGTGTTGCAATATTAATTAAGGAGTCTATTACTGCTGTAAGGAGGGATGATATATTAGCGGGTTCCTCTAATGAGGCCATATGGGTAGAACTTAAAAACAAAAAGGGGGCAAGCACCTTGCTGGGAGTGTACTATAGGCCCCCAAACAGCCAGGGGGAGATAGAGGAACAGATATGCAGGCAAATCTCAGAGAAGTGCGAAAATAATAGGGTAATAATAGTGGGGGATTTCAACTTCCCCAATATAAATTGGGATAGTCAGAGTGTGAAAGGCTTGGAGGGTGAAAAATTCTTAAAGTGCATTCAGGAAAGCTTTTTGAGCCAACATGTGGAAGGTCCTACAAGAGAGGGAGCGGTGCTGGACCTAATTCTAGGGAATGGAGACGGGCAGGTGGTGGACGTGTCTGTAGGAGAGCATTTTGGCGATAGTGACCACAATTCGGTGAGATTTAAGGTGGTCATGGAAAAAGACAAAGACGGCCCGGAAATAAGGGTTCTAAATTGGGGGAAGGCAGATTTTAATAAGATAAGACAGGATCTGGCCAAAGTGGACTGGGAGCAGCTACTTATAGGAAAATCCACATCAAAACAGTGGGAGGCTTTCAGAAGGGAAATAGAGAGAGTACAACACCAACATGTTCCTGTAAGGGTCAAGGGTGGGACCAACAAGCAAAGGGAACCTTGGATGACAAAGGACATACAAAAATGCATTAGGAAAAAAAGGGGGGCTTTTGGCAGTTACAAAAGACAAAAGACGGTGGAAGCCCTAGAGGAGTATAAGAGGTGCAGGGGCATACTTAAAAAGGAAATTAGGAGGGCGAGGAGGGGCCATGAAATAACACTGGCGAGCAAGATAAAGGAAAATCCTAAGATGTTTTATAAGTATATTAAGGGCAAGAGGATAACCAGGGAAAGGGTAGGGCCCATTAGGGACCAAAGTGGCAAGCTGTGTGTAGAGCCAGAAGAAGTAGGTGGGGTTTTAAATGAATTTTTTGCCTCCGTGTTCACTGTGGAGAAAGATGATGTAGGCATAGAAATCGGGCAAGGGGACTGTGACATACTTGAACATATTAGCATCGAGAGGGAGGAGGTACTAGCGGTTTTAGCAGGCCAAAAAGTGGATAAATCCCCAGGCCCGGACGAGATGTATCCCAGGCTGTTGTGTGAGGCAAGGGAGGAGATTGCGGGGGCTCTGACACAAATTTTCAGAACCTCTCTGGCCACAGGGGATGTACCAGAGGACTGGAGAACAGCTAACGTAGTACCATTATTCAAGAAGGGTAGCAGGGATAAACCAGGGAATTACAGGCCAGTGAGCCTAACATCTGTGGTAGGGAAATTATTGGAAAAAATTCTGAGGGACAGAATTAGTCTCCACTTGGAGAGGCAAGGATTAATCGGGGATAGTCAGCATGGCTTTGTCAAGGGTAAATCATGTCTGACCAATCTGATTGAATTTTTCGAGGGGGTGACTAGCTGTGTAGATGAGGGAAATGCTGTGGATGTGGTTTACATGGACTTCAGTAAAGCTTTTGACAAAGTCCCGCATAGGAGACTGGTCAAGAAGGTAAGAGCCCATGGGATCCAGGGGGCCTTGGCGCGTTGGATCCTAAACTGGCTGAGTGGCAGGAGGCAGAGGGTGATGGTCGAAGGTTGCTTTTGTGACTGGAAGCCTGTGTCCAGTGGGGTACCTCAGGGATCGGTGCTGGGTCCCTTGCTGTTTGTGATCTACATTAACGATTTGGATGAGAATGTAAAGGGTATGATCAGTAAGTTCGCGGATGACACGAAAATTGGTGGGGTGGTAAATTGCGAGGAGGAAAGTCTCAGGCTACAGGACGATATTAACGGGTTGGTCAGATGGGCGGAAAAGTGGCAAATGGAATTTAACCCGGAAAAATGCGAGGTGATGCATTTTGGACGGTCAAATAAGGCAAGGGAATACACAATGGGTGGTAGGGCCCTAGGAAGTACAGAGGGTCAGAGGGACCTTGGTGTACATGTACATAGATCCCTGAAGGCAGCGGAGCAGGTAGATAAGGTGGTTAAAAAGGCATATGGGATACTTGCCTTCATTAGCAGAGGCATAGAATATAAGAGTAGGGAGGTTATGATGGAGCTGTACAAAACGCTGGTGAGGCCACAGCTGGAGTACTGTGTGCAGTTCTGGTCGCCTCACTATAGGAAGGATGTGATTGCTCTGGAGAGGGTGCAGAGAAGATTCACCAGGATGTTACCTGGGATGGAGCGCCTTAGCTATGAAGAGAGACTCTACAGGCTGGGGTTGTTTTCCTTGGAGCAAAGGAGGCTGAGGGGGGACCTGATTGAGGTGTACAAAATGATGAGGGGCATAGATAGGGTAGATAAAGAGGAACTTTTCCCCTTAGTAGGGGGGTCAATAACAAGGGGGCACAGATTCAGGGTAAGGGGCAGGAGATTTAGGGGGGATTTGAGGAGGAACTTTTTCACCCAGAGGGTGGTTGGAAGCTGGAACTCACTGCCTGAAAGGGTGGTAGAGGCAGGAACCCTCACAACATTCAAGAAGCATTTGGATGAGCACTTGAAATGCCATTGCATACAAGGCTATGGACCAAATGCTGGAAAATGGGATTAGACTGGACAGGGATGGATGGGCGGCGCAGACACGATGGGCCGAAGGGCCTCTTTCTGTGCTGTAAAACTCTATGACTCTATGACTCTATGACTCTCTTTACCCTCCTGATGTGTCCCAAAGTTACCTTCCTTTTCTGAGGGTCAGGGTTATTGGCAGCACACACTAGACAGCCGGCACAGAACTTGCGGACATGTTCCCTCAGTCCTGGCCACCATAGTGTCTGTTCCACCCACTGCCAGGTGGTCTCAGGCCCGGGATGCCCCACTCCTGGACCATCATGGGCCAGTTGGAGGAATTCCCTTTGATGCTGCTGCGGCACTACCCACTGCTACCCCCTGAACAGCATGCCTTCCTTGATGGTGATGGCTGCTGTACCGTATGGGCCCTCTACTTTCTCCCCTTTTGTGAGCGCATTCAGGACGGTTCTGAGGACGGGATCCTCTACCTGGGCCTGCTTTAGGTCCGGGACCAAAGCTACCCCCTGTGGGCCTCCCTTGTCCCAGATTGCGGCTACCAAACCTGTTCAGTAGGGATCCCAGAAATCTCCTTCCCTAGCCCCCTGCTTGGGCAATTCACCTGCCTTTTGGTTGCCCTCCCGCATGGGTTCTGTCTTTGAATGGGCTTTATCTTAATGGATCTAGAGCTTCCCTTCCTCCCCCCATGGCTGTCATGATTTTCTCCAGCAGAGGCTTGATTGCCAGGGGTCTCCCGTCAGCGGAGGTGTATCCGCGATGGGCCAGGTATTCCGTACACGAATTGCATGTGAACATGCTGTCCGAGCAAATCGTGTATGGGGTAGGGAATTTCTCGGGGTGTGTAACCACGTACACTACCGCGGATAGTTCAGCCTGCTGGGCGCTCATGGTGCTGGGGAGTTTAATTGCTAGGGCAATGTCCGCCTCTGGGTCATAAACTCCACACCCTGTGAGTTGTTCCCCAGCAGATACTGTGCTCGAACCATCTACATAGATTTCGTGGCCTGTGGAGTGTATCCTGGCCCGAAAACCTATGTTGACTTCCCATACCCCTTCAAGTGGGCCGTCCCTGGATAAATCATGTTGGCTGCGAGCTTCGGCTCGCAGAGACCTTTCACCCTTAGGTCCATCTGGGAGAGAGGCAGGGTCCAGCGAGCAATTCGGGCACTGCTCACTGTCCCATCTTTAATTCTCCCATCTAGGAGCATTTGGGTGGGCATGTGATGGGTGAGGAGGGTGATGGGCAAGGTGCCTGTGAAGATCAATGATCTTTTCACAGCCCAGTGAGTGGCGAGGAGGTGCCTCTCACAGTTGGAGTAGCCCTTCTCCACATCTGTGTGTATCCTGGAGGAGTAAACCACTGGTCTCAGCTGACCGTGCCGCTCCTGGAGCAGCACTGCACTCAGACTATCCCCGCTGGCTGCTACCTCCAGGAAAAACTCTTTTCCCCCACCAATACCCCCTAGAGCCGGCACGGTCTGCAGATCTTGTTTGAGTTTTACGAATGCAGCCTCGCAACCCTCATCCCAAACCCACTCCACTCCCTTATGTAGGAGTTGGAGCAGAGGGGCTGCTGTGGCTGCGTAATCCTCAATAAAATCTCTGCAGTACCCGGTTAGCCCTAGAAAAGATCTCATTCCTGTTACTGTACTGGGGGCTGGTAACTCCTGCACAGCTTCCCTTCTGGCTTTATCGATGGCCCTTTCCCCTGCGTGCACAGCCAGCCCTAGGAATTTTACTTCCTGTTGGCCGATCTGTACTTTCATAGAAACATAGAAACATAGAAGATAGGAGCAGGAGTAGGCCATTCGGCCCGTCGAGCCTGCTCCGCCATTCAATGAGATCATGGCTGATCATCCAAATTCAGTACCCGGTCCCTACTTTCTCCCCATACCCCTTGATCCCTTTAGCCTTAAGAAATATATCCAACTCCGTCTTGAATATATTTAATGAATTGGCCTCTACTGCCTTCTGTGGTAGAGAATTCCACAGGTTCACCACTCTCTGGGTGAAGAAATTCCTCCTCATTCCTGTCCTAAATGGCCTACCCCTTATCCTTAGACTGTGACCCCTGGTTCTGGACTCCCCGACCATCGGGAACATCCTTCCTGCATCTAGTCTGTCCAGTCCTGTCAGAATTTTATAAGTTTCAATGAGATCCCCTCTCATTCTTCTAAACTCCAGCGAGTACAAGCCCAATCGTTCCAATCTCTCCTTATACGTCATTCCTGCCATCCCAGGTATCAGCCTGGTGAATCTTCGCTGAACTCCTTCCATGGTAAGAACATCCTTCCTCAGATAAGGCGACCAAAACTGCACACAATACTCAAGATGTGGTTTCACCAAGGCCCTGTACAACTGCAGCAAGACATCCTTGTTCCTGTACTCAAACCCTCTCACTACAAAGGTCAACATAGGATTTACTTTAAAGCCTTCTTGCCTGAGCAACTCCAGCAGTTCAGCCAGTAGTGGACCGTGTTCCTCTCCTTCATTGGTGAATAGTAGCAGGTCATCCACATACTGAACTAACTGCTGAGGCCAGCTGAAGCCCTTTAAACAATTAGCCATGCATTGGTGAAAAATGCTGGGGCTATTGTGGAAACCCTGAGGTAGGCAGTTCCAGGTGTATTGTTGGCCTTTGAAAGTGAAGGCAAACTTGTACTGGTCCTCTCTCCATAGAGGGATGGACCAAAACCCGTTGGAAATATCCAGCACCGTGAAGGTGGTTGCGGAGGCTGGGATACTTCCAATGAGGTCGGCGACAGCTGCGACCGTGGATGCACAGGCGGGGATGTTCGATTGAGCACCCGATAGTACACTGTGGCTCTCCAGGAGTTGTCCGGTTTTGTAACCGGCCACAGTGGAGAGTTTACGTGGGTGGCTATCGGTCTCAATACCCCCTGTTTGACCAGGGAGGTCATGGCTGTTTCCATGTCTGCCTCCGCCTCCTTGGGGAAATTGTACTGCTTTTGGGGTCGGGTCATGGGGTCCCCACTCACACTAACCTCGACCCGTTCACCTTCCCACAATCGTGTTTATGAGTGGCAAATGCGCCAAAGTGTGCTCGCACAAATGCCTGGTACCCCAATGGAGTGTTACTGACCATTAGTTCGAGGTCGTAACCCTCCTTTGGTTTTACGGTGCACAAGGTCCCCTTGCCCTGTTTCTCTGGGATAATTGCCACTTCACTTTCTTTGCCGGTGCATGCTCCCCACAGACAGTGGTTCCAAAGATCCACTAGAATCCTGTGGCCTATGATAAAATCAGCCCCCAGGATCCCTTTTACTTCCTGTTCCCATTTAATTAAAACACAAGTCCACTTGGTGTGGAGTGCTCCCAAATGAATGGACAGCGGGATAGAGAACGAGCCAACCTGCTCGTTACCTGTGAACCCCACTAAGCTGTACGGGACCCCGTTAGACAGAGGTGAGGCAGCGGGGTTATCTGAATAGATTATGGTGCTCGATGCTCCCGTGTCCAACAGATAGGTCCCTTTCACCTTTTCCACCTCCATCTTAACAAGCGGTCTCTTCCATGCATCATATTCAAGGGGACACAGGTAGACAGGCTGCGCTGGCTCTAGTCATAAGTCTGTGTTGGGTGGGGCAGATGGAGTTGATGCACCCGTGGCTGTGGCTACCTTCCTTGGGCCAGCGAATAAAACTTGGAGCGCAGCTACTTTTGATTTAAGCGTGGGGGGAGAGGTCGGTGTTTCTGGTTTTGGGGCAGGAGCTGGGGAGTTTTTCCCTACATTATCCTTCCATGGATTTCTACAGTCCCTTCTCCAATGCCCACTTTTCCCACACCCGAAGCAGTTACGCCTCATATCGGAAGGGTTACCCAGTTCCTGGTGCCATTCGTTCTTGCTAGTAGGTTTTATTTCGTGAACCTTTCCTTTTGTTTTGTGTTCTTCTACCCGTCTACCGTTGTGGTAAGCCAGTGTCAGTTGTCTGACCACAGTCTCCTCGGTGACCTGGGGGCCCTTTGGGTCAAACCACAGCTCAGCCTTGGCCCTGATCTGTGGCAAGTTGTTTGCCACTAGACTTCGGAGCCAGTGGGCCAGCTCGTCCTGGTTCATGTGAGTCCGGTTGAGATCCCCATTGCAGGCACTCTTGTACACAGGCCACAGCCTGTCTGCGAAAGCCTGTGGGGTCTCCTCTGCTAACTGTGTAGTCTTCTCCATCCAGGAGAAAGGACTACCATCGTTCATACTCATGGCCTCCAGAACTTCCACCCGGAGGGCAGCGTACCCCCCTTGCCCTTTCTTGCTCTCTGCAGAGAGGGACTGGTACAACTTGCCATCCAGGGAGAACAGGAGCATGTTGGCCATCTCAGAGTCATCGCACTCGTTGATGCCTGCTACCTGTTCCACTTCCATGAAGTGGACCGAGGGGTCTCCCTTTTGGCTGAGTTTGTTCAGGTGGCTTACCATAGCCCTAAGCTGTTGGGTACCATGGGGAATCACGAATTGGCTTTCAAGGGGTCCCTGATCCCCAGCACTGCCGGGCGGGCCAAACCTTTGCTGCCAAGCCGGGCACATCGGCCCCGGCTCCGATCGTTCCTGCATTGCCTTGCCCCCTTCTCTCTGCTGCCAAACCAAGTTAAAACCCGGCATCACAGATGGTGGTGGTGTGCTCTCTTCCCTGCCTTCCTTACAGATTGCCTGTCCTTCCTGCTGCCCAACCAAGCCGTTCCCCGGCGCCATAGGCGACATCTGAACAGTTTCTCCTTCTACATCCAGGCCCACCCGAGCCGCACCCGGGCTCACTAGGCATACCATGCCGTTTGCCCTGGACAGAGCAAGGTTTAAACTGTCGATCTGCTTTTGGCAGGGGCTGTGATCTCCTGCTTCAAAACCCCTAGTGCTTGCTACCTTATAAGCTGCCTGTACGTCTCTTAACCTCTCTTCCTGTTCTTTTATTTGCCTGGTAAGGTGGGCGTTCTCCTCTCGTAACATTAACTCATTACCTTTTGCCTCGGTGACTTGACACCAAAAATATTCATGTCTGTTCCTGTGCTTTTCCGCTATCTGTAATTTCTCCTGACTTTGGGCCTTTAATTGCTGCAATAATCCTTCCCCTGCTAGAGCCCTTGCTTGAGGCAGTTGAGCTGATTCCCGCAGCTGTTCTGTCAATGCCTCAATTCTCTTATCTAAAAGTTGGATCTGTCGCTGGGAGCATACCAACCAGATGGCTTTCTCCACAGACTTTCTATGATCCTTGCTCTCAGTCCATTTGGCTGCAGCGTCCAGGGGACGCTCAGTGTGCAACAGACTGATCACCCATTTCTTGGTGATATTCACCTTCTCAAAAACATAAGAGGAAATCCTCTCTTCCATGTTATTTCTTTCCTCAAAAACAGTGTCTACTGCATCACATCCCTTTTGCCAAGGTCCTGCCGCAGTCGCCATTTCTGTAGGGGGTGGTGTTTGGGGTCAGCTTCGCCTCTGACTTATGAGTGGTTCGAATCACTCCCACTCCCTTGGTTCTAGACCTTGGACTTATTCGGGGGTTGTAATGAAATTGCAGCAGACAACTGAATTTTGGTGAAAGAACTTTGATCTTTATTTGAGAAAAAAAGTACACAACACAATAATCTTAACACTCTAAATTGGGGAACACTTTGGAATATACGAGGGAAAATAACAATAGACAGAATACTTCACCCCTCCCAATCCCACTTCACTAGCTAAATTGGGCTCCAGAGGACATGGGATAATGCTCACCAAAACAACTTCTTTTGACAGTTGTAGAGGTTCGCGATTTCGGGGTTCTCTAGATGTGTCAGTTGGGGTCTGCCATACCCCGGACGCGGTAGAGGACTTCACCTGCGTAGCTGGTCAGTCTTCATGTGTCCGCTGATGCGGTCGGATGCGTATTGGATCTATCAGGTGAGTACCCAATTTTCTTTGGTTAGAAATAGGGTTTTGAGTCTTTTCAGTAAAACCTTACCCAGGGGTAAGTCAGGATAGTTTGTAGAGTGGAAAAACTTGGCTTCTTGTTGGTCGTGGTGGCCCAATATTACCCGGTTGTTGGTAATATTTTTGGTTGTTTGTTTCGTGGGGCCCTGGTCTGCCGCGATGGTATGTTACTTCTTCGAGAGGAAGAACTGCTTTGAGATGGACTTCTTGATCCCGATGTTGGTGGAACTCTTCTGGGTCGACGAATCTTCTTACTCAAACTTGAACTCTTTCCTTGCTGAACTCCACTGTGCTGTTTTAACTTGAAAACATGCTTCCAATTATACTGATTAAGGCCTGCTACTCTGCGCGCCAAATCAGTTCTGGCTTATTGTTAGTTTTGGCGGGCTCGTTAATTTTGATTGGTGTGAATTGTTTAATTGGTTTTGGGATGGTCCCATCGATTGTTTAACCTTTTGTTTAATTGCAGTAAAGTTGTCTTTTCCTGTGGGGGCCAATATTCTTTTGTTGGTTGGTGCATGTTTTGCATTATGCAAGGTTTTGGATAGTTCTGTAATTTTGGCAGGAACTGCTTTTCTGTTGGTCTATTGTCAGTATGTAAAATGACTGAAACAGTCTAGATAAGTCACCAGACAGCTCGGTTAATGCCAATACCCAAAACTGTCCATTTACAGAGGCCAATCCCAATTCCTTTGTTGCAGCCTCTTTCCTTCCAGAGGCTCAAACATGCTTTTAGAAATAAAACCCAAATGCTGGGGTGTTTGATTTTAAATCTCCCTTAGGCCCAATATTCTTATACCATTCTGACATGGTTTATAACAGCCCAAAAATCCCTCCTTTAGGGTAATCTTCTTGGTTTTGGGGATCTGCTGAATTTTGCGAATCTTACAAGGGATATGGCAAATCATATGAAGGAGGTGTTGGCGCAGATAGTTTTGCCTTCTCAGTCCTATGGAGTCATAGGCCAGGACATCGCAGACTCTGTGGTCTCAATCCGAGATACGATAGAGCTCATGGAAGAGAGTTGGAGGGAGGCTTATGTATTAAAGATAAATCAAGAGAAAGCCTTTAATAGGGTTTCAAATGAGTTTTTATTGATTGTTTTGGAAGCATGTGGTTTCGGTGAAAATTTCATTGAGTGGATAAGGATTTTTATTCAAACATATTTAGCTGTGTTAAATGTATTGGTTTTTTATCAAAGTATTTTCTGTTACAGAGGTCAGTGAGACAGGGTTGTCCCCTGTCCCCATTGTTGTACACATTGGTAGCTGAACCATTAGGTTACATGATGCTAAAGAAACAAGGTGTAGTTGGGATTGTGGTCCCCAGTTCTGGGCTGGTGTTGGTGATAGACCAATATGCAGATGACACAAACTTAACATTGAGAAATGGCGAGTCAGTGAGGAATGCTATGGATGTAGTGGAGGAATATTGTAGAGCTTCAGGAGCCAGAGTGAATTATAGTAAGTCCCAATGCCTGGTTGCAGGAAAGGGGAGGGGGGAATGGTTGGAGGAAAGTCCCTTTAAGGTGGTGGAGGTTTGGAAGTTCTGGGGGTGCATATGGGGTGCAAGAAAGACAGGGATGAAGTGGATCGATTAAATTGGGAACCGAAGGTTATGAAAATTAAAAAGATTTTGGGAAGATGGGAAAGAAGGTGGCTGAAAGTGCAAGGAAGAGTGACAGTGGTGTCCGCTCTCCTGCTATCTAAGCTATGGTACTTATTGACGGTTCAGGATATTCCTGAGTGGGCAGAAACGTCCATCCGAGAGGCTTGTGTGAGGTTTTTATGGGAAGGGAAGGCAGCCTTGGTTGCTTACAACACCATCATTAGATGGAGAAATCAGGGAGGGCTCAATTTCCCAGATATTGATTTGAAGAAAAAATCCTTTAGAATTAAATGGGTGAAGAGATTTCTTCAGAAGTCAAATGCAAGTTTTTGGAAGAGTTGTTTTGAGCATTTTTTATAATGAAGTGGGATAGGAGGGCAGGGGATATTGTATATGGAATACAATAAGATATTTTTGAAATCGATTAAACTTCTACCTAGGTTTTATAAGAGGGTTGTACAGATGTGGGCCCAATTTTTAAAAAGTGTGCCGTTTATGCCCAAGGGTGCTGAGAAATTTTTAGAACAGCCCTTATTTTTGAACAGGTGGGTCAACATTGAAGGAGAGGTTTTATTTAATCAAGCTTTTATAAAAGCTGGTATTCTATGTGTGAAAGATGTATTATACGAGGTAATTCCAGGTTGGTTGCCGGAAGCGATAGTGAGGGACATGGTGTGGGAGGAGGATCAGGAGGTACTGGAAAAAGCAATAGGGATCATGTATGAGAAGATTGTGAGGGCAATGCCACAGGATTGGATGGAAGAAATAAATGCGGAAATCTCCAAAGGAAGTAAAATGCGTCTCGCTTTTCCAAACTTTCTGCTGGAGAAAGGGGGGAAGAGTTGGTCCAATTTGACAACTGTAATACTCGAGGTTTCTATGAGGTAGTTAGAGAATGGAGATTCAAGACACCTGCTGGTCAGGAGTTTTGGCATATTATATACCCACAGCTGGACTTCAACAGGATTTGGAAGGAGTGTGGGTGAATTTTAAATGTCCAGAGTGGATTGAACTGGATTTCAAATTGGCTCATAACCGGATTTTTACCATGACCGTCTTGTGCAAGATTGGACGAGTGGAGGGGGCAACTTGCCCAGTGTGTGGGACACGGGATGCGATTCTGTCCCATTTACTGGTGTTATGTCCACAGTTAAATGATTTTAAGTACTATGTTTGACAGTTGTGTGAGGTTTTTTTTCTGGGTGGGGACCGAAGAGCGAGAATGGGAATCCCGTGGGACTCAATTTTGAGATGTGGATTGCAGGAGAGTCTGCCCGAGTCTAGCAGAGCAGCAATTAATTTAATGTTCAGTTTGGCTAGATTCGTGATTGTGCAAAGAAGGAATGCTCTGTTTTTTAAGGGGAGGACAATCAATCTAAAAGAGTATTTTAAATATAAGCTTAAAGATCATTATAAGGCTCTGTGGATGTTTGATTCAGAAAGGAATTTAAAGATAGTATTTTACGATCAATTTTTAAAGTACAATCGATTAATATATGACACGGAAGACAAATTAAACTTCAGGTTTTGATGTTAATATGTGGTGGAGGAATGACTGTGCAGAGCGGCGGAATGGATTTGAATGATACAATGGAATGATCACGATGTTGTAAATGTTTTTAATGTTCAATAAATAATATAATTTTTAAAAAGTGGGTAGCACTCATGCTTCTAAGTAGGAAGGCTGCAGGTTCATGTCCCACTCCAGAGACTTTGGCTGGAATTTTCTGTACCTGGGCGAGTCGGGTGCAGGCGGTCGCTGTGGCAGGTCGCGACCCCGTTTTTCATATCATGTTGCTCCTGAGATCGACATTCCGTTAATGGGGCCTATTAAGGCCGCCCCGCGCGTTACCCGGCCCTATTAAATGGTGCGAGTCTGATGATGTCATCGCTGACGCGTTTTCAGCTGGGATATTTAAAGCAGCAATGACCACATTGCATTTGAAGGTTCATCTAGGATTGTGCAGGCACTGCACTGGACCATTGGAGAGTTGGAAAGAGTGGCAAACATGGCTGCAGAGAGACAGAGGGCTGCACCCAGGTTTGCCGATGACTCCCTCCATAAGCTTGTGCTAGGGGGCATAGTCTTAGAATAAGGGGCTGCTCTTTCAAAACTGAGATGAGGAGGAACTACTTCACTCAGAGGGTGGTAGGTCCATGGAATATGCTGCCCCAAAAAGCTGTAGAAGCTACATCATTACATAAATTTAAAACAGAAATAGACAGTTTCCTAGAAGTAAAGGGAATTAAGGGTTATGGGGAGTGGGCAGGAATTTGGACATGAGTCTAGGTTCGGATCGGTCATGGCCCTGTGGGTAGCGGAGCGGGCCCAGGGGCCGTGTAACCTGATCCTGCTCCTGTTTCGTGTGTCTAATTCTGTTAGATTCAGGAGATGGTTCTGTGATAGTGGATTGGTGGTTAGGATCAGATCAGCCATGATCTTATTGAATGGCGGAGCAGGCTCGAGGGGCCGATTGGCCTACTCCTGCTCCTATTTCTTATGTTCTTATGTTCTTATGTGAGAGTGTGCAGGGAGGTCCTCGTCCCTTCTAATGGGCAGAAGAGACCTCCCCAGAAGACCAAAGGAGCCTGGCTCCAAATAGCAGAGGAGGTCAACAGCAGGGATGTGGTCAAGGGGACCTGGGTGCAGTGCCGCAAATGTTTCAAAGATCCCATTAGATCAGGAAAGGTGAGTGCAAAGCCACACTCAACTTCATCCTGCTGTGCCTCCATCACATCCCCATCATTCTGCCTTCCCAACCCTGCTCTTACACATCCTTACTCACACCAACAAACCTTGCACGTCCACCCATCCCTCTCTCGCTACCTACATTATCACATCTCCATCTGACTGACCCCTTACACTCACCCTCATCCTAATGCAATCATACCAACTAACAACACACAAGTAGGCCACTTGGCATTGGCACCCCACTCCCTCATAGTCACCCTCTAAAAAGGTAAACCATTTATACTTACACTCATTCCATCACTCTCACTCAACCTTCTCTTTTTTTCCTCCTTGCAGGAAAAGAGAGCCCACAATAAGAGGGAGAGGGAGAACTGGAGGTGGGCCTCCGTCATTGACCACCCTAACAGAGGAGGCTGCCTTGGAAATGCCTGGTGTCGCCGAGCAGCTGGAGGTGGGAGACGGAGAGAGAGGGACATCTTAGAAACCTAATGACAGAATTACATTTCATACAACTACGTGGCATACAGCAGTCACTTCGATGGGAACTGATGTCAGCAGCCAGTGAATGTTCATCATGTGCATAATGGTATCTGTACCCATTCTTCATATATCACATCTAACTCATCTCTCCTATAGGTCCATCAAGAGCCCCCCCACTGTCCAGGTGGAAGAGGAAGACGACTCCTCAGAATAGCCTCCAGCCTCTGTGGGCGCAGCATCACCAGCTATAAGCACACCCAGCACCAGTGCAGATACACACGCCTCGGTGGGTCCCACGCGAGATAGTGTTGTCACCTGGTGCCTCACAATTCACAAGTGAGCAAGAGCAGATGGTGTTGACAGAGACAGCAGTGGAGACTCCTCGCCGGAGGGCGCAGGACGCTCCCAGCTCTGCTCAGCTGCATGCAGACGCTGAGCCACGGGGGCCATCCAGAAAGGGGGTGTTCCTGGAGGTGTAGTAAGGGGGCTTTGACAGATTTTGTGTCCGCGATGTCTGCAAATGTGCAGAGAATGGAAGAGTTCATCTCCAACATGAGCACCACCGTGTCGCAGGCAATGGCGACTGTAGACTCTTCCATCGATGGGATGGTTACCTGCATGGAGCAGCTAATGAGCCACTCACAAGAGCACATGATCTCTATGGAGAATAGATGGCTATCTATGGAAAACAGATGTTAGAGGCCCATAGATGTTCTCTCTAGAAGGGATTTCAACGTAGGAATGGGTCCACATAGCCCCACTGCTGCACAGCAAGGTGCTCTCCAGCTCCTTGCTAGCAGGGAAGTGTGGGTGGTCCATGAGAGGGATGATGGTGAGAGGGAACATGCAAGTGGGATCTCCTCTTAAAGCGCTCACACTTCTCCCCCATTCTGCCCCCCTCCCATCTCAGTCAAAGCCCCAGATGCCTCCTTGGATCGCGATTGCCGAGTCTGCCCCTGCACAGTCACAGGAGGAGCAGACTTTGGCGGGGCCATCACAGGCTCCAAAACCCAGAGGAAGTCTGCCAAAAGTGTCTATGCAGTCACAGAATCACAGAATCTACAGTGCAGATAGAAGCCATTTCGGCCCATCGAGCCTGCACCGACACATATCCCACCCTATCCCCGTAACCCCACGTATTTAATCCCCTAACACTAAGGGTCAATTTATCATAGCCAAATCAACCTAACCTGCACATCTTTGGACTGTGGGAGGAAACCGGAGCACCCGGAGGAAATCCACGCAGACACAGGGAGAATGTGCAAACTCCACACAGACAGTCGCCCGAGGCCGGATTTGAACCCGGGTCCCTGGTGCTGTGAGGCAACAGTGCTAACCACTATGCCACCATGCCCCCCCAGTCGCAGCAGGGAAGTGAGCAGGCTACCTCTACCTCTGCTGAAGCCACAGGGGTAGCACCTCGTAAAAGCACACGTAAGAGAAAGATGAAACACAAGTAGATGCACAAGGGTAGCCACTTTGTTGTTTTAATAAATGTTTGTGTAAAGTTTCTGTTATTGTGATGTCACAGAAAAAAATATTTATTTTCCACACTTTCATGGACAAATTTGTGTGCACCTTTGGAAATGGCTTCGTGAGTTGGAGAGAATGGCGAGACATAACGTTACCTCCAGCAATGGTAGTCAGTGTGAAGGGAATGGCTTGGTCATTGTAGGGATGCTTTATGGTGTTGCTGGGGTGATGCCAACCTGGCGCAGCATGTGGCAGCCATATGGGTGTACTGAGTAAAGTTAGGTGAATCTGGCCATGATGAGACCATGCCTGGCCTCCCGGGGAGCAATGTGCTCGAGTGCTGGTGGGATCTGAGCTGCAGGTTTCTCCTGCTCCTCCTCGTCTTCCAGCTGGTGCTCCTCCTCCTCCTCCGTTGAAGAAGCTGTGCGCTCAGAGCCTTGCTCCTCATGCAGCGCTAATCCTCGCTGCTGTGCTATGTTGTGCAGGGTGCAGCAGACCACGATGATTCTGGAGACCCTGGCTGGTGCGTACTGAAGGGCTCCTCCAGATCTGTCAAGGCATCTGAAGCGCAATTTTGAGCAAGCCTATTGTCTGCTCAATGACACATCTGGTGGAAATGTGGCTTTCATTATATCTCTCCTCAGCTTCAATACTTGGCCTCCTCGAGGGTGTCATGAGCAACGTCTTCAGTGAATTGCCCTTGTCTCCAGCAGCCAGCCAGAATGTATATTTGGAGGAGCGAAGAGCTGAGGAAGGGTGGACTGGTGCCGGACGAGAGAGTCATGGCAGCTGCCAGGGAATTTGGTGCACATATGCATGATGATCTTCCTATGGTTGGAGATGAGCTTTACATTGAGGGAGTGGAAGCCCTTGCAGTTGACAAAGACTCCTGGGTGGTGATGGGGTGCCCTGATGGCCACATGTGTGCAGTCGATGACAGCCTGCACCCATGGGAAGCCATCCAGAGTGGCAAAGCTGAGCATCCACTCAGTAACACTGGCTTCATCAGTGGCAAAGTTGATATAATTGGCTGACTTGTCAAACAGGGCATCAGTGACCTGTGTGATGCATCTGTGGGCAGCCGACTGCGAGATGCCGAAAATGTCTGCTGCAAATCCTTGGAAGGAGCTTGAGGTGAAGAAGTTGAGGGCGCTCCCGCAATCTGCAAATGTCTGCAATGACGTGGCGCGATAGCCTGAGCCTCCTTTGGCACTGCTGCTCCGTCATGTTGTGTACACCCTGTGTTGCGGGTATCGCCTCCGGCGTGGTGCAGCCCTGCGCTGATGCCCTCTGTCCTGTGTAGCCTCAGGTGGTTGAGGAGAAGGTTGGTGGTGTTGTTGTTGGTGCTGCAGGTGTGCCTGGTGCTGCTGGTGTTGGGGCTGATCGTGATCCGATTCTGAGGACCAAAGTGAGACAGTATAAATGGCAACCATGCTGATGTAATAGATGGCAGGTCAAGTAGAAATGACAGAAGCAATCTGTCAATGGTGTGATAGGTTTGACCAATGAGGTGACAGTGGATGCCGACATTGCTGGAAACACTTGAAACCTCTAGAAAGTTAAATCTGTGCTGACAATGCAATCAGCAACAGCATCTGGTTTAGGAAAGTGACCAGCTGTGAGGTTCGAGTTTTGATTGCACTTTTCATGCTGTACACTAATGAACTGGATCAATGGCCACTCAACTTCCGCCTCAGGTTCACAGACATGGCTCCCGAGCTTCGTGATTCCCGTGCTCATCCAGGGAAATTTGAAAGGTAGGGTGAAAAATACGCTTAAGGGTCTAACAAGTACCTCATAATGATTTAAATTAGCTCGCCTGCCTCTGCCGTTCGGGTCGCTACTGCGTCAACAAACGCACCCGAGGGAAAGGTGCATGGGGGCGGGATGATGGAGGGTTCCCAACCCACTGCACGATATCTAAAATTTCCCACCTGATCCACCTTCAATCACGCCCGCACGGGCCCCTGAAAATTCCGGCCTTTGAGTACATGATTTAGGCTGACATCTCAGTGCAGTACTGAGGGAGTGCTGTACTGTCGGAAGTCCCGTCTTTCAGATGAGACATTAATCTGAGGCTGCATCTGCCCTCTCAGGTCGATGTGAAAGATCCAATGGCACAATGCAGAGAGGAACAGAGGAGTTTTCCCTGGTGTCCTAGACCACATTTATCCCTCAACCAAGTCCTAAAACAGATTATCTGGTCATTACCGCATTGCTGTTTGTGTGAGCTTGCTTTGCACAATTTGTCTGCTGCATTGGCTATAAAGCACTTTGGGATGTCATGAAAGGCACTCTACTAATGCAAGTTCTTTCTTTCTTTGATGCAGAATAAAACTCCCTTTACGCCGTTCCCACAATATTCCTCAATGCCAACCTTGGAAGAGCTTTCTCAGCAGCCACAATCTGGCCTCTCTGAATGAGGTTGCCAATTTAGTGCCAGTTTGAGCTGAATTATGCGCGGACCTGTGAGGTGGGTCCACCCTTACTCTTGGTGAACTAGTTTGAACTCTCTCAAACTCTTTTCATAGAAAGAACCTTCCATCCAACACAGAGATGAGATTTTCATCCTAGCATTCAAAGTCAGATGTGACAACACTATGTTCTAAGCCGCTACATATCCAGGTCTAGTGGTCACCATCTTTAATGCCAATTCACAGCTATGCTTGGCCAATTCTCTTGGGAGCGAGGTGGAGCTCTTCAGTAGGCAGGTTTGCAGATCTTTATTTACGACACTTGGTTCAATTTTACTTTTAGGACTTTGACTGGTCTCAGATCACTGATTGTTTCTGGCCTCTTGCACATCCCTAATTTCCTTTGACCTACCATTGGTGGCTGTGCCTTCAGCTGTTTAGGCCCTAAGCTCTGGAATTTCCTCCCTAAATCTCTCTACCTCTCCTCTTTTAAAACGCTTCTTAAAACCTAACTCTTTGGCCAAGCATTTGGTCATCTGTCCTGATATCTCCTTATGTGGCTCGGTAACAATTTTTGCCTGTTTACGTTCTTGTGAAGCTACTTTGGTTGCTTTACCAGGTTAAAGGCACTATATAAATGCATGTTGTTGTTGCTGTTGTTGTACTTAAAGTAACAGTTACTTTTTTATTCTCCTGGTCTTTTTAATGCACTTGCAGGAATGCACAACTTTAGTCAGTGCGCTTTCTTGGAGATTGGTTGCAATGCAACTAAAGCATAACTGAGCATCTAGTCAGAGCACAGAGAGTATTGCTGTTGGATCATCGTTAACCACCTGAACAGTTACATCGGCCTGGATATTATCAGGGGCGAAGTTTGGGACAGGAAACCCGAAGATCCGGCTTTCCCCGCCTGCTGTAGAGTTTTTACTTCACAGTCTTTCCCCACCCGAAAGTTAGCTTGATTAACAGGCTTGGCTTCCAGCCGGGTGAGGAAAACTCTGGAGGAGGCCGCAGGAGCAGGTAGGTCCGATCCACGACCTTGGGTGGGGGGTCTGACCCCGGGGGGAGGGAGTCCGATTGGTGGCGGGGGAGGGGGGATCCAATCTCTGACCCCAGGGGTCTGATGGGGGGAGCTTGGAGGGGGTCCGAGGGGAAGCACTCCCACTTCTCCTGGCCCACAAGCAGTGCTGTAAAGGCACTTAGCTTCTCCCCGAAGTTGTCCTCACTCCCTCCTGTTTTCTGAGGCCTGGGAAACATGGCCGGCCACAGGTAAACCTGCAAATCAGGTTAAATCAGAGGCTGCCAGCCCCATCAAAACATTTAAATTGCCGAGCCACCTCCTGGGAGTGAGTTGGCTGCCTGACCCTTGTCCCACCTCTGTTAAACCCGGAATTCGGCGGGTTGGGGTCGGGTTTGAGTTTTTAAAAATGTTCACATCTGACCTCTGGGGGTTAAAATTCAGCCCATAAGTACATTCATATCAGTCTAACTCTGGACTGTGCAAATTTGAGTGCGAAAATATGGAGTAAGAAATTCCTGAAAAGACTATCGCCGATTTTATCTCAGGGCGAGAAGCGGGGGTGTGGGGGCCGAAGTGAGTGGCGGAACATCCGGCCCCCGGAGAGTGAGGTCCAGAGAGACTGTAACTCTCTGAGTGCTCCGATACTGACTCCCCGCTGCAGCCGATGGGAACGATATCACCACTGCCGGGCAGGAGTAGGAAATCATTTGAGGGGGGGTCAAGCAACCGTCGGGAAACTACGGAAACAGTCCTGGGCAAGTTCAGTCAGGAGTGTGGAGGGGCCCGTGAAAGGCCATGATCGGGGGAGGAGGGAAGTGCGGGGAAGAGGAGGCTTAACGCATGCTTAAGGAACCCTCTCCTGCTCCTCCTAGCCCACAAGCAACCTTTTACAGTTAAAATAAATTACCTGCGCCGTCTCTAGCTTTGACTATTCCAACGCTCCCCTGGCCCGCCTCCCACCTTCCGCTCTCCATAAACCTGAACTCATCCAAAACTCTGCTGCCCGTATCCTAACTCGCACCAAATCCCGTTCACCCATCACCCCTGTGCTCCCTGACCTGCATTAGCTCCCGGTCCGGCAACACCTCGATTTTAAAATTCTCATCCTTGTGCTCGAATCCCTCCATGGACTCGCCCCTCTCTATCTCTGTAACCTCCTCCAGCCCCACAGCCCTCTGAGATATCTGCGCTCCTCCAATTCTGGCTGCTTGCGCAGCCCCGATTTTGATCACTCCATCCTTGGCCGGCCGTGCCTTCAGCTGCCAAGGCCCTGAGTCCTGGAATTCCCTCCCGAAACCTCTCTGCCTCTTCTACCTCTCTCGTATCTTTGAGACACTCCTTAAAACCTACCTCTTTGACCAAGCCCTGTGCTAATATGTCCTTAGGTGGCTCGGTATCAGGTTGTATTTAATAACGCTCCTGTGAAGCGCCGTGGGATGTTTTACTGCATTAAAGGCGCTATATAACTGCAAATTGTTGTGGTTGTTGTTGGATAGCATTCGTTGGTGGTTTTGAGACTGTGCGGCCCTCACTCGGGCTTGAAGTTGAATCACATTTCGATCCCGTCATTGGGACACGACTTCGCTATTTAAATTAAGCCCCCCCTCATCTAACGGGACTTGATGTGAGTTAGGATACGGTGGAGGGAGGCCTTCCATTGCCTGACTTCAGGCTAGTTAAGATGGTGGAGGGAATGCATTGGGAACAAGGCACTTAACTCCGTCTGCCCCTTGCCCGCACATTTCCAGCCAGGTGGAAGGTGGGGGGGGGGCAACTAAAATACACCCTTATTACTCTGAAGAAGTCCTGCAGATCATTGTAAACAGTATGAGAGAACTAGTGATTCAGATGGCCCATCAAGTATGGGAGACAACAGTGTGGGAGGTAAATATGTTAGCCTGCCACACTTGAAAAGACATGTGGAAGAAGATGTCCGATTTGAAGAAAAGTGTTCAGATAAGCAATGAAGATCACTGTTAATTATTTTGCACAGCTATATATGGCTATTGCAACAACAATTTGCATTTATATAGTGCCTTTAATGTAGTAAAAATGTCACAAGGTGCTCCACAGGAGTGATTCTCAGACAAAGTTTGATATGAAGCCTCGTGAAGAGATTTTAGGACATGTGACCCAAAGCTTGGTCAATGAGATAGATTTTAAGGAGGGACGTACAGAAGGAGAGAGAGGTGGAGAGGTTTAAGTAGAGTATTCCAAGGCTTAGGCAGCTGAAGGCATGGCCAGTAATGGTGGAGCAAAGGAAATTTGGGACGCGCAAGAGGCCAGAATTGGAGGAGTGCAGAGGTCTCGGAGAGTTGTTGGGTTGGAGGAGGTTACAGAGATAGGGAGATCAGTGACTTTACATGGCTAATCATGTGCTTGGGTGATAATTACCTTATTGGTAGAAATGTCTATCCAATAAGGTTGCAGGTGTCAGTGATGTTTGTCTGAGCAATTTCACAGAAAAGTACAGTATTGTTAGCCCAAATTGGATCAGTACAACAGCAAGGTAATGAAGATACTTCAGAAGACCAGAAAAGGCAAGGCAATTAACCAGCAGCTGAGAAAGATTGTTCCCCAACTATCCTTAATGCACAAACAGATCTAAATGCCAAATAGGACACACTTTGCCTTTGATTCTTCAATTAGCAGCAGATTTTATTATCCATTCCAATCGAGCTGGCAATATATACGCTGCTGTGCAGTCTTTCCTTCTCGTTGCAATATTTCACCTGAAGCATTGTATAATGCTCTTTTCCTTGCAGGAGAGACTGGCCTTCAAAGCGGAGCCCAGTGGGAGGCCAACAGACCCTGCAGAAGACTGGCTTTTTCTGCAACTAACTCCCTCTACCCACTACAAGGAGGCTATAATGGAAATTGGAGGCTGGCTTTCTTGGAGGATAGTGACATTTCTGGAGATACATTCAATGTGCCGATGATTTCAGATTCTTCAGGCCCAGAGCAGCGTTTGTGCTCCACTGTGAGATAGGAGCTGTCGGTGGAACAACAACGGCATCGAGCTGCTGGCGTACAGAGGGGACTTCCCTGGATCTTCCGCTGTCCCCTTGTTTACATGGTGTTGGTGGACTCCCAGCGCCAGGTGTACACAGATCAGGTTTTCCTAGGCAGGAGCGAAATGGGCTTCTTAAAGCAATGCCTGCACTTGCTGTCGGTGGCATAGTCAGAGCATTTCCTGCTGTGTATTGTTCTAAGATAAGACTGCACGCGGCCGATGACCGGGGTGGGTGGTATTGGGAGAACAGCCTACGTCAGACAAAGTGTTTCGATTTGGGGGTAAATCAGTACAGATCAAACCAAACAAAAAGTTGTAAATGAACATCCAATCCAAATAAACAAGTAAAGGCAAAAAAAACACGGTAAACCAAACAATTTAAAAACATCTTCCAGCTGCTGTGCACCTGCAAGGTTGTGCTTTGCTCTAACTTTTAAAGGCACATAGCACTGGCCTTGCACCAGGGGTGCGTTGTGTTGGAATTCCTGGGGCTTTGGACATAACACCCAACATGAACCCAAATGAGTGCTGTAATGAGGCCTCTACCATGGAGACACACAGCCTCCTGCATTGCCAGGGCCTGCCCATCGGGAAACCAGGAGCAAGTGCTATTCCACCCCTTCTGTGCTTGGTGTGTGTGCGTGCTGCCGGCACATGGGGGCATCATTTCAGCCCCAATACACTTAATGGTGCCCAGGTACTCATCCTGTGCCAATTTTTTTTTTAACAGAAAGGCACCAGTCCAGGAGAAGGAATCCAGTCCCTCTGATCCAACATTCGCATTATGTGTTACATGGCACCTGAAGCAGGTGTAATCCCATAAACACACACACACCTCAGAGGGTAGCGAGTTTGACCAGGCAGCACAGTGATGACAAGTGAGGAAGAGGCAGAAAAGGGAATGAAGCAGGGATGGTGTGGAAATGCTGAGCGATTCTGACCTCACTGGACCACCAGTGACTTGGAAGATCGTTCACAAGCATGAACTGGTGTCCAGCCATACTTCCTGGTCTTTGGCTTGTATGGAGGAGGTGGCCATTCAGTCTTCCATTTTTATTCAGGGCATTATCCATAAGCGTTACGGTTTAGATATGAAAATCTTATCATACATTATCAAGATAAATTAAAAAATATGGTATATAAAGAAGGGGTTAATTCTTGATGTGTCACTGTCCCTCTTACATAAACACTCCTGCCTAGAGGTTACAATTCCTCTGACCACTAAACAACAAAAGTTAATTGTGAAATTATGAACTCTCAGTTTTGCTACAATAATCACACAGGAGCATGAACTCAGTCACTACACATTGTATCTCAAATTGTGGGGGGGATATGAATATCAGTGCTTAGTGCCATTGCCTCCACTATTTTAGCAGAGGCATTTATTTTAACTGAGTTATTTATTTATCTTCACAGTGTAACTTCTGGGCCGTAGTGACCGCTAGTCGGCAGGAGTTTAACGTCCCTGATTCATCCTTCATTGTTTCCTAAGTGAACACAACTGGTTCCCTTGCACGTGTTTATTACAAATTGGTCACTTTTTACAATTATTTTTTAGTCCCTTCAGGCTGATTCCTGTCTGGATCCAAAACTCTGCTGCCTGGATCCTGACTCTCACCGAGCCCTGTTCACCCATCACCCCTGTGTTCGCTGATCTACATCAGCTTCTGGTCCAGCAGCATCTCAATTTTAAAATTCTAATCCTTGTATTGAAATCCCTCCATGGCCTCGCCCCTCCCTATCTCTGTAACCTCCTCTAGGTCTACAACCCTAGCGTTCCTCCAATTCTGGCCTCTCACGCATCCACGACTTCCTTCGCCCTACCATTGGTGGCCGTGCCATCAGTTGTCTAGGCCTTAAGCTCTGGATTTCCCTCCCTAAATCTCTCCGCCTCTCTCCCTTTCGCTCCTTCTTTATGATGCTCCTTAAAACATACCTCGTTGACCAAGCTTTTGGTCAACTATTCTGTTGTCTCCTTCCTTGCCTCGGTGTTTGAGTACAGGAACAAGGATGTTTTGCTGCAGTTGTACAGGGCCTTGGTGCGACCACACCTGGAGTATTGTGTGCAGTTTTGGTCGCCTTATCTGAGGAAGGATGTTCTTGCCATGGAGGGAGTTCAGCGAAGATTCACCAGGCTGATACCTGGGATGGCAGGAATGACGTATGAGGAGAGATTGGGTCGATTGGGCTTATACTCGCTGGAGTTTAGAAGAATGAGAGGGGATTGTTACGTCCGTGTAATAATAAGAAAAGGACTGCAGAGAACGGTACAACAGGTGTTTACTCAACATGGTTCAAACTGCAACTGAAACAACAGATTACTACTCAGCATTATATACAGGTGTGGTCACTGCCAGTACTACAGTATACATGAGCTGTAGAAAGTAGTTCCCCCCTTTAAGGTCCATACATTGCAATTCCTCCCCTTTTAGATTAACAGTACCATAACACTCATTTTACAATTAAATATCAAACTAATTACAATTAACACTTTTAACATGCAACATTAGCTGAAAATAGTCTATTTATAAATTCAGTCTTTGGGGAGGCTTCCTGATCCTTTCTGGATAGCGCCTTTCCCGAGTGTCTTGCTCTTGGTGCGGAGGCGATTCTGGCCCCCTGTCGTCGGTTGGTTCATCAGCTTCCGATGCTACTGTTTCTGGGGTAGATGCTACCTGTACGTCGGGTTCATCACCAGGACGTATTGGCGAGGCATGGGGTTGACTCGTTCCTGTGACTCTAGGATCTGGTCAGCATGGCATCTCAGGATGCTCTCCCCAACGTCCACTGTGTACATTAGTGGGCCCTGCCATGTGCATATCATTCCTGGCTGCCATTTTTCTGTTCGGTAGTCGCGGGCCAAGACTGGTTGCCCTACATTGAAGCTCCTTGTTGGCTTCTCATGGATGTGCTGGAATTGCTTACTCTCAACATCTCTTCGTACGTTTGGTCTGAGCAAATCCAGGCGAGATCTTAACCTTCGGTTAAAGAACATCATGGCTGGGGCCTGGTTGGTGACTGCATGTGTCGCATTCCGGTAGGCGAACAGGAAATTGTCCACCTTGTGCTGCAGCAGAATGTTGTCATTGTACATAGCCTTTATTGCCTTCTTAAAGGTTTGTACGAACCTCTCAGCCAATCCATTTGTGGCTGGATGATACGGGGCGGATGTGTAATGCCTTACCCCATT
Organism: Somniosus microcephalus; assembly: GCF_052327205.1. Lineage (NCBI taxonomy): Eukaryota > Metazoa > Chordata > Chondrichthyes > Squaliformes > Somniosidae > Somniosus > Somniosus microcephalus. The sequence goes on along the minus strand of NC_141006.1, from coordinate 17,301,559 downwards.
CTTTTTCAAGAACCTCCGGAACTCTTCGGACACAAACTGTGGTCCGTTGTCAGAGCAAATCTGTTCTGGCAAGCCATTCCTGGCAAAAATGGTCTGTCGGACTGCAATAGTTTTCTCCATGGTGGTGGAGGACATTTTGATGACCTCAGGCCATTTCGAGTGCGCATCCACGGCTATTAAAAACATTGAGTCCATGAATGGACCAGCAAAATCAATATGCACCCGTTGCCATGGAGATGAGGGCCACTCCCATGGGTGTAGAGGGGCCTGTGGTGGTGCATTTTGGACTTTCTGGCATCCTGAGCAGCTTTTGGTCAGGTCCTCGATTTGTTTATCGATTCCCGGCCACCACACATAAGCCCTGGCTAGGCTTTTCATTTTTACCCCTCCCAGATGACCCTCATGAAGCTCATTGAGCACTCTATCCCTTAACTTGGGTGGAATTACCACTCGGGATCCACACATCAAGGTCCCCCGGCACACTGACAGCTGTTCTCTTCTTGTCGAGAATGCTGGCAACAGTGAGTCGCCATGTGCTGGCCATCCCTTCACCGTCAAATCATATACCCGAGACAGTGTCGGGTCATTTCAGGTTTCCTTTTCGATACAAGCGTTAGTTACCGGTAGGTATTCAACTCTAGTCGAATGGAATATTTCGACAGGATCCACTGCTGGTGCTTCCTCTGCAGTAGGCAGTGGCAGGCGTGATAGCCCATCAGCATTTCCATGTTGTTTCGTGCCCTTATATTCAATCTCATTGTGGTGCGCCCCTAGAATAAGTGATCGTCTTTGTAGTCGTTGCACAGTCATCACCGGAACGCCCTTCTTCGGATTAAAAATGGAGACAAGAGGCTGGTGATCAGTCAGCAAGGTGAATTTCTGCCCGTGCAGATAGTGATTGAACTTTTTCACTCCCCACACTAGGCTGAGGGCCTCCCTGTCAATCTGGGCATAGTTACGCTCGGCTGAGGTTAGTGATCGTGACGCAAAGGCTTTTGGCCTCTCTGAGCCATTCGAGAATTTGTGCGACAGCACCGCTCCAATGCCGTAGGGTGATGCATCACATGCCAACCGAATTGCTAATGCCGGGTTGTAATGGGTCAATACCTCTTTCGATGTGATTAGTGTTTTGCTCTTCTGGAAAGCTCGTCTACATCCGTCACTCCACTTCCATGGCACCCCAGTTTGCAGTAGGGTGTTCAGTGGGTGCAGTATTGTAGACAAATTTGGCAAGAACTTATGGTAGTAGTTTACCAGCCCGAGGAACGACCTCAGTTGTGACACATTTTCCGGTGCTGGAGCCTTGACTACTGCCTCAATCTTCTCTGGGGACTTATGTAACCCCTCTTTATCGATAACGTGGCCACAATACGAGATCTGTTTTCGAAAAAACTCGCATTTGGGGCGGTTAGCTTAGAGCCCATATTCCTGCAATCTAGTGAGCACCTGCTCCAGGTTGGCAAGGTGATCACTGTCATTTTTGCCCGTGACCAGGATGTCGTCCAAATAACACTGGGTCCCTGGGATCCCTTGCAGGACTTGTTCCATTGCCCTCTGCCACATAGCCGGAGCTGATGCTACCCCGAATACCAGCCGGTTGTATTGGTAGAGACCTTTATGGGTGTTGATTGTGAGGTATTTTTTTGATGCTTCTTCTACCTCCATTTGTAGATACGCCTGAGCCAGATGAATCTTAGTGAAGCGTTTCCCTCCAGATAGCGAGGCGAAAATATCTTCAATCCGCAGAAGTGGATATTGTACGGTGTGAAGCACCGGGTCCACTGTTACCTTAAAGTCCCCACAGATGTGAACCTTCCTTGGTTCCCCAGGCATGCTGCTCAATGACTTTTTCATCACAGGGACAATGGGCGTAGCCCACTCGCTCCAGTCTACCTTGTACAGTACACCTGAACATTCCAGACTCTCCAGCTCTGCTTCGACGGCTGGGTGGATCGCATAAGGTACCGGTCTGGCCTTAAAAAATTTTGGGCTTGTGTTTTCTTCAATTTTAATCATCGCTGTCATGCCTTTTAGTGTTCCGAGTCCTTGCTGGAACACTTCTTTCGCGTCAGTTAGGATCTTTGACAGTCGCCCAGGTGTGACGTCATCATCCTTTTTGTCAGCCACATTCAGTGCCTGTATGGAATGCCAATCCAGTTGTATTTTCCGGATCCATTCACGTCCCAGTAATGGTGGTCCTCCATCTTGCAATACATACAGGTCTAGTTTTGGTGTTTCCTTACCGTTAACCCTCATTTTTCCTTTGGGGTAGACTTTTTGCCCCGTGTACGTTTTCAAAATAATTTTTGTGTCTCTCAAGGGTATGTGTGAGAATAGCCGCTCGTAGTCCCGTTGGTTTATGACTGTTAGAGCTGATCCTGTGTCCAATTCCATCTTTACCTGGACTCCTGCTATCTTGAGAGTGACCCAAATGGTTCGGTGATCCTCCGTTGTGATCACATTATGTAGTTTTAGACAACTCAGTTCCCTGCTTTCGGAGTCGTTATCGCTCTTTTGTTCGTCTGAACTATTCTCCGTTATCTTATGTACCTTCTTGTACTTCCCTTTGGTCGGTTTCTTATTGCTGGTTTTCTTTCCCGACCTGCAGACCCGTGCTATGTGTCCTACTTTTCCACACTGTCTGCACACTTTGTCCTTGAACCAGCAATCATTCTGGTCGTGTGTTGTTCTGCCGCAGCGATAGCACTTCACTGTTCCGTATGACATTTCATTTGTGCCATACTCTTGCGGTCTCCATTGTATCTCTGCAGCGCCCCGTACTGCTGCTTCGTGTGATACTGCAATGCTGAAAGCCTTGTCCAGCGTAAGATCCTTTTCTGATAGAAGCCGTTTCTGGGTTCCTTCACTTTGAAGCCCACACACAAACTTGTCCCTTAAAGTATCTGCTAGTCCCGTTCCAAACTGGCAGTGTTTCGATAGCTTGCACAGTTCCATTAAATACTCAGCATTACTTTCATCTTTATGCTGGTTCCTTTTGTGAAACTTAAATCTTTCTGCTATCAGCAGCGGTGTGGGGTTTAAGTGGTCCTGTAGGATTGACACTATGTTTTCAAAATCCTTTTCTACTGGTTTCTCTGGGATTACTAGGTTTCGTAGTAAGCCATACGTTTTTGCACCCATTGAATTCAACAATACCAGCGCTTTCTTGTCATCTGGCACTTCATTCGCTTTGCAGTATACTTCTATGCGTTTGACATATGTCGTCCAATCTTCGACTTCATTGTCGAACGCTGTGATACTGCCACTCTTCGGCATTTTTGGGTGTGGTTAGACTGGCTTAAAATGACGTCTCCCGCGCTTTCCTTTCTTCCCCGCTGCGGCTTAAAATGGCGTCTCCCGCGCTGCTGCCAACACCGCTCTCGGCGGTCCTCGTGGCAAATGGCGATGCCCTGCGGGTTTCGCGCGCTGCTCCTGCGCTGCTGCCAACGCCACTCTCTGCGGTCCTCATGGCAATGGCAGCGCCTCGCGTTTTCCTGCGCGCCTCTCTCCCCCATTGACGCTGCTCGGCCCTTGAACACCGGCTGCGCTCTGCTCTCTCTCTCGCCTCTCTCCCCCGTTGACGCCGCTCGGTCCTGAACACCGGCTGCACCCTGTGCGCTCTGCCCTCTCTCTCTCCCCCATCAACGCTGCTTGGCCTTGTTCTGTGCCGCTCGGTCGGGCTCTAGCCTGTCGCTGTCCGGGAAGGGTCTGCGCAGTACCTGTTGCCAGCCCGTTTTGCTGGACCACCGTGACTGGAAAGCCAAGCCTGGCTCTCGACAGCCTCCCCTGCGATGCTCAAATCTCCGCTGGATTACTGGGCGGTTGCCCGTGGTCGACGCCCGTGCTTCTGGACTCGACCTTCTTCCATTGTTCTCCAGGAGCGAATCCCTGGGAGGTGATGCAGAGTTGCAAGTAGGTTCGAACTTGCTGTTTGCCACTGTTACGTCCGTGTAATAATAAGAAAAGGACTGCTGAGAACGGTACAACAGGTGTTTACTCAACATGGTTCAAACTGCAACTGAAACAACAGATTACTACTCAGCGTTATATACAGGTGTGGTCACTGCCGGTACTACAGTATACATGAGCTGTAGAAAGTAGTTCCCCCCTTAAAGGTACATACATTACAGGGATCTCATTGAAACTTATAAAATACTAACAGGACTAGTTAGACTGGATGCAGGAAGGATGTTCCCGATGGCCAGGGAGTCCGGAACCAGGGGTCACAGTCTAAGGATAAGGGGTAAGCCATTTAGGACTGAGATGAGGAGGAATTTCTTCACCCAGAGAGTGGTGAACCTGTGGAATTCTCTTCCACAGAAGGCAGTTGAGGTCAATTCATTAAATATATTCAAGAAGGAGTTAGATCTATTTCTTAAGGCTAAAGGGATCAAGGGATATGGGGAGAAAGCAGGGACAGGGTACTGAATTTGGATGATCAGCCATGATCGCATTGAATGGCGGAGCAGGCTCGAGGGGCCGAATGGCCTACTCCTGCTCCTATCTTCTCTGTGTCTGTGTGTTAATTTTTGTCTGATTATGCTCCTGTGAAGCGCCTTTGGAGTTTTTACTCCATTAAAGGCGCTATATAAATGCAAGTTGTTGTATTGAAGCGAATATTATAGATGCATTTAAGGGGAGGCTGGATAAGCATATGAGGGAGAAGGGAATAGAGGGTTATGCTGATAGAGTTAGATGAGGAAAGACAGGAGGAGGCTCGAGTGAAGCATAAACAGCGGCATGGACTGGTTGGGCCGAAAGGCCTGTTTCTGTGCTGTATATCCTATGTAATCCTTTTGTAATATGTAATAATTTCTTCAGATTAAAACAGGGAAGTTTATCAGTTGGGAATGGAAATGTTTCACTGCGTCAGTCCCCTGTGCTCTTGTTTCTTGCTGCAGAGACATGATAAGAGCTCAAATGAAGGGTCTGTGACAGGACTGATCCCCTGCTCATTTTATAAGGAGCTCAACTTCTACATTATGCAGTTAAGGGGGAGTGTCTGGGCTTGGAGATGCAATGTTCAGATTGCACTTTGGTTATTGTGTTAAACTGAAGAATTCTGCTCTGGTATAAACACCGTCAAAAATCAGACTTCAGTGACAATTGAGCTTATGGGGGGAGAGAAGCAATTTCCCAGTCACTGCTTATCAAGGTGTGTTAGATAATTGTGTTCTACTAAACCAGCAGACAGATTTCACTTGATAGAATACTGCTTAAATACTGGTTACTGGTTTCTTAACTTGGCCCATTATCACCTCCTTTTGCCTTGCACCATCATCCCTTTTGACTCTTCTCTCCTGCCTTCCATCCTATCACAGACCTTCCCTTTTGTTCTTTCCTCCCCTCCCCCTTTCCCTGCCCTTGCTAAAAACCTGTTACATCTCCAACTTTTTCCAATTCTGACGAAGGGTCTTCGACCTGAAACGTTAACTCTGTTTCTCTCTCCACAGATGCTGCCTGAACTGCTCAGTATTTCCAGCATTTTCTGTTTTAATTTCAGATTTCCACCATCCGCAGTATTTTGCTTTTGCTTAAATACTGGTGTTTATTGTTCTTATTCTGCAAACTTGTTCCTCATCTAGGCACACGATTTAAGGCCCATTCTCTAGAGACACTAGTCAGACAACAATTAACCGGGTTTGGCACCTCTTAAACCTGCAACTTCCACCACCGAGAAGGAGAAGAGTAGGAGGTGCATGGTTTCCAGGCTTTTGACTTTGGGATCAAACTGCCTGTTAAGTGGAAGGGTTCCCTCTCAGCACACCACTCAATTTGAATGGCCTGGGAGTGAGGAGTTTGATGGGTGAGCATTACCCCTTGGCATTAAGAAGATAAAGGGGCGGAAGGACTGGAATGGTGAACTTATAGGGTTGGGGGAGGTGGTGGCGGGAAAGGGCAAGAATGGGCCAGCAAATCATGAGAGGCAGTCAGGTGAGGATTAGCAGGGGAGCGGATACCGAGCTGGAGATGACAGAACGTGGCTGAAGAACACAATAAGAACATTAGAAATAGGAGCAGGAATAGGCCACTTGGCCCCTCGAGCCTGCTCCGCCATTCAATAAGATCATGGATGATCTTGGGCTCAAAGCCACTTCCCCGCCCGCTCCCCATAACCCTTCACTCCCTTATCTTGTAAAAATCTGTCTGTCTCCACCTTAAATTTAATTAATGACCCAGCCTCCATGGCTCTCTGGGGAAGAGAATTCCACAGATTTATGACCCTCTGAAGCTGGGGGTGTTGGCCCGTGGATTGATTAATTTAAGAGACGGGCAGAGGTGGCAGTCATCCAGCAGGAGTGTGGATGGAACTGGGTGGGGGGGAGGGTACAAGATAGCGGCTAGGGTGGCCGAATCAGGAGGCAGGGAGCGGCCTGAGAAGCTACCTGAGCCGGGAGCACAAGAGGACAGCTGTGGTGGCAGTGGTCCACTGCGCCGGGACACAGAAGACCTAAACATAGAAACATTTACCCCCCGAGCTTGTTCTGCTATTCAAATAGATCATGATTGATCTGCACCTCAACTCTATTTATCCGCTTTTGCTCCAAATCCTTTGATACCGTTGCCCAACAAAAAGCTATTGATCTCAGTCTTGAAAATTCCAATTGTCCCTCAGCATCCACAGCCTTTTGGGGGAGAGAGTTCCAGGTTTTCACGACCCTTTGGGTGAATAAGTGCTTCCTGACTTCGCACCTGGGTGGCTCTGGCTCTAATTTTAAGATTATGTTCCCTTGTTCTGGATTCCCACACCAGAGGAATGAGTTTCTCTGGATCTACCCTATTGAAGCCTTTCATCATTTTACACACCTCAGTCAGATCACCCCTCAACCATTTAACAGGAGAGTTGTCAGATACAATTTCACGCCGAGTCACATAAGGAGATAATAGGGCAGGTGACCAAACGCTTTCTCAAAGAGATAGGTTTTAAGCGGCATCTTAAAGGAGGAGCGAGAGCTGGAGAGGTGGAGAGGTTTAGGGAGGGAATTCCAGAACTTAGGACTTAGGCAGCTGAAGGCACGGTCGCCAAGGGTGGAGCGATTAAAATGAGGAATGTGAAGAGGCCAGAATTGGACATTGCACCAACTCTGAGGTCAGTCTCTGAAGGTGTGTGGCAACTGACAGGTGTGACTCTCAAACCTACAGCTGTTCTTTATGGCAACAAATCAGAAGATTTCTCTTCCTTGCAGGCACCAATGGATCACATGACAGCTTCACTGGAATCTGCAGCAGACCCTGAGCTAAGAAATGACCTGGGACCAATCAGTGTCTCCACCTGAACAGAAGCACAGGCCACAGCGGTGGAGGCATTATTACATTGATGTAATTCCAGAAGCGATGAATTGCCCCACTCACATGTGAAGGACGTCAGTGACCTAACGAATGCTTGGACTGCTCCCTGGCTGATGTTGAAGAGATCCCTGCGGCTGCCTGAAATGACCCGGTGTCATAGATATTGAGGGCAGTGGTGACCTTCACAGCCACTGAGAGAGCAGTGCAGCTGAGTGTGGCTTCAGGCCTTCCTGCAGCAGGTCACAGAGATGCTCTATCACCTCTTTCGTAAAAGGCACTCTTCTTGTGCGCAGTGCCTCAGTTAGTTCCTCATATGACTGGTGCTGTCGAACATGCTTTCTGAGGGGTAATAGCTGGTGGGCTGTATCTTCCTTAAACGCTGCCTGACTTTTCTTAGCTCCATCCTGTGCTCCTAGTCCTCCACAATAATAATACCAGATAGCGGTACGCCCGTAGGGAATGCCATACCAGCTGCTGAGAAGCCCTCACTGTGGGTGGGGGGATTCCAAAAATCTTTTATGGAGCTGATCCTGTGATAAACTGTCAGAAGCAGGTGCATGTATTTGTAGTGATTAATCCACAAGAAAAAACACTTTATAGAGAGTTTCCAAACTGTAGAAATCTTTGCCCAGAAATTCGGGGGTTTAGTGCCACCCGTTACCGCCAGAATTGGGCGAGAAAATGGTGGCTGCTGCTCTCCCGCCAGCTGGCGGCTGATCCCACGGCGACCGCCATTTTCAGATGGCTGGCAGCGCTGCCGATATCAGCGATTGCTAAAATCAAGGGAATGATGCAGACCATGACATCAGTGAGTGTGCAACACTCCCTTGATGCCTGATCTGCGAGTTTGGAGTTCGCCATTCAACTTACTGGCAGGCCTTAAGAACAACGAGCTGAGCAAGTGTGACAAACAGGAAGGCTGCTCCAGCAGCAGTATTTAAAGGGATTAGATAGAATATACAGCACATAAAAAGGCCTCCCATCTTTCCTCATCTAACTCTATCAGCTTAACCCTCTATTCCCTTCTCCCTTTAGGATGGGCAATAAATACTGGTCTTGCCAGCGACGCCCAGATCCCATGAACGAATAAAAAAAAAATGCTTGTCTAGCCTCCCCTTAAATACATCTATACTATTCGCTTCAACCACTCCCAGTGGTAGCGAGTTCCACATTCTCACCACTCTCTGGATAAAGATGTTCCTTCTGAATTCCCTATTTGATTTCTTGGTGACTATCTTATATTGATGGCCTCTAGTTTTGCTCTTCCTCACAAGTGGGAACACTCTCTATGTGTCTACTCTATCAAAACCTTTCATAATTTTAAAGACCTCTATTAGGTCACCTCTCAGCCTTTTCTTTTCAAGAGAAAAGAGACCCAGCCTGTTCATCCTTTCCTGATAAGTATACCCTTGCATTTCTGGAACCATCCTTGTAAATCTTTTTTGCATCCTGTCCAGTGCCTCTATATCATTTTTATAATATGGCGACCAGAATTGTACGCAGTATTCCAAGTGTGGTCTAACCAAGGTTCGATACAAGTTTAGCATATTTTCTCTACTTTTCAATTCAATCCCTCTAGAAATAAACCCTAGTGCTTGGCTTGCTTTTTTATGGCCTTGTTAACCTGTGTCGCTACCTTCAGTGAATTGTGTGTTTGTACTCCGAGATCCCTTTGCTCTTCTACCCCACTTAGATTCATCAGCAACTACTTGTCAGCAACTGCCTAAGAGGAAGCACCCGACATGTTTATTTAGTTTGACTGGCTCTGTGCAACTTTCTGCAACTGCAGCAGTTTCATAAACTCCTTTCAAGGTTCGAAGGTAACAGGGAGTGTTGGTGCAAGTGGAGAATGGCTTCATTCTCATTTAAAGGCTTCTGCTCACAACACTTGCTCACAGTCATGGGAGGTCTACTGGCAGTCTTCCTCATGCTCGAGTATCTTCGGGAGAGGGAGCGGAGGCAGCAAAGAAGACGAGAAGATGCACGCAGAGGGAGGAGAAGGAGGGCCTGGAGGGCTCTCAACAGGAGGCTTCACCCACCTAGGGTCTTCCGAAAGCACTTCGCTTATATCCATTTAAGCCAGGAGCAGTGTATCAGGAGGTTACGCTTCACCAAGGAGGTGGTCACAGAACTCTGCCACCTCCTGCAACCAGACCTGCAGCCTGAGAGCAGGGTGACCACTGCTCTCCCAGTGGCCCTCAATTTCTATGCCAATGGACCCTTCCAGTCTGCAGCAAGAGGCATCCATCGCTGCATCTGGGAGGTCGCTGAGGCTCACTACGCCAGGAGAAGGGGCTACGTTTTCTTCTCTCTGAGCAGACAGGGCGAGTGTGCATGTGGCTTTGCCAGGGTAGCAGGATTCCCCATGGTGAAGAGCCATCGACTGCACCCACGTGGCACTGCAGGCACCACATAACAATCCTGAGATCTTCCGTAACCACAAAGGCTACCACTCAGTTAACGTGCAGTTGGTGTGCCACCACACTTAGTGCTTCCTGATGGTCAATGCCTGCTATCCTGGCAGCAGCCATGATGCCTTCATCCTGCGTCAGTCTGCTGTGGCAGCAATCTTCCAGCCACGACAGCAAACACGAGGGTGGCTGCTTGGAAACAAGGGCTATCTACTCTGCACCTGGCTGATGACTCCCCTCCACAACCCCTACACTAATATAATGACATCACTGAGCCGACCATTGGGCTACTGAAGCAACAGTTCCGCTGCCTTGACTACTCAGGAGGAGGCCTCCAGTACTCGGCTGAGTGGGTGTCCTATTTCATGGTGGTCTGCTGCATGCTTCACAACTTGGCCATCATGAGGGCCCAGCCGTTGCCCTCAGGAGGAAGAGGGAGAGGAGGAGGAGGAGGAGGAGGAGGAGGGACAAGAGGAAGAGGACGAGGACGAGGAGGGGAGAAGAGGCAGGCAGCCAATCTTCCTTGCGGATGGGCTGTCCGTGAACGCCTCATCAGACTCCGATTCTGTGGTGTATGTGCCTTTAAGAGCCCCCGTGTACTGTAATGCCGGTAGTGGCCACTTGGGCTATATAAGCCTGTATAGTGTCTTGTATCTTTTAGTTCACCTCCAGACTTTGTTCAGTAAACACCTGTTAAACCAACTCCTGCATTCCGTGTCTCCATTAACACACGGATACAACAGTGGCGACGAATTGGAAACGGACTTACCTGCAATTCGGCTGCACCTCAAGGAGATCGATTCCTCAGATGAAGGTCGAAGAAAAAAAAAAGAAAAAACTGTGGTTTCACCAGCTAGCCGGGCTGGTGGCAGGTACTGCAATAATCCTTCCTGGGCGGCGGGCTGGGCCGCGATCGGCTGGCTCTGCAACGGGGCCGAGCAGCGAAGGCGGAGGCAAACAGAGACGGAGGGTGGAGCACTCGGGAGACGGCCAGTGCTGCAAAGCAGGTCGGCGTTCGGACCAAGCAGAGGGAGGGAAAAGTCCCAGAGAGTCTGGCGGGAACGAGTCTCCAACTATTAAAAAAAAATATCTGTATAAATAAAAACTGCGGAGAACAGCGTTGCCAGCAGCGGCAGTGGCGGGAAAGCGCGGGAGGCGCCATTTTTTCTCGGCAGGGAAGAAAGGAAAGCGTGGGAGGCGCCATTTTTTCTTCAGGATGCCTAAAACTGGCAATATTACTGCTTTCGATAGTGATGTAGAGGATTGGACCACATATGTGGAAAGAGTGGAGGTATATTGCACAGTGAATGAAATAAAGGATGATAAAAAGGCATCGGTACTTCTAAATCTAATGGGCGCAAGAACATACGGGCTGTTGCGAAACTTAATCACTCCAGCCAAACCGATGGACAAGAATTTTAAGGAGATTGTTGATACCCTATAGGAGCACTTAAACCCAACACCGCTGCTGATAGCGGAACAATTCAAATTCTTCTGGAGGAATCAGCACAAGAATGAAAGTAACGCTGATTACCTCACCGAATTAAGGAAGCTGTCAAAGCACTGCCAATTCGGGGCAGGACTGGCAGATTCTCTTCGAGACAAATTCGTCTGCGGTCTCCTAAATGAAGGAACACAGAAAAGGCTACTTTCCGAGAAAGACAAAACACTAGACAAGGCTTTCAGTGTGGCTGTATCATACGAAGCAGCAGCAAGAGGAGCTGCAGAGATACAGCAAAAGCCACAGGACTTCGGCACCCATGAAATGACACAGGGTTTCGAGAGATGTTATCGCTGCGGCAGATCCACCCATGACCAGAGGGACTGCTGGTTCAAGGACAAAGCATGCAGGCAATGTGGAAAGATGGGATACATTGCACGTGTATGCCGATCTGGAAACCAAAAATCCACTGACAGAAAAAAAATCAATAAGGAAAAGTACAGAAAGGTACAAATGATGACGGACAGTAGCTCCGAAGACCAGAAGAGCGATAGCAACTCCGGAAACAAGAGACTAAGCTGTCTCAAATTACATAATGTAATTGCCAAAGAAGATTACCAGACCATTTGGGTTACCCTCACGATAGCGGCGTCCCCAGTTAAAATGGAGCTAGATACAGGATCAGCCCTGACCGTCATAAGTCAACGGGATTACGAGCGGCTATTTCCGCATATACCTTTGAAAGACACATCCATTATCTTAAAAACATATACGGGGCAGAAAGTATACCCCAGAGGGAAAATAAGGGTGCCTGTTGTATACAACGGCAAGGAAATACAGAAGTTGTATTTATACGTTCTGCAAGATGGTGGTCCACCGCTGTTGGGACGTGAATGGATCAGGAAGATACGTTTAGACTGGCACTCCATTCAGGCACTGACGGTGACCAGTAAGAAAAAAAATGGTGATGACATCATACCTGAACGATTAAAAGACATCTTGGCCAACGCCAAAGAAGTGTTTCAACAGGAACTAGGAACCTTGAAAGGCGTCACCGCCTCAATAAAAGTGGAAAATGCGGCAATTCCCAAGTTTTTTAAGGCAAGGCCGGTGCCATACGCAATTCGTCCAGCAGTCGAGGCAGAGCTGGAGAATTTGGAAAAGGCAGGCGTGTTATCCAAGATAGATTGGAGCGAGTGGGCAACACCCATCGTCCCAGTCATGAAGAAAGCGTTGAATAATGATAAATCTGAAGAACAGAGAAAAATTCGCATCTGTGGGGATTTCAAGGTGACTGTAAACCCGGTCCTTCACACGGTACAGTATGCTCTTCCGAGGATAGAAGATATTTTCGCCTCACTATCCGGAGGGAAACGTTTCACCAAAATTGACTTGGCACAGGCATATCTACAGATGGAGGTTGAGGAGGCCTCTAAAAAGTATCTCACGATAAACACACACAAAGGCCTGTACCAGTACAATCGACTGGTTTTCGGAGTAGCATCAGCTCCAGCTATCTGGCAAAGAGCTATGGAGCAAGTCCTGCAAGGGATTCCGGGGACTCAATGCTACCTAGACAACATCCTTGTAACAGGAGAAAACGACAACGAGCACCTTGCCAATTTGGAGCAGGTGCTCACTAGGCTGAGAGAACGGGGCCTACGAGCAAATCGCCCCAAGTGCGAATTTTTCCAGAAACAAATATCATATTGTGGCCACATAATTAACGAAGAAGGGTTGCATAAGTCACCTGAAAAAATTGAAGCGGTCATAAAAGCCCCAGCACCTGAAAATGTCTCACAATTAAGGTCATTCCTGGGATTGATAAATTACTATCATAAATTTTTACCGAACTTGTCAACTGTTCTGCACCCTCTTAACGCACTGCTACAAACAGGAGTAATTTGGAAATGGAGCGAAGACTTTAAACGTGCCTTCCATAAATGCAAAGTTTTGATCACGTCCAAGGAAGTTTTGGCTCATTACAACCCATCACTGCCAATCAGACTGGCGTGCGATGCATCCCCTTACGGCGTAGGAGCGGTATTATCGCATAGATTCCCTGATGGCTCGGAGCGGCAGATAGCTTTTGCGTCACGCTCATTGAACTCAGCTGAGCGTAACTATGCCCAGATCGACAGGGAAGCACTCAGCCTGGTATGGGGAGTGAAGAAATTCAACCATTACCTACACGGACAAAAATTTACCTTGTTGACTGACCATCAACCCCTCGTCTCCATATTCAACCCTAAAAAGGGCGTTCCCATTATGACAGCGCAAAGGCTACAGAGGTGGTCCCTTTTCCTAGGGGCACACCAATATGACATAGAATACAAAGGATCGAAACAGCATGGAAATGCTGACGGTTTATCGCGTCTACCGTTGCCAACGGTAGAAGAGGCACCTACAGTGGACCCAGTGGAGATGTTCCACTCAACCATAGTGGAATGTCTACCAGTAACAAATTCTACCATTGAAAAGGAAACGAGAAATGACTCGACTCTCTCACGAGTCTACGATTTAACGGTGAAGGGATGGCCAGCACATCAAATCAAATCAAATCAACTTTTATTGTCATTGTTAGTGCACAAGTGCAGTACAACGAAATGTAGGCTTGCGGCTCCCGAGAGTGTACAATTTGGATTAGGACACTTAAACATTTCAACATACATTTGTACATATATATTAGCATAAATATGACCATAATAAAGTGCATCGGCAGATGTGCAGGCTTTAGTGTTTATTTGTGGAGTTCAGTAGGATGACAGCCCTGGGAAAGAAGCTGTTCCTAAATCTGGTCGTACGGGTGCGAATGCATCTGTAGCGTCTTCCAGATGGTAGGAGGGTGAACAGACTGTGGCTGGGGTGGGTAGGGTCTTTGATGATGGACCGTGCCCTCCGTAGGCAGCGTTTCTGATATATATGTTCTATGGTCAGTAGCCGGGTGCCGGTAATGCGTTGGGCAGTTTTGACTACCTGCTGCAGGGCTTTCCGGTCATGGGAGCTACAGCTGCCGTACCATACCGTGATACAGTTTGTCAGGATGCTCTCTATAGTGAACCACAGTTGCCAGCATTTTCGCAAAGAAGAGAACAGCTGTCAGTGTGCCGAGGAACCTTGATGTGTGGATCCAGGGTGGTGATTCCACCCAAACTCCAGGATAAAGTGCTAAAGGAGCTTCACGGGGGGCATCTGGGTGGAGTGAAAATGAAGAACCTAGCCAGAGCATTTGTGTGGTGGCCAGGTATCGATGGAGACATCGAAGAAATGAACAAGGGCTGTCTAGGATGCCATAAGGTCCAAAACGCCCCACCACAAGCCCCTCTACATCTATGGGAGAGGCCCTCATCTCCATGGCAAAGGGTACACATCGACTTTGCTGGTCCATTTATGGACTCAATGTTCTTAATCGCGGTTGATGCACACTCCAAGTGGCCGCAGGTAATAAAGATGTCCTCCACCACCACAGAAAAAACCACCACAGTATTAAGGACCATATTTGCCAGGAATGGGCTGCCTGAACAGATCTGTTCTGATAATGGACCGCAATTTGTGTCCGAAGAATTCAGGAAGTTCTTAAAAAAACAATGGGGTTAAGCACTACACGTCCGCCCCATACCATCCCGCCACCAATGGATTGGCTGAAAGGTTTGTCCAGACCTTCAAGAAGGCCATAAATGCCATGGGTAATGAAGACATAAATCTACAGCATAAGGTAGATAACTTCTTGTTTGCATACAGGAATGCAGCACATGTGGTTACAAACCAAACTCCCGCCATGATGTTTTTCAATAGAAGACTAAGATGCCGGCTGGATTTGATCAAGCCAAACATCAGAAGGGACGTAGAGAACTGGCAATTTCAAGGCATGAATGAAAGGCCAACTAGAACCTTCCAGATAGGTCAACAAGTTTTGGCCCGGGACTACCGTACCGAGAAATGGCAGCCTGGAACTATTTGCACATGACTAGGACCGCTGATGTATACCGTGGACATTGGAGAAAGCATAATAAGGCGCCATGCTGACCAGATCATAGAGTCATCCGAAAAGGGACAACCTACACCACAACTCTATACGCCTAATGATGAAGCAGAGATACCCATAGTATCTACCCCCGATCCGGTGATACTGGAACCAGATGAACCCGACACTGGCATTCAAGCCGAATCGACCTTGCCAAAAGAACCTACTACACCACCGAAAACTACTACACCACCGAGGCGTTATCCGGGCCGAGTCAGGAAGCCTCCAGAGAGACTGACTTATAATTGATTAACTGCAGCAAATGTGTCGATTATTGTTCTTGTAAACATGTTAATTAATGATTACTTAAAATGTTATGTACTGGTTGTCTAAAAGGGGAGGAATTGTGGTGTATGTGCCTTTAAGAGCCCCTGTGTACTGTAATGCCGGTAGTGGCCACTCAGGCTATATAAGCCTGTATAGTGTCTTGTATCTTTTAGTTCACCTCCAGACTTTGTTCAGTAAACACCTGTTAAACCAACTCCTGCATTCCGTGTCTCCATTAACACATGGGTACAACCGATTCCAATGAATGAAACCCCAGCTCCCCGTTGCTCACCACATTCTCCACACCATCCCTTTGTCACGAATATCACAGCGTCCTCCTGGGCACAAAGCTGAAATGAAAGACACCACAAAAGATTCCAAACAAAATTAATAAATTTATCAAAAATGAATTCACACATATTTACACTAACAATATGTACTAATCACCCTTGTGCAATCCCTTAGTGCCTGTCATTCGGGTGCCCTTTCCTGTCCTAGTGGTCCTACGAAGTGATGCCCCAGTGGCTGCAGTAGGGCTGGTAGAAGGCTGTTAAGATTCCTTGGGGGAGACTTTAGATGGCCTTGCAGGAGGACCTCGAGCAGCTGTGGCCCTAGAAGCCCCGACGACTGTACACTGTACCACCTCAGCATGGCTGGCTGATAAGCAGCAGCAGGGCACTGGCAGAGTGGCAGTGGTGGGAGCAGCAATGCTGTCATCTTGAGAGTGAACAACAGAACCCTGCTCTACTGACCCACTACCACTCCCTCGGGGCGGTGCAGTCTGCTAGAGCACAGGTTGCTGGCCTGCTGTGACACACTGCAAGCCCTGGTTGACAGTGGTAAACCCAGCCACGATAGCAGCAGCCACAATAGACTGCATGAGAGAGGTCTGCACTTCCGCTGCAACTCTATAATAGTAGGTCACTTCTGCCTGTGCTGCAATGGCAGCCATGACATCGCCCATCACATGCAGCATCATGTCTGGGTTGACACGGTCTCTTCGAGAGTCTTCCATCATTTCCAACCTGGAATACCTGGACTCCAAGCTCTGTGCAGAGCCCCGTGCAATGTTGAAGGAAGACTCCTCCATGCTCCTTGACATTGCCGAGATGCTCTCTGGCAGGCTTGTCATTGCACCTAACAATTCAGTGTGCATGCCCATCACCCTTCTTCTGAAGGTCGTCCCATCGAGGTCCTCATCAGAGTCCTGTGCAGCAGAACTCGCACGCAAACTTGCCCTCCGGGGAGCAGGCCCCCGAGCTACTCTTTCCCCTGGCCTTGCTGCAGCCCACTCGTGCCCAGTGCCTCACCCTATGCAGGTCCTGCTTCTACACTCGCCTCTAAAGTACGTACAGTGCCAGTTTCTGAGCTGGTGTCTGTGAGTGACAGATGCAGTGAGGCATGTATCTTCTTCTTCCTCTTCTCCCCACTCGCTCTCGTGCATCACCTTGGGGATTGGCTGCTCAGGTGCTTGTTGTTGATTATCTGAAAGCAGAAAGGCACAAGAGTCGGGTTATGGTGGGGGGAGTTGGTGGGGGGAAGCAAGATATGCATACATTCAGCATCAGCAGCTTGTAAGTGAGAAGAGATTGTGGGATGGGGGGCAGTGGGATGTGAGAAGAAGGATTAGGAATGAGCATACCGTTGTTGTCCCCAAGGGGTTCAACCTCGCCGGTTGCCACAGCCTCTATGATCTGCTGCCCAATGATTTCCAGCACTCTCTCCTCCAGCTGGCTGAGGTCCTGGATGTCAACTTGCCCCCCGGCCTGTTTGCTGCTACTCCATCTGGTTATGTGCAACCTTGGCCTGCAAGAGAAAGGGAAGTGTATCAGTGAGTGGTGCAATGTGTTTGGGTGATGTGTCTGCCATAGTTGAATAGCTCTCAGTGTGTGAAAGGTGTGAGATGTTGGTGTGAGTGTTGCAGCAGTGGTAAGGTTGTGAGGGTGAAGTGAAGCTCTGGTTGTGAGTGGTGGTCGATAGAGATTGTTGGTAGGTGAGTGCTGGGGGTGTGGTGCATTGAGCAGTGTGTGAGGTTTGTGGTGCAATTGGTGGGATATGGTATTTGCTGAAGCCTTCATTTACCTTGACCTGCCCTGAAATGAAAGCATAAAATGCTGGGAATACTCAGCAGGTTAAGCAGCATCTCAACCAGAGACATGAGCTCTGATTCTCTCTCCACAGATGCTGCTGACCTGCTGAGTATTTCCAACATTTTCTGTATTCTCAGAGGCCTTTATTTACCATCCGAGGCCGTGCAAGTGTCCAGCAGCACTCCCTGCACACTTAGAAAACTTTTAATATATATTGCACCAAGCCACTACTTCAATAAAATAAAACAAATCCAGTCCAAAAGCTTAAGTGCAAACTCATCTGAAAGATGTGTGTGTCCCTTTAAGAGGTGCTGACAGTGCCTCTGTCAGTCTGCTGAATGCTGGGTTTTCATGGCGAGCTTAGGACCCAGTGCTGAAGGTCGAAATTCGCTGAAGTGACGTTAAATCAGCGTTGCACACTGACTGATGTCACCTTTTCTTAATTTACATGTCCAGCACCATCAGTAGCACTAAGGCCCTCACTAAAATGGTGGCTGCCGAGTCCTGTACCAGAGAAGGGCACTAGAGTGGCGGCCGCCATTTTTCACCAGGACAGTGGTGCAAACGGGCGGCGGTACGTGGCCCAATTTCTAGGCCATTGGGCCTTAACACTGCCTGTTTCGTGGCTATATCCAATTTCTAGGCCCTTGGCCTAGAAATTCAGTTGGTTGCGCCAGCCGTTAGCGCCTTAGGAGGAATAGATGTCGGGCGCTAGGCGGCTAGCGCCCGGGCGCAGCGCGAACTGCGCCTCGCCCCAACTTCACTAGAGATTTAGCGGCGGCGCAAAGTCTTTGCGCGCGCTCAGCTGCGCGCGCAGATCATGGCGTCATTTCCTCGTGCAACGCCCTTTGTGCGCCCCCAACCGGAAATTCAGTGGCGACGCCCCATTGTGCACCTGGCGCCCCTAGCGACTGTTAGAGTGGAACGGTGCTCAGCCGATGCGGGGCGCGGGGGGCGCAAATTAAAGGGCACTCCTCCTGCAATATAAAAGGCTGCCATTTCGCAGCACTCCTTATTGAGAAACGGATCTTTGCAGAGAGACCAAGGTAGATAGCTTTCTGCTTTGGCCCAACACTCGGACAGGTACTTCTGGCTTCAGGCCACAGCTTTCCACTAGTCTTTGCCTTCATTGACATCTCATTGTTTGCCAGCATATTATGGGGGCTGCAATGGGTGCCAACGCTGGCTTTCTCAATTACATCCAAAGGGCTCACAGACGCCGTGAGAGAGTGGCAGCCCTGGCTAGACGGAGAGGGGGCAACAGGCGTCGGCAAAGGAGGCCTTTCCCACCCAGGGTATACCGCCAGCCGTTCTCCTATCTCAACATGTCTGAGGAGCAGTGTGTTCGGAGGCTGCGATTCAGAAGGGATGTGGTCACAGAGATCTGCCAGCTGCTTGGCGGTGATCTGCAGCCACAGCTGAGGAGCAGGACGTCTCTGTCGGTGGCAGTGAAGGTGATGGTGACTCTCAACTTCTATGCCACCGGCTCCTTCCAATCCGCTACTGGGGACATTGCCAACATCTCCCAGTTCGCCGTGCATTGCTGCATCCGCCAGGTCACCAATGCCCTTTTCAAAAGGAGACGTCAGTTCACCTCCTTCTCCATGGCCCTTGCCAAGCAGCAACAGCGTGCAATGGGCTTTGCAGCATTCGCGGGCTTCCCCATGGTGCAGGGCGCCATTGACTGCACGCATGTGGCTTTGCGGGCACCTCTGGAGAATGTCGAGGATTACTGCAACCGGAAGGGCTACCATTCGCTGAACGTCCAGCTGGTGTGTGACCACAGGCAGCTCATCCTAGCTGTCAATGCCCGCTTTCCAGGCAGCAGCCACGATGCCTTCATCCTGCGACAGACTTCTGTGGCAGACATGTTCCAGGCCCAGCCTCACCCACGAGGATGGCTTATCGGGGACAAAGGCTATCCTTTGTGTACCTGGCTGATGACCCCGCTCCGTGCGCCCAGCACCCCTGCTGAAGAGGGATACAACAAGAGCCATCAAGCGACCAGGAACATCATCGAACAAACAATCGGCGTCCTGAAGCAATGGTTCCGCTGTCTGGATCGTTCCGGTGGAGCCCTATAGTATTCGCCGGAGCGAGTCTCCCATTTCGTGGTCGTTTGCTGCATGCTGCACAACCTGGCTATCCGCAGGACTCAGCCACTGCCACCAGAGATTGGAGGACCACCTGAGGAGGAGGAGGAGGAGGAGGAGGAGGACCTGCACAGGAGGGAGGCAGAAAGTGCAAGGGCCGCCCGTCGCCGGCTTATTGAACGTCGGTTCTAGGCCCCCTCTCAGGGACTGGCTTGTGCCAATGTCAGCAGATGAATGTAGCCGCTCCACAAGCCCTCAGCCGAGCAGGGCAACCAGGACTTAACCAAAAAACCATGCACACTGCAATTTAACAACAATAATTTATTGAAAACCTCTGCCCTTCCCACATTACATTCTCATGTGGAGAAGCCCCCTCCAAAAGCACAAAACTACCAGTCTCGGCCTTACAAAAAGAAAGAAAGACACCAGTCTCAGCCTTACAAAAAGAAAGAAAGACACCAGTCTCGGCCTTACACAAAAACAACTGCACCAGTGTCGGCCTTACAACAAGCACCAGGCATTTGTGCATACCTCTACTTTTTGCCCTGCGAGTGCGATGCCTTGCGCATCCTTGCCTGGCCCCTGTCCGCCCTGCTGCTCCTCCTCAATGGGAGCCCAGTGGCTGCAGCAAGGCTGGGGGAAGGCTGCTGAGGGGCAGATGGCGAGACGGCAGATGCCCTTGGGGGTCGGCCTGCACCAGCTCTGGCCTTGGAGTGGCCGGCTGCTGACTGCTCCAACTCTGGCTGGGCGGCAGCAGTCTGTCCAGCAGCTCGTGGCAGCTGCAATGGCGGAGTGGCAGTGTCGGCTGCAGGAATGGTGGCAACCTGGCAGATCGCAGGTGCTCGCTGGTCGCCTGAGACATTGGCACTCGCATGGGCCAGCACTGCAGCATGCGCAGCAAACAACTGAAGAACAGACTGCTGGGCTGCTGCTGTGCGGCGAGTGCCCTGGCGATGCCTGGCTGATCCAGCGAGGGTGGCAGCAGTTAGTGCCCGTGTGGCCCTGGTCTGTGTCCGCATGACACCAGCCAGTGAATGGACGGCACGACTCCTGGCCTGTGCTGCACTGAATTGCTGCACACTCCTTGACAGAGACTCTATGGAGTCAGGCATCCTTGCCACTGCAGCCATGAGCTCAGTGTGCCTGCGCTCAGCCTGGACGGCCATTTCCTCTAGGAGGCGCACCTCCTCTGCGCTGACCGTCGCAGGACTGGAGGCCGCTCTCACCCTCTGGGGAGAAGTCCGCCGAGCTTCCCCATCCCTCCCGCCTTGCTGCAGGCCGCTGGGCCCCGGAGCTTCACTCTCCTCCGACCCTTCCCCCCGGCTCCCCTCCAGGGAAGACGTGTCCCCTACATCGCCATGGGCTGGCGCGGCTGAGGGTGGCACTGATGGGCCGGCTTCCTCTTCCTCCTCCTCGTCTTCCGAAGGGCTGACAGTGGCAGCTTGAGGGCCCGCCTCCTCACCTGGCAATTCACCATCTGAAAGCAGGAAGGCACAAGAGTAGCTTTAGAGTGAGGACAGGGCGGCAGCGAGGGAGGCATGAGTGGTGCCATTCACCGCATTGGTCGGACAGTGGCAAAGGATGCTGATCTGATGCGCAAGTGGAACGAGAGAGGTCCAAAAGGTGATGCCCTTACCATTGCTGCCCAGAACAGGGTCGGCATCTCCACTGGCGATGGGGCCAATCAGCCGGCCTACCATAATGCGCTCCACATGCTGGTCGAGGTCGGCGAGCTCTTTGAGGTCAGGACGGCCTCCCCCGGTCTCAGTTCGGTTGCGCCGGTTGTGCGCCACCTTGGCCTGTAAGAGAAAGGACGACCTCTAAGTACAGTGTGTAGCCCTGATCTTGTCTGCAATGCCTCCCATGGTCGAATAGCTTGTACAGTGTGTAGCCCTGATCTTGTCTGCAATGCCTCCCATGATCGAATAGCTTGGACAGTGTGTAAAGTGCTGAATGTGCAATTGATTTTCATGCCAGTCCCATAGCTGCTGGATGAGGGCTGGCCATTAGGGCTTTCAGGTCCCTTTGCCCATAATGTGAGGTGCACATGCAAGGATGAGGAGGACACTGGAAAGGGTACTCACCCTGACAACCCGAGTGAGGTCGTTGAACTTCTTCCGGCATTGCACAGGAGTCCTGGCAACCACGCTGTTGGAAGACACCCTGTTGGACACCTCCCTCCAGGCTTTCCAGTAGGCGCTGGGCAGTGGCCTCTTGCCACCTTCTGGGAACAAAACATGGCGCCTGCGCTCCACTCCGCCAACCAGCAGCCTCAGGTCACCGTCGCTGAAGCGCTGCGCTCTCTCCCTGGCCTTCTCCATAGTCCTGGGCATTGTACAGGTGAAGCTGAAGTGGTCAGGCCTAGGTTGAGGGCTGCAGTGTGCAGGGCGTGGCAGGCAAACAAATCCACCCTCCCCCTTTAAGAGATGACCGGCGCCAGAGTGTCTGCCGTCAATCAAGAACTCGCCACACCTGCGCTGCACCCGGCCTCGGGGGTATCGCTCAGCACCGCCAGCTTAGCGCCTAAAGATAGTCGTGCATCGCCTGTTTTAGTGCAGCAGCAACCTCTTGGGGCGATGCGACTGAATATCGGCGAAGGGGGCGCGACTTTGCGCCGGGCGCAAACTTTAGCGGCCGCCCGACTTTACCGCCCCAAAAGTGGCTATACTGAATTTCTAGGCCCTTGTGTTTAAACTCTGCAGACTCTCTGGGTGAGAAATTGATGTCCTTACTGTTAGTGTCAGCAATGCGTGAAAAAATGGTGGCTGCTGCTCTTGCACCAGCTGGAGGTGGTCCTAGCAGCAGCTGCCATATTGGTTGCCCCCTTTGCGCTGTTGGTAACTGGCAGCGCCCTGAAAAAAAAATGACGGCTTAGTAACGTCAAGTGGTCTGAGGTCATGAAGTTTCTTTGGACACTGGAGCCAGGTGATGAGGGCAACACTGCTGGCAGTGACGGCCTTGGTAATATACTCCCGCTTTGTTCTTTCTGGAGGGCCTCCTGGTCCCTGTGGGTAGAGGGCCACTCTTGCAGTGTTGACCCCCTGCACAAAGCTGGAGTGCTGCAAGTGAGACCCTGGGTACCCCTTCCCTGGCTTGCTGAGCCTTTTGTGGTAGAGCTGAGGCAGTTTTCCCATTTGTTGAGTTTAGGAAGATAATTCAGCTTTAAGTGCTGAATATTGACATTTGGAACTTCTTTTAAATATTGATTAATTGTTAAAAGACAGAAAGGGCTGAAAAATGTATTGAATCAGTGCATTTTAGAGTCATAGATAGAGTCATGGGGCTAGATTTTCAGTATAGGCAGTTTTGGGGCGCTAACCTTAGCGCCCGCCCGAAGTTAGCGCCCGCCCCAAAGTAGCGCCCCGTTGCCGGGAATTCAGTGGCTTCGCCCTAAGAGGTTGGTGGAGCGCTAAAAGAGGCGTTCCACTACTCTCTTTAGGCGCTAAGCCGGCGGTCCAGAGGGATAGCGCCCAGGCGGGGCGCAGCACGGGTGCGGTCATTTTTGCACTGACAGCAGACCCCGTGGTGCCGACCAGCTCTTAAAGGGGGAAGGGACGAATTGGTCTGCTGCCACGCCCTGCACACTGCAGCCTTGCAAAGAGGCCTCAACACTACTGCTCAGCCCCAGGGAGTCATGGCAACGCCAGAGAAGGCCCGTCAGCGTGCCCTGCGCTTCTCAGAGGGTGATCTGGACATCATGCTCACAGCTCTGGAGGTGAGGCGCAAGATCTTGTTTCCAGACAGTGGGAGGAATCCAACCCACCACGACTACACCAAAGCCTGGAAGCAGATCGCCCAGAGGGTGACGTTCACCGGCGAGGCCCCCAGGACCCACACACAATGCCGTAAGAAGTACAACGATCTGACCAGGATTGTGAGGGTGAGTAGCCTTTCCAGTCTCCTCCTCATTCTTGCATGTACACCTGACATGATGGGCAAAGGGACCTGAAAGTCCTTTTGGCCAGCCCTCAGCCAGCAGCATTGGGACAGTCATGAGCATCAAATGGCCATTCGGCACTCTACACTTTGGCCAAGCTATTCCACCATGGGAGGCAGTGCACACTACATCAGGGCTTCACTCTGTCCAAGCTATTCCACCATGGGAGGCAGTGCACACTACATCAGGGCTTCACTCTGTCCAAGCTATTCCACCATGGGAGGCAGTGCACACTACATCAGGGCTTCACTCTGTCCAAGCTATTCCACCATGGGAGGCAGTGCACACTACATCAGGGCTTCACTCTGTCCAAGCTATTCCACCATGGGAGGCAGTGCTCACTACATCAGGGCTTCACTCTGTCCAAGCTATTCCACCATGGGAGGCAGTGCACACTACATCAGGGCTTCACTGCGCACTTACAGCCCGTCCTTTCTCTTGCAGGCTAAAGTAGCGTTTAATCGCCAGGCCCGTGCCAGGGGTGGCCGCGCCAAGCTGCAGAAGCTCACTCGGCTGGAGGAGCGCGTGTGTGTGCTCATGGGAGCACGTGTGATTGTCCCCACAGCGTGCGGTGTATCCGACCCTCCACTGCCCGGCAATGGTAAGGACCTCGCCTTTTGGCCCTCTCGCGTCGCACTGGCCCATCCGAGCTACCTCCTTTGCCACTGTCCCACCAATGCGCTGAATCCCACCAGTCCTAACTCCCTCGCTGACGCCGTCTCCTCACTCTGAAGCTACTCTTGTGCATTCCTGCTTTCAGCTGGTGACGACCAGGACCCTGAGGCTGCCAGTGACAGCACCTCCAACCAGGAGGAGGAGGAGGAGCAAGCCGGACCTTCGGGGGAACAGTCACGTCCCGCAGGAGAGGAGGAAATGCTCGACACCTCCTCACTGGACGAGTGCCTGGAGGAACTGTCGCAGGGCAATGCAGCTTCTGGGACCAGTGGCGTCCAGCCACCCAGCAGCCGTGCGCGTGGCCCGCGGCCTTCCCCCCAAAGGGGGGAAGGATCAGAGGGGAGTGCTGCTGCTCGGCACACTCGCCGTCACCAACGCGGCAAGGGTCCCCTAGTTCGGCCCCCTCCTCCCCAGCGGGAGAGTCGCGACTCCAGTCCGGACACCTTCACTTCGGAGGAGGTGCGGAAGCTCGATCAGATGGCCGACGACTCGGACCGGCGCCACACGGAGCTCATGAGCGTGGTGGGGCGCATGCCTGAGGCCATCGAGTCGCTGGCGACCAGTGTGCGCGAGTTCGGGGCAGCAACTGCCGCGACTGGCCGCATGCTAACTGATGCCGTCAAGACCCTGGCGGATGTGATGCACGCGCACACCAGGACCACAGGGCCACTCACTGCTGCCACACGCGCTGTCTCAGGCAGGCATCGCCAGGGCAGGCGCCGCGCTGGACCATCCCAGCAAGCCGGCCGTCGGCTGATTGCTGCGGATCCTGCAGTGCGGGCCCGGCCGAGTGCCACCGCGCCACAGCACCAGCCAGCGCATCCCAGACGCCAGCTGGCCCACATTGCACCATCCGTCGCCGCCATTCCCCCTCTGGGGCGTCAAGGGCAAGCGGCTGCAGCTGATGGTGGCCAGGCTCAGGCGCGCCACTCAGGAGACGGCCCCTCGAGGCCCAAACGCCGTGTAGGCCGCCCCCCAGCGGCATCTGGCGGAAGGGCATCTGAGCCTCAGGCGCCTTCCCCCAGCCTCGCAGCAGCCACTGGGCAGAGCTTGCGAAGGAGCAGCAGGCAGGGCAGGGGAGGCAAAATGCTGGCCAAGGTCTCGCCCTCGCGGGCCACTCAGTAGAGGGTGTGGCCAGCTTTCCTTTAATATGGCGGTGGCCATCTTTATTTTGCCCATGGTTGTGCTTTTGGAGGGCTTTTTTTTTGCGTTAGGCCGACGTTGAGGCCCGGTTTCAATAAAGGTGGAGTGGCTCCTCCCCAGTTTGTGGGAGTGAGTCGTTTGTTGGGCTTTTTGTGGGGCCCGTTTATTGTTTTTGGGGATTCATGTGGGAAGGGCTTTTCATTTTTGTTTAATAAAAAATTATCTTTATTCATGCAGTCTCCATGGTTGTTCTTCTTAGTGTTTGTTGGCTTCGCCGGCTGAGGGCTTGCGGAGCGGCTGCATTCATCTTCCCTCATGGCCCCTGGCCATTCCCTGACAGGGGGCTTAGAAGTACCGTGTAATAAGGTGGCGTCGTGCGGCCCTTGGCCCTGGTCGCTCCCTCCTGGGAACGTACTCCTGCTCCTCCTCCTCCTCCTCCTCATGCTCCTCCTGCTCCTCCTCCTGAGGTGCTGGTCCAACGTCAGGTGGCAGTGCCTGAGTCCTGCGGATAGCCAGGTTGTGTAGCATGCAGCAAACCACCACAAATTGGGAGACCCGGTCCGGCGAATACTGGAGAGCTCCTCCGGAGCGATCAAGGCAGCGGAACCGCTGCTTGAGGACCCCAATAGTTAGCTCGATGATGTTGCGGGTGGTTTGATGGCTCTCGTTGTAGGCCTCTTCAGCAGCGGTCCTGGGCGCGCGGAGCGGGGTCATGAGCCAGGTGCACAAAGGATAGCCTTTGTCCCCGAGTAGCCATCCTCTTGGGGGAGGCTGTGCCTGGAACATGTCATGCACAGTACTCTGCCGCAGGATAAAGGCATCGTGGCTGCTGCCTGGGAAGCTGGCATTGACTGCCATGATGCGCTGCTTGTGGTCACAGACCAGCTGCACATTCAGAGAATGGTAGCCCTTCCTGTTGCGATACTGCTCGCCATGCTCCAGAGGGGCCCGCAAAGCCACATGCGTACAGTCAATGGCGCCCTGCACCAAGGGGAATTCCCCGAGTCTGGAAAATCCCAATGCGCGCTGATGCTGGCTCTCCAGGGCCATGGGGAAGGAGATGAATTGGCTTCTCCTTCTGAACAGTGCTTCGGTCACCTGGCGGATGCAGCGATGCGCGCCGTACTGGGAGATGTTTGCTATGTCCCCAGCAGCGTATTGGAAGGAGCCGGTGGCATAGAAGTTCAATGCCACTGTCACCTTCACTTCCACCGACAGAGACGTCCTGCACCTGAGCTTTGGCCGCAGATCTCGGCGAAGCAGGTGGCAGATCTCTGCAATCACCCCCTTCCGGAATCGGAGCCTTTTAACACATCGCGCGGCACTCATGTTTAGGTAGGAGCGCTGCTGGCGGTATAGCCTGACTGGGTAAGGCCTACGTGGCCGACGCCTGTAGCCCCCTCTGCCTCTAGCCAGGGCTGCCCCTCTCACAATACGTCTGCGAGCCCTACGGACATGGAGCTGCAGCTCCGCGTTGGCACCCCATGCAACCCCCATCAAATCCTGGCAAACACTCTAATTTCCAAATGGCCACTTGCAGCGCTGTTGCCTGAGTCCAAAAATACCTGGCTCTTGCTGCTTGAAACCAGTTAGCTATCCTCCTTGTTGTGTCTCCAGAAATGCGTTGCACAAGACTGTTTTCTGAAATAATGGATGGCCTTTATACTGGAGAGGACGTTCCCTTTAATTAGCGCCCCCCGGGGCCCGCGCTGGTTGTGTTGCGTTCCTTTTTCCAAACGCTCCGGCCGCCCGCCGCACAATGGGGCGGTCCGACTGAAGTTTGCAATCGGGGCGGCCAAAGGGCGTTGCACGAGGATGTGACGTCATTTTCTGCGCGCGCATCCGGGCGGGCGCTAAACTTTGCGCCGGCGCTAACGGGCAACTTAATTTGGGGCGGGGCGCAAACTGCGCTGCGCCCGGGCGCTACACGCATAGCGCCCGGAAATCACTTCTCTTAAGGCGCTAACTGCTGGCGCAAGCAACTGAAAATCTAGCCCATAGAGTTATACAGCACGGATAGAGGCCCTTCGGCCCATCGTGTCCGCGCCGGCCATCAAGCCCTGTCTAATCTAATCCCATATTCCAGCATTTGGTCCGTAGCCTTGTATGCTATGGCATTTCAAGTGCTCATCCAAATGCTTCTTAAATGTTGTGAGGGTTCCTGCCTCCACAACCCTTTCAGGCAGTGAGTTCCAGACTCCAACCACCCTCTGGGTGAAAAAGTTCTTTCTCAAATCCCCTCTAAACCTCCCGCCCTTTACCTTGAATCTATGCCCCCGAGTTACTGACCCTTCTACTAAGGGAAAAAGCTCCTCAGTATCCATCCTATCTATGCCCCTCATAATTTTGTACACCTCAATCATGTCCCCCCTCAGCCTCCTCTGCTCCAAGGAAAACAAACCCAATCTGCCCAGTCTCTCTTCATAGCTGAAGCGCTCCAGCCCTGGTAACATCCTGGTGAATCTCCTCTGCGCCCTCTCCAAAGCGTTCACATCCTTCCTGTAGTGTGGCTGCACACAGTATTCCAGCTGTGGCCTAACCAGTGTTTTATACAGCTCCATCATAACCTCCTTGTTCTTATATTCTATGCCTCGGCTAATGAAGGCAAGTATCCCATATGCCTTTTTTACCACCTTATCCACCTGTTCCGCCGCCTTCAGGGATCTGTGTACTTGCACACCCAGATCCCTCTGACCCTCCGTCTTGCCTAGGGTCTTACCATTCATTGTGTATTCCCTTGCCTTGTTAGTCCCCCCAAAGTGCATCACCTCGCACTTTTCCGGGTTAAATTCCGTTTGCCACTGTTCCGCCCATCTGACCAACCCATCTATATCGTCCTGCAGACTGAGGCTACCCTCCTCGCTATTTACCACCCTACCAATTTTTGTATCATCCGCGAACTTACTGCTCATACCTTTTACATTCATATCCAAGTCATTAATGTAGACCACAAACAGCAAGGGACCCAGCACCGATCCCTGTGGTACCCCACTGGCCACAGGCTTCCAGTCACAAAAACAACCTTCAACCATCACCCTCTGCCTTCTGCCACTAAGCCAGTTTTGTATCCAATGTGCCAAGGCACCCTGGATTCCATGGGCTCTTACCTTCTTGACCAGTCTCCTGTGCGGGACTTTATCGAAGGCCTCACTGAAATCCATGTATACCACATCCACTGCGTTACCCTCATCCACACACCTAGTCACCCCCTCAAAAAATTCAATCAAATTAGTCAGACATGATCTTCCCTTGACAAAGCCATGTTGACTATCCCTGATTAATCCTTGCCTCTCCAAGTGGAGACAAATTTTGTCCCTCAGAATTTTACTTTGTCTTGCTTCAGTATGCATGGCCCCTTTGAATTTCAGAGCTCCTCACTGCCCACAATGCATTGCGAGCTTCACAGACGCTCGGGGAAGCAGCAACGCCGCCCCAGGACTACCAATCGGTCCTGGATCCATGCAACGCCACCTGGGCAGCATTGCACCTAAGCTGCGCCACCTACCTCCATGCCCCACACCAATTTACCTCGATTAGCATGGCGGCCATTTTGGGCGGCCGTTAACAGCAGTTGGCGAAGACACCAACTGCTTTCCGGGTGAGAATGAATTTTTCCCCCTCTGACTCATACGCTTCTCACTTCCATCTTGATCAGGTGAACCTAAAAGCACCCACACCTTATAAATCGCAGTCTAACTTACCCTGAGTGCATTCGCTGTGCAAACCCAGGAAACTCCCAGCTGCCATGCCATTGGTCTGATATATGCAAATGCATTCAGTGGAGACTCTGCGGACGGATTGTGGGAGGGCTCAAAAAGCACAAGAGACCTCAGGGGAAGCACTTGAAAGGTGCACAATGGACAAAAATGACTACCACCCAATTTTCCTGGATCAAAAAATTTCCTGTGCCATCTATCCTCCACTAATGAATTGTAAACAGCAAGGAAATTCACAAACTTTAAGCTCCAAAATGTCCTGATAATCTCAGAGACTTGGAGCACTTCATTTTATATAAGAACAATGGTGCATTCGGAACAGAGAGCCAATGGAGCTAGGCTAAGGCAGGGGTGATGGGCAAGATAGGAAGTCAAGTGTCAGTTATCATGGGCAAAAGATTACTCTCGGCACTAGGGTAAGGGCACTTACTTGCTACTCTCATATACAGCACCATTCAACCCTTTATGAAATGTCATTTTAGTTTTAAGACGAACATTCCTGTAATGTGGGAACTTAACTATTTCCAGCTTAGCTATCTTCCTGACCCATTTCGGTTAGCAGATTCAGATGGAGCAGATAGACATAGCTGGATAAAATAAAGGTAGCTGATTGACATACAGATAAAGTATACTAAGTACTGCCCAGGCTACAGGCCATGCTGCAAGTCCATCTGATACAATATTTCACATACTCGGATCTGTTTCATGGCGCTTTATTCTGTGTGCCGGTCACCAAGGAAATGTGAGCCGATGAACTCCTTTACGTAACTCCTATGTGTGCAACTGAAGCTGCCACATTTGCTTACAAAACAACAGTAATTAATTGGCCATGAAACACTTTGGGATGTCCTGAGGACATGAAAGGCACTAAAGGCCAAGAGCCCAGGCCCAAACCAGAAGTTACCAAAACCTGAAGCAGAAACTCTTGGGCTATCTATTGATTGAAGCAGTGTTCAGGTCCCCCTCCCTCCCTCATCATGCTCCCCTATTGATTGTGAATCAAATCTGACCAGTACTGCCCAAAATGATGGCTCCCTCCCAAGCTCATCAAAAGATGAAATCAACACCATTTAGTCTCCTTCAGCGATAAGGCCCCATCTTCAGATTGAAATGTTTGGGGGCAGAAAGCCACACTTCCTTTATTGACTCACACAAGGAAATTTCCACTGCACTGCATCTTAACTTACCAGTGGCTGCAAATTAAACCATTCATAGAATCTTACAGCACAAACTGAGGTCATTCAGCCCATCGTGCCTGTGCCGGCTCTTTGAAAGAGCGATCTGATTAGTCCCACTCCCCAGCTCTTTCCCCATAGCCCTGTGCATGTTTCCTTTTCAAGTATTTATCCAATTCTCTTTTGAATGTTACTATTGAATCTGCTTCCACCGCCCTTTCAGGCGGTGCGTTCCAGATCACAACAACTCGCTGTGTAACTTTTTCCCCTCGTTTCACCTTTGGCTCTTGTGACAATTGCTTTACATTTGTATCCTCTGGTTACCAACCCTCCTGCCAGTGGAAACACTTTCTCCTTATTTACTCTATCAAAACCCCATATAATTTTGAACACCTCTATTAAATCTCCCCTTAATCTTCTCTGCTCTATGGAGAACAATCCCAGATTCTTTAGTCTCTCCACATAACTAAAGTCCCTCAGCTCTAGTATCATTGGGCTGGATTTTTCCAACCTCGGTGGGTCCGTGGCGGGCGACATCGGTGGCGTGTGGGAACCTCGCATCTGTCTCGGTCCTGGCCTCCAACAAGATTTTCCATTGATGGGGTGTTAAGCCCGCCTTGCGAAGTTCCCGGCCAATTAATAGGAAGCTGGTCTGATGATGTAATTTGATGACGCGTCATCAGCCAGTTTCCTTAAAGGGACCATGGCCACAATCATTTAGACATTTGTGCTGTCAGTGTTCTACAGCATTGAGGTGCTGCAAACACTGACAAGCACTGCACAAAGGTGCACAGCTGCACCCAGGCTCTCCCATAACTCCCTCCATATGCTTATGGAGGGAGTCACAGCATGCAGGGAGGTTCTCTTCCCTTCCCATGGGCGGAAAAGACCTCCCCAGCAGATCAGCGCAGCCTGGTTGCACATTGCACAGGAGGACACAAGCAGGGATGTCATCTGGAGGACCAGGCTGTAGTAACACAAACCTTTCAATGATCTCAGTAGATCACGAAACATTACTACAAATCCACACTCAACCACATTTCCCTACCTTACTCCTGCACATCCTTACTCACACCAACTTACCTTGCACCTCCACCCATCCCTCTCTATCTACATTATCACTTCCACATCTCACTAGCCAATCCTCACACTCACCCTCATCCTTGTCCAATCATACCAACTAACAACACACAAGGGTAGGCACTTGGGTGTTTTAGCCAATGTTCATGTAAACATTCTGTTAATGTGTTGTCAAGCATTGAAATCCTTATTGTCACCACTTTGCCTTCTTGGACAGATTTGTGTACACATTTGAAAGTGTCTTAGTGAGTTCCAGTGAATGGTGAGACATAACGTCCCCCCCCCACCCCCGCCACCCCCAATGGTCATGTGTGAAAGGAATGGCTTGGGCATTGTAGGGATGATTTATGGTGTTGGTGTGGGGTGGTGCCAACCTGGAGCATCATGTGGCAGCCAGGGTATTCAGTGTTAAGTGAAGCAAATTTGGACATGGTGAGGCCATCACTGGCATCCTGGGCAGCAATGTGCATGGGTGATGATGCACTCCGTCCTGTGCAGCATCAGTTGATTGCAGAGACAGTTGGTGTGGATGTTGGTACTGTTGGTCTGCCTGGTGATGCTGATGTTGGGGCTGATCGTGTTGGGATTCTGAGGATCAAGGTGGGATAGTTTCAAGGGCACCAATGCTGATGGAATAAATGGCAGGTGAGGTTGAGTTGACAGAAGTAGACTGTCAATGTTGAGATAGGTTGTTCCAAGGAGGTGACAGTGGATAGAGAGATTACTTCAAACACTTCAAAAGTGCATAATGCTCAAAAGTGGGTTCCAAATCATTAATACTCCAGCTTCTAAGATTGGGAAGTCAACAGCTGTGAAATGGTAGGTTTTAGGCCACTTTTGCAGCTTTCACCTATTCACAGCAATCCACGGTCATTGAGAACCCGACATATTTACCTGACGTGGTAGCCACTCTCCGGGAACCTCAGTGAAAATCTGGGAAAATGGTAAGTACATGGGAAAATGGTTCTTAACTACCTTTTGAGAAGCTTTTAACAATCTAAATTGGCTGACTCGCCGCTTGGTGTCGGGTTTGTTCAAGGATGACAGACCCAACACTTGGAAAACTGACAAGGAGGTGGGTTTACAGCGGGATACCGACCCACTGTCTATCTTTGTGATTTTGACAGTGGACCCACCTCCAAACCCGCACTCTGAGCGCCGGCAAAATTCAGCCCATTGTTTTGGCAAATTGGTTGAAATCATTCAAACCTACCTAGATGGCAACCGAAGATTTGTCACGTTGATTTATAAGTAGCAACTACAAACAAGTCAATACACAGATACTTAAGTCAGCCAGTGTTGTACGTTACAGCGAAAGCTTTTATAAAGTAAATGCACTGTTGGTACAGCATCAATAATGCTAACTATAGAGAGACATAAGAGCACAGTTTCAAAAGCTGTTAGTGATGTATAGGATGCTAGAAAATGCATCACCGACTTAAATGGTTTGCTCGGTGGAAAAATGTACAGAATGGAAAAAGGGTATTGATGGAGAAAGACAGTGAGAATGCAGTTAAATATCGTGACCTGTTGACAGTCCTCTTCCTCCGGGAATGGAGACAACACCCTCTCCCACAATAGTCATATAAGCTGTTTTAGAAAAACTATCAATAAATATTAGAAATGCTAAAATGTTCATAACTCCTGAGATGTTTATCGATAAGGCAAAGGGATAGAAATTCACAATAGCCAAGGAATGGGCGGTATCAATAGAAAAGTTGGAGAATTAGCACCAGGCGCAAATGCTTTAGACTGCACAAATAATTTGTGTCCATTGCTCAATAAAATGTTTGGAGTCCTAAATCAAGTCTGAAAGCCCAAGCTCATTGGCATTACACTTAAAGGCTGGACCAATATCAGGTGCAGTCTAATTGCAACTCATCATTGTCCCAGGCTTTTCCCACTACTTAAAGGGGAGGCTCATTGATGCTGCAGCACCTCATTCTTAGCATTGCTGGCTGTGCAGCTGCCTCAGCAAGCAGGAGCCGAGCCAGGAGAAGGTGCCGGAGGACTGAACCAGGTGTGCTCATGGCAGATCCCATGTCCCAGGGAGAGAGCCCGCAGATTCTCCGATGAAGCATTGGAGGCATTGATTTTCACTGTGGAGAGATGGGGGTCGGTACTCAACCCGGCAAGTGGCAGGAGGCCCTCGCTGCAAGTCTTCTGCACCATATGCAGGGAGGTAGTGCAGCACGTCTTGGGCAGCATAATGCAGGAAGAAATTTAACAACCTCACTCAGGTGATCAGGGTGAGTGAATGCTTCAACAAATGCTACATACCTCCATCTGTACCACAATCTTCACACACTACCCAAAGCACCACACCCCCAGCACTCACTCACCAACAATCTCTACCTACCAACACTCACACCCACATCTCACATGTTGCACACAATGACAGCTATTCAACTATGGCAGACATATTACCCAAGCACATTGCTCCACACTCACTCACATACTTTCTCTTGCAGGCCAAGATGGCCACAACAGGAGGGAGCAGGAGCACACAGGTGGGGGACAAGCCGTCACCTGACCACTGTCTGTGCTGGAGAATCGAGTGCTGCAGATTATTGGGTGCCAGGTGGTGGGCGCGTGGCCACCAGCAACGTTGACCCCCTTGGGGACAACAATGGTATGTTCATCCCTACTCCTTCTTCTCACATCCCACTTCCCCCTCACCCCACAAGCATTTCACACTTTCCAGCTAATCATGCTGTTTGCATGCATTTCTCCCTTCCTGCCCCCCTCCCCTCACCATAAATCGACTCTTGTGCATTTATGTTTCCAGATAATCAGCAAGCACCTGAGCAGCCTGTCCCTGAGGGCGCAGTAGAGAGCGAGGCGGGAGAAGAGGAACACTTCATGTCTCACCCACAGGCACCAGATACAGATACAGACACTACTCGTTGTTTAGAGGCTAGCATAGTAGCGGGATCTGTACAGGGTGAGGCACCGGAGACTGCAGCAAGGCCAGGGGGAAAGGATAGCTCGGGGACCAGTTCCCCAGAGGGCGAATTCACATGCATGTTCTGCTGCACAGGACTCAGATGAGGACCTCAATGGGGAGGCCTTTAGAAGAAGGGCATGCACACGGAGATGATAGGTGCAATGGCGAGGGTACCTGAGAGCGTCTCGGCAATGATATGGAGCGTGGAAGAATCCGCCTCCAACATTGCACAAGGGTCTGCGCAAGCCATGGAGCCCATCATTTCCAGTCTGCAAAGGAAGGTAGACTCGCAGAGAGACCGTGGCAACCCAGACCTGATGCCACGTGTGATGGGCAATCTGGCAGCTTCCATTGCAGCACAGGCGGAAGCGATGCAATGTCTTAGTGCTGTAATGCAGTCTATGCTTGGTGCCATTCAATCTCAGTCTGCTCTCAGCACGGTGGCATAGTGGTTAGCACTGTTGCCTCACAGCGCCAGGGACCCGGGTTCGAATCCGGCCTTGGGTGACTGTCTGTGTGGAGTTTGCACATTCTCCCCGTGTTTGCGTGGATTTCCTCCGGGTGCTCCGGTTTCCTCCCACAGTCCAAAGATGTGCGAGTTAGGTTGATTGGCTATGATAAATTGACCCTTAGTGTTAGGGGGATTAAATACATGGGGTTACGGGGATAGGGTGGGATATGTGTTGGTGTAGGGGTTACGGGGATCGGGTGGGATATGTGTCGGTGCAGGCTCGATGGGCCGAAATGGCCTCTATCTGCACTGTGGGGTTTCTGTGATTCTGTGATTCTGTGATTCATGCAGTCTCATCTTGATGCCACGCAAGCTCTGACTGTTACTATCATGGCTGGGTCTACCACTGTTGACCAGGGCTCTCATGGTGTCGCAGCAGGCCAGCAATGCTAGGGATGCTGAGGTGCAGCCCCGGGGGAGTGGCAGTGGGTCAGTGGAGCAGGTACCTGCTGTCCTCTCTCGGGATGACAGCATTCCTGCTCCTACTGCCGGGCCTTCCAGGTCCAGAGCTGATCGAGGGCATCCTGCAAGGCCATCTGAAGTCTCTCGCATGGACCTCAGTATCCTTTCACCAGCCCTGAAATCCATGCAACCACTGGGTCAACACTTCATAGGAGCATTAGAGTAGGAAAAGGCACCGTAATGAGAGGCACTAAGGGATTGCACAATGGTGAAAAGTAAATATTTTTGGTGTAAATATATGTCCACTTCTTTTTGATAAATTTATTACTTCTCTTACCATTCTATTGCCATGTCTCTCATTTCAGCTTTGTGCTGTGATATGACCTGCAAGAGGGATGGAATGATGGGGATGTGCTGAGCAAAGGGGATCTGGGGTTTAAGTCATCCTGGTGTGAGGCTGGATGTCTGTTTGGAGGAGGTGGCAGATTTATGTGACTGCCTCCTTGGTGAAGCGGAGCCTTCTAATACACTGCTCCTCGCTTAATTGGAGGTAGGAGAAGTGCTCTCGGAATACCCTCGGAGGGTAAGGCCTCCTGGTGAGAGCCCTGATGTCCCTCCTCATCTCTCTGCACAGATGTTCCCGTCTTCCTTGCTGCCTATGCTCCCTCTGCCGTAGATCCTGGAGGGTGAGGTGCCAGTACAGCCCCCATTAATGTTACCAAGTGTAGCAGTTTGAATCTTTGAAGAATAAATGTAGCTACTTTTTAATTGCCAGAAGATTCCTGATACAAAAGAACCTTGAAATTACTGAATGAAACTGTTACAATGAGTGAAACTAACAAAAAGCTTCTGAAATTGCACTAACTTGACAGCTGCGAGTGATTTCTGATGATCCCTTTAAATAATGTCCCTGGAGACGGCTTTCTGGTGCTGCATGCCAGCTCTCCCTGTCAGTGTTTACTCCAGGCAGTGAGGTAAGTGGCGAGAATCAAATCAATTTTGTAAATCAGGCGGTCAGTGAGCATTGCACACTCACTGACATCACGATCGACCTGGCATTGACGTTCCCGGCGATACCTCTTACCGGCGGCGCTACGGGGGGGGGGGCAGATTTGACCTGCGGCGCTGGATTCGCCTCACCCGGCGACACTGGTCTAGTGCCCAATTAGCACCATCTACTGCTGTTAACGGGAGGCACTAAGGGGATGAACTTTTCCCCCATAATGTTTTGTAAATCTAAAGTGAGATGTTTATTATCCAGAATCAGCTGTATGAATTAAATACATTTATTCTTGGTTTTCTGCCTCCTGAATAACTCTTCACTTCATGGTCAGTCCAGAGACAGCAAATAAAATTCCTCTTTCACATCTCCACATCGTCAGCAGAAGCTGAAGGCACCTTCATCACTTCAGAGGAGGAGATGTATGCGGATGAGAAGATGTAAGACAGTGGTCCAATACCTCAGGCCTTTCCAATTATCTGGAACCTGTGTAATCCAGTCTCAACCAGATATCATGCCATATCTGTATTGCACCAAATAATTCAGTTTGTTTGGTGGAGCAAGTTGACTACGTTTTACTTACCTTATTTTACCAAGGTTTTATAAATCATTTGAAAAGTCATCTTACATGATATAAGCTTTCATGTCATTCATAGCTTTAAGATATGGTAATTTGTCTTATTGATATGGATGCCAAAAATACTGTTAGATCGAACACCAAAATGCATACATATTGTTCATTATCTACTTTTATTTGCTGTCAAACATGCTGAAATCTTTCAAAATAAAGCTCCTTGAGCAATGACAAGTCCAAAGTCTCATCTCTATAAATCATATATTCATGTCTACACTGACAATTCATTCCCAAATCATAGCTGACTCCTTAAAAGAAACCATCATTGTATCTGAGCAACAGGATGTAGATGTGGGTGAGAAACAGAGGAATGGGATGGGCAAGGCATCAACCAACATCTGTGGGGTTTAATACAGGCAATAGAAGAGGAAACCTGGAGACCAAGGGCTACACTGCACTCGTCGGGTTTTCCCCATCACCAAATTACAATGGGAAGATGTTGTCACTGCTCAGGAACATAGGAACAGGAGGAGGCCATTCAGCCCCTCGAGCTTGTTCTGCCATTCAATTAGATCATGGCTAATCTGTATCTTAACTCTGTTTACCCGCCTTGGTTCCATATCCCTTAATACCCTTGCCTAATAAAAATCTACCAATGTCAATTTTGAAATTTTCAATTGACCTAGCCTCAATTTTTTTGGGGGGGAGAGAGTTCTTAAACATGCTTCACAAAGGTGGAAGGGTCAAGAACTGTTCCTTCAACCTCCCTACACCCCACACCTGGAGGCAACAGGGTACAGAGAGTTCATGTCACTGAAGCTGATTTTGAGATGAAGGTACATATTTTCCTTTAGTATTCCCAATGTAGAGAGTTTTACATGTCAGGAGGGCATAACAGGAAACTAGGAATGTGCCTAATTCATGGTTCCCATGGTTTTCCATTCATTCATTCCTTGGGTCGCAGAACACAAGACTTCATTAGCTGAGGATATCGACAACCGCACCAACCTGACGACTGCTGCTGTCTATCACGTGTCACGCTCGACGCTGGTGCTCATAGATTTCACTTGTGGCATCCTCGACTAACGCTTCTTGCATGGCCTTTGTGGGAAATGGTTGTGCCAGTTGTTGAACAATAAAAGTAACTAGCAATCTTTCCTTCAATTAAATAAAGCCATTGTAACACTTGTTTCCCAATTGGGTCAACTTTTTAAAATTAAAATAAACTTTTCATCATTCCAACATCCAGATCCTTTTTTTCTTGGAGCCAGAAAGGAGTCAAAATAAATCAAGATGCAGAACTTGCATCCTACATTATCAGCTTCTGGGATATTCTGGCAAGTGTGCCTCACTTTTATTTCCTTAATATTTGCAAGTAATATATGCTAATTCATCAAATGAGCTGGATAAAGTATAATCTCTATTTTTGTATTATTTTCGTATCATCTGTTAAGTAATGTAGTCACTGTGATTAGTTTATAAAGATGATACATTGCTTGAAATTCCTAAAGCTGGCTTAATACTTCATCACAGTTTTAGATTTAATTACTTGACGCAGAATATGTGGAATTGACCCTCCAGGGAGGCAGACAGTTTGGATATCTGAGGGAACGGGTGACTATTTCATCTAAAAGTCCTGTTGATTATTAAACTGAGAAGCTCCTTCTGAAAAGGGTACATTAAATCCTTGTGGATTCATTCTATTTTTATTGTATTGTATCTTGCTTTGCTTTACTGTTTCTGTATGTTCTGTGAAGAGCTGGAGAGTTCTCCCTGGTTTTCCTGGCCAACATTTATCCCTCAACAACATCACAAAAACAGATGGGGGTCGAAATTCGGTATCGCCCCATTTGGGGTACAATTATCGGCCGGGCACAAAGTTTAGCGCCTGGCGCTAATTATCGCCTCCGACTGCAAACTTGGCTTCTATCACCCCTGAAGTTGATTTGAGCGCTAAATCAGGTGCTACACACTTCTCTTAAGGTGCTAACGCCGAGGAGCGAGGCGCTACCTCAGAGCATTGGCGAAGCTCATGTGATGTCAGTCAGCAATGGAACACAGACACAATGGCGCCGGACAGTTCTTAAAGGGGAGGGTCGATCTTGCTCTCCAGCCACACCCTGCTCATTGCAGCCTTGAATCTTGGCCTGGAGAGACCTGTACATCAAATCTGCTGGAAAGAACAATGGAGAGGCCCAGGAAAAGAGCTCAGAGTGCAGACCCCATAGTCTCTTCTAAATCGATGCAAGGAAGGTCAAATCAAAATGAACCTGCAAAGTGCTGCTCAGTACCCAAAATTCCTTCACACAGCGTTGAATCTCTCCAGAAGTCTCTCTCTCTCTCTCTCAGAATGCGTGGTGCAAAAATGTCACCGACAAAAAAAGACAGGAAGCGGTCGCCTTTAAATAGCGCTCCCCCTGTCTCTTCCTAACTGCAAAACACTCCCCTCAACCTGTCGTTGCTAGCGGCAGGCAGTAAGGCAGGGGGCGCCACTCAATATCTGGTCCGGGATGCTACCGGGGCGTTGCACGCTAGACTGACATCACGATCTGCGGGCGCAGGAGATCGTGGCGGTAGTGTTTAGCGCCGCCGCAAAATGTCTGGTCAATTTTGCGCGCGGCACAAACATCGCCGCGCCCGGGCGCTAGTTGCTTTGCACCCCATTAGTGCCCTCTTAGGAGCAAACCAACCAAATTTTCCCCCATGATCTGGTCATCATCACATTGCTGTTTGTGGGATCTTGCTATGCGCAAATTAGCTGCCACATTTCCTACATTGCAACAGTGATTGTACTTCATTGGCTATAAAGCGCTTTGGAATGTCCTGAAGTTGTGAAAGGCGCCATGTACCTGCAAGTCTTTCTTTCTTATTCAATCTCTAAATAAATCTAACTAAGTAATTTTAGCCTGTACACTTGGGTCTGGTGTTGTGTTATATTCTTAACTATCAGAAGAAACAGGAGAATTTGATGAGAATCCCATGTATTTTCCACTGAATGATCTATCCTTGACCCCCTTCTATTTCTCATCTTCCTGCCACCCCTCGATGACATTATCCAAAAATATCAGTTTCCACATGTACGCTGATGGCACCCAGCTCTACCTCACCACCTCTCTCAATCCCTCCACTGTCTCTAAATTGTCAGACTGTGTGTTCGACATCCAGTACTGGATGAGCAGAAATTTCCGCCAACTAAATATTGGAAAGACCAAAGCCATTGTCTTCGGTCCCTGCCACAATCTCCGTTCCCTAGCCATCGACTCCATCCCTCTCCCTGGCAACTGTCTGAGGCTGAACCAGACCGTTCGCAACCTTGATATCGTATTTGACCCTGAGATGAGCTTCCGGCCACATATCTGCAGCATCACCAAGACTGCCTACTTCCACCTCTGTAACATCGCACGACTCCGCCCCTGCCTCAGCTCATCTGCTGCTGAAACCCTCATCCATGCCTCTGATACCTCTAGACTTGCCTATTCCAACGCACTCCTGGCCGACCTCCCATCTTCCACCCTCCATAAACGTGAGCTCATGCAAAACTCTGCTTCCGGTATCCTAACTCGCACCACATCCCGTTCACCCATCACCCCTGTGCTCACTGACGTACATTGGCTCTCGGTCCGACAATGCCTCAATTTTAATATTTCTCATCCTTGTTTTCAAAACCCTCCATGGCCTCTACCCTCCCGCTCTCTGTAACCTCCTCCAGCCCTGCAACCCTCCGAGATCTCTGCACTCCTCCAATTCTGGCCTCTTGCGCATTCCCTATCTTATCGCTCCACCATTGCTTTCAGCTGCCTAGGCCCTAAACTCTGGAATTCCCTCCTTAAACCTCGCTGCCTCGCTACCTCTCTCTCCTCCTTTAAGATGCTCCTTGAAAACTACCTCTGTGGCCAAGCTTCTGCTCATCTGTCCTAATATCTCATGTGGCTTGATGGCAAATTTTGTTTGGTAACGCTCCTGTGAAGCGCATTGAGACGTTTTACCATGTCAAAGGTGCTATATAAATACAAGTTGTTGTTGTAACTAAAGATTAATTGCTAAACCGGGGCATGCTGACTCATAAAGGGTATGAGAGAAGGCGCAGGCTTCAGCTCATGGAGGACACAACCTATATATTGCAAACTGCCGTTGAGCTCGACAGACAACACTTCTCCTTCCCCCATCCCAGACTGATTCCTTTATTGTTTACAATAAAAGATCTTGCATTATGTCATGCTTTTCACAAACTCAGGACGTGCCGCAGTGCTTCACAGCCAATGAAGTACCTCTGAAACGTAGTCACCCTTTAATGCAGGAAACGCTGCAGCCAATTTGCGCACAGCAAGCTCCCACAATAGTTGTGACCTAAGATGACATCAGGCCGTGGCACAGTCTACTTTCTACTGTTGCATTCCACCATCAGAATAGCCTACTCACCACTGATTCAAATGGTGCCAAGTTCTGTCTAAACAAAGATTAGGTTAACAAAATCAACAAATTGCTGAGGAGAAATTAACATTCAAAACTTTGTAAAATGTTACCACAGCATTCTTTGATTTTACAAAATCAATACAGAGACAATTTAATAACAAAAGATGTTTTTCCCACTGACTTTCATACAGTAGTGGTGTTTACTGAATTTACTGATAAATGGATGATTTCTTTAGCTAGTATTCCGTCGCTAGTTTTGATAAAAAGATATCAGCAATCAAGAATTCCCATGCTAATTTCAATCTCACCAGAGTAAAGTTCCACTGGGTTTGTTCAAGCCCTACGATTGGAGCTTTGCAAATAATTTTGCATGTGCGTTCAGCAAAAGCTGAAGAGTGCAGCATACTGAAATACTCTGGCATTGCTCGCTCATCTGCCCCCACACAGCTTCTTTTATCTTTTAGTCTACATGATCTTTGACAGTTATTGGGGTTACACATTGCCACTTTGGCATCTTTTGTCATTTCTTTTACTTCATAGATACCCATGGAGTAATTCTAACTTTTAGCGCTGGGCGAAAAGCGAGTGATAGCGAATCGACCGCCGGTTTAACACACTGCCCGATTTTCTTTCCCACAGGGGAACTGGGTGTCCACCCATTCCAGTGGTGAAGTGCCCCCCCACCGTGATTTTGAGACGCCGGCTTCATTTACATTCGCCAGTCGAGCTGCAGGAGGCCAAACAAGCTCCGCACCCCGTTCCCGACCCCCCTCCTGACCCCATTGCCGACCCCCCTCCCGATGCCAGTTCCCATCCCCCTCCCGACCCCAGTTCCCGACCCTGCTCCCGACCCCGCTCCCGACCCGGCTCCCGACCCCACTAACAACCCCAGCTCCTGACCCCCGCTCCCGACCCCATTATCGACCCTGCTCTCATCCCTGCTCTCGACCCCGACCCCGCTCCCGACCCCCCTCCCGACCCTGAACCCGTTCCTGACCTCACTCCTGACCAAGTTCCTGGCCCCGCTCCCGACCCCAGCCCTGACCCTGCTCCCGACCCCGCTCCCGAACCTGCTCCTGACCCTGCTCCCGACCCTGCTCCTGACCCTAGCTCTGACCCCCCCCGACCCCACTCCTGACCGTGCTCCCGACCTTACCTCCGACCCTGCTCCGGACCCCGCTCCCGAACCCAGCTCTAACCCTGCTCCCGACTCCACTCCCGACCCCAACTCTGACCCCTCTCCTGACCCTTCTATCGACCCCTCTCCCGACCCCTCTCTTGACCCTGCTCCTGACCCTGCTCCTGACCCCACTCCCAGCCCCGCTCCCGACCCCAGCTCCCGACCCCAGCTCCTGACCCAGCTCCTGACCCAGCTCCTGACCCCACTCCCATCCCCAGCTCTGACCCCGCTCCGGATCCCGCTCCCGACACTGCTCCCAACCCTACCTCCGAGCCTGTTCTGGGCCCCGCTCCCGACTCCAACTCCGACCCCTCTCCTGACCCTTCTACCGACCCCTCTCCCGACTCCACTCCCGACCCCGCTCCCGACCCCGCTCCCGACCCCAACTCTGACCACTCTCCTGACCCTTCCACCGACCCCTCTCCTGACACTGCTCCCGACTGTGCTCCCGACCCCGCTCCCGACCCTGTTCCCGACCCCTCTCCCAACCCCAGCTCTGACCCTGCTCCCGACCCCACTCCCGGCCCTGCTCCCGACCCCAGCTCTGACCCCCTCCCGACCCCACTCCCGACCCTGTTCCCGACCTCACCTCTGACCCTGCTCCGGACCCTGCTCCCGACCCGCTCCCAAACCTGCTCCCGAACCCAGCTTTGACCCTGCTCCCGACTCCACTCCTGACCCTGCAACCGACCCCACTCCCGACCCCAACTCCAACCCCTCTCCCGACCCCACTCCCGACCCCGCTTCCGACCCCAGCTCCTGACCCCGCTTCCGACCCCAGCTCCTGACCCCGCTCCCGGCCCCAGCTCCCGACCCCAGCTCCTGACCCCGCTCACGACCCCAGCTCCTGACACCCCTCCCGACCCCGTTATCGACCCTGCTCCCAACCCTGCTCCCGACCCTGCGCCCGACCTCACTCCTGACCCCGCTCCTGACCCCACTCCCGACACCCGCTCCGGATCCCGCTCCCGACCCTGCTCCCGACCCTACCTCCGACCCTGCTCCCAACCCCAGATCCCGACCCCACCTCCCGACACCCCTCCCGACCCCGTTATCGACCCTGCTCCCAACCTTGCTCCCAACCCCCCTCCCGACCCTTCTCCCGAGCTCACTCCTGACCCAGCTCCTGACCCCACTCCCGATCCCAGCTCTCACCCCGCTCCGGATCCCGCTCCTGACCCTGCTCCCGACCCTACCACCGACCCTCCTCCGACCCTGATCCGGGCACTGCGGCCCCGCTCCCGACCCCAGCTCTGACCCTGCTCCCGAACCCAACTCTAACCCTGCTCCTGACCCCACTC
Organism: Somniosus microcephalus; assembly: GCF_052327205.1. Lineage (NCBI taxonomy): Eukaryota > Metazoa > Chordata > Chondrichthyes > Squaliformes > Somniosidae > Somniosus > Somniosus microcephalus. Next base: position 17,257,889 of record NC_141006.1, on the reverse strand, counting down.
CCGACCCCAACTCCGACCCCTCTCCCGACCCTTCTACCGACCCCGCTCCCGACCCTGCTCCCGACCTCACCTCCAACCCTGCTCCGGACCCCACTCTGGACCCCGCTCCTGACCCCGCTCCCGACCCCAGCTCCTGACCCCGGTCCCGACCCCAGCTCCCGACCCCAGCTCCTGACCCCGTTCCCGACCCCAGCTCCTGACCCCGCTCCCGACCCCAGATCCCGACCCCACAACCCGACACCCCTCCCGACCCCGTTATCGACCCTGCTCCCAACCCTGCTCCCAAACCCCCTCCCGACCCTGCTCCCGAGCTCACTCCTGACCCAGCTCCTGACCCTACTCCCAATCCCAGCTCTGACCCCCCTCCTGACCCCTCTCCCGACCCTGCTCCCGGCCTCACCTCCGACCCTGCTCCGGACCCCGCTCCGGACCCTGCTCCTGACCCTGCTCCCGACCCCGCTCTCGACCCCAACTCCGACCCCTCTCCCGAACCTTCTACCGACCCCTGCTCCCGACCCCGCTCCCGACCCAGCTCTGACCCTGCTCCCGACCCCGCTCCCGACCCTGCTCCCGACCCCAGCTCTGACCCCCCTCCCGACCCCGCTCCCGACCCTGCTCCCGACCTCACCTCCGACCCTGCTCCCGACCCCGCTCCCGACCCCGCTTCCGACCCCAGCTCTGACCCTGCTCCCGACCCGCTCCCGACCCTGCTCCCGACCCCAGCTCTAACCCTGCTCCCGACTACACAGGTAAATATGCACACATGCACAGGCACTCGCACAGGGAAATACAGACACTGAGAAACCATACACGTGCAGATACACACACACAAATATGTAAACGCGCACACACAGGTAAACCGACACACGCGTGCGCATATGCATATACATACAGGTTAGACATATACACACAGGTTAAAACATAGGCACACAAAGAGATAAATGCCAACAAATACAGATAAACATACACAATCATAGGCAAGTAAACAGAAGCATACATACATAAATGTGCACATGCACACACACGCACATATCACACGGCTAAACAGCAAAGGCAGCTGCAAACACGCACAAAGTAAGGTACTTGTACACACAAATCCCTTCAATCCTTGCATCGTTTGAGCTTTGTTATACAAATGCTGCCATCAGCCACACGAGGAGCTGAAATAGCTGCAAAGGTCGCAGCCAACACAACAAAGTCTGAAGTTAGCAGAATCTTTCAATGATGTGGAAATGTGTGTAATGGGTAACTGCAGACGATTGTACTGACCAGACTGAAGCAGTCTGATGTCTAATCTGTGTAATGTAATTGAATTTTTATCTCTTGGCTCTGGATAGTGTTTATTAGGACGCGTCCCATCCATCTTCATGTCCATCTCTCGCTGTTAGGCGAAAACTGTCATCGCTTTCTGCTTCGCATTTTTTTTCTTCTGTGTTATCTGTACAATGTTCCCAAATAAACTTACTTTGTGGCCTTTGCAGCAGTAATTGACAGTTGTGACATTTGGGGGCCTCTCTCGCTCGGGATATTGCGCACACCACAAGCAGCAGCTTGTATCAGTTGTTATTCTATCCCAGCGAAGCAAAGCTTGAAATGGAATACAGAACAGCTCATCCTGAGCATGAAATTGGCAGGAATCTGATTGTAAGAAGGAGCTGAATAGCTGAGCAGGGTTATAGGGAGCGGCTCATGAACACTGTTGCCGCAGTAAGGGCCAGGTTGAAAGTGATCCAGGGCTGTTAGTAGACTTAAAATTCGACTCATTCAGTCACAGAAGAGCAGCAACTTAAAGTCAAATAGAAAGCTGAACGATATGGGCAAAGCAGTGGAGGAATCCATGCTGAAATTGAAGAGTGTTCAGAATCTAGGAATTGCTAGACGAAAAAAGACCAAGGTCCATCTAGATCGCCTTCTACCATCCTGGTAGTCACATAGTTCAATGATAATGGAGTTGTTGACTAATCAAACAATAGATTGACCGCTGTGTCCAGTTTTAGTCACTGGGGCACAATTAGGGTCGCCAAAGCTCCAGGATTGTCCTGGGGCTTCCAAGAATCACAGATTAATCTCCTGGGCACTGTTGCGAGCAACCTGAAAGAAAAATTATAGGAGCATTAAAAAAAGTGGTGTTTTTCTCAGTTTCTTTGAACACTTTTGTTTATTATTGATAAAATTATTTGGAGGTGGGGAAAAAGGGCTGTTTGTCTGGGCGGGCCGGTTAGAGTTGGGAGGTCATGTGGTGAAACCTCCGGGAATAACTCCAACCAGAGTTGGCGACCCGAGACACAATAGAGATAGTCAACCCTTGAAAGTGATGAAGAACATAACAACAGAGCACTGAGTTATGAAGAATGGCTGGAGAAGGTTGGGTGCTTCAGTGAAACAAGGCCTTCTCTGCTTGTTCAGGTGGATGGAAAAGATGCTGTGACACGATCAAAGAAGCGCTGAGAGTTCTCTCAGTGCCCTGGCTGTTAGATCCGTGGTTCAGTGGATAAATAATTACACGGATGCTGTACATAAACAAATAACAGGTCTTTACTGGAGGAGGGTAATCTCTAGACTGGGGTACACAGGCATGCGCATAGCTTATATACCGGTGTGGTTACTGCCGGTACTACAGTATACTGGAGCTGTAAAAAGTAGTTCTGACTTAAAGCACATACACTACAATTCCTCCCTTTTTAGATTAATAATACCCCCTTAATATTCAAATAACAATTACATTTTTACATGTACATTCAATAACAAAAGTCCATTTATAGATTCAGTCTTTGGGGCGGCTTCCTGACCCTTTCGGGATAGCACCTTTCCAGAGGTTCTTGTTCTTGGTGCAGAGGCGATTCTGACCCCCTTTCATCGGGTAGTTCATCGGGTTCCACTGCTACTGGGTCTGAAGTAGATACTACTGGTATGTTGGGTTCATCCCCAGGTACTCAAGACATGGGGTTGACGCATTCCTGTGATGCTAAGATCTGATCGATGTGGCGTCTCACAATGTTCTCCCCGACATCCACTGTGTACATTAATGGCCCCTGCCTTGTACATATCGTTCCGGGTTGCCACTTCTCTGTTCGATAGTCCCGGGCCAAGACTGGTTGCCCTACATTGAAGCTCCTTGTCGGCTTCTCGTTGATGTGCTGGAATTGTTTGTCCTCCACATTTCTTCGCACATTTGGTCTGAGCAAGTCCAGACGAGATCTCAACCTTCGGTTAAAGAACATCATGGCCGGGGTCTGGTTGGTAACTGCATGTGTCGCGTTTCGGTAGCCTAATAAGAAATTGTCCATCTTATGCTGTAGTGGAATTTCCTCGTCGCACATGGCCTTTATCGCCTTCTTAAAGGTTTGTACTAACCTCTCAGCCAATCCATTGGTGGCTGGATGATACGGGGCGGATGTGTAGTGCCTTACCCCATTCCTTTTCATTAATTTTTGGAACTCGTTGGACACAAACTGTGGTCCATTATCAGAGCAGATCTGCTCTGGCAACCCGTTTCTGGCAAATATGGTCCATCAGGCTGCAATCGGTTTCTCTGTAGTGGTTGAAGACATCTTTATCACCTCAGGCCACTTTGAATGAGCATCCACTGCTATTAAGTACATTGAGTCCATGAATGGACCAGCAAAATCAATGTGCACCCGTTGCCATGGAGAGGAGGGCCACTCCCATGGGTGTAGAGGGGCATGTGGTGGTGCATTTTGGACCTTCTGGCATCCTAAGCAGCTCTTAGTTAGGTCTTCGATTTGTTGATCGATTCCCGGCCACCACACATAAGCCCTAGCTAGGCTTTTCATTTTCATTCCCCCCAGATGACCTTCATGTAGCTCATTTAGCACTCTCTCCCTTAACTTGGGTGGAATCACCACTCTGGATGCACACATCACTGTCCCCTGGCATACTGACAGCTGTTCTCTTCTGGATGAGAATGCTGGCAACAGTGAGTCACCATGTGTTGGCCATCCCCTCACCGCCAATTCATATACCCGTGACAGCGTCGGACCATTGCGGGTCTCCTTCTCTATATCCGCGTTTGTTACTGGCAATCGTTCAATTATCGAAGAATAAAATATCTCGATAGGGTCCACTGCTGGTGCTTCCTCCACAGTAGGCAGTGGCAGGCACGATAGCCCATCAGCGTTCCCATGCTGTCTCATGCCTTTATATTCTATTTCATATTGATTCACCCCTAGAAACAGGGACCATCTTTGTAACCGCTGTGCAGTCATTACTGGCACGCCCTTCTTAGGATTAAAGATGGAGACAAGTGGTTGGTGGTCAGTCAGCAAGGTGAACTTCTGTCCATGCAGATAGTGGTTGAATTTTTTTACTCCCCATACTAGGCTGAGGCCCTCCCTGTCAATCTGGGCATAGTTGCGCTCGGCAGAGGTTAGTGACCGAGACGCAAAGGCTACTGGCCTCTTCAACCCATCTGGGAATTTGTGCGACAGCACCGCTCCAATGCCGTAGGGTGATGCATCACATGCCAAACAAATTGGTAGTGCTGGGTTGAAATGGGCCAACACCTCTTTTGATGTGATCAATTCTTTACACTTCTGGAAAGCTCGTCTATGTTCGTCATCCCACTTCCATGGTACCCCTGTTTGCAGTAGGGTGTTCAGCGGGTGTAATACCGTAGACAAATTTGGTAAGAACTTGTGGTAATAGTTTACCAGCCCGAGGAACGACCTCAGTTGTGACACATTTTCCGGTGCTGGAGCCTTGACTACTGCCTCAATCTTGTCAGGGGACTTATGTAACCCCTCTTCATCGATGACGTGGCCGCAATACGAGATCTGTTTCTGGAAAAACTCACACTTGTGGCGATTAGCTCGTAGCCCCTATTCCTTTAATCTGGCGAGCACCTTCTCCAAGTTAGCGAGGTGATCACCGTCATTTTCGCCCATGACCAAGATGTCGTCCAAATAACACTGGGTCCCTGGAATCCCTTGCAGGTCCTGATCCATCGCCCTTTGCCAGATGGCCGGAGTCGAGGCTACTCCACACACCAGCCGGTTGTATTGATAGAGACCTTTATGGGTGTTGATCGTAAGGTAATGTTTCAAAGCTTCTTCTACCTCCATTTGCAAGTACGCCTGGGCTAGATCAATTTTGGTGAAGCGTTTACTACCAGATAGCGAGGCGAAAATATCCTCAATTCGTGGAAGCGGATATTGCACCGTGTGAAGGACTGGGTTCACTGTCACCTTAAAATCCCCACAGATGCGGACCTTCTTTGGTTCCCTAGGCGTATTACTCAACGACCTCTTCATTACAGGAACGATGGGTGTAGCCCACTCGCTCCAGTCCACTTTGGACAGTACTCCTGAACGTTCCAACCCTTCCAGCTCTGCTTCAACCGCTGGTCTGATCGCATAAGGCACTGGTCTGGCCTTCAGAAACTTTGGGCTTGCATTATCCTCTATTTTAATTGTTGCTGTTATTCCTTTTAGTGTTCCTAGTCCCTCCTGGAACACTTCTTTTGCATCAGTTAGCATTTTTGACAGTCGTCCAGGTGTGACGTCATCATTCTTTTTGGCCTCCACCTTCAGTGCCTGTATGGAATGCCAATCTAAATGTATCTTCCGGATCCATTCACGTCCTAGCAGTGGTGGTCCTCCATTTGGCAATACATATATATCCATTTTAGGTATTTCCTGACCTTTATATGTCACTTTCACCCTTATTTTTCCTTTGGGGTAGACTTTTTGCCCCGTATACATCTTCAAGACAATCACTGTAGCTTTCAAGGGTATGTGTGAAAATAGCCACTTGTAGTCACTTTGATTTCTGACTGTTAGAGCTGACCCTGTGTCCAATTCCATTTCCACTTGGACTCCGTCTATCTTGAGTGTAACCCAGATAGTCTGGTGATCCTCCATTTCGGTTACATTATGTAGTTTCAGACAACCCAGCTCCTTGCTTCCGGAGGCTGTGTCACTTTTCTGTTCATCTGAACCAGTGTCCATCACCTGGTGTATCTTTTTGTACTTCTCCTGTGGAGATTTCTTACTGTTGGTTTTCTTCCCAGGCCTGCAGACTCTTGCTATATGTCCTGCTTTCCCACACTGTCTGCACACTTGGTCCTTGAACCAACAATCTTTCTGGTCATGTGCTGTTCTGCCGCAGCGATAGCACTTCCCTGTTCCATAGGTCATTTCGTTGGTGCCATATTCTTGCGGTCTCCGTTGTATCTCTGCAGCGCCCCTTGCGGCTGCTTCGTGTGATACTGCCATACTGAAAGCTTTGTCCAGCGTAAGGTCCTTTTCTGATAGAAGCCGTTTCTGGGTTCCTTCACTTTGTAGCCCACACACAAACTTGTCCCTTAACGTGTCTGCTAGTCTCGCTCCAAACTGGCAGTATTTCGATAGCTTGCGCAGTTCCGTTAGGTACTCAGCATTGCTTTTGTCTTTGTGTTGGTTCCTTTTATGGAACTTAAATCGTTCTGCTATCAGCAGCGGTGTGGGGTTTAAGTGGTCCTGTAGGATTTCTACTATGCTTTCAAAATTCTTGTTTACCGGCTTCTCTGGGTTTATTAGATTTCGCAGTAACCCATAAGTTTTTGCATCCATGGAATTTAACAGAACCAGTGCTTTATTAGCATCTGGCACTTCATTTGCCCTGCAGTACACCTCAATACGTTTCACATATGTCGCCCAATCTTCGACTTCATTGTCGAACGTAGAGGTACTGCCACTCTTCGGCATCCTTGGTTGTGCGTTAACTATCACCAATGGCACCTCCCGCGCTTCCCCTTCTTCTCCGCTGGCACAAAATGGCGTCTCCCGCGCTTTCCTTCCTTCCTGCGCTCGCCTGTCTTCTCCGCTGCGGCTTCACAAAATGGCGTCTCCCGCGCTCTTCCTTCTTCTCTGCGGCTCAATGGCGCCTCCCGCGCTCTCCTTGCTTCTCCGCGGCTCAATGGCGTCTCCCGCGCTCTCCCTGCTTCTCTGTGGCTCAATGGCGTCTCCCCTTGCTTCACCCCGTGGACCCTGATCAGCCCGTGATCCCTGGCTGTGCTCTGCGCGTTCTTCTCTTGATATTTGTCGACGCCGCTCAGTCTAGAACCCGGCTGTTTCTTACCCTCTCTCTCTCCGGTTTGCAGTATTTTTCCTCGACGCCGCTCGGTGATCAACCCCCGGCTGCGCCCTGCTCTCTTCACCCTCTTTCTTACCCCGTCGACGCTGCTCGGCTCTCTCTCTCTGCCGTCGGTCGGCTCCAGCCACCGCTGCTCGGGAAGGGTCTGCTCTGGACCTGTCGTCGGTCTCTTACTGCTCGTTGTGGCTGGGGAACCAAGCCCGGCTCTCCACAGCCTCCCCAGCGAAGTTGGATCTCTGCCTGACTGCTGGGCGGTTGCTCGCGGTCGACGCCCGTGTTCCTGGACTCGACTATTTAAAAAAAATTTATGTTGCAGGTAGATTCGCATCAACACTCGTCGCCACTGTTAGATCCGTGGTTCAGTGGATAAATAATTACACGGATGCTGTACATAAACAAATAACAGGTCTTTACTGGAGGAGGGTAATCTCTAGACTGGGGTACAGAGGCATGCGCACAGCTTATATACCGGTGTGGTCACTGCCGGTACTACAGTATACAGGAGCTGTAAAAAGTAGTTCTGACTTAACGCACATACACTACACTGGCCAAGATTTCTCCCACAGTCAACATACCAAAAATGGTTTACTGGTCATCTGTCTCATTAACCTTGCTGTGCACAAATTGGCTACCACATTAGCTTACCTAATGACAGTGACGATTCTTAAGAAATTGGGATATCCTGAGGGTGAGAAAATCTAAGCTGTTTCTTCAGCTTGAAAGCAGGCAACTGAGAGGTGACCTTACAGAGCAAGCAGGGATTATATGATAGCAAACAGAAAAAGTAACTCCAGAAACATAATTCAAAAACATCAGCAATAAAGACATTAATAACCTTGTAGAATGGGCGTGTAATTGGCAAATTAATTTCAATATAGATAAGTGTGAGGTGGTGCATTTTGGTCAGAAGAATAAGGAGGCCACATACTCCTTGGAAAATAAGAGTCTAAATGGGGTAGAGGAGCAAAGGGATCTAGGGGCACAGATACACAAATCACTAAAAGTGGCGACACATAAGGTCATAAAAAAAGCAAACCAAGCACTGGGATTCATTTGTAGATTATATTCCTGTACACTTGACGTTTGCAACCTGGTGGGCTGTTACATAGAATCATATAGATTGTACTGTGGCGTTGCCACATTGGGGAAACACTGTGTGTATGTAGATAAACCTGTATAATCCCCTTTTAACTGCTGTATTCCCCTCCCCCCGCAAGATAGTTGCAAGCTGAGAGGAATAAGGCATGTTCAGACTTGCCTGCTGCTGAGAGAAGGAAAACCAATCAGGTTCCAGCAGGTGACCAATCCGTGAGTCATCACAGGCTCGCGGGCTTTACGAATTCAGTACTGTATTGTGAGAGTTGGAGTAAAGACCTATTTCTTGTAGCTTGCTGTGTTGCCTATTTCTTTACGCGGGAGACTGTAGTCCCCCACATTGGTGACCCCGAATGTCGGCGGCCAAAGCCCCCGACTCACGTAGCCCTACAGAGGCCAGCAACGACCCGACGGCAACCAGCAGCAGCCCGATGTCGGCCGGCGCTGCGTCCTTGAAGCTCCCCACCTTCTGGGAACACCAAGCACCAGCTTGGTTTGCGCACACGGAGGCCCAATTCACCCTTTGCAGGGTTCAAGACGATGTAGAAAGGTACCTCCACGCAGTCTCAGCACTAGCAAGCTCCACCGCCGCCGAAGTTCTCGACCTGCTGGGGAACCCACCACAGACCGGCAAGTACTCAACCATTGAGGGCCGCTTGCTGCAGGCTTACGGCCTGTCCGGGGAGGAGAGGGCCCGTAGGCTTCTTTCACTACCAGGCCTCGGCGACTCTACCCCAACCCAGTTGATGAGCCAGATGCTTGCGCTCCTGGGCTCTGAACCGCAGTGCTTCTTGTTTCGGGCCCTTTTCCTCAGCCTGCTTCCTCAGCAGGTACAGACTGCCCTCGCGGGGTCCCCGATCACGGACTGCGTACAACTGGCAGCCGCCGCGGACAAAGTCTTCACCGTCGCCCAACTTGGCTGTGCAGCCGCAAGGCTCCCCGACACCACCGAGCGCACGCCGACACGCCAGGCCGCAGAACTATGCTACTACCATGCGCGTTTCGGCCACAATGCCCAACGCTGCAGAGCACCCTGCTCTTTCGATCAAACCAAGATGGCCGCCCGGCCCAACGCGCCAGCCCCGCGCCGCCGTCTAGGCCCGCTCGACCGCACCCCCTCCGCCACGATGGCCATCGGCACCGCAGGTAAACTGCTGTACATAACCGACTCCCTGTCAGGGCGCAGATTCCTTTGCGACATCGGAGCCCAATGCAGCATAATTCCTGCCTCCCAGCTCGCCATCCAGGCAGGCTGCAGCGGCCCACCCCTCGTGGCAGCAAATGGCGCAGCCATCGCTACTTTTGGAAAGCGACGGGCCGAGGTTTGTTTCAACGGCCAGCGATTTACGTGGGATTTCGTGACGGCTTCGGTGGCACATCCCTTGCTGGGCGCCGATTTTCTTTGCGCCCACGGACTCCTGGTCGACGTCCACGACAGGCGCCTGATCGACGTAGCAACTTTCGCTTCACTGGCCTGCCAGCAGAGCAACAGCCCGGCCCTCGTCGGGTCCTGCTCTGCCCCGGCGGATGACGACTACGCCCGCCTACTCGCAGATTTCCCGAGGCTCACACAACCGACCTTCTCAGCCACGGCAGCCAAGCATGGTGTCGAGCACCACATCGCCACTACGGGACCACCAGTGTTCGCGCGAGCCAGACGCCTGGACCCAGCTAAGATGGCGGTGGCCAAGGAAGAATGCCAGTTCGGAGCAGCGCAAATTGACTTTCTCGGCCACAGAATCTCACCAAGGGGAACCATTCCCCTACCTTCCAAGGTGCAGGCGGTGGCGGACTTTCCCCAGCCCACCTCGGTCAAGGCGCTGCAGGAATTTTTGGGGATGGTCAAATTCTATCACCGTTTCGTGCCCAAGGCCGCCTCACTCATGCGCCCCCTCTACAAAGCCACCAGGGGCAAAACGGGCAAAGAGCAACTCACCTGGTCCAGCGAGATGGCGACAGCCTTCCACCAGACCAAAAGCGCCTTGGCCAACGCCACACTACTGGCCCACCCCATCCCGGGCGCCAAGACCACCCTCACCACGGACGCCTCGGATTACGCCGTCGGCGCTGTCCAGCAACAGTGGGTCGAAGGCGCGTGGCAGCCACTGGCATTTTTCAGCCGACAGCTGCACAAGAACGAGTAGGCCTACAGCACGTTCGACAGAGAGCTCCTGGCCCTGTTCCTGGCAATCCGGCACTTCCGTTTCCTCCTGGAAGGCCGGCCGTTCACCGCATTTGTGGACCACAAGCCGCTCACTTTCGCCATAGCCAAAGTAACCGAACCCTGGTCCGCACGCCAACAGCGCCAACTCAACTTCATCTCGGAGTTCACCGCGGACATCCGCCACATCGCCGGCAAGGACAATTTGGTGGCCGACTGCCTCTCAAGACCCTCGCTCCACGCAGTGCACCTGGGCGTCGACTACGCCAGCATGGCGAGAGACCAGGCCGCCGACGCGGAGATCCAGGCCCTCAGGACGTCAACCACCAGCCTCACTCTGGCCGACATCCACTTCCACGCAGCCGGCACAACCCTCCTGTGCGACGTCTCAGTCCCCTCGCCTAGGCCGGTCGTCCCATCCGCCTGGCGCAAGCGAGTTTTCGACATCATCCACGGCCTCTCACATCCAGGGATGCGTGCATCTCAGAAACTCATGTCCGCCAAGTTCGTCTGGCCTGGACTCCACAAGGATGTGAGAGACTGGACCAACACATGCGTGGCGTGTCAGCGCGCTAAGGTCCAGCAGCACACCAAGGCGCCATTGGAGTGTTTCCCGGTGCCCGAGAGACGTTTTGACCACGTCCACGTCGATCTGGTAGGCCCCTTGCCGCCGTCGCACGGTTTCACACACCTGCTCACGATCGTCGACCGCACCACCAGATGGCCCGAGGCGGTTCCCCTCGCCTCCACCACCACGACTGACGTCGCGCGAGCATTCGTCTCGACATGGGTGGCCCGGTTCGGTGTGCCGACCGACATATCCTCGGACAGAGGCCCCCAGTTCACCTCCCACTTGTGGAATGCCATCACCGCCGGCCTTGGCACCAAGTTGCACAGGACAACAGCCTACCACCCATAGGCCAACGGGCTCTGCGAGCGCTTTCATCGTTCCTTGAAAGCCTCCCTCCGCGCCAGCCTGGCCGACACCAGCTGGATCGACAAACTACCCTGGGTCCTCCTGGGATTGCGCACCGCGCCCAAGCAGGACCTCCGCGCCTCCGCGGCCGAGATGGTCTACGGCCAACCGCTCAGAGTACCAGGCGACTTCCTCCCCCTGACAACGGAGCCGTGGTCGGCTGCCAGACAGCTTTCCCTGCACCAGGACGCGGCCCAGCAATTCCGTCCAGTGCCCACTTCGCAACACGGCCCGCAGCCGTCCTACGTGCCTCGGGACTTACGACATGCGGAGTTCGTCTTCGTGCGCCGGGACGCGCACAGAGGCCCGCTGCAGGCACCATACACCGGCCCCTTCTCAGCATTGGAGATGGGGGACAAAGCTTTTCTTATCGACGTCGGCGGGAAGCCGGACCTTATTTCAGTAGACCGCCTCAAACCGGCGCACCTGGACCTCAGCTTCCCATTTCGTCCAGCTCTTCCCCCACGGCGGGGCAGACCTCCTGCGTTGGTGGCGGCCCCACAAGAGGACCAAGACACGCCAGAACCTTACTTCCCGGCCGCCGCCCCACCTTCGCCGGCAGCCCATCCAGCCAGCCCACCGGCAGACCAGCCGCCAGACCAGCCGACGAACCAACCGGCCGACCTCCCAGACAGCCCTCCTCACACGCCAGATGGCTACTACAGCCGCTACGGCCGTTTGGTCAAACCTCCGCAGAGACTGACTTTTACAGTTAACGAGGATTCTGGGGGGGCGTATGTTGCCACATTGGGGAAACACTGTGTGTATGTAGATAAACCTGTATAATCCCCTTTTAACTGCTGTATTCCCCTCCCCCCGCAAGACAGTTGCAAGCTGAGAGGAATAAGACATGTTCAGACTTGCCTGCTGCTGAGAGAAGGAAAACCAATCAGGTTCCAGCAGGTGACCAATCCGTGAGTCATCACAGGCTCGCGGGCTTTACAAATTCAGTACTGTATTGTGAGAGTTGGAGTAAAGACCTATTTCTTGTAGCTCGCTGTGTTGCCTATTTCTTTACGCGGGAGACTGTAGTCCCCCACAGTACAACACAGAAACAGGCCATTTTGCTGAACTGGTCCATACTGGGATAGAATTGAAAAGCAGACGCGTTATGTTAAGTTTGGTTAGACCACACTCAGAGTACTGTGCATACTTCTGGTCTCCATATTATAAAAAGGATATATACAGGCACTGATTTGCAAGGATACTACCAGAACTGAGTGGTTATACCTATCAGGAAAGTTTGAACAGTCTGGGGCTCTTTTCTCTAGAAAAGAGAAAACGGAGGGGTGACAGAGGGTTTTAAGAATATGAAAGGGTTTGATAGGCTAGACGTAGAGAAGACGTTTCCAATTGTGGAGGAGACCAAAGCTAGGGGCCATAAATATAAGATAGTCACTAATAAATCCAGTAGGGAATTCAGGAGAAACTTTACCCAGCGAGTGGTTAGAATGTGGAATTTGCTACCACAAGGAGTGGTTGAGGCGAATAGCATCGATACATTTAAGAGGAGGCTATATAAACATATGAGGGGGAAAGGACTGGAAAGATGTGGTGATAGGTTTAGATTAAGAGTGGTGGGAAGAGGCTCGTGTGGAGCATAAACACCGGCATAGACCAGTTCAGCAAAATGGCCTGTTTCTGTGTTGTACAATCCATGTAATTCTATGTAACAGCCAGATTGCAAATGTCAAGTGTACAGGAATAGAATCATAGAATGGTTACAGCACAGAAGGAGGCCATTCGGCCCGTCGAGCCTGTACCGGCTCTCTGCAAGAGCACTTCAGCTACTCCCACGCCCCCGCCCTTTCCCCGTAGCCTTGCAAATTTTTTTTCCTTCAGGTACTTATTCAATTCACTTTTGGAAGCCACGATTGAGTCTGCCTCCACCACCCTTTCAGGCAGTGCATTCCAGATCCTAACCACTCGCTGCGTAAAAAAGTTTTCCCTCATGTCGCCTTTGGATCTTCTGCAAATCACCTTAAACCTGTGTCCTCTGGTTCTCGACCCTTCTGCCAATGGGAACAGTTGCTCTCCATCTACTCTGTCCAGACCACTCATGATTTTGAACATTTCGATCAAATCTCCTCTCAACCTTCTCTGCTCCAAGGAGAACAATTCCAGCTTCTCCAGTCTATCCACATAACTGAAGTCCCTCATCCCTGAACCATTCTTGTAAATCTTTTCTGCACTCTCTCTAAGGCCTACACATCCTTCCTAAAGTGCAGTGCCCAGAACTGGACACAATACTCCCTTGAGGCCGGACCAGTGTTTTATAAAGGTTCATCATAACTTCCTTGCTTTTGTACTCTATGGGCTGGATTTTGATACTGGGGCGGGCGGGGTCGTGTAATCCACATTTCGTGTTAGCCACCCGATTCTAAATCGATGTGGGAGAATGGTGCCATTTTAACTTAATTGGCCAATTGAGTTCCAACGTGTGGGAACTCATGGCCAATGAGTTTTTCCAGTCGGAAAGTCACCTCCAATGACGTCATCATTGCTGCTGCATTTAAGGTCTGCAACAAGCCTCGCTTCTTCTGCAGACTGCCAAACTTTTGGCCTTGCATGTTAGAGGCAACTGCAGGAAGAATGGCCAGGGAGAGACCTAGGTCTGCACCCGCTTTTATGAAGTTGCCCTGCAGGCTTTAGTAGAGGGAGCAAGAGCAAATAAAGAGGTGCTCTTCCCTTCTTCAGGGAGGAAGAAGCCTCCCCAGCAAACAAAGGCTGTGTGGATCCAGGTGGCAGAGGAGGTCAACTCTTTGTCAATAACCTGCAGAACCTGGCTTCAGTGCAGGAAGAGGTTTCATGACCTTCTGCGCACTGGAAAAGTGAGTATGAATTTCCCATCACCCTCAATCTGATCCCCATTGCCTCACCTCACCAGCACTCAGCTTTAGCAATCTCATCCTCCACATCCCACTTGACACTGACATCCATGCACCCATACCCATTCCCTCTCTCTCTATGGTCACATTCACCTAACTATTCGACTATGCAGCCCTCACACTCCCTATCACTCTGATGCAATTACAACTTACAACACACAGGGAGGGCCCTTGCTCTTGCCACCTCACTCCATCTTTGTCTCCTTCTAAGCATCTAGGCTATGGATTCTCTACACTCACTCCTTCATTCTCACTCAAACTCCACTTGTCTCCCTCATTGCAGGAAAAGAGAGCTCACAATAAGAGGGAAAGAGTGAGGACAGAAGGAGGGCCACCCTCAGTAGCCCAGCTCAACCCCTTGGAGGAGACGGTCCTGGAGATCGTGGGAGTGGAGGACGATGCGCAAGTGGGGGATGGACAGATGGGTGCATCGCAGCAAGCTGGTGACAGAATAGTTTTCCATCTCTCTCATTGACATTGCATGAGTCACTGATAATGATTCTGAAGTTCTAACAGATGGAATTATGATCATCTGCAATATGCAATGTGCCTGTAACCTTGGCATCACATCTCTGACTCTTTCCTTTACTCCCCCACAGGACCATCGCAAGCACCCGTTCCCACTTGCCAGGAGGAAGAGCCTGAGCATCCAGACTCCTCAGAGGAAGCTGCAACCTCTGAGGGCGCAGCGTCAGCAGAATTCACCGCACCCAGCACCAGCACAGACACTCACACCTCAGTGGGACCATCGCGAGATAGAGTAGTGTTGTCACCTGGTGTATCACAGCTCACAAGTGAGCATCAGCAGATTGTGGAGACAGGGACAGCAGTGGAGAGTCCTAGTCGGAGGGTGCAGGACTCTGCCAGCTTGGCTCAGCTGCATGTCGACTCTCTGCCTCTGGGTCCATCCATAAGATCAGTGGTGCTGGAACTCCAGGAACAGGTGCAGGAGTCTCTGGCAGGTTTTGTCTCCAGGGTCGCTGCGAGTGTGGAGCGAATGGAGGAATCCATTGCGAACATGAGCAGAGCCTTTGTGGAGTCATTGGCGCATGAACGCATCACCATAGAAAGGATGGCAACCGCCATGGAGGTGATAAGTCGCCAGAGTGCAGAAAACATGGTGAGTGTTCATAATAGAATGCCATCTCTTGAGGAGCGATGGGCATCTATTGAACAGAGAAACCAGACCTTCATGGAAGTCCTTCTGAGTAGGACTGCCAGTGCAGATACGGGTCCCCATGGCCCCCCTGATGTGCAGCAAGGTGCTCTCAAGCCACTTGCAAGCGCTGAGGGGGACCTGACCCATGAGAGGGAAGTTGGTAGCAGACATCAAAGAAGTGGGGGCTCCTCTCCAAGCACTCACACTTCCATGCCACTGCAGAGCCCTCAGTCAGAGCCCCACCAGAGTCCACACCCAACTGAGATTGGCACCTCAACCCCTGCACAGCCACAGGATCAGCAGACTGTTGACGAGCCCGCACAGGTTCGCAACCCCAGAGGACGCCCGCCAAAGGTGTCGAGACAGGAGCAGCAAGAAAGTGAGCAAGGGGCCTTCACATCTGCTGAAGCCACAGGGGAAGCACCATGTAGGAGCACGCGTAAGAGAAAGATACTGCACAAATAGTCACAAGGGTAGTCACTTGGGTGAAATTTGATGTTTAATATTAAAAAGCCATCAGATGGTTACTGTAAATAAAAAATCTGATGGCTACTGCTGCAGTTGTAGCGTGTGTCATTTCGCTAATGGGACTTCCACATTGAGGGCTTAGGATTACTTGGTATATGCCTCAGTTGAAGAAGCGCTCAGTGAAGGTGGCGAGATGGGTTTCCCAGGAGGTCACACTGGAGATGGGTGTCAGGCTCCAAACTTCCACAGCTGTGGTTATGCCTTCTAAAAGTTCCCCCAGACCTGAGACAACAAAGTCCTGCCACCTGCAAATGATGGCTGATCAAATCTCCTATTTAATGGTGGAGCTGCATCTGATAGTCAGCAATCCAAATGTGCTACCGCCAGGTTTCACCGTCATGTTTCAGAGCAGGCGTGCTTCATGTGGGAAAAGGGTTAAAATCACAAAGGCCTATCAAAATGGCATTATAGAGGCAAGTTAGTGCTTGTTAAGGGCCTTAACGGCCTATCCCGCCTTGGAGGCGGGACGGAGATGGGACCAGTAGACACGATTTAATGAAAATTGCTTGGTGGCGGGAGGGAGGCGGGGTTGGGCCCGCCCGCCAGTTTTTGCAATTTTAACCCCCCACACACCTCCAATCCCGCCTCAAAGGCCCGATGAAAATCAAGCCCTATGCCTCTATTTATGAAGCCCAGGATACTGTATGCTTTTTTAACCACTTTCTCAACCTGCCCTGCCACCTTCAACGATTTGTGCACATATACCCCCAAGTCTCTCTGATCATGCACCCCCTTTAGAATTGTACCCTTTAGTTTATATTGCCTCGTCTCACTCTTGCTACCAAAATGTATCACATCGCACTTTTCTGCACGTGTCCGCCCGTTCCACCAGCCTGTCTGTATCTTCTTGAAGTCTATCACTATCCTCCTCACTGTTCACTATCCTTCCAAGTTTTGTGTTATCTGCAAATTTTGAAATTGTGTCCTGTACTCCCACATCCAAGTCATTAATATATATCAAGAAAAGCAGTGGTTCTAGTACCGACCCCTGGGGAACACCACTGAAATAAAGCCTATTTGAAAAAGGCACAGAATTCACGTTCAGCGGCTGGGATTAGGCATGGAAAAGGAAACCATTGGAAGATGAATGGGGCTGGCCTGATGGTCTCTTTCATGCTGGGTTTGCTGAGCGGGGAATGGAGGACCCACTGCAACATGCGGACTTGCACCAGTGACAACAGGCAAAAGGAAGCAATTCCTCACTTCATCAAAGCCTGCTCCCTCATTATAGACATGTGGACCAGGACTCTACGGGACATAAGAAATAGGAGCAGAAGTAGGCAATACAGCCCCTCGAGCCTGCTCCGCCATTCAGTAAGATCATGGCTAAATTTCTACATCAACTCCACTTTCCTGCCCGATCCCCATATCCCTTGATTCCCTTAGTACCCAAAAATCTATTGATCTCAGTCATGACTCAGCCCTCTGGAGCAGAGAATTCCAAAGATTCACAACCATCCGAGTGAAGAATTTTATCCTCATTTCGGGCCTAAATGGCTGACCACTTATCCTGAGGCTATGGCCGCTATTTCCCCAACCTCGGTGGGTCCGTGGCGGACGACGTTGGTGGTGCATCCCGGCCTCGCTGCTGGCTCCAGCCTGCTATCCAAAATGATATTCCCCTGATTGGGCTTGTTAAGCCCACCCAGCACATTTGCCGGCCAATTTAAGGAAGCGGGTCTGATGACATCATTTGATGACGCGTCATCAGCCAGTTTCCTTAAAGGGACCATGCGAAAATTTATTTTGACAGTTGTGTTGTCAGTGTTCTACAGCATTGAGGTGCTGCAAACACTGACAAGCACTGCACAAAGGTGCAGGGCTGCACCCAGGCTCTCCCATGACTCCCTCCATATGCTTATGGAGGGTGTCACAGCACACAGGGAGGTTCTCTTCCCTGCCAATGGCCAGAAGAGACCTCCCCAGGAGACCAACGCAACCTGGTTGCACATTACACAGGTCACAAACAGGGATGTTGTCAGGAGGACCAGGTTGCAGTGGCGCAAACCTTTCAATGATCTCAGTAGATCACAAAACATTAGTACAAAGCTACACTCAACCTCATCCTGCTCTGCCACTCATCACATCCCCATCACTCTGCCTTCCCTACCCTACTCCTGCACATCCTTACTCACACCAACTTACCTTGCACCTCCACCCATCCCTCATATTATCACATCCCCATCTTACTCGCCACCCCTCACACTCACCCTCATCCTAGTGCAATCATACCAATCAACAACACACAAGGATAGGCACTTGGGTGTTTTATGCAATGTTCATGTAAAGTTTCTGTTAATGTGGTGTCAAACATTGAAACCTTTATTTTCACACAGATCTGTGTGCACCTTTGGAAGTGGCTTAACAAGTTGCAGTGAAAGGTGAGACATAATGGTACCAGTCACAATGGTCATGAATGTGAAAGGAATGGCTTGGGCATTGTCGGGATGCTTTATGGTGTTGGTGTGGGTTGGTGCCAATCTGGCACATCATGTGGCAGCCAGGGTGTACAGCGGCAAGTGAAGTAAATCTGGCCATGGTGAGGCCATCCCTGGCATCAATGTGGTCGGGTGCTGATGCCCTATGTCCTGTGCAGCATCAGGTGATTGCGGAGAAGGTTGGTGTTGTAGCTGGTGCTGCTGGTGTTGGGGCTGATCGTGTTGGGATTATGAGGACAAAGGTGAAATAGTTTCAAGGGCCCCGATGCTGATGTAATAGATGGCAGATGAAGTTGAGATGACAGAAGTGCTCTGTCAATGGTGAGAGAGGTTGTTCAAATGAGGTGGATAGAAAGTTTACTCCAAACACTTGCAACCTGCATAAAGTTCAATCTGTCTTCCAATTGCAGTAAGCAACAGCTTCTGAGCTTGGAAAGTGAACAGCTGTGAGATGGGAGCTTTTATACCATATTTGCATCTGTCAAGTAAAGAGATCAGTTCATGGTGACACAACTCCCGACCTTCTTACCTGACGTGATCCTCAAACAGCTTGGACACCTTGGGCGACCTCATAAAATGTAAAGGCGAGTTCAAAATACTTCTTAATCAGCTGTTAACAAAGTCATAATGACCTGAACCACCTCCCCACCACTGTGTGTCGGGTCTGTTCAGCCATGACAGACCCGACATCTGGGAATCTTGCATGGCGGCGGGTTGACAGCGGGGTCCCGACCCACTGGCAACATTTTTTCCCCCCACCCAACCCGGCATGGAACGCACCCACTGAACCCCCGAAAAATTCTCCCCCATGACTCCTAGTACTAGATTCTCCAACCAGGGGAAACAGTCTCTCAGCATCTACCCTGTCAAGCCCTCGAACAATTTTATCCATTTCAATGAGATCACCTCTCATTCTTCTAAACTCCAGAGAATATAGGTCCATTCTACTCATTCTATATAGGGCCCTGGTGAGACCACACCTGGAGTATTGTGTACAGTTTTGTTCTCCTTTCCTAAGGAAGGATATACTTGCCATATAGGGAGTGCAACGAAGGTTCACCAGACTGGTTCCTGGGATGGGGGGATTGTCCTATGAGGACAGATTGAGTAGACTAGGCCTATATTCTCTAGAGGTTAGAAGAATGAGAGGTGATCTCATTGAAACATATAAAATTCTTACAGGGCTTGACAGAATAGATGCAGGGAGGATGTTTCCCCTGGCTGGGGAGTCTAGAACCAGGGGTCACAGTCTCAGAGTAAGGGGTCGGCCATTTAGGACTGAGATGAGGAGAAATTTCTTCACTCACAGGGTGGTGAATCTTTGGAATTCTCTACCCCAGAGGGCTGTGGATGCTCAGTCGTTGAGTATATTCAAGACAGAGATCGATAGATTTTTGTATATTAAGGGATATGGGGATAGTGCAGGAAAGTGGAGATGAGGTAGAAGATCAGCCATGATCTTATTGAATAGCGGAGCAGGCTTGAAGGGCCAAATGGCCTACTCCTGCTCCTATTTCTTATGTTCTTATGTTATGTTCTTAATTTCTACTCATATGTCAAACCTCTCATCCCAGAAATCACTCTGGTGAACCTTTGTTGCACTCCCTCTAAGGCAAGTATATCCTTCCTTCAGTAAAGAGACCAAAACTGTACACAGTGGAGACCAACACTGTAGACAGTGGAGACCAACACTGTACACAGTGGAGACCAAAACTGTACACAGTGGAGACCAACACTGTACACAGTGGAGATCAACACTGTACACAGTGGAGACCAACACTGTACACAGTGGAGACCAACACTGTACACAGTGGAGACCAACACTGTACACAGTGGAGACCAACACTGTACACAGTGGAGACCAACACTGTAGACAGTGGAGACCAACACTGTAGACAGTGGAGACCAACACTGTAGACAGTGGAGACCAACACTGTAGACAGTGGAGACCAACACTGTACACAGTGGAGACCAACACTGTACACAGTGGAGACCAACACTGTAGACAGTGGAGACCAACACTGTACACAGTGGAGACCAACACTGTACACAGTGGAGATCAACACTGTACACAGTGGAGATCAACACTGTACACAGTGGAGATCAACACTGTACACAATGGAGACCAACACTGTACACAGTGGAGACCAACACTGTACACAGTGGAGACCAACACTGTACACAGTGGAGACCAACACTGTACACAGTGGAGACCAACACTGTACACAGTGGAGACCAACACTGTACACAGTGGAGATCAACACTGTACACAGTGGAGACCAACACTGTACACAGTGGAGACCAACACTGTAGACAGTGGAGACCAACACTGTAGACAGTGGAGACCAACACTGTACACAGTGGAGACCAACACTGTACACAGTGGAGACCAACACTGTAGACAGTGGAGACCAACACTGTAGACAGTGGAGACCAACACTGTACACAGTGGAGACCAACACTGTACACAGTGGAGACCAACACTGTACACAGTGGAGATCAACACTGTACACAGTGGAGACCAACACTGTACACAGTGGAGACCAACACTGTACACAGTGGCGACCAACACTGTAGACAGTGGAGACCAACACTGTACACAGTGGAGACCAACACTGTACACAGTGGAGATCAACACTGTACACAGTGGAGACCAACACTGTACACAGTGGAGACCAACACTGTACACAGTGGAGACCAACACTGTACACAGTGGAGACCAACACTGTACACAGTGGAGATCAACACTGTACACAGTGGAGGCCAACACTGTACACAGTGGAGACCAACACTGTAGACAGTGGAGACCAACACTGTACACAGTGGAGACCAACACTGTAGACAGTGGAGACCAACGCTGTAGACAGTGGAGACCAACGCTCTACACAGTGGAGACCAACACTGTACACAGTGGAGACCAACACTGTACACAGTGGAGACCAACACTGTACACAGTGGAGACCAACACTGTACACAGTGGAGACCAACACTGTACACAGTGGAGACCAACACTGTACACAGTGGAGATCAACACTGTACACAGTGGAGGCCAACACTGTACACAGTGGAGACCAACACTGTACACAGTGGAGATCAACACTGTACACAGTGGAGACCAACACTGTAGACAGTGGAGACCAACACTGTACACAGTGGAGACCAACACTGTACACAGTGGAGACCAACACTGTACACAGTGGAGACCAACACTGTACACAGTGGAGATCAACACTGTACACAGTGGAGACCAACACTGTACACAGTGGAGACCAACACTGTACACAGTGGCGACCAACACTGTAGACAGTGGAGACCAACACTGTACACAGTGGAGACCAACACTGTACACAGTGGAGATCAACACTGTACACAGTGGAGACCAACACTGTACACAGTGGAGACCAACACTGTACACAGTGGAGACCAACACTGTACACAGTGGAGACCAACACTGTACACAGTGGAGATCAACACTGTACACAGTGGAGGCCAACACTGTACACAGTGGAGACCAACACTGTAGACAGTGGAGACCAACACTGTACACAGTGGAGACCAACACTGTAGACAGTGGAGACCAACGCTGTAGACAGTGGAGACCAACGCTCTACACAGTGGAGACCAACACTGTACACAGTGGAGACCAACACTGTACACAGTGGAGACCAACACTGTACACAGTGGAGACCAACACTGTACACAGTGGAGACCAACACTGTACACAGTGGAGACCAACACTGTACACAGTGGAGATCAACACTGTACACAGTGGAGGCCAACACTGTACACAGTGGAGACCAACACTGTACACAGTGGAGATCAACACTGTACACAGTGGAGACCAACACTGTAGACAGTGGAGACCAACACTGTACACAGTGGAGACCAACACTGTACACAGTGGAGACCAACACTGTACACAGTGGAGACCAACACTGGGAAGGACAGGAAGCTAGAAAAAGGTGGAGGGGTGGCTCTGTTAATGATGGTATTAGCACAATAGACAGGGATGACCTAAGTTCAGGAAACCAGAATGTAGAACCGGTTTGGGTAGAGATGAGAAATGATAAAGGCAAGAAGTCACTTGTGGGAGTGGTGTACAGGCCCTCTAACAGTAACCACATGGTAGGATGGAGTGTAAAGGAAAGAATAATGGGAGCTTGTCAGAAAGGTACAGCAATAATCATGGGGGATTTTAATCTACATATAGACTGGAAAAATCAGATGGGCAAAGGTAGCCTAGATGAAGAGTTCATGGAATGTTTTCTGCATAGTTTCTTAGAACAGCACGTTCTGGAGCCAACCAGAGAGCAGGCCATACTAGGCCTGGTATTGTGCAATGAGATAGGATTAATTAATGACCTCATAGTGAAGGCACCCCTAGGTAGCAGCAATCATAATATGATTGAATTTTACATTTAGTTTGAGGGGGAGAAGAGTGGGTCCAAGACTAGTATTTTAAACTTAAATATGGGGAATTATGAGGGCATGAAAGCAGAGCTAGCTAAAGTGAACTGGCAAATTAGGTTAAGGGATAGGTCAATAGAGTTGCAGTGGCAGACATTTAAGGGGATATTTCAGAATACACAGAATATATACATTCCAATAAGAAAAATTCCAAGGGGAGGATCCACCATCCGTGGTTAACTAAAAAAGTTAAAGATAGTATCAAACTTATAGAAAAAGGCCATTTGGGGCACCAGTCTTGCCTGGGCGCCGGAAGTTCTGCCCCGGAAGGAGCTGCGAGCACCAGCCCGATATACAGTTTAGCACCCCAAACGGAAGCGGGGCGCTGCTCGAGGCGCCCCGCATCCCTCTTGGGGTGCTGCAACTGAAAATCGCAGAGCAACATGCCGCAGTGCCACATGCTGCGGCACGGCACGCTGCGATACTGCAGGCCTTCCTCCCCTTCTTAAAGGGGAGGGGGGCCTGCTGCTGCGCGAACGGCGATCGCGAGTGCCAGCAAAAGAGCCCGGCACCGAGGAGGAGTGCCGGGCTCTTGGACACAGCTGGCACTACCCGGGGGGGGCGGGGGCTCAGGAGGTCGGGGATGGCAGCGCGGAGAGGTGCTGGCAGGCGGCCAACAACAAAAATGGCCGCCCCGCACCTCTCCTTTAATTTGCGCCTCTACCGTCGCAGGTAGGCCCCCCTGAACCGGTCGCAAATTGTGACCGGCGTTACAGCAGGGGGTGCTACTAAATATCGCAATTGGGGCGGTAGCGGGGCGCTGCGCACACCGATGACATCATCGGTGGCGGCGCAGCGCTACAGGCTAATGCCGCCATTAGTGCCCCACTAAATTTAGCGGGAGGCATGGCCAGTGGCTAAACCCACTAAGTGCCCTCTTTGGGCGCTAACTGGTGGCACAGCCCACCGAATTTCTAGGCCAAAGCATATAATTGCGCAAAGATGGGTGGCAGGTCAGAAGATTGGACAGAATATAAAAAACAGCAAAGAATGCCTAAAAGATTAATGAGAGAAAAATTAGAGTACGAGAGAACGCTAGCTGGAAATATAAAAACCGATAGTAAGAGTTTCTATACATATTTAATTTAAAAAAGAGTTAACAAAGTGAGCGTTGGCCTTATAAAAAGTGAGTCTGGGGAATTAATAATGGAAAATAAGGAGATGGCAGTTGAATTGAACAGGTATTTTGCATCGGTCTTCATTATAGAGGATACAAGTAACATTCCAGAAATAGCTGTAAATCAGGAAATGGAAGGGAGGGAGGAACTCAAGAAAATTACAATCACCAGGGAAGTAGTAATGAGCAAATTGTTGGATTTGCGGGCTGACAAGTCTCCAGGTCCTGATGGACTTCATCCTAGGGTCTTGAACGAAGTGGCTAGTGAGATAGTTGATGCGTTGGTTTAATTTTCCAAAATTCCCTAGATTCGGGAAGGTTCCATTAGATTGGAAAATAGCAAATGTAACTCCTTTATTCAAAAGGGGATGGAGACAGAAAACAGGAAACTACAGGCCAGTTAGCTTAACATCTGTCATAGGGAAGATGTTAGAAGCTATTATTAAAGACGTTATAGCAGGGCACTTAGAAAAGTTCAAGGTAATTAGGCAGAGTCAACATGGTTTTGTGAAAGGGAAATCATGTTTAACCAATTTATTGGAGTTCTTTGAGGAAGTAACATGTGCTGTGGATAAAGGGGAACCGGTGGATGTACTGTACTTAGATTGCCAGAAGGCATTTGATAAGGTGTCACATCAAAGGTTATTGCAGAAAATAAAAGCTCATGGTGTAGGGGGTAACATATTGGCATGGATAGAAGATTGGCTAGCTAACAGGAAACAGAGAATAGGCATAAATGGGTCATTTTCTGATTGGCAAGATGTAATGAGTGGTGTGCCACAGGGATCGGTGCTGGGGCCTCAACTTTTTACAATTTATATAAATGACCTGGATGAAGGGACTAAAGGTATGGTTGCTAAATTTGCTGATGACACAAAGATAGGTAGGAAAGTAAATTGTGAAGAGGATATAAGGAGGCTAAAAAGGGATATAAATAGTTTAAGTGAGTGGGCAAAGATCTGGCAAATGGAGTATAATGTGGGGAAAATGTGAAATTGTCCATTTTGGCAGGAAGAATAAAGAAGCATATTATCTAAATGGTGAGAGATTGCAAAGCTCTGAGATGCAGAGGGATCTGGGTGTCCTAGTGCATGAATCGCAAAAGGTTAGTATGCAGGTACAGCAAGTAATTAGGAAAGCTAATAGAATGTTATTATTTATTGCGAGGGGAATTGTATGCAAAAGTAGGGAGGTTATGCTTCAGTTATACAGGGCATTGGTGAGACCACATCTGGAGTACTGTGTACAGTATTGGTCTCCTTATTTAAGGAAGGATGTAAATGCTTTGGAAGCAGTTCAGAGAAGGTTTACTAGACTAATACCTGGAATGGGCGGGTTGTCTTACGAGGAAAGGTTGGACAGGCCAAGCTTGTATCCGCTGGAGTTTAGAAGAGTAAGAGGTGACTGGATTGAAACATATAAGATTGTGAGGGGTCTTGACAGGGTGGATGTGGAGAGGGTGTTTCCTCTTGTGGAAGAATCTAGAACTAGGGGGTCACAGTTTAAAAATAAGGGGTCGTCCATTTAAGACAGAGATGAGGAGAATTTTTTTCTCACAGAGGGTCGTGAGTCTTTGGAACTCTCTTCTTCAGAGGGCGGTGGAAGCAGAGTCTTTGAATATTTTTAAGGCAGAGGTAGATAGATTCTTGGGTGTAGGCGGGAATGTGGAGTAATCGGATCAGCCATGATCTTATTGAATGGCGGAGCAGGCTCAAGGGGCCGAGTGGCCTACTCCTGCTCCTAATTCGTATGTTCGTATGTATGTAGTGGAGACCAACACTGTACACAGTGGAGACCAACACTGTACACGGTGCTGTACAAT
Organism: Somniosus microcephalus; assembly: GCF_052327205.1. Lineage (NCBI taxonomy): Eukaryota > Metazoa > Chordata > Chondrichthyes > Squaliformes > Somniosidae > Somniosus > Somniosus microcephalus. Next base: position 17,232,146 of record NC_141006.1, on the reverse strand, counting down.
CTATGTAACTCTATGTAATAGTTCACCAGATTACAAATGTCAAGTGTACAGCACATATATCAGTAAGAGCAAGAGATGCTCAACCTCTACCTAAGCATGTGTTTAATTTAATTTACACATTAAATGTAAACTAAGCACCTTGTGCCTCCTTCTTCAGTAGTGTTTCCCTTGATTGAATAGCTGTTCCAAACCTGCATTAGACACAGCTTCTCCCCTTCCTCAGTAAATCTGCTCTGGTAACAATAAAGAAAGAATTTGCATTTATATAGCACAATTCAGGTCCTCCGGATGTTCCAAAGCACTTTGCAGACATTAAAGTACTTTTGAAGTGTAATGTAGGAAACACAGCAACCAAATTGCTCACAACGAGTACCCACAAACAGCAATGTGATAATGACCAGATAATCTCTTCTCTTTTAGTGTTGTTGGTGAGGGATAAATATTGGCCAGGAAACTGGGAGGACGCTCTGCATTTCTACAGCCACCTGAGAGGGCAGAAAGGCCTCGGTTTAATGCCTCATCTGACAGACAGCACTTCCGGCAGTGCAGCACTCCCTCAGTACTGCAATAAGGTGTCAGTCTAGATTATACGCTCAAGTCTCTGACCTTCTGACTCAGATGCGAAGGTGCTACCATTGAGCCAAGGATAAAATACTGCCTGCGATCTTCCACTGTGCAGTGGTGGGGGGCAAGATGGTTGTCAGCACCTTGAAAAATTACCCTCGAGATGACATCTCAAGCCAAAAGAGGCGAGCTTCACATGGGTCACAGGTGACAGCTATATAATCAAATTCTTCCTCTTATTTTCCTTTCCTTGTTTTTCTTATCTTGCTTTCTCTCCATTCTTCTGAATTTTTCTTCTTCAGCCCACCTGGCTATGGGATCAGTGAATGCTCTAATTGTTTTCTCTTTCTGGTGAGTGCGATGGAGACAGTGATATTCCAGTAGTCACAATGGCAGTGAAAACACAAACTGCAGCTGTAGTGTATGTGCTTTAAGTCAGAACTACTTTTTTACAGCTCCTGTATACTGTAGTACCGGCAGTGACCACACCGGTATATAAGCTGTGCGCATGTCTCTGTACCCCAGTCTAGAGATTACCCTCCTCCAGTAAAGACCTGTTATTTGTTTATGTACAGCATCCGTGTAATTATTTATCCACTGAACCACGGATCTAACAGTGGCGACGAGTGTCGATGCGAATCTATCTGCAACATAAAACAAAAACAAAAAATAATTGTCGAGTCCAGGAACACGGGCGTCGACTGCGAGCAACTGGCCAGCAGTCAGGCAGAGATCCAACTTCGCTGGGGAGGCTGTGGAGAGCCGGGCTTGGTTCCCCAGCCACAACGAGCAGTAAGAGACCGACGACAGGTCCAGAGCAGACCCTTCCCGAGCAGCGGCAGCTGGAGCCGACCGACGGCAGAGAGAGAGAGCCGAGCAGCGTCGACGGGGTAAGAAAGAGGGTGAAGAGAGCAGGGCGCAGCCGGGGGTTGATCACCGAGCGGCGTCGAGGAAAAATACTGCAAACCGGAGAGATAGAGGGTAAGAAACAGCCGGGTTCTAGACTGAGCGGTGTCGACAAATATCAAGAGAAGAACGCGCAGAGCACAGCCAGGGATCACGGGCTGATCAGGGTCCGCGGGGTGAAGCAAGGGGAGACGCCATTGAGCCACGGAGAAGCAGGGAGAGCGCGGGAGACGCCATTGAGCCACGGAGAAGCAGGGAGAGCGCGGGAGGCGCCATTGAGCCGTGGAGAAGAAAGAAGAGCGCGGGAGACGCCATTTTGCGAAGCCGCAGCGGAGAAGACGGGCGAGCGCGGGAAGGAAGGAAAGCGCGGGAGATGCCATTTTGTGCCAGCGGAGAAGAAGGGGAAGCGCGGGAGGCACCATTGGTGATAGTTAACGCACAACCAAGGATGCCGAAGAGTGGCAGTATCTCTACGTTCGAAAATGAAGTCGAAGATTGGGCGACATATGTGGAACGTATTGAGGTGTACTGCAGGGCAAATGAAGTGCCAGATGCTAATAAAGCACTGGTTCTGTTAAATTCCATGGGTGCAAAAACTTATGGGTTACTGCGAAATATAATAACCCCAGAGAAGCCGGTAAACAAGAATTTTGAAAGCATGGTAGAAATCCTACAGGACCACTTAAACCCCACACCGCTGCTGATAGCAGAACGATTTAAGTTCCATAAAAGGAATCAACACAAAGACGAAAGCAATGCTGAGTACCTAACGGAACTGCGCAAGCTATCGAAATACTGCCAGTTTGGAGCGGGACTAGCAGACACGTTAAGGGACAAGTTTGTGTGTGGGCTACAAAGTGAAGGAACCCAGAAACGGCTTCTATCAGAAAAGGACCTTACACTGGACAAAGCTTCAGTATGGCAGTATCACACGATGCAGCTGCAAGGGGCGCTGCAGAGATACAACGGAGACCGCAAGAATATGGCACCAACGAAATGACCTATGGAACAGGGAAGTGCTATCGCTGCGGCCATGACCATGTTGGTTCAAGGACCAAGTGTGCAGACAGTGTGGGAAAGCAGGACACATAGCAAGAGTCTGCAGGTCTGGGAAGAAAACCAACAGTAAGAAATCTCCACAGGAGAAGTACAAAAAGGTACACCAGGTGATGGACAGTGGTTCAGATGAACAGAAAAGTGACACAGACTCCGGAAGCAAGGAGCTGGGTTGTCTGAAACTACATAATGTAACCGAAATGGAGGATCACCAGACTATCTGGGTTACACTCAAGATAGACGGAGTCCAAGTGGAAATGGAATTGGACACAGGGTCAGCTCTAACAGTCATAACTCAAAGAGACTACAAGCGGCTATTTTCACACATACCCTTGAAAGATACAGAGATTGTCTTGAAGACGTATACAGGGCAAAAATCTACCCCAAAGGAAAAATAAGGGTGAAAGTGACATATAAAGGCCAGGAAATACCTAAAATGGATATATATGTATTGCCAAATGGAGGACCACCACTGCTAGGACATGAATGGATCCGGAAGATACAATTAGATTGGCATTCCATACAGGCACTGAAGGTTGAGGCCAAAAAGGATGACGACGTCACACCTGGACGACTGTCAAAAATGCTAACTGACGCAAAAGAAGTGTTCCAGGAGGGACTAGGAACACTAAAAGGAATAACAGCAACAATTAAAATAGAGGAAAATGCAAGCCCAAAGTTTCTGAAGGCCAGACCAGTGCCTTATGCGATCAGACCAGCAGTTGAAGAAAAGCTGGAAGGGTTGGAACATTCCAGGAGTACTGTCCAAAGTGGACTGGAGCGAGTGGGCTACACCCATTGTTCCTGTAATGAAGAGGTCGTTGAGTAATACGCCTGGGGAACCAAAGAAGGTCCGCATCTGTGGGGATTTTAAGGTGACAGTGAACCCAGTCCTTCGCACAGTGCCATATCCGCTTCCACGAATTGAGGATATTTTCGCCTCGCTATCTGGTGGTAAACGCTTCACCAAAATTGATCTAGCACAGGCGTACTTGCAAATGGAGGCAGAAGAAGCTTCGAACCATTACCTTACGATCAACACTCATAAAGGTCTCTATCAATACAACCGCCTGGTGTTTGGAGTAGCCTCGGCTCCGGCTATCTGGCAAAGGGCGATGGATCAGGTCCTGCAAGGGATTCCAGGGACCCAGTGTTATTTGGACGACATCTTGGTCACGGGCGAAAATGACGGTGATCACCTCGCTAACTTGGAGAAGGTGCTCGCCAGATTAAAGGAGTATGGGCTACGAGCTAATCGCCACAAGTGCGAGTTTTTCCAGAAACAGATCTCGTATTGCGGCCACGTCATCGATGAAGAGGGGTTACATAAGTCCCCTGACAAGATTGAGGCAGTAGTCAAGGCTCCAGCACCGGAAAATGTGTCACAACTGAGGTCGTTCCTCGGGCTGGTAAACTATTACCACAAGTTCTTACCAAATTTGTCTACGGTATTACACCCGCTGAACACCCTACTGCAAACAGGGGTACCATGGAAGTGGGATGACGAACGTAGACGAGCTTTCCAGAAGTGTAAAGAATTGATCACATCAAAAGAGGTGTTGGCCCATTTCAACCCAGCACTACCAATTCGTTTGGCATGTGATGCATCACCCTACGGCATTGGAGCGGTGCTGTCGCACAAATTCCCAGATGGGTTGGAGAGGCCAGTAGCCTTTGCGTCTCGGTCACTAACCTCAGCCGAGCGCAACTACGCCCAGATTGACAGGGAGGCCCTCAGCCTAGTATGGGGAGTAAAAAAATTCAACCATTATCATCATGGGCAGAAGTTCACCTTGCTGACTGACCACCAACCACTTGTCTCCATCTTTAATCCTAAGAAGGGCGTGCCAGTAATGACTGCACAGCGGTTACAAAGATGGTCCCTGTTTCTAGGGGCGAATCAATATGAAATAGAATATAAAGGCACAAAACAGCATGGGAACGCTGATGGGCTATCGCACCTGCCACTGCCTACGGTGGAGGAAGCACCAGCAGTGGACTCTATCGAGATATTTTATTCATCGATAATTGAACGATTGCCAGTAACAAACGTGGATATAGAGAAGGAGACCCGCAATGATCCGATGCTGTGACGGGTATATGAATTGACGGTGAGGGGATGGCCAACACAAGACGACTCACTGTTGCCAGCATTCTCATCCAGAAGAGAACAGCTGTCAGTATGCCAGGGGACAGTGATGTGTGGATCCAGAGTGGTGATTCCACCCAAGTTAAGGGAGAGAGTGCTAAAGGAGCTACATGAAGGTCATCTGGGGGGAGTGAAAATGAAAAGCCTTGCTAGGGCTTATGCGTGGTGGCCGGGAATCGATCAACAAATCGAAGATCTAACTAAGAGCTGCTTAGCATGCCAGAAGGTCCAAAATGCACCACCACATGCCCCTCTACACCCATGGGAGTGGCCCTCCTCTCCATGGCAACGGGTGCACATTGATTTTGCTGGTCCATTCATGGACTCAATGTTCTTAATAGCAGTGGATGCTCATTCAAAGTGGCCTGAGGTGATAAAGATGTCTTCAACCACTACAGAGAAAACGATTGCAGCCTGACGGACCATATTTGCCAGAAACGATTTGCCAGAGCAGATCTGCTCTGATAATGGACCACAGTTTGTGTCCGACGAGTTCCAAAAATTCATGAAAAGGAATGGGGTAAGGCATTACACATCCGCCCCGTATCATCCAGCCACCAATGGATTGGCTGAGAGCTTCGTACAAACCTTTAAGAAGGCGATAAAGGCCATGTGCGATGAGGAAATTCCACTACAGCATAAGATGGACAATTTCTTATTAGCCTACCGAAACGCGACACATGCAGTTACCAACCAGACCCCAGCCATGATGTTCTTTAACCGAAGGTTGAGATCTCATCTGGACTTGCTCAGACCAAATGTGCGAAAAAATGTTGAGGACAAACAATTCCAGCACATCAACGAGAAGCCGACAAGGAGCTTCAATGTAGGGCAACCAGTCTTGGCCCGTGACTATCGAACAGAGAAGTGGCAACCCAGAACGATATGTACAAGGCAGGGGCCATTAATGTACACAGTGGATGTCGGGGAGAACATTGTGAGACGCCACGTCGATCAGATCTTAGTGTCACAGGAAGGCGTCAACCCCATGTCTCGAGTACCTGGGGATGAACCCGACATACCGTTAGCATCTACTTCAGACCCAGTAGCAGTGGAACCCGATGAACTACCCGATGAAAATGGGTCAGAATCGCCTCTGCACCAAGAACAAGTACCTCCGGAAAGGCGCTATCCCGAAAGGGTCAGGAAGCCGCCCCAAAGACTGAATCTATAAATGGACTTTTGTTATTGAATGTACATGTAAAAATGTAATTGTTATTTGAATATTAAGGGGGTGTTATTAATCTATAAAGGGAGGAATTGTAGTGTATGTGCTTTAAGTCAGAACTACTTTTTTACAGCTCCTGTATACTGTAGTACCAGCAGTGACCACACCGGTATATAAGCTGTGCGCATGTCTCTGTACCCCAGTCTAGAGATTACCCTCCTCCAGTAAAGACCTGTTATTTGTTTATGTACAGCATCCGTGTAATTATTTATCCACTGAACCACGGATCTAACAGCAGCACCTATAGAGGGCTTTCATTATCACTATGAACGCTGGGCTAGCCCTGCCTCCATCGTATTCTCGTTATCTCATTCACTTTCCAGCAAGAGAAAACAGGAGAAATGTTGAAATTACTGGTACAGTCAGATGTAGGTGTGAGATTGAGATCCTGATATTGGTGTGAAACTCTCATAGAATGCGATGGAGTTGCTAGGCCTTAGGCTTCCCATCTCTGTGCTGCTATAATATCACCTTGACCTGAAACCAGATTTCTTCATTGCAAAGCCGATAAGAGTTATGGATTTTTATTTACAGTACGGACATCTGTACAATTATCTCTTTAAATAAAGATCTTAGTGTGACTCGTTGATTCCTTCCTCACCCCTCAGCCAACTAGTAAGGCAATGGCATTTGCTAAGTGAGGGAAAAAAACATTGACTTAATGCAGGAACCAGTGGAAATGAGTCCTTCATGGCTGTTGTTCGTGACCAGGCCTGCCATACTCTGCTCTCCGGTCATTGCCTCTCCCTGTCATTGTGGTTAAAGTGCTCCGACTGTAATGTCATTGTTTTACTGTTAATGAGACTCCTTGAGAAAAATAATAAATTTCAAGAATCTATGATTGGATTGTGTCCACTTCCCTGAGCAGACTGTTTGCGAGTGCTGCCTTTTAAAAGCTGCTGTGTGTGCAATGCGTTTCCCTTTCAATTACTTTCTCCCATTGTTAGTGCTTACACACTGTGGCTTGATAGAATGCTGCAGAATGTATTTGCATCTGCTGATAACGCTTAAGTGGTCTGTCGGAGTCATGAGCGCATTCACTGCAATTTGTTACTGTATTTCCCTTTTTTTTTCTTAACATGGGAACAAGCAGCCCAGCAAAGGTACCAAGTTAAGGTATGGTCATGTCCAAGACAGGCAGTGGGCAGGACAGGCGGGGACGGGGGGTTGGGGGGGAGGGTGGGGGGGGGGGGGGGGCGGTGAAGGGAGTCTTGGTCCTGATGTTTCCTTTGCTGTTGATGAAAATTAATTGAATACCTTGACAGTAAATGTCATGACATCATGACGTGGAAGGGTGGAAATGGGTTTCTGTATTAAAGAAAGAAAGACTTGGATTTCTATAGCGCCTCTTACGACCACCATGCGCCACAAAGTGCTTTACAGCCAATGAAGTACTTTTGGAGTGCAGTCACTGTTGTAATGTAGGAAACGCGGCAGCCAATTTGTGCACAGCAAGCTCCCACAAACAGTAATGTGATCGTGACCAGATAATCTGTTTTAGTGATGTTGATTGAGGGCTGGATATTGGCCTGGATACTGCGGAGAACTCCCCTGCTCCTCTTCAACATCGTGCCATGGGATCTTATACATCCACTTGAGAGAGCAGAAGGGGCCATGGTTTAACATCTCATCTGAAAGACAGCAGCTCCGACCGTGCTGCACTCCCTCAGCACTGCACTGGAGTGTCAGCCTAGATTTTTGTGCTCAAGTCTCTGGAGTGGGACTTGAACCCACGACCTTCTGACTCCGAGGCGAGAGAGTGCGACCCACTGGGCCACGGCTGAGAACTTTGGCATCTGGTTTACTTTTTCAAAAATGTCTGCACACCTCATGCAACAAGTGGACTGACAATCCAGGACCGGATAGATGCACGCTGACCCTGGCCAAACTGGTTCCCGTTTCCAGCAAATTGTGGAGAAGGTAGCACTGATATAATGATGATCCTGCTTGGCCCGTGTGGTAACACATCTTGTGGGAGCCAGAAATAGTTCTGGCAACACACCACAGCAACAGCGTGCATCAAATTGTGTAATTAGCCGGATATGATGTGTGACTGAGAGCATTACAAAAATTAATGTATAGTTATTTGGCGTGCTCACCTTTTAGCAAATCCCATTTGTGTGCCACTTTTGGGAGTGTAATTTGGGGTCTCATTCCCTCACAGCCTGACCTTTTCATTGCCAGGTCCTGGATAGCCTTGGGTGACTGAAGCAAAACCAACTTAATAAAGATATACACATAAGATCGGCCACGTGACCTGCTGGAATAGCACTGCACGAATGAGGTATCTAGGTCAGGTTTAGTGGGCTCCACTGTGTATACAGTTGAGCAAAGCTTAAAATAAACAACACCAGGCAACCTGATTTCTACACAGTTGAACATCACTGCATGCAGTAACATTGGCCATGCATTTACTACCTAGGGAGACACAGACTGAGATAGAATCAGAGGGGCAAACAGGGCCGTGTTATCATTACATTCATATTTATCTTATAGGCTGCAGGCTGTCAATCACACTCAACTAGAACAGTGTCTCGGCTTTTATTCTTTTGATTGCCAACATTCCCTGCAGCTTCCAGATTTGGCAGGGCCATCTCTAATCATTCCCGACTTAGTCGCCTCACACTGGACAGCGTGATTTTGGCTTTCTCTGCTCACCAGCCTTCTCCATATCTAATTCCAATGGTTAACTGTAAAAACTCTCTGCCATTTTGAAATAGCCTTTGTTATAATCTGGTAGGTCATTGCTGATTTTTTTCCATCTCCTGATTCCTTTAAAACTTACATTGATTCGAAAAAAAAGACATATTGGCCCAGAAATTCGGGTCGGGGGCTTCCCGCGGGTGCAAGCCCCCGACCTACACTTACATATCGCGCTGACATTTGAAGACTGGGCCTGCTTAGATTTCCGGTCTGTGGCCCGGTTCAGCTCCCGGCGCGCTGTGCGTGCGTGATCCAGCGGCGCACTTAGTGCGATGAGCCGGCTGTGATCACGTGAGCACTGGGCAACCAATGGGAGTTTACAAAAGTCCATTCATGAGTTAGACATAAGACCTGTGAAACTCATGAAAAGTACGGGCGCCCAAAACACTACTTAAACTTTAAATAAAAGTTAAAAAAACATTCCAATAATTAAATTAACTATTAATAACTTTAAAAAACTAATTTAAACAATTATTCAAATTTCTGCCAAAAATTTTTTTTCAAGAAATCGGGTCCAAAAATTAACTTACCTTACTGTAAATTCTTTAAACATAATAAACCTGTGGAAAAAAAATTCTAACTTTAATTATTAGACCACTTACCTTATAAAACTAAGGGCTAGATTTTCAGTCGCTTGCGCCAGCAGTTAGCGCCTTAAGAGAAGTGATTTCCGGGCGCTATGCGTGTAGCGCCCGGGCGCAGCGCAGTTTGCGCCCCGCCCCAAATTAAGTTGCCCGTTAGCGCCGGCGCAAAGTTTAGCGCCCGCCCGGATGCGCGCGCAGAAAATGACGTCACATCCTCGTGCAACGCCCTTTGGCCGCCCCGATTGCAAACTTCAGTCGGACCGCCCCATTGTGCGGCGGGCGGCCGGAGCGTTTGGAAAAAGGAACGCAACACAACCAGCGCGGGCCCCGGGGGGCGCTAATTAAAGGGAACGTCCTCTCCAGTATAAAGGCCATCCTTCTTTCAGAAAACAGTCTTGTGCAACGCATTTCTGGAGACACAACAAGGAGGATAGCTAACTGGTTTCAAGCAGCAAGAGCCAGGTATTTTTGGACTCAGGCCATAGCGCTGCAAGTGGCCATTTGGAAATTAGACTGTTTGCCAGGATTTGATGGGGGCTGCATGGGGTGCCAACGCGCAGCTGCAGCGCCATGTCCGTAGGGCTCGCAGATGCATTGTGAGAGGGGCAGCCCTGGCTAGAGGCAGAGGGGGCTACAGGCGTCGGCCACGTAGGCCTTACCCAGTCAGGCTATACCGCCAGCAGCGCTCCTACCTAAACATGAGTGCCGCGCGATGTGTTAGAAGGCTCCGATTCCGAAAGGAGGTGATTGCAGAGATCTGCCACCTGCTTCGCCGAGATCTGCGGCCAAAGCTCAGGTGCAGGACGTCTCTGTCGGTGGAAGTGAAGGTGACGGTGGCATTGAACTTCTATGCCACCGGCTCCTTCCAATACGCTGCTGGGGACATAGCAAACATCTCCCAGTATGGCGCGCATCGCTGCATCCGCCACGTGACCGAAGCACTGTTCAGAAGGAGAAGCCAATTCATCTCCTTCCCCATGGCCCTCGAGAGCCAGCATCAGCGCGCATTGGGATTTGCCAGACTCGGGGAATTCCCCTTGGTGCAGGGCGCCATTGACTGTACGCATGTGGCTTTGCGGGCCCCTCTGGAGCATGGCGAGCAGTATCGCAACAGGAAGGGCTACCATTCTCTGAATGTGCAGCTGGTATGTGACCACAAGCAGCGCATCATGGCAGTCAATGCCAGCTTCCCAGGCAGCAGCCACGATGCCTTTATCCTGCGGCAGAGTACTGTGCATGACATGTTCCAGGCACAGCCTCCCCCAAGAGGATGGCTCATCGGGGACAAAGGCTATCCTTTGTGCACCTGGCTCATGACCCCGCTCCGCGCGCCCAGGACCGCTGCTGAAGAGGCCTACAACGAGAGCCATCAAACCACCCGCAACATCATCGAGCTAACTATTGGGGTCCTCAAGCAGCAGTTCCGCTGCCTTGATCGCTCCGGAGGAGCTCTCCAGTATTCGCCGGACCGGGTCTCCCAATTTGTGGTGGTTTGCTGCATGCTACACAACCTGGCTATCCGCAGGACTCAGGCACTGCCACCTGATGTTGGACCAGCACCTCAGGAGGAGGAGCAGGAGGAGCATGAGGAGGAGGAGGAGGAGGAGGAGCAGGAGTACGTTCCCAGGAGGGAGCGACCAGGGCCAAGGGCCGCACGACGCCACCTTATTACACGGTACTTCTAAGCCCCCTGTCAGGGAATGGCCAGGGGCCATGAGGGAAGATGAATGCAGCCGCTCCGCAAGCCCTCAGCCGGCGAAGCCAACAAACACTAAGAAGAACAACCATGGAGACTGCATGAATAAAGATAATTTTTTATTGCACAAAAATGAAAAGCCCTTCCCACATGAATCCCCAAAAACAATAAACGGGCCCCACAAAAAGCCCAACAAACGACTCACTCCCACAAACTGGGGAGGAGCCACTCCACCTTTCTTCAAACCGGGCCTCAACGTCGGCCTAACGCAAAAAATAAGCCCTCCAAAAGCACAACCATGGGCAAAATAAAGATGGCCACCGCCATATTAAAGGAAAGCTGCCCACACCCTCTACTGAGTGGCCCGCGAGGGCGAGACCTTGGCCAGCCTTTTGCCTCCCCTGCCCGGCCTGCTGCTCCTTCGCAAGCTCTGCCCAGTGGCTGCTGCGAGGCTGGGGGAAGGCGCCTGAGGCTCAGATGCCCTTCCGCCAGATGCCGCTGGGGGGCGGCCTACACGGCGTTTGGGCCTCGAGGGGCCGTCTGCTGAGTGGCGCACCTGAGCCTGGCCACCATCAGCTGCAGCCGCTTGCCCTTGACGCCCCAGAGGGGGAATGGCGGCGACGGATGGCGCAATGTGGCCCAGCTGGCGTCTGGGATGCGCTGGCTGGTGCTGTGGCGCGGTGGCACTTGGCCGGGCCCGCACTGCAGGATCCGCAGCAATCAGCCGACGGGCGGCTTGCTGGGATGGTCCAGCGCGGCGGCTGCCCTGGCGATGCCTGCCTGAGACAGCGCGTGTGGCAGCAGTGAGTGGCCCTGTGGTCCTGGTGTGCGCGCGCATCACATCCGCCAGGGTCTTGACGGCATCAGTCAGCATGCGGCCACTCGCGGCAGTTGCTGCCCCGAACTCGCGCACACTGGTCGCCAGCGACTCGATGGCCTCAGGCATGCGCCCCACCACGCTCATGAGCTCCGTGTGGCGCCGGTCCGAGTCGTCGGCCATCTTATCCAGCTTCCGCACCTCCTCCGAAGTGAAGGTGTCCGGACTGGAGTCGCGACTCTCCCGCTGGGGAGGAGGGGGCCGAACTAGGGGACCCTTGCCGCGTTGGTGACGGCGAGTGTGCCGAGCAGCAGCACTCCCCTCTGATCCTTCCCCCCTTTGGGGGGAAGGCCGCGGGCCACGCGCACGGCTGCTGGGTGGCTGGACGCCACTGGTCCCAGAAGCTGCATTGCCCTGCGACAGTTCCTCCAGGCACTCGTCCAGTGAGGAGGTGTCAAGCATTTCCTCCTCTCCTGCGGGACGTGACTGTTCCCCCGAAGGTCCGGCTTGCTCCTCCTCCTCCTCCTGGTCGGAGGTGCTGTCACTGGCAGCTTCAGGGTCCTGGTCGTCACCAGCTGAAAGCAGGAATGCACAAGAGTAGCTTCAGAGTGAGGAGACGGCGTCAGCGAGGGAGTTAGGACTGGTGGGATTCAGCGCATTGGTGGGACAGTGGCAAAGGAGGTAGCTCGGATGGGCCAGTGCAACGCGAGAGGGCCAAAAGGCGAGGTCCTTACCATTGCCGGGCAGTGGAGGGTCGGATACACCGCACGCTGTGGGGACAATCACACGGGCTCCCATGAGCACCCACACGCGCTCCTCCAGCCGAGTGAGCTTCTGCAGCTTGGCGCGGCCACCCCTGGCACGGGCCTGGCGATTAAACGCTACTTTAGCCTGCAAGAGAAAGGACGGGCTGTAAGTGCGCAGTGAAGCCCTGATGTAGTGTGCACTGCCTCCCATGGTGGAATAGCTTGGACAGAGTGAAGCCCTGATGTAGTGTGCACTGCCTCCCATGGTGGAATAGCTTGGACAGAGTGAAGCCCTGATGTACTGTGCACTGCCTCCCATGGTGGAATAGCTTGGACAGAGTGAAGCCCTGATGTACTGTGCACTGCCTCCCATGGTGGAATAGCTTGGACAGAGTGAAGCCCTGATGTACTGTGCACTGCCTCCCATGGTGGAATAGCTTGGACAGAGTGAAGCCCTGATGTACTGTGCACTGCCTCCCATGGTGGAATAGCTTGGCCAAAGTGTAGAGTGCCGAATGGCCATTTGATGCTCATGACTGTCCCAATGCTGCTGGCTGAGGGCTGGCCAATAGGACTTTCAGGTCCCTTTGCCCATCATGTCAGGTGTACATGCAAGAATGAGCAGGAGGCTGGAAAGGCTACTCACCTTCACAATCCTGGTCAGATCGTTGTATTTTTTACGGCATTGATTGTGGGTCCTGGGTGCCTCGCCGGTGAACGTCACCCTCTGGGCGATCTGCTTCCAGGCTTTGGTGTAGTCATGGTGGGTTGGATTCCTCCCACTCTCTGGAAACAAGATCTTGCGCCTCACCTCCAGAGCTGTGACCATTATGTCCAGATCACCCTCTGAGAAGCGCAGGGCACGCTGACGGGCCTTTTCTGGCGTTGCCATGACTCCCTGGGGCTGAGCAGCAGTGTTGAGGCCTCTTTGCAAGGCTGCAGTGTGCAGGGCGTGGCAGCAGACCAATTCGTCCCTTCCCCCTTTAACAGCTGGTCGGCACCACGGGGTCTGCTGTCAGTGCAAAAATGACCGCACCCGCGCTGCGCCCCGCCTGGGCGCTATCCCTCTGGACCGCCGGCGTAGCGCCTAAAGGTAGGAGTGGAACGCCTCTTTTAGCGCTCCACCACTCTCTTAGGGCGAAGCCACTGAATTTCCGGCAACGGGGCGCTACTTTGGGGCGGGCGCTAACTTCGGGCGGGCGCTAAGGTTCGCGCCCCAAAACTGTCTATACTGAAAATCTAGCCCTCTGTCCTTACATCTGCTTTTTACATTCGTAAAAAGTGGAGGCCTTCACACACGGACAAACCTGTCAAAAAAACCGAAGTTCAACGCGAACGCGCTGCCTGAAACGTCGCAAGGGAACTGCCTCTTAACCCCTTGGTTCAGAGGAGAGGAAATGCCGGTTTTCCGCGCATGCGCTGTGCATGCTGAAATCCGGCACTTCCAACGGGCCCACGCGTGAGTGCCCCGTCCGTACTCACGCGTTGGGACCGGAATTACTGGCCCATTTTCTATACATCACAGACTTTGGTCACTTCAAGAGTGCTTGTGCCTCAGCATCCTGGCTTTATTTTTACATTTGACAGCTCACTTTTTTCCTTTTCTTCCTTGCTTCAATCTGTATGGTAATGAGACAAAATGGTGGCCATGCACACCTATTGTCCTCAGCATAGTGATAGGAACATGGGAAAAAAACACCGCCATTGTGACCAGCAGACCATAGCCTAGACTTTCCAATCAATGTTATTTGAACACCAGCAGTGAGTAGTTTAATATAAATGGCTTAGTGCTGGTATTAAAATAACACTGATCAGAAAATCTATCCTCATGTCTCCTCTTAACCCTCAGCAAATATGCATATTTGTACATAACAAAACTAAAAACTGGGGAAATAAGCCGGGTCATATGTGAGTATTTTGAGCATTTGGTGATGTAGGAATGGGTCTTGGCTGTACATACAAGTGCTTTGTCCAACCACATGGTTGCTATGTCCAGCATATTCCAGAAACGTGAGTTCAGTTGCCATCACGGCAGTTTGAGAATTTGCATAAGTTAATAAATCTGGAAATAAAAGGCTGTTATCAATAAAAGTGACCATGAAGCTATCGGATTGTTGTAAAAACCCAACTGATTCACTGTGGACGCTGGAAATCTGAAACAAAAAACAAAAAATGCTGAAAAAGCTTCGCAAGTCAGGAACATCTGTGGAGAAAGAAAGTATTAACATTCTGATGAAAGGTCATCGACCTGAATCGTTAACTCTGTCTCTCACTCTACAGATGCTGCCTGACCTGCTGAGTATCTTCCAGCATTTTCCGTTTTTATTTCCAACTGGTTCACTAATGTCCTTTAGGGAAGGAAACCTGTCGTCCTTACCCGGTCTGGCCTGTTTGTGACTCCGGTCCCACACCACCATGGTTGAATCTTAACTGCCCTCTGAAATAGCCTAGTAAGCCACTCAGTTGTATCAAACAACTACTTGGGGCTCCACAAACAGGACTGCCCTGGTAGACCCATCGTTTCAGCCTGTTCTTGCCCCACGGAACTTATCTCTTCCTATCTCGACTCTATCTTTTCTCCCCTTGTCCAGTCTCTTCCCACCTACATCTGCGACTCTTCGGACGCCCTCCGCAACTTTAACAGTTTCTAGTTTCCTGGACACAACCGCTTCCTTTTCACCATGGACGTACAATCCCTCTACACCTCCATCCCCCACCAGGATGGCCTGAGGGCGCTCCGCTTCTTCCTTGAACGGAGGCCCGACCAGTCCCCATCCACCACCACCCTCCTCCACCTGGCTGAACTTGTTCTCACATTGAACAACTTCTCCTTTGACTCCACTCACTTCCTCCAAATCAAAGGTGTTGCTATGGGTACCCGCATGGGTCCTAGCTATGCCTGCCTTTTCGTGGGATATGTGGAACACTCTTTGTTCCAGTCCTACTCAGGTCCCCTCCCTCACCTCTTTTTCCGATACATTGATGACTGTATCGGTGCCTTTTCTTGCTCTCGACCTGAACTAGACAATTTCATTCACTTTGCCTCCAATTTCCACCCTTCCCTTACCTTCACATGGTCCATCTCTGACTCTTCCCTTCCCTTCCTCGACTTCTCCGTCTCCGTCTCTGGGGATAGGTTATTGACCAATATTCACTACAAGCCCACTGACTCCCACAGCTACCTGCACTACACTACCTCCCACCCCACCTCCTGTAAGGGCTCTATTCCATTCTCCCAGTTTCTCCATCTCTGCCGCATCTGCTCCGACGATGCCTCCTTCCATACCAGTGCTTCCGACATGTCTTCCTTTTTCCTCAACCGAGGATTCCCCTCGACCGTGGTTGACACGGCCCTCGACCGTGTCCGTTCTATCTCCCGCACTTCTGCCCTCACCCCTGCCCCTCCCTCCTGGAACCACGATAGGGTTCCCCTTGTCCTCACCTTTCACCCCACCAGCCTCCACATTCAACGGATCATCCTCTGCCATTTCCGCCACCTCCAAAGTGATCCCACCACCAAACGCATCTTCCCCTCCCCTCCCCTTTCAGCATTCCATAGGGACCGCTCCCTCCAAGACACCCTAGTCCACTCCTCTATCACCCCCAGCACCCCTTCCCCTTCGCCTGGCAACTTCCCGTGCAAGCGCAGGAGATGTAACACCTGCCCTTTTACCTCCCCCCTTCCCACTGTCCAGGGCCCCAAACACCCCTTCCAGGTAAAACAGCGATTTACTTGTACTTCTTGCAATCTAGTATACTGTATTCGCTGCTCACGACGCGGTCTCCTCTACATTGGGGAGACCAAACGCAGATTGGGTGACCGCTTTGCGGAACACCTCCATTCAGTCCGTAAGGGTGACCCTGAGCTTCTGGTCGCCTGTCATTTTAATTCACCGCTCCATTCCCACTTGGACCTCACCGTCCTTGGCCTCTTGCATTGTTCCATGGAAGCTCAACGTAAACTCAAGGAACAGCACCTCATCTTCCGATTAGGCACTTTACAGCCTTCCGGACTCAATATCGAGTTCAACAATTTCAGATCATAACCTCGGCCCCTATTACATTTTTACTTATATTTTTTATCCACACCTTTGTTTTGGTTTTTCCCTCCCCCCCCTTCCTTTTTTTTCTCTCTCCCACATGGCAGCTGTCCCTCATTCTGCCAGTACATTTCACACCTAATCTGAGCCGTCTTTTGTCTCCACTAGTCCCATCACCATCTCGTCTCATTTTGAATACCTCTTCATGTCTCTTCTCTTTTGTTCTCTCCCAGCCCGGCCTCTTAATCTATTTCATTCCCTGTGCCTCTTTAGTTTTGATAAAGGGTTTTGACCCGAAACGTTGAATCTAATTTCTCTCCATGGATGTTGCCTGGCCTGCTGAGTTTTTCCAGCATTTTCTGTTGTTATTTCGGATTTCCAGCATCTGCAGTATTTTGCTATCGAACTACTTGGGGCTGCTAGGGATTGGCAACGAATGCTAGCCTTGCCACGATACCCACATTCCAAGAATGATTAAGAACATTCATTGGTGTATTGCAGGGTTTCCAGTTCATTCAGATCCTATGTTATGTTGTACAGTTGGCCCCTAATGTATTAAATATTGTATTGCACCATTGGCCACGTGGGACAATCTGTAAGTGGCCATTGATACCTGCTACTTTGCAGTCACTCATACCACGTGATGCCTTCTCAGATTATATAGGGAGCTTACTGAAGGTCCCCTGATGGGCTAATGGAGGACAGCACTGACTGGTGTAATACTGAGTCATACAGACCATCAGGTCCCAGGCTTGATCCTTTGTTTGTGCTGATCGCAACTAGGGCAGCATGTGACACTACAAATAATGTAAGTGCTCTGAGACTAGAGAGGAAAAATGAGCCAGGACCACTCGTTCCCCCCATCCAGCAATCCCTGCTGTTGGGTGTGCCTGTGTGCATGTCAGAGAGAAGACATTCAAACCCATTTGTAAAGAATTATACCGTTACACACAATGCAGAGAGAAAAAAATCTTTCTTACAGGTGAGGTGGGATTGGGCTCATGTCTGATGCCCTAGTTTAACAAGATTTGCTGTCCAGATCCACAAATGAAGAATCGTCACTTGACAGCCAGGCAGACTTGCATTTATATAGCTTCTTTCATGGCCTTAGGACACCCCAAAGTGCTTTAAAGCCAATTAAATACTTTTGAAGTGTAATTACTGTTGTAATGTAGGAAACACAGCAACCAATTTGCACACAGCAATGTCCCCACATCAGTGAAATAAATGTCCAGGTTATCTATTTCAGGTGTTAGTTGAGGGATGAACATTGGCCAGGACACCAGGAGAACTCCCCTGCTCTTCTTCGAATAGTGCCATGGGATCATTTACTTGGGCAAGGAGGGCTGATGTTGTAAAGTCTGTGGGTTGTTTAGTTAATTAATACACAGACTCCAAGAGTAACTTAAAACAGGACTTTACTATTCGAAGGTCAGGGCGAATCTGCCAAATAAATCCTGACAGCACTTATATACCGGTGTGGTCACCGTCGGTATTACAGTATACAGAAGCCAACAAAGTAGTGCCACACCTAAAATAGTTCTCTTAAAGGTGAACGGTTACATACAATGGTTTTCTTAAAGGTAGACGGATACATACACTACAATCCTCCCTTTTTAGCTTACAACATACCTAGTCCCCCATTAACATAACATATATTCAACTTCATGTAAAACAATTCACAGGTATAATCTATGCGGGAAACAGTTTACAGATTCAGTCTCTGCGGGAACAGTTCACAGATTCAGTCTCTGGTCTTGACTCGGTCCGAACAACATCTCTGTGGTGTAGCCGGTTCACATTGCTAGCGTGACTCATCCAATAGTCTTTCCCTTGACTTAACAGCTTGAACTTCCATCCTGCTGAACCAGCAGTGCTGACTTTTACAAACAGCTGGACTGCCTTGGTAATTTTCCTACTTGCCAACTGATTTGGCTCCCTTCGTAGGGCCCGCGTACATGATCTGGTAGAAGTGATAATGATTTAGATGGTTATCACTTTCTGCTTCGTCATTTTCTTTTCTGCTTCTTGGAGACTCTCGGGGCTCCCTTATCAGCTGCCAGCTGTAGCGCCACCATCTCCCTATGTTCCTTAGACTTTAAGTGCTTCATCCTGATTTCTGCACTTTGGGAGTTTTCATCACAAGCTGGGCAGACCAAGTCCTCGTAATATTCCGTGTCACTCAACAGGTCATGGTAATATTCGGTGTCGTCCTGAACTAGTCTAGCGAGAGGGCCTGCTACTTCTTCCTTACCCAACTGGAGGTTAGCCGACTGTTGTTCCCTCCCTAGACATCTTTCCTGAAGAGACTTCTTCATGCGTTCATATTCATCCCGCTCTTCCTGGGTTTCCTGCCAATCCTTCACTAATGACCTCATTTGTGATTCCAATACTTCCCCTTCCATCGGGGATTGATTGATCGGGCTATTCAATCCTTCTACTGGAGCAGCTGTTTCAACATTCTGTAGTTCACATTGACGTGATTCAGCATACTTTCGGCAGCCCCGTAAAATCTGTGTTGCAACCTCAGCTATTCCCCAAACTTTTGAGAGCTTCGAACTCCTTCCCTTTGAAGATTGAAGCTCGTATTCAAATGGTTCCCATTGCAGAGTCTTGTCTCTCAGCATATGAAGGAGTTGGCTGACCATTAACTCTTCCACGGGGACCCTGTGGATCAGAGTCTTCTCCATTTCATCCACCTTTTCCTCCAATGCTTTCACCTTTTTTTCCTCTTGTACTTTGGCTTTCAGCGCTCGGAGAAGTTGCGCCTTGATGCTCTCTAGCTCATGTTCAGGGGCCATTCTTACAGTCTGTGTTTCTTACAGATGCCTTTTCTTTCACTGAAAGAATTCCCAGTTGAATCTGTTCTTCAAGTTGTTGAACCTCAGTCATTGCCGCCTCATATTTGTCTTGGGTTTCCTTCAATATTTTTATGAGTTCTTAGACATCTTGACTTTCATGTTCTGCCATGTCTTTCACCTCTAATTTCTCATCTATGGATGGAACTTCTACCGATGAGTCTGTCTTGGCCTTGAGCTCATTAAGAATTTCCTGCAACCTTTGGACTTCTTGTTCATGTTCAACCTTTAGTTGCTCATATGCTTCCACTGAAACTAGCTTTTCGGAGGTTGCCGAGTTAACCCCCTCCAGGATTGTAGCCTGGGCCTGTTCATACTGTTCCTTCAACTTCTCAAACTCTGCTTGTAAGGAGTCGTAGAGAAGAACTGGAATAAAATCCTGGCTTCCTGAAGATTCCTCTTCATTTGCTTCTTTCTGCAAATATTCTAACTCCTGAACATCATAAGGGAGATGTGATCGGTGATTGGTCACGATGGCTCTATGTACGCTCTCTGCTTGAGCTAGCTGCTTCTGTTGTCTTTCCAGATTCTCCCATTCGGTGTCATAGAACTTTTTCATTGTTTTCATCTCTTGTACGAGACGGTAACTCAATTGTTCTAATTGTTGTCGTGATTTGAAATAAAGTTGAGTCCGAGCTCGGTGTTCTTCCGTCATGGATATGTCCTTAAACTGAACAGACTCAGAATTCTCTGTCAAACTATGTTGTCGTTGTTCGGTGGAGCTCTGTTCTGAAACTTTGTTCTTCTCTGAAGCATAAGCCTTCCTGCATGCCTTCATTTTTCCAACCTTAGTCGGCAAGTCCATTTTAGCCTTGTCTTTCACATTTGGGTTGGTCTTATCGTCATCCGATTCAGAATCTGAGCTGATTGTCTGCACCGAGTCCTCACTCGTTATGGCTTTTAGATAGTGCCATTCCATGTCTATTTTCTTGATCCACTCCCGTCCTAGAAGTGGTGGTCCTCCCTCAGGTAGTACGTATAAGTTCATTCTTGGGTGTTCTTTACCCCTATCTCTCACCTTGACACTTATCTTTCCCATGGGGTATACTTTATGCCCCGTGTATGTCTGCAATACGAACTTGATATCCCTTAAGGGTATATGTGAGAATAGCTGGTGGTAATCCCTTCGATTTATGGCTGATAGAGCTGATCCAGTGTCCAACTCCATTTTCACTTGGACTCCAGCTATTTTTAGCATGACCCAGATAGTTTGTAGGTCAGCTTCCTTACTCACATTGTGAATTCTCAGACTACCCAGCTCCTGGCCGTTTGGGTCTGAGTCCGAATTCTGTTCGTCTGAACTCTTCTCAGCCACCTTGTGTACCTTGTTGTACTTTTCCTGTGATGGCTTCCTTTGGTTGTTGGTCTTCTTCCCTGACCGGCATACCTTAGCTATGTGACCCAGTTTGTCACATTTCCTACATTCCTGGTTCTTAAACCAGCATTGGTTCTGGTCGTGTGTTGTCTTCCCACAACGATAGCATTTTGTTGTTGTCGAGGTAATTTGATCCACACTGAGTGCCGCTGTCTTTAGCTGCATTTCCGCAGTTCCCTTCGCTGCGGCTTTGTGCGATGCTGCAATAAGGACAGCCCTGTCAAGTGTAAGGTCGTTCTCTTCGAGTAGTCGCTTTTGCGTTCCTTCCTTTGCCAATTCGCACACGAACTTGTCTCGCAATGCCTCTGTCAGATTCCCTCCAAACTGGCAGTATTTCGCTAGTCTACGCAGTTCGACCAAGTATTCTGTGTTGCTTTCGTCTTTCCGTTGCGTTCTCGCATAGAATTTGAATCGTTCCGCCAACATCAACGGTGTGGGGTTCAAGTGATCCTTCAGAACAGCCACAATATCATCGAAAGTTTGATCCGCCGGTTTAGCCGGTGATAGTAGATGCTTCAAGAGCCCGTATGTCTTCGCGCCCATCGAGTTTAGCAAGGTTATAGCTTTGTCATCTTCTTCTATTTTATTGGCCTCACAATAGATCTCAATGCGTTCCACATACGTGGCCCAGTCTTCTACCTCGGAATTAAAATCGTTGATGTTACCACGCTTAGGCATCTTCCTCTCTTCCTGATAAACACCACGAATTATTTCTTTAAAATTTTTTATTTATTTTTTTCAAGATGGCGGTTCCCGCGAAAATGGTGGTTTCCCGCGCTTATCTTCTCTCCCCGCCCACTTCAATGGCGGTTCCCCGCTTCTGTCTTCTTCTCTGCCTAATGGCGGCTTCCCGCGTTTCTTCCCCTGGCGGGAGGGGTACACTTTCCCCACGGGCGACGGCCGCTGGCTTTCAGGTTCACAGCCTGCGCGTCGGCTTCAGTGCTTTCCCTTTTCTCGGCAGGGCAACCGGCGCTGGGTACACCCCGTTGACGGCGAACAGTTTCAGCCGCTGGGCTGGCTCTCGCTCAGTTCCCCTTGCTCGGGCTCTGTCTCTCTCCCGCTCGCTCGGCTCTACCGGCGCTGGGTACACCCCGTTGACGGAGAACAGTTTCAGCCGCTGGACTGGCTCTCGCTCAGTCTCCTTTGCTCGGGCTCTGTCCCTCTCCCGCTCGCTCGGCTCTACCGGCGCTGGGTACACCCCGTTGACGGAGAACAGTTTCAGCTGCTGGACTGGCTCTCGCTCAGTCTCCCTTGGTCGGCTCTGCCTCTCCCGCTCGCTCGGCTCCCAATCGCGCCTCCCAGCCCTCTCGCAGTCCGGTGCTTCCCTCCCCGGCTGCAGCTGAGTTTATCTCTTCCCGCGCCTACGTTCCCGGTCGCAGCGCTTCGTGGCTTCGGTTGCTGCCCGGCCTTTTTCGCCGGTCGCGGTCTAGCTGTCTCACGGCGCCGTTGCGTCCCCCAGCCTGTCTGTACCGCGGCTTCCTTGCTCCACGCTGTCCCAGTCTCAGCGCCTCTGGACCCGACTTCTGTCCGGCTCCTTTCCCCCTCGACCGTGGTCGAGTGCACCGCCCTTATCCTCCGGTTATTCTTTTTACTTTCCCTTACTCACAGTCACCGTGGCCGGCTTGCTTCTCGTGCTGATCGGCTCACTCCTCACCATGGCAGAAGGGACAGTCAGTGCCTGTTGCTGATGGAAGTCTGTGTCTCTAAATTCTTCCTCCTTTCTAGTTCTGCAGCCTCGAGTTTTCTCCCAGCAGAACGACGAGGGCGGTTGCCTCTTCTCGATGCTCATTAACTGCTTCGGAAGTATTGTTGCCGCAGGGTACGATCGGACTTGTCGCCACTGTAAAGTCTGTGGGTTGTTTAGTTAATTAATACACAGACTCCAAGAGTAACTTAAAACAGGACTTTACTATTCGAAGGTCAGGGCGAATCTGCCAAATAAATCCTGACACAGCACTTGTATACCGGTGTGGTCACCGTCGGTATTACAGTATACAGAAGCCAACAAAGTAGTGCCACACCTAAAATAGTTCTCTTAAAGGTGAACGGTTACATACAATGGTTTTCTTAAAGGTAGACGGATACATACACTACAGATGTAACCTGGGCTACAGTACCCCAGCAAGTGTAAACATCTTTAGGAGAGGAAGGGAAAAACCAGACAATACAAAAAGGGAAGTTTGCCAATAAGTGCACACAATCTTTTGCAAAGCCCAGCAGAGTGAATGAAGAACTCTGGCTGGTAATTAGCATTCTATGCTGCAAGAAGAAGCCTCAGCTCCCAGTGCCATCTCTTCATGGTCTGTCTGCAATGAACAGGGCAGCACCTCAGAAATGAGCTGATACCAAATTCAGCTCCTTTTAATCAAAGAGGACTGAGGGGCTGCAAATCAGCTTTCGGTTCAGGAATTCAGTACCTGTTCAAACCCAGTGCTGCTCCGAAACTGCAGCCTGAATTAATGTAATTTCTCACCCTTGGTAATGTATTCAACTTATTAATTCACAAGTCTCTCAGAGCTGTTGCTTACACGGGTCAGGCTTGTTTTCTTTCTGTAGAGCCAGTGCTGAGCATTCAGATGATTACTGTTGACTGAAACCTGTGCGAGCCTCTGACAGGGCAATTAAAATCTCTCTAATCAGAGACTGTTTCTGTATGCAGTGCATTTATATTCAGGGTGCTTTCCACCACAGTGCCAGTGTGATTGTTTAGCCTGTCAATGCAAATTGAAAACAATAACAAACTTTGTCAGTAATGACAAGTAGAGTGCTGCATAATTGACCTTCAAGATAGTGAACTCTCACCGTTTTGGTTATTTAATTCAGTCAACAACAACGACGTGCATTTATATAGCACCTTTGATATAGTAAAACATCCCAAGGTGCTTCACAGGAGAGTAATCAGACAAAAATTGACACTGAGCCTAAGAAGGAGCCATCAGGACAGGTGCCCAACAGCTTGGTAAAGAGATCAGTTTTAAGGAGTGTCTTAAACAAGGAGAAAGAGGTGAAGAGGCGGAGAGGTGTGGGGAGGGAATTCAAGCTTAGGGCCTAGATGGCTGATGGCACAGCCGCCAATGGGGCTGGGGGGGGGGGGGGGGGGAGGAAATGTGGGAAGCACAAGGGGCCAGAGATGGAGGAGTGCAGAGTTCTTGGAGGCCTGTAGGGTTGGAGGAGGTTACAGAGATAGGGAGGGGAGAAGCCATGGAGGGATTTGAAAACAAGGATGAGGATTTTAAATTTAAAATTAAATTAAAGGACAGCCAGAGCTGTCAACTGGCGCACAAGGAACATAGCCCAGTCTGCCATAGGGCTACCCAGACGGTCCATTCCAGCCCTGGGAATGACAGCCTCTTAAGGCACATCTGCTCTGAGGTATAGCAGGGAGGCAGTGTCGGAACTGTGCCACCACCTTCAGCAGGAGCTGCAGACATGATCTAACATCTATATGGGCACTGCGTTCCGGTCACATGGCTCTCAATTTGTATGTGTCAGATGCCTTCAGCCTAGTGCTCAGGGTATCTGTAGCATCAGCCAGCTTGCTGCACAACCAGTTGTCCAAACTACAGGCCAGTGGGTCATAACGTCCATGGCAGTCCAGCAGATAAAGCTCAGGCAATTCAATTCTATTTGTGCTTCTATCTCTCTTTTGCTGGTTTGCCACGTTTGAATGTTGTGTGCCTGAAGGTTTGAAAGGACTGTCATTAGCAGTTCTGACGAAGCGTCACTGAATATATTTAAGAAGGAGATAGATAGATTTCTAGATGCAAAAGGCGTCAAGGGGTATGGGGAGAGAGCGGGAATATGGTATTGAGGTAGAGGATCAGCCATGATCATATTGAATGGCAGAGCAGGCTCAAAGGGCTGAATGGCCGACTCCTGCTCCTATTTTTCGATGTTTCAATGTCCACACCTGAAACATTAACTTGCCTGTGCTCCCCACAGTTACTGCCTGACCTGCTGAGTGTTTCCAACGTTTTCTGTTTCATACTTCCAGCATCTGCAGCATTTTGCTTGTTGTTTTTGGCACTGTTGAATTATTGACGGTTGAGTCCTAAACCAGAACACCAAGATCTGTTAGTATCAGCAAGTTGAAATATATGCAAAAACATAAATGGGAACATTAGCGTTTATATATATCTGGGTTCCATTGTACACACTTATATAAAAAAGACTTACATTTATATAGCGCCTTTCATGACCTCTGGACCTTAAAGTTCTTTATAGCCAATTAAGTGCTTTTAACATGTAGTCACTGTTGTAATGGAGGAAATGCGACAATTTGTGCACAGCAAGCTCCCACAAACAGCAATGTGATATAAAGGTACACTCTGATTCTTAAGCATTCTATTCTTAGTGTTTATGACTTAAAGAAAGAACTTGCATTTTATATAGTGACTTTTATGACATCCCATAGTGCTTTACAGCCAATGAAGTTTTGACGTTTTAAATTATAATCACCGTTGTAATGTAGGGAAATGCGGTAGCCAAACTTTCACACAGCAAGGTCCCACAAACAGCAATGAGGTCAATGACCAAATAATCTGTTTTTAGTGATGTTGGTTGAGTGATAAATGTTGGCCGGGACACCAAGGGAATGCCCCACATTTTTTCAAAGAGTGCCCTGGGATCTTTTATATCCACCTGAGAAGGTAGACGGGGCCTCAGTTGAACATCTCATCCAGAAAATGGCACCTCCAACAGTGCAGTACTCCCTCAATTCTGCACTGAACTGTCAGTCTACGTTATGTGCTCAAGATTCTGGAGTTGGGCTTGAACCCATGACCTTCTGAATCAGAACGTGAGAGTGCTACCACGGAGCCATGGCCAACACCTAACAGCCCATGAAGACAAAAAAGGTTTGGGCATTCTTGTTGATATACAGGTGTATCAAGAAGGTGGCAGATTCAGTATTTAGCAGGACCGACACCTTCATTTCATTCGCCACTGGCTAAGAACAGCAGTATTAAAGGGCAGCACAATTCTATGGGACTGATGGCTTTCCAAGACACAAAGCCTTACTAATTGCACCCAAGCTGCCATTTGGACCCTGGACATAAGGCATGTGGCCTACGTGAACATCAAGGGTTTTTATTTTATCAATGTGTAGCTGTATGGAGGCCGCTAGCACAGAATTATGCAGGCTCATTCCCAGCTGCTTTTATTTTATGTCAACCAGTCTTCTTTGAAGGGATAGGAAGAGTGGAAGGATGGCTCCCGGGTGAATGACCTTCCAGAGTCAACAGCGGACATAAGCAGAGCACAGGTACAACAAGCCTTCTGCTACCAACAGGATGATTTTATAGCATATAATTGGCACTTTGAGACAGATGCCTCGACAGGTCAGAAAGTGCAGCCCTCCTGGGTCTGAAGAATCATCAGTAGCCACACCACGCTGTATAACTTTACCTTGCAAAGAGGCCTCACTATAGAGGAAGAACAGAATCCTGAAGGTATGACAGAGCAGGAGTACAACAGTAGCAACAAGGAAGTACTTACCGAGACAGTAGTGCAGGCTGGAAGACCAGTGCAACTAGCACTAATACAAGGCGCATCTCAATAAGTGCCTGACTGCTGCATTCCTGAAACTTCCTATCCATGTATACCAAAAACACTTCTCCAAACACTTTCTGCTACACTTTCTGCTGCACTTGAAGTGCCGTAATCTACAAGGATACGGACCAAGTGCTGGAAAGTGGGATTAGGCTGGATAGCTCTTTGTCGGCCGGCACGGACAAGATGGGTCGAAAAGCCTCCTTCTGTGCTGTAAATTTCTATGATTCTCAACGACAATCAGTGTCCATCATCCGGTGTGGTCCTGCATTACTCTGCACAAGTTTATTTAAATCATCAGTACAATGTACAAATCAAGTAGGAAATCCATTCAAAGCACCTTATGCTCTGTGAATGGTGCTTCCCCTTTGCACTTACTAATCGTGATGCGTGATACTTACTATTTTTCTAACTGCATGCTCCCAGTGGAAGTATATATTCTGAATTCAGGCGCATGCTGGGAGCACAGAGTTGGATAATGATAATCCTTCATCGTCGCTGGGTCCAAATCCTGGAACTCCCTCCCTAACAGCACTGTGGGAGCACCTTCACCACACGGACTGCAGCGGTTCAAGAAAATGGCTCACCTCCACCTTCTCAAGGGCAACTAGGGATGGGCAATAAATGCTGGCCTCCCCAGTGATGCCCATATTCCGAGAATAAATTTTAAAAAAACAACTACTTCCAAGTAATAAACATAAACATGAGCATAAACACCAGCATTGACCTGTTGGGCCGAATGGCTTGTTTCTGTGCTGTATGTCATTCTATATAAGTGTTTCCATATTAGAAGTACTACATGTGCTGGTTGGCTGCTGGGTTTCAATAGATACCTGCTGGGATTCTGATGGTTTTTTGTCCTCTTTGTGCTGTGCATTGCTACAGCTCTGTATTTGAGTCAATCAAGTCCAGTGCTGTTGTGGCAAACTCAGCCTGGTCACGATACATCTATTGTCACATATACAGAGTCGCTTGACGGCCCGAACTGGTGTTGGCTTAAATGGCAGCATGTTGTTTATTACTACAACAGAAATGTTCCTGTTTCCGGGCTCTCCCTCAGCATAGCGACGCATCTTTCTGACAGCAGATTTTGGACAGCTGTGAATTCCTGTCTCTAGGTTATCTCAATGCAATCTCTCAAACCAGCCAAGAAAGCATCTTTAAGTTTGAAGCCCAAGGCCTCTATAATTGTAGTGTGAGCATTCGCGAGGGATACAATTACCTTGCACCGAGGGCTTTGCTTCATATGTGCAGACAAGGGCTCATCCATGACCGCATAGAGCTGATTAGGCGACTTCTTCATAAACCCCATCAGAAAAGAGCAGCTTCATAACTCATCATTGAATGGTGGAGTTCTCTCTGGGTTTGCACTGTTGTTTTCTTAGAATAGATCCCTGGGACTTGATCTTGCTGCAGGAAAAATATATCACCTCTTTAAGTGGCAGCTAGTGCCTTTTATGAGCTTCAGCTACTTTGGAGCTTCTGCCCCACATCACCAACCACCTCCCCCCGACCCCCCCCCCCCCCGCCGCCAACCCTTTTCGGCCAGCTCCTGGTGGGAGGCCTAATCCAGCTGGAATCTTGCTCGTCATATCAGATTAGGGCCAACCCCAGAATATTTAGCAGAATTGTCTGTTTCTATGTCGGGTGAGTGTAAACTTGCAGCATACAGGTCGTACAGCCTGAGCAACAGGATTAGAAGATCATTCCCCATATTGCGTAAGGTGCCTTTAGGAATAGGCACACGCTGCCACGAGTATTTGCTAATTGTAAGTTAAACATAAATCTTAAATGTTGCCGTTCCTTGGCCTGGTTCTGTTGTGGCAGGACTGCATCTGTCTTGCTCTTATTGCTTTGCATCTTGCAGCAGGTAAGGATTAAATGTTAGCTGAGATGACGTCCTTGTTTGTCTACAGAGGCTTGTCATGCACTTTTGGCTTACTTTACCAGATCTCTTCAAGCCAAACATCATCTCACTCAAACACCTTCTGCCAACTCCTCTCACGTCAGCTCCACTGGGTGCTTTTGGGAATGTGGCCATCCATTCCATCTTTTTTCCTTGCTCCTTCAAGCAGTGCTCCAAAGGTCTGGTTATCCAAGTAACTTTCCCTTGGTCTGGTATGTTCCACTCTGCTGTAAATATGAGTTAAAAACAGCACTGGTCTCCCTTGTGCTGTTTCAGAGGTGTAAATGGAGCCTCAGTGCAGTTACAGGAAACTTTCGATTTACCGGCACCTAAATAACCGGAAATCTCAGTTAACCGGCAAAATTCAGGAGTAGGTTCAGGTAACTTTTATTACTTTTTTTACTCCATTTGTTGCTGTGCAAGGGTGTAGCTGAAGCTGTTGCTAAGCTGCAGAGACACTTGCAACTTGTGCCCATTGTTCTGAAGCAACAGGGTTTGTTGCTTTATACGGAGCTCTCAGCTCCGTATCTTTTACTATAACGTTCGGTTATCCGGAATTTTTGATGAACCGGCACCACGTCGGTCGCGTCCGTGCCGGATAAAAAAAAAAGTTTCCTGCACCAAGAGCAACGCTGCTCTAATCAACACGCCTCCCCATTGGATGGCTCACCACGGAGTAGGTATAGAAGGGCATGGCTTAGGTAACACTCGAGTTTACGCTTGAGGAGCACATCAACAGTCATTCCTAGGCTTAAAGGGCAAATTCTGCGATCCCACAGTCCTAACAGGGAGCTGCATTCACAGGAAGTACAGGTCGAAGAATCAGGGCTACAGCGTTGGAACCCTCCCTGTGTCCCACGCTCCCGTTCAGCAAGGTTACCCGTTGAGAGTGTGGGATTGCAGAAATAGCCTTCCAATGCCACTTTCCCGTGGGGTTGCACCATCTGCTCATCCCAAAGCCGCTTGGAAGGCAGGTGAAACAGGGACTGGGATCATGGATTGAGATCGAAAGTTTGCTTTGCTTATTATGAAAGTTCACTACAAACCTTAACAAGGAATGTCTGCACATCACAAATGGACTTCTATTTAGCAAAACAAAGCCTCTAAGACTGAACATTAGGATCAGTGTTTTTCTTCCTATAAACGCTTGTTGCCAAATTCCACTCAGTATTTTTACCCAGGTGTTAACATTTTTTAAATGGGATAACACCTGTATTAAAATAGCACGGAGAGGAATTGTTACATGCATGTTAAACATTCATACAAGAACAACGCCAATTGCAATTTCTAAAAGAAAGAACTTGCATTTTTATAGCGCCTTTCACAAACTCAGAATACCGCAAAGAACTTCACACAGTCAACGAAGTACGAGTGAAATGCCTTCACTATTGTTATGATACAAACAACCATGGCAACCAGGGAATAAGTAGCTGCCTGCAAACAGGGTAGCTATTCAGAGTGGCAGAAGATGGGAAGTGGGGTCCCACAAGGATCAGTGCTGGTACCACTGTTGTTCACAATTTATTTTAACAATTTGACTTTCAAATCAAAAACACAATTTCTAAATTTGCGGATGACACCAAATTGGGGGGGGATAGTCAATACTGAGGAGGACTGCAACAAATGACAAGAAGACATTAATAAACTTGCAGAATGGGCATATAAATGGCACATGAAATTCAACACAGATAAATGTGAGGTATTACATTTTGGTAAGTGGATTATTACTTGGAAAATAAGAACCTAATTGGAGTAGAGGAGCAAAGTGATCTCCGAGTACAAATACACAAATCACCAAAAGTAGCGACGCAGTTTAATAAGGCCATAAAAAAAGCAAACCAAGCACTAGGGTTTATTTCTAGAGGGATTGAATTGAAAAGTAAATTTATGCTAAACTTGTATCGAACCTTGGTTAGACCACACTTGGAATACTGCGTACAATTCTGGTCGCCATGTTATAAAAAGGATCGAGGCACTAGAGAGGGTGCAAAAAAGATTTACAAGAATGATAGCAGAAATGCGAGGGTATACCTATCAGGAGAGGATGAACAAGTTGGATCTCTTTTCTCTTGAAAAAAAGAGAAGGCTGAGGGGTGACCTAATAGAGGTCTTTAAAATTATGAAAGGTTTTGATAGAGTAGACAGAGAGAGAATGTTTCCACTTGTAGGGAAGAGCATAACTAGAGGTCATCAATATAAGATAGTCACCAAGAAATCCAATAGGGAATTCAGAAGAAATTTCTTTACCCAGAGAGTGGTGAGAATGTAGAATTCGCTAATACAAGGAGTAGTTGAGGCAGATAGTATAATTGTATTTAAGGGGAAGGCAGAGAAGCATATGAGGGAGAAGGGAATAGAGGGTTATGCTGATAGAGTTAGATGAGGAAGGACGAGAGGAGGCTCGAGTGGAGCATAAACGCTAACATGGACTGGTTGGGCCGAATGGCCTCTTTCTGTGCTGTATATCCTATGTAATTCTATGTAATACACATCCTGCAAACAACAACTGACTGACTGATGAAAGAATACACTTTTGGCCAGGATACCAGGAAAATCTTCTTCAAATAGTGCCATGGGATCTTTTACATTCCATCTGATCAGGCAAACAGGATCTTGTCTTTTCTTTTCAGTTAAAAGGCAGTCTCTCTGTCAGTATCAGTATCAGTCTAGATTATGTGCTCAAGATCATAGGACAACACTCAAGAAGCTCGACACCATCCAAGACAAAGCAGCCCGCTTGATTGGCACCCCATCCACCACCTTAAACATTCACTCCCTCCATCACTGGCGCACCGTGGCTGCAGTGTGTATCATCTACAAGATGCACTGCAGCAACTCGCCAAGGCTTCTTTGGCAGCACCTCCCAAACCCGTGACCTCTTCCACCTAGAAGGACAAGGGCAGCAGGCGCATGGGAACACCACCACCTCCAAGTTCCCCTCCAAGTCACACACCATCCTGACTTAGAAGTTTATCGCCGATCATTCATTGTCGCTGGGTCAAAATACTGGAACTTCCTACCTAACAGCACTGTGGGAGTACCTTCACCACACAGACTGCAGCAGTTCAAGAAGGCAGCTCACCACCACCTTCTCAAGGGTAATTAGAGATGGGCAATAAATGCTGGCCTTGCCAGCGACACCCACATCCTAGAAGTGAATTAAAAAAAAGAGAACCAGAAGCAAGATTATTACTAACGGACCTAAGATGGTACTTCTACCGTCTGCTCTCCAGCTTAAGTTTTAAAAATGACCAAAGAGCGCCCTTAGTTCTCTCTGGACTATGTACCATAGTCTAAGCACAAGCCCTGCTCTCAGGCCTCTACCGGAGCTACTTTTAAACCAGGTGCCAGGACGTTAGTTGAAGTGACGCTGCTTCCCTGTGGAGATGTACGCAAGAGCAGTGGTTCGAGGAGCACTGAGTATCATTGGGTAAATCCAAAGTATGAGGGTGAAATTGAAGTTGGAATCCACATGGAATAAGTGTACTGTATTCACTGCTCATGATGTGGTCTCCTCTACATTGAGGAGACCAAACGCAGATTGGGTGATCGCTTTGCTGAACACCTCCGTTCAGTCTGTAAGCATGACCCTGAGCTTCCGGTCGCTTGCCATTTTAATTCTCCATCCCACTCCCACTCTGACCTCTCTGTACTTGGCCTCCTACACTGTTCCAATGAAGCTCAATTAGACACTTTACAGCCCTCCGGGCTCAACACTGCATTCAACAATTTCAGATCATACCCACTGCTCCTTTTTTTTTTTGCGGACAGCAGGTAATGGTTCTGCTGTTGCAATTTACAGCTCCTCTAGACATATTTTGTTTCTTTATTGTCCCATTACCATCTCCTTCTGCCTTGCACCATCATCCCTTTTGTCATTTAATCTCTCCTGCCTTCCAGCCTATCACAGACCTTCCCTTTTGTTCTTTCCTCCCCTCCCCCCTTTCCCTGCCTCTGTACTTGTTTAAAACCTGCTACATCTCTAACATTTTCCAGTTCTGATGAAAGGTCACCAACCTGAAACGTTAACTGCTTCTCTTTCCACAGATGCTGCCTGACCTGCAGAGTATTTCCAGCATTTTCTGGTTTTAATTAAATAACTATACTGTTGAACTGTATTTTGTGTCCATTGACTAGAAATACTAATGTGTGGCTAGCATTACGTTGCACTGGTTTTAATGGGCTGTGCCAATTAGCTGGAATGATCCAGTGATAATTCATTCAGGGTCTTGATCGACTCTACTTTCGTCATAATGCTTCAACAGAATATCTATAGTAACAGACACGCAAGCCAGAGGAGGGAGAGTGACACAACTGAATTCTATATGCGTTCAGAAGAAAGAGGAAGGTCTTATTAAAATCACGCTCCTGTACTATGACTAGGCACATCACGTCAGGTCTAAGAGCATATATTATGGGACAAAAGAGGCCATTGTCTATAAAGCCTACTTGTCGCAACAGAACAAGTACAATTTGTACAGTCACTCCTATTAATCTCCTGAGGGTAGTAAAATAGTCCCTAAACCGTGTTGCTGACTTTTCTATGTAGTGGTGTGACACTGAAGGATTGCTGTCTAACACCACAATCCACATTATTCAATCCTGACCAGATGTCATTCCATTACATGCAACAGGACTAATCTATTGTTGATGCAGTCCGCTCAATTGCAGTTTTTGTCATTGCCACCATTTTTCTGCTTCTATGTTTACGATCCGGGGTACCTTTTTTAGTCTTCTGCATTGGATCACTGTTGCTAAATCCTTGGATTTCCTAAGCAAGATGTTCCAGCAGTCTTTGCTATTGGTGCTGCATTTGAAATTTCACCTGACAGAATTGGGAAGATGGGAACCCCTTTGACTATTTCCATTGTGCTGCAAGAATGGGATGGAGACGCTTTGAGGGGTCAGAAGGTTTGCCGTGTGTCAGAGAGTATCTAGCCTCTACCTTGCTGTTGCAGCCACAGTGTTGATGTGGCTGACCCAGTTCAGTTTCTGATCAATGGTAACCCCTTGGATCTTGGGGGGACTCAGCAATGGTGGTGTCATTAAAAGTCAGGGGGAGATGGAACTTATATGGCATAAATGTTACCTACCACATGTCATCCAAGCCTTGATGTTGCCCAGGTCCTGCTGCAGCTGACATGAGCTGTTTCATTATTGGAGGAGTTGTGAATGGAGCTAAACACCTGCGCAATTGTAAGCCAACAGCTCCACTCCTGACCTTCAGATGAAAGGAAGGTCATTGATGAAGCAATTGAAGATGGTTGAGCAAAGGATGCTGCCCTGACCAACCCCTGCCATTGATATCCTGGAGCTGTGAAGATTGGCCTTCAACAGCCATGATTATCTCACTTTGCATCAGATAGGACTCCAGGACTTGGATGATTTCCCCCAGGACTCGCATTGACCTCAGTCATCCGCTTGGCACTTTTCACTGAAGTCACTTGCAAACACTTTAACCTTGCTTCTTGAACTGACATATTGGGTTTTGTCACTGTTGAGAATGGGAATGTTCATGGAGCATCCCCTTCCTGTAAGTAGCTTGATTGCCCACCGCCATTTTGACCGGATGTTGTAGGACACACAGCTATTCTCTGATTCACTGGCTGTGGGTCCACTTAGCTCTGTCTAAAGCCTGCTGCTTTTAGTGTGTAGCTTCAGTAGGTTGATACCTCATTCTAAGATATGCCTGGTGCTGCTCCTGACATTCTTCTTTGAACAAGGGTTGGTCTCCCAGCTTGATGGTGATCAAGGAGTGAGCGATGTGTCGAATTATGAGGTTACAGAATATGGTGCTATACAACTCTGCTGTTGTTGATGACCCCAGCGCCTCATAGATGCCGAGTTTTGGCTGCTACATCTGTATTTGTCTGTCCCATTAAACATGGTGGTAATGCCACACTACTCAGTGGAGGGTGTCCTCACTGTAAAGAAAAGACTTTGTCCTCACAGGGATTGTGCAGTGGTCACTCCTACCAATACTACCTTGGACAGACGTATTGGTATCAAGTAGGTTGGTGAGAATGAAGTCAAGTAGGCTACTCCCTCACATTGGTTCCCTCACCACCTGACTTAGACCCAGTCTGGCAGCCTATGGCCTTCAAGATTCAGCCAGATCAGTCAGCGGTGGTACTACCAAACTTCTGAGTTGTGGACACTGAAGTCACCCTTCCAGAGTATATTCTATTCCCTTGCTTCTCTCTGTGCTTCCTCCAAGTGTTGTTTAACATGGGAGAGTCCTGATTTGGCAGCTAAGAGGAGGGTTGCTAGGTGTTAATCTACACCTTGGCCTGAAGCCATGAGACCTCATGGGGTTGAGTCAGTGTTGAGGACTCCTAGGGCTTTGGCCTTCCAACTGCATAACATTAAATGTTATTTGTATCTTTGCTTTTAGAAAGAAGAGCAGCAATGGAGAGATGCCAGGCTGGTCAGACACCACAGCAGGCACACCCGCCAGTATCCACACACCAGAACATACAGACAAAGTTGCTCCAATTGACCCAGGAACATGCATGTGGAATCTAACAATAAATGATGTGACCTACAGTAGAGTCCCACCAAAGGCCCGTTACTGCTGGTGACTATTATGGTCACAGTCACGTTTAACTTTTATACTGTGGATCATTCCAGGCTGCCACTAGAGATGTCACCAACATTAGCTGTTCAGACATGTACAGATGTATTGACAAGTTGTAGATGCCTGAGCAAGTACGTTCATCTCCTGTCCCCTGGACAATTGACAGCGGAATTCCAGAATATTGCACTGTTATAGAGTAAAAGAAATACCAAAGATCTAAGATTGCACCCACATGACCGGATGTGCTCCCGTGAGCAATGCCAGCACCTACGTCAACGGGAAAGGATTCCGCTGTGTCAATATCTAGCAGCACCACCTTGTCAACGTCTAGCAGCACCACCTCATGCACGTGAATAATCACTTCCCATAACGTAATCAGTTAAGGCAATCCAGCATGTAAGCACTCTTCCACCCTGAAAGAGGAGTGACTCCGAGGAGATCAAGGCTACCCTCTGCAGCCATGGTTGATGACACCTGTGTAGCATCACAGAACACAAACTGAGTATTGGTACAATAAGGTCCATACAACTAGCAGAGTTATAATTAACCACAACACTGGCATGTTGAAGGCACACTTCAGGTTCCTAGATTGATCTTGGGGTGCACTCCAATATAGTCCAGCTAGGATCCCAACGACAATGGTTGTGCATTGCCTGCTGCACCATTTTGCCTTAAAAATAAGCCTCACCATGAAGTTCTTGGAGGAAGAAGATACTGAAAGGTAGCAGAGGGATCTATCAAGGAGCCAGAAGAGGATACGGAGGAGAAACCCTCACCCCCATTGAAAGATACATTTGTGCCACTCTCATAGAGAAGGCCTTCTCTTGACTTCCACTGGCCCTTTGGCCAGCAATGTCTTCCTCCTTACATGCCCCCACCAGCCCGGCTTACGTTCCCCCCCTTTCCCTCCACATAGAAGCCATCATCCGCAGTACCTGCTCTCTGCTCACCAACTCTTGCTATCTCATGAAAGCTACTTCCACACCTTTCCAAAAATAAAGTCTATGGGCTAGAAATTCATCTCCTTACCGCCACAACGTAGCACCATGAAATGACCTGGATACTTCAGAAACATCACTCAGTTACATGGTTATGCATTGACAAACAATCCAAAATCCCAAGGTGAGTTGAAAGAGGCATATCTATTCATGCAATCAGCATTAATTTTAAAGTTTTCAATGTATTAGCCCATCCCTCATGTCACTATAGCAGTGGCTGCACAAGCAGCAGGAGCAGCGGCTTTCCTATGGTGCTGACGTGCTGTACGTCCAGATAAGTAATTAGAATATTAATCACAATGCAACCAGACACCCAACAAATATAAAGTGCTGCAGTTCTTTAGTTCACAGTATTAAAAAGAATTGAACAATTGAACAAAAATGCGTATCCGTATTTTCAACTTCAATCACTTCCATTAATAAACATTGCCTTCTTGTCAGTTTCGCATAGCCCAACAGTCTCAATCCGTAATTTCAAGGTTATTTAGTATCAGGAGTGTTGTGGCAACACCCCCCATGCAACATGTAGAAATGCAGCACTTATTCACAAGTACAGAAAAACACATACACAATTTGCATCACCGAATTAAAAACAAACAGCAGGAAAAGATATGATTTAACAAAAATAAACATTCATCTTTCTTCCTGGACAGGAGAAACAATAAGACTGACTTGGAAATGTTTACAATATGTTGACGTAAAGATGTTAGGGGGAAAAATTCGGTACCTTAAGCTAAAGCATTATCGCCGGGGTGAGGTGAATCCAATGCTGCACGCCAAATCCTGCCATCCGCAGCGCTGCCGCTAACAGTTATCGTCGGGAGGCTCAACGCCAGGAGAATTGAGATGTCAGAGAGTGTGCAACACTCACTGAATGCCCGATCTGCAAAATTGATTGTCACCACCTACCTTAGCGCCTGGAGTAAACAGTGACAAGGAGAGCTGGTGTGAAGCACCAGGAAGCCAGCTCCAGGGACATTATTTTAAGGGATCATCAGCAATCAGTCACAGCTGTAGGTTAGTGGAGTTTCAGTGCTTTCTTGTCAGTTTCACATAGTCCAACAGTCTCATTCTATAATTTCAAGGTTATTTAGTATCAGGAGTGTTGTGGCAACTAAAAAGTAGCTACATTTATTCTTCAAAAAATCAAACTGCTACATTTGGTTACATTAATGGGGGGCTGTACTGGCAGTCGACCTTGCCCTCCAGGATCTATGGCAGAGGGAGCAGAGGCAGAAAGAAAGACTGGAACATGTGCCCAGAGGGAGGAGGAGGGCCATCAGGGCTCTCAACAGGAGGACTTATCCTCCGAGGGTATTCCGCGATCATTACTCCTACCTCCAATTAAGGCATGAGCAGTGTATTAGAAGGCTCTGCTTCACCAAGGAGGTGGTCATAGAACTCTGTCATGTCCTGCAACAAGACCTCCAGCCTCAGATGAGGGCGACCATGGCTCTCAGTGGCCGTAAAGGTCACTGTCGCTCTCAATTTCTTCACCAGTGGATCCTTCCAGTCTGCAACAGGAGACATAGCTAACATCTCACAGTTTGCCATCCATCGCTGCATCTGGGAGGTCACAGAGGCTCTCTACAGTAGGAGAAAGGACTACATTTCCTTCCCCATCACCAGAGAGAAGCAGGACGAATGTGCCACTGTGGCTTTGCTAGGGCAGTGGGATTCCCCATGGTTCAGGGCACCATTGACTGCACCCACGTGGCTTTGCGGGCACCGCATAACAATCCTGAGATCTTCCGTAACTGCAAAGGCTACCACTCATTTAATGTGCAGTTGGTGTGCGACCACAGACAGTGAATCCTCAATGTGAATGCCCGCTATCCTGGCAGCAGCCACAATGCCTTCATCCTGCGCCAGACCAGTGTGCCAGCACACTTCCAGCCACCACGTCAAGCTCGCACCTGGCTGCTCGGAGAGACAACAGCTATCCGCTCTCCACCTGGCTCATGACTCCCCTCTGCAACCTCAACACTCCTGCCCAGCACTCATATAATGACAGCTATGCTGTCACCAGGAACATCATCAAGTAGACCTTCAGGGTGCTCAAGCAATGGTTCTGCTGCTTTCACCACTCGGGAGGAGCCCTCCAGTACTCGGCTGAGTGGTTGTCCCATTTTGTGGTGGTCTGCTGCATGCTTCACAACTTGGCCATCATAAGGGCCCAGACGTTGCCACCAGGGATTGCGGGACCACCTTAGGAGGAGGAAGAGGGAGAGGAGGAGGAGGAGGAGGACAAGGAGGAAGAGGAAGATGAGGAGGACGAGGACGACGAGGAACAGGAACAAGGAAGGAGGAAGCCACTCAATCGGCATTCTGGAAGGGCAGTCCGTGGTCGCTTAATCAGACTGCGGTTCGAATGAATTAAACCCCAGATCCCCGTTGCTCACCACGTCCCTATCATTCCATCCCTGTCGCAGGCCATATCACAGCGCACAGCTGAAATGAGACACACCACAAAAGAATCTCAACTGAAATAATAAATTTATCAAAAATCAGTGAACACATTTACACCAAAAATATTAACTATTCACCCTTGTGCAATCCCTTAATGCCTCTAGTTACTGTGCCTTTGCCTACTCTGGTGCTCCTATGAAATGTTGGCCCAGTAGCTGCAGCATGGCTGGTGGAAGGCTGCTGGGTGCCCATGTGGGAGACTTCAGATGGCCTTGCAGGACACCCTTGACCAGCTGTGGGCCTGGAAGGCCCGGCTGTAGACTGCACCACCTCCGCATGGGCGGCAGCAGTCTGGGCTGGCTGGATGACAGGCAATGACAAGGGCAATGGCGGAGTGGCAGTGGTGGGAGCAGGAATGCTGTCATCCTGAGGAGAGAGAAACAGAGGTCCTCATCTGAGTCCTGTGCAGCAGAACTCATGCGCAAACTCGTCCTCCTGGGGAGCTGGCCCTCAAGCTACCCTTTCCCACTGGCCTTGCTGCAGCCCACTTGTCCCCAGTGCCTCACCCTCTGCAGATCTCGCTACTATACTAGTCTCTAAAGAATGTGTAGTGCCAGTGTCTGAGCTGGTGCCTGAGGGTGAGACATGCAGTGACGCGGTGTGTTCATCCTCCTCCTCTTATCCCACCTCGCTCTCTACGGTGCCCTCAGGGACAGGCTGCTCCGGTGCTTGCTCATTATCTGAAAGTGTACTGGTCTCGCTAGATGTGCTCCTACCTAGTTATCCAGACAGCTACCACTCATTCAAAGAATTCCTCGACAAGCTGGTTTGCTGTTTTGAAGCTTTACTTGAACAAATTTGTGAAACTGTAAACAAAGACAAAGTATGTTTTGTACATAGAACTGAGTACTATACATTAGATGTTACATAAGATATAAACATATTTATAACAATAGAATAGACTAATTGTATAACTAAATGGCACTTGAGCTAAACTTCTGTAGCTAACACTATTAACTTCTTATAAACAAAGTATTGTCAAATACTACACTGACAAAGTTGCTATCATGTTAACAAACAAAGATACTCAGACATTGCGTCCTGCCTAACATATAAGATGAGATGCCACAGGATTGAGAATCCCTCATGGAAGATTCTCCATTACTCAGTAGGTTCTTTCTGGAATACTACTTCCGGGTCGAGACAGGAACAAGGTCAAATGATCTATTGCAGTATACTAACACTGCTATACCCTAACTACCACTAGAGGGTGCTATCTGCATGTAATAAGTCCAGAACAGAAAGCATAAAGAGTTGAGTTAACGTAAGGGAAGGGGGGCAGGAAGGGGGAAATGCATGCATACAGCATGATTAGCTGGAAAGTGCAAAACGCTTGTAGGGTGAGGGGGAAGTGGGATGTGAGAAGGTGTAGGGATGAATATACTGTTCTGATGAAGGGTCATTGACCTGAAACGTTAACTGTTTCTCTCTCCACAGATGCTGCCTGACCTGTTGAGTATTTCCAGCATTTTCTGTGCACTTGTGCTCCCTCCTGTTGTGAGCCACCTTGGCCTGCAAGAGAAAGGAAAGTGTGTGAGTGAGTGTGGAGCAATGTGTTTTGATGATGTGCCTTCTATAGTTGAATAGCTGTCATTGCATGCAAGGTGTGAGTGTTGGTAGGTAGAGATTGTTGGTGGGTGAGTGCTGTGGGTGTGGTGCTTTGGGCAGTGTGTGAGGAGTGCAGTTTAGATGGTGGTATGTAGAATTTGTTGAGGCATTGACTCACCCTGACCACCTGAGTGAGGTTGTTAAATTTCTTCCTGCACTGTGTGTGGGTTCTGGTGCCTGAGATGTGCTGGGCTACCTGGTTCGGAAGACTTGCAGCGAGGGCCTCTTGCCACTTGTTGGGTAAAGCATCGCCCTCCGTCTTTCCACAGCAAACACCAACGGCTCCAATGCTTGATCGCAGAATCTGCGGGCTCTCTCCCTGGGGCGTGGACCTGCCATGAGTACAGCTGCTTCAGTCCTCCGGCTCCTTTTCCTTTATCTGCTGCTGCTTGCTGAGGCAGCTGCACAGTCAACAATGCTGAGAATTAGGTTCTGCAGCATCAATGAACCTACCCTTTAAGTACTGAAAAAAGCTTGTGGCAATCATGACTTGAGATTAGACTGCACCGGATATTGGTCCACCCTTTGAGTGGATCGCCAATGAGTTTGGGCTTTAAGAGTTGAATTAGGACTCCAATCATTTCTTTGAGCAGTGAGCATGAATTTTGCATGCAGTCTAAAGTATTAGCGCCTGGCGCTAATTCTCCAACTTTTCTCATGACACCGCCCATTCCTAGGCTATAATGAATTTCCAGCCCTTAATTTACGAATTTCGCTTCTAATGTTTTTCTCTCAAACATTCTCCACAATATTCATCCCTGCTCTTACCACAAAAAGTGTCGAATTATTTTCGGTACTTTGCAATTAAATAGTGGGAAACAAACTTCACTGTACTCCTAATTTTTAATCTCCTATTTCATACATTTATACCAAATCGAAATTGTACATTATCAGTTTAATCAAAGTGTTTTCTGTATCTTTCTCAATTTCCTCTAAAGTAGCTTCCTGCAATATTTGTATATCATTACATAATTCATGTTTCTATTAACACTCACCTAAATGTTTAAGAGGAAATCTGTATTTACATTATTCCTAGGACTTGTTCAGACTATTAAATGACAGACAAAATAAAATGGTTTGTGTTTTTCCCCTTTTTTGGTTCTCTTCCTAAACATCTTAATGATATAATTTTTTTAAGTCAATAAAACATAATATGAAACTCCTACAAATTCTCCCCTGCCCACCTCCTCCTCAACAGCATGGTTGCATGTTTGCGTAAAGTTATTCACTTCACTCGATCGTTCAAAATCAAATATTGAGAAATTTCAACTTTAAAATGTTTTCAGCAATTCAGAGCCTCTTTAAAGGCATTTGGACTTCAAGAACTGGTTGAAACTTGTTTAGATGAGGGGAAAATTGATTTTTGCTTGTTTTTTCCAAAATCATATTCAAAACTTAGGGGGGAAAAAAGTATCTTTAACACTCATTTTTTGTGAAAAGTTCATTAAAAATCTTAAAATTCTTTCAAGTCTCGTTGCAGCTTTGACAGAAGAAGTTGCTCCAAGTTTTTCTTTCCCTCTTCAATGCTGTTGTTAAACATACAACAAAAAATAATAGAATAAACTCTAATTCCAAACGGAGCTCAAATACGAAAGTAAACTTCCTAAGAAGGCGGTGAGGTTATCGATCCCCAGCCTTGGTGATGAGTTGGGATCAGCTTTGGAGACGTTGTTTCCTCTTTTTCTGCTGCCGTTCCCTCCGTCTCTCACAGACTCTGAGGTACAAATGGGGACACAAACTTTTTCCCCCCTCTCATAACATGCTTTAAATAACCCTGATAGATTCTTTCGAAAAAAGGAGCAACACCCAGCAAAATTTAACTGGAACGTACCACGGGACATTCAACATCACTTTTCCCGATTTTTTTCTGGTTTTAAACAATTTTCAAAATTAAAAATTTTTTTTTGCACCACAGGCTGAAAAATTGTCCACCTCCTTCCAGCAGCCATTGTACCATTGTAGCATTGTACCATTGTGCCAGTGTACCAGTGTACCATTGTACCAGTGTACCATTGTGCCAGTGTACCATTGTGCCAGTGTAGCATTGTACCAGTGTACCATTGTGCCATTGTACCAGTGTACCAGTGTAGCATTGTACCAGTGTAGCATTGTACCAGTGTACCATTGTGCCAGTGTACCATTGTAGCATTGTAGCATTGTACCAGCCATTGTACCAGTGTACCATTGTGCCAGTGTACCATTGTACCAGTGTACCAGTATACCAGTGTAGCATTGTACCAGTGCAGCATTGTACCAGTGTACCATTGTACCATTGTAGCATTGTAGCATTGTACCAGTGTACCATTGTACCAGTGTACCATTGTAGCATTGTACCAGTGCACCATTGTACCAGTGTACCATTGTACCAGTGTACCATTGTACCATTGTACCAGTGTACCCTTGTACCTTTGTACCCTTGTACCAGTGTACCATTGTACCATTGTACCCTTGTACCCTTGTACCATTGTACCAGTGTACCAGTGTACCCTTGTAACCTTGTACCAGTGTACCATTGTACCATTGTACCAGTGTACCATTGTTCCAGTGTACCCTTGCACCATTGTACCAGTGTACCATTGTACCCTTGTACCATTGTACCCTTGTACCATTGTACCAGTGTACCATTGTACCCTTGTAACAGTGTACCATTGTACCAGTGTACCATTGTACCCTTGTACCATTGTACCCTTGTACCGTTGTACCAGTGTACCATTGTACCCTTGTACCAGTGTACCAATTTACCAGTGTACCATTGTACCAGTGTACCATTGTACCAGTGTAGCATTGTACCATTGTACCATTGTAGCATTGCACCATTATATATGTGCTGCGCTTCCACCTGTGTTGTTCCAAAGTGCGGCCGCCGCTCAATCCCTGGGAACGGACTACACGCGTCTGGACCCTCACCCATCTCTCACGCTCCCTCTTTTGCTATTTCTCTCTCTCTGTCCCTGTCTCCCTCTGTTTCTCTCTCAATCTCCCTCTCTCTCCCTCTGACCCAGTCTCTCTCCTCTGACCCAGTCTCTCTCCCTCTGACCCAGCCTCTCTCCCTCTGACCCAGTCTCTCTCCCTCTGACCCAGTCTCTCTCCCTCTGACCCAGTCTCTCTCCCTCTGACCCAGTCTCTCTCCCTCTGACCCAGTCTCTCTCTCCCTCTGACCCAGTCTCTCTCCCACTGACCCAGTCTCTCTCCCTCTGACTCAGTCTCTCTCCCTCTGACCCAGTCTCTCTCCCTCTGACCCAGTCTCTCTCCCTCTGACCCAGTCTCTCTCTCCCTCTGACCCAGTCTCTCTCCCTCTGACCCAGTCTCTCTCCCTCTGACCCAGTCTCTCTCCCTCTGAACCAGTCTCTCTCCCTCTGACCCTGTCTCTCTCTCCCTCTGAACCAGTCTCTCTCCCTCTGACCCAGTCTCTCTCCCTCTGACCCAACTCTCTCCCTCTGACCCAGTCTCTCTCTTCCTCTGACCCAGTCTCTCTCCCTCTGACCCAATCTCTCTCTCCCTCTGAACCAGTCTCTCTCCCTCTGACCCAACTCTCTCTCCCTCTGACCCAGTCTCTCTCTCCCTCTGACCCAGTCTCTCTCTCCCTCTGACCCAGTCTCTCTCCCTCTGACCCAGTCTCTCTCCCTCTGACCCAGTCTCTCTTCCTCTGACCCAGTCTCTCTCTCCCTCTGACCCAGTCTCTCTCTCCCTCTGACCCAGTCTCTCTCTCCCTCTGACCCAGTCTCTCTCTCCCTCTGACCCAGTCTCTCTCTCCTCTGACCCAGTCTCTCTCCCTCTGACCCAGTCTCTCTCCCTCTGACCCAGTCTCTCTCCCTCTGACCCAGTCTCTCTCTCCCTCTGAACCAGTCTCTCTCCCTCTGACCCAACTCTCTCTCCCTCTGAACCAGTCTCTCTCTTCCTCTGACCCAGTCTCTCTCC
The DNA here is from genome assembly GCF_052327205.1 of Somniosus microcephalus. Lineage (NCBI taxonomy): Eukaryota > Metazoa > Chordata > Chondrichthyes > Squaliformes > Somniosidae > Somniosus > Somniosus microcephalus. The sequence continues at coordinate 17,188,398 of NC_141006.1, read as the reverse complement.
CTCTGACCCAGTCTCTCTCTCCCTCTGAACCAGTCTCTCTCCCTCTGACCCAACTCTCTCTCCCTCTGAACCAGTCTCTCTCTTCCTCTGACCCAGTCTCTCTTCCTCTGACCCAGTCTCTCTCCCTCTGACCCAGTCTCTCTCCCTCTGACCCAGTCTCTCTCCCTCTGACCCAGTCTCTCTCCCTCTGACCCAGTCTCTCTCTCCCTCTGACCCAGTCTCTCTCTCCCTCTGACCCAGTCTCTCTCTCCCTCTGACCCATTCTCTCTCTCCCTCTGACCCAGTCTCTCTCTCCCTCTGACCCAGTCTCTCTCTCCCTCTGACCCAGTCTCTCTCCCTCTGACCCAGTCTCTCTCCCTCTGACCCAGTCTCTCTCCCTCTGACCCAGTCTCTCTCTCCCTCTGACCCAGTCTCTCTCTCCCTCTGACCCAGTCTCTCTCCCTCTGACCCAGTCTCTCTCCCTCTGACCCAGTCTCTCTCCCTCTGACTCAGTCTCTCTCCCTCTGACCCAGCCTCTCTCCCTCTGACCCAGTCTCTCTCCCTCTGACCCAGTCTCTCTCCCTCTGACCCAGTCTCTCTCCCTCTGACCCAGTCTCTCTCTCCCTCTGACCCAGTCTCTCTCCCTCTGACCCAGTCTCTCTCTCCCTCTGACCCAGTCTCTCTCTCCCTCTGACCCAGTCTCTCTCCCTCTGACCCAGCCTCTCTCCCTCTGACCCAGTCTCTCTCCCTCTGACCCAGTCTCTCTCCCTCTGACCCAGTCTCTCTCCCTCTGACCCAGCCTCTCTCCCTCTGACCCAGTCTCTCTCCCTCTGACCCAACTCTCTCCCTCTGACCCAGTCTCTCTCTCCCTCTGACCCAGTCTCTCTCCCTCTGACCCAGTCTCTCTCCCTCTGACCCAGTCTCTCTCCCTCTGACCCAGCCTCTCTCCCTCTGACCCAGTCTCTCTCCCTCTGACCCAGTCTCTCTCCCTCTGACCCAGTCTCTCTCCCTCTGACCCAGTCTCTCTCTCCCTCTGACCCAGTCTCTCTCCATCTGACCCAGTCTCTCTCTCCCTCTGACCCAGTCTCTCTCTCCCTCTGACCCAGTCTCTCTCCCTCTGACCCAGTCTCTCTCCCTCTGACCCAGTCTCTCTCCCTCTGACCCAGCCTCTCTCCCTCTGACCCAGTCTCTCTCCCTCTGACCCAGTCTCTCTCCCTCTGACCCAGTCTCTCTCCCTCTGACCCAGCCTCTCTCCCTCTGACCCAGTCTCTCTCCCTCTGACCCAACTCTCTCCCTCTGACCCAGCCTCTCTCCCTCTGACCCAGTCTCTCTCCCTCTGACCCAGTCTCTCTCCCTCTGACCCAGTCTCTCTCCCTCTGACCCAGTCTCTCTCTCCCTCTGACCCAGTCTCTCTCCCTCTGACCCAGTCTCTCTCCCTCTGACCCAGCCTCTCTCCCTCTGACCCAGTCTCTCTCCCTCTGACCCAGTCTCTCTCCCTCTGACCCAGTCTCTCTCCCTCTGACCCAGTCTCTCTCCCTCTGACCCAGTCTCTCTCCCTCTGACCCAACTCTCTCCCTCTGACCCAGTCTCTCTCCCTCTGACCCAGTCTCTCTCCCTCTGACCCAGTCTCTCTCTCCCTCTGACCCAGTCTCTCTCCCTCTGACCCAGTCTCTCTCTCCCTCTGACCCAGTCTCTCTCCCTCTGACCCAGTCTCTCTCCCCCTCTGACCCAGTCTCTCTCCCTCTGACCCAGTCTCTCTCCCTCTGACCCAGTCTCTCTCCCTCTGACCCAGTCTCTCTCCCTCTGACCCAGTCTCTCTCTCCCTCTGACCCAGTCTCTCTCCCTCTGACCCAGTCTCTCTCCCTCTGACCCAGCCTCTCTCTCCCTCTGACCCAGTCTCTCTCCCTCTGACCCAGTCTCTCTCCCTCTGACCCAGTCTCTCTCTCCCTCTGACCCAGTCTCTCTCTCTCTCTGACCCAGTCTCTCTCTCCCTCTGACCCAGTCTCTCTCCCTCTGACCCAACTCTCTCCCTCTGACCCAGTCTCTCTCCCTCTGACCCAGTCTCTCTCCCTCTGACCCAGTCTCTCTCCCTCTGACCCAGTCTCTCTCCCTCTGACCCAGTCTCTCTCCCTCTGACCCAACTCTCTCCCTCTGACCCAGTCTCTCTCCCTCTGACCCAGTCTCTCTCCCTCTGACCCAGTCTCTCTCCCTCTGACCCAGTCTCTCTCCCTCTGACCCAGTCTCTCTCCCTCTGACCCAGTCTCTCTCCCTCTGACCCAGTCTCTCTCTCCCTCTGACCCAGTCTATCTCCCTCTGACCCAGTCTCTCTCCCTCTGACCCAACTCTCTCCCTCTGACCCAGTCTCTCTCCCTCTGACCCAGTCTCTCTCCCTCTGACCCAGTCTCTCTCCCTCTGACCCAGTCTCTCTCTCCCTCTGACCCAGCCTCTCTCCCTCTGACCCAGTCTCTCTCTTCCTCTGTCCCAGTCTCTCTCCCTCTGACCCAGTCTCTCTCCCTCTGACCCAGTCTCTCTCCCTCTGACCCAGTCTCTCTCCCTCTGACCCAATCTCTCTCTCCCTCTGACCCAGTCTCTCTCTCCCTCTGACCCAGTCTCTCTCTCCCTCTGACCCAGTCTCTCTCCCTCTGACCCAGTCTCTCTCCCTCTGACCCAGTCTCTCTCCCTCTGAACCAGTCTCTCTCTCCCTCTGACCCAGTCTCTCTCTCCCTCTGACCCAGTCTCTCTCCCTCTGACCCAGTCTCTCTCCCTCTGACCCAGTCTCTCTCCCTCTGACTCAGTCTCTCTCCCTCTGACCCAGTCTCTCTCCCTCTGACCCAACTCTCTCCCTCTGACCCAGTCTCTCTCCCTTTGACCCAGTCTCTCTCCCTCTGACCCAGTCTCTCTCTCCCTCTGACCCAGTCTCTCTCCCTCTGACCCAGTCTCTCTCCCTCTGACCCAGTCTCTCTCCCTCTGACCCAGTCTCTCTCCCTCTGACCCAGTCTCTCTCTCCCTCTGACTCAGTCTCTCTCCCTCTGACCCAGTCTCTCTCCCTCTGACCCAGTCTCTCTCCCTCTGACCCAGTCTCTCTCTCCCTCTGACCCAGTCTCTCTCCCTCTGACCCAGTCTCTCTCTCCCTCTGACCCAGTCTCTCTCCCTCTGACCCAGTCTCTCTCCCTCTGACCCAGTCTCTCTCCCTCTGACCCAGTCTCTCTCCCTCTGACCCAACTCTCTCCCTCTGACCCAGTCTCTCTCCCTTTGACCCAGTCTCTCTCCCTCTGACCCAACTCTCTCCCTCTGACCCAGTCTCTCTCCCTCTGACCCAGTCTCTCTCCCTCTGACCCAGTCTCTCTCCCTCTGACCCAGTCTCTCTCTCCCTCTGACCCAGTCTCTCTCTCCCACTGACCCAACTCTCTCCCTCTGACCCAGTCTCTCTCCCTCTGACCCAGTCTCTCTCTCCCTCTGACCCAGTCTCTCTCTCCCTCTGACCCAGTCTCTCTCCCTCTGACCCAGTCTCTCTCCCTCTGACCCAGTCTCTCTCCCTCTGACCCAGTCTCTCTCCCTCTGACCCAGTCTCTCTCCCTCTGACCCAGTCTCTCTCCCTCTGACCCAGTCTCTCTCCCTCTGATCCAGTCTCTCTCCCTCTGATCCAGTCTCTCTCTATCCCTCAGTCTCTGATTCTCTCTCTCTATCCCTCTCTCTCTCTCTGTCCCTGTCTCTCTCTCTCTCTCTCTCTTTCTCTGTCTCTCTGTTTTTCTGTCTCTCCCTGCAAAGAACATCAGAGCAAAAGGAGAAGCAAAGAATCAGTGTCGGTTCAGGAGAGAGCTTTACTCCCATTTTTGTAAACAGTTGAAATCCTGTCAATGTTGAAAAATGAGCAGACTTCTTTCCCTCTGAGGGGAAATGTTTCTTGACAATGCTTTCCTATTTGTGTTCGTGATAATGAAGGTGCTCAGCTCCACTAACCTGTTCGCAATTACTTGAATGCCTTAGTGACCCAGCCGAATATAACCCTGAGTGATAACTGCCTGTGGGTTTCAGAAGAGACAATTAAATGAGGCCTTGTTGGTGGATGTTGAAGATTTTTTTTACCACTATTGTAAGAAGCGCAGGGAATCTCTCTCTCCCCCCAGTCTCTATCTCTCTCCCAGTCCTTGTCACTCCCAGTCACTCTCTCACCCTCTACATCAGTCTCCCTCTCTCCCCCAGCCTTTCTCTTTCCCAATCTCACTCTCTCTCTTGCCCCATCTCTCACTCTCCCCCAGTCTCTCTCTCACTCCCAGTTTCTCTTTCTCTCCCAGCCTCTCTCTCTTTCCCAGTCTCACTCGCTCTCTTGCCCCATCTCACTCTCCCCCAGTCTCTCTCCCCAGTCTCCATCTCTCTCCCAGCCTCTCTCTCTTTCCTAATCTCACTCTTTCTTGCCCCATCCCTCTCACTCTCCCAAGTCTCTCACTCTCTCTCCCCAGTCTCTCACTCTCCCCACAGTTTCTCTCCACCCCAGTCTTTCTCTCTCTCCCATCTCCATCTCTCCCCCAGTCTCTCTCCCTCTCCCCAGTCTCTCTCTCCCCCAGTCTTTCTCTCTCCCCCAGTCTCTCTCTCTCTCCCCCAGTCTCTCTCTCTCTCCCCCAGTCTCTCTCTCTCCCCCAGTCTCTCACTCTCCCCCCAGTTTCTCTCCACCCCAGTCTTTCTCTCTCTCCCATCTTCATCTCTCCCCCAGTCTCTCTCTCTCTCCCCCAGTCTCTCTCTCTGCCCCAGTCTTTCTCTCTCCCCCAGTCTCTCTCTCTCTCCCCCAGTCTCTCTCTCTCTCCCCCAGTCTCTCTCTCCCCCAGTCTCTCTCTCTCTCCCCCAGTCTTTCTCTCTCCCCAGTCTCCATCTCTCCGCCAGCCTCTCTCTCATAGAGTCATAGAGTCATAGAGTTATTGAAATGAAGAATAGATTTGCCTTTCTAATCTAGGCTTTATTAACTTAAAAATCCTGTAGCACATCTTCAACACCCAGTCCCAACTAAAGGCTGGAAAGAACTGAATTTAAGATGGCCACCACAAATCACATGACATCAACTACCAATGAGATTACAGCATATATCCCAAGGCAGGAAACAAACAACCAATCACAATACTTCTTACTAAACATAAAGAATAATCACCACATTCACCCCTCCTTTTAAAATATACTCCAACCTAAATAACCTTTACAATTTATAATTAATTATTTACAACTAAAACTACGCACAGACAAAATAAAACTATTCAACATGACACAATACTAAGTGAGCAACAACAAATAGTAACATTGCACATAAGTATTAAGTATCTCTCAACTAAAACAATATAATATAATATTTCAACAATTTTAAAATATTACTATCAATTTAAAAGTCCATTTTCAATCGGTCGACCGGATATCTTGTTCGTGTCGACCTTCTTAACCTTGGTGAAATTCCTTGCCCTCCCACACCAGGAGACACAGAAGTATCTTCTACAGGAAGGCTATCCATATCCCGATTTTCAACGGTTTCCAGATTAGAAATCCCATCAGGAGGTAAACTGGGACGGTCATGAACATCCATCGAGGGCTGACTAATAGAAGTATAATTATCTGCAGTCGGATTGGAAATATTCATAGTATCTGTAACAGCATCCACATTATCTGAATCATGACTATTGTTAATATCCTCAGAAGAGGGCTGGCCACCACAAGGAGCCAAGTCTTTAATTGAAACGGTACTTTCTTTCCCATCTTGGAATCGAATATGAGCATATTGGGAATTTGCCTCCAACAGCTCCACCTCCTCCACTAAAGGATCATATTTTGACAATCTAACATGGCATCAAAGCAGCACAGGTCCCTGCATAGTAAGCCATGAAGGTACCGAATATCCCGTAGTAGATCTCCGCGGATAGTTAAAGAGCCTTTCATGGGGGGTCACATTAGTAGCCGTTGAAAGCAATGATCTAATGGAATGCAGGGCATCAGGCAGTACCATTTCCCACTGTGTATTCTTAAGGTTCCGGGATGTCAAAGCCAACATAACTGCCTTCCAGATCACCCCATTGTATCGTTCGCACTGTCCATTACCCTAGGGATTATACGGGGTAGTTCTGCTAGTAGAAATTCCCCGACTCTGAAGGTATTCCTTCAACTGGGAAGACATAAAAGAACTTCCCTGATCCAAATGGATATACGCAGGCATCCCAAAGATGACAAAAAGTTGAGTCAGACATTTGATAACTGTAGCAGCTGATACATCTACGCAAGGAAAAGCAAAAGGGAACCTTGAAAACTCATCCACAACAGTAAATATATATCGGTTTTGAGTAGTTGAAGGAAGAGGCCCCTTAAAATCGATGCTCAAACGTTCAAAAGGAGAAGTAGCCTTTATAAGATGAGCTCGTTGAGGCTTAAAGAAATTTGGTTTACACCGAGCACAGATAGAACATGATGAAGTCATCCGCTTGACGTCTTCAACTGAAAAGGGCAAATTCTTACTGCGTACGAAGTGTATCATCCTCGTAACCCCAGGATGGCATAAGGCATTGTGAAGATTAATAAGCGTATCTCCGTGAATCACACAACAATAAGCCCTCGACAGTGCATCAGCAGCAACATTATCCTTCCCCGGACGATAAACTATATCAAAATGGTAACATGCCAACTCAATCCTCCACCTCATTATTTTATCATTCTTAATCTTTCCAAAATGTTTGACATCAAACATAAAGGACACAGACTTTTGATCAGTTACCAACGTAAAATGTCGCCCCGATAAATAATGTCTCCATTTACGCAGTGCTTCTGCTATTGCATACGCCTCTTTCTCTATTGAAGAATGCCTTTTTTCACTATTGTTCAAGGTATGTGAGAAAAAGGCCACAGGTCTTCCATTTTGGTTCAGAGTAGCCCCAATTGCAAAATCAGAAGTGTCCGTCTCAATCACAAAAGGAACCTGCTCATCAATAGAATGCACAACTGCTCCAAGGATATCCTTTTTAAAATTATCAAAACACGTCCTGGCCTCCCATGATAGAGGATATGTCGTAACCCGAATAAGAGGCCGGATCTTCTGTGAAAAATTTGCAATCCAATTAGAATAGTAAGAAAACAGTCCAACAACTCGTTGCAAAGCCTTAGAATTAGTAGGACAAGGTAAATCAATCAATGGTCGCAGACGTTCTGGGTCTGGTTTAATCTTGTTTCCCAAGATAATGTACCCCAGTAGATTTACCTCAGTGGTCGAAAAGGTACACTTCTCTTTATTGAAAGTTAAACCAACTTTTTCCGCAGCTTGAAGGGACCTTTCTAAATTAGAATCATGCTCCACCCTTGATTTGCCACACACCGTGATGTCATCTAAGTATGAAAAGGTGTCAGAGAGAGAGTTATCACTTATAAAAGCATCCATTGCCCGTTGAAAACAAGCAACACCATTAGTAACACCAAATGGTATTCGGCAAAACTGATACAGCTTTCCACCAGCCTCAAAGGCCGTATATGGTTGGTCCTTCTTAACAATAGGAATCTGATGATAAGCACTCTTTAGGTCAATAGTGCTAAAAACCTTATACTGAGATACTTTATTGATAAGCTCATCAATCTTAGGCAAAGGGTACGCATCTAATTGAGTATACCTATTAATAGTTTGGGAATAGTCTATCACCATTCGGTTCTTATGTCTCTCGTTAGTCGTGACAACTACCTGTGCCTGCCAAGGCGAACAACTAGGTTCAATGATTCCTTCCAATAAGAGACGTTGAACTTCAGAATTAATAAATTCTCTATCCTGACTGCTATACCTTCTTGACTTGGTAACAATTGGCTTACAGTCCGGCATCAAATTGGAAAAAAGTGATAATGGAGAAATGGATAAAGAGGTTAATCCACAAATAGATAAAGGTGGCTTAGTCCCTCCAAATGAAAGACTGAGAGACTCATGTAACTGAAGCACATCATGACCAATCAAAATATCCGCACAGAGATTAGGCAAAACAGATAGGCGTATATCAGTATACGTATTACCTAGAAGAATCAATTTCACAAGGCAACAACCAGCTACTTGTGAAGTGAGAGTCGTCTGAGCCATACACACCTGATAGGAAACAGGCAAAATTTTCAAATGCTTCTCCTTTGCAAACTGAAGACTTATAAAACTCTCGGTACTGCCCGTATCTATAAGGGCCTTCACTTCCAACCCATTAACTTGGGCCGTAACTATAGCTTTGTTTAGGCCATGAGCAAATGCAGCAGAAATTGATGCAATAAACGCCCTATCTAAAGGCTGAATAGTCACAGAGGAGGTAATTGAACCTGATGATTTACACACACATGCGTAATGACCTCTCTTGCCGCATTTACTACACACAGCCTCCCGAGCAGGACACTTCAGACGAGGGTGCCGGACGTTCCCACAAAAATAACACTTCTGAATCCTAGAGGCAACAGCCGCTGAAGTAGAAACTGTTTCAGAATCTAGTAAACCACTCCTATTAAGTCCACATAATTCCTTTTCATCCAGAACTGCCGAAACCACAGTCACAGGCTGATTAAAAAGAGCATAAGAATCCAAACTTCTCTGAGCCACATCCAATGTAGAAGCTTGTTCAAAAGCACTCTTAAGATCCAAAGTCTTATTTTCTAACAACCGCTGACGAATTGATCTAGACAGTAATCCATTAATAAAAGCATCCCGTACCGATTCTTCCTTATATTCTTCAGCCGTCACGGCCTTATAATTACAGTTAACACTAAGGCACCGAAGTGCTTGTATATAAGTATCCAAAGATTCTCCCACCTGCTGCCTACGGGCAGATAGAAGGTGACGTGCAAATACCTCATTCTTTGGTTTAACAAATATCTTTTCCAATGTAGAAATAGACACTTCGTAAGTTTTACAGTCCAAAATATACTTATACACATCCGGAGCAATGTAGTTGATCAGCATATTCAGCTTATTTAGAGACTCTTGATCCAACACGCCCAAAAAGTTTTTAAATGTACAATACCAGTGTTTCCATTTATCATCCACTCCTGCAGAATTAGGTTCAGCATTGAATCGTTCTGGTTGAAAATATCGCTCCATTCTAACATAAAGTTAATAAATTGAAATGAAGAATAGATTTGCCTTTCTAATCTAGGCTTTATTAACTTAAAAATCCTGTAGCACATCTTCAACACCCAGTCCCAACTAAAGGCTGGAAAGAACTGAATTTAAGATGGCCACCACAAATCACATGACATCAACTACCAATGAGATTACAGCATATATCCCAAGGCAGGAAACAAACAACCAATCACAATACTTCTTACTAAACATAAAGAATAATCACCACAGTTATACAGCACAGAAAGAGGCCCTTCGGCCGATTGCGTCCGCGCCGGCCATCAAGCCCTGTCTAATCTAATCCCATTTTCCAGCATTTGGTCCGCAGCCTTGTATGCTATGGCATTTCAAGTGCTCATCCAAATGCTTCTTGAATGTTGTGAGAGTTCCTGCCTCTACCACCCTTTCAGGCAGTGAGTTCCAGATTCCAACCACCCTCTGGGTGAAAAAGTTCTTCCTCAAATCCCCTCTAAACCTCCTGCCCCTTACCTTGAATCTATGCCCCCTTGGTATTGACCCCTCTACTAAGGGAAAATGTTCCTTTCTATCCACCCTATCTATGCCCCTCATAATTTTGTACATCTCAATCAGGTCCCCCCTCAGCCTTCTCTGCTCCAAAGAAAACAACCCCAGCCTGTCCAGTCTTTCTTCATATCTGAAGCTCTCCAGCCCACGTAACATCCTGGTGAATCTCCTCTGCACCCTCTCCAAAGCAATCACATCCTTCCTATAGTGTGGTGACCAGAACTGCACACAATATTCCAGCTATGGCCTAACCAGCGTTTTGTACAGCTCCATCATAACCTCCCTGCTCTTATATTCTATGCCTCGGCTAATGAAGGCAAGTATCCCATATGCCTTTTTAACCACCTTATCCACCTGTTCTGCTGCCTTCAGGGATCTATGTACATGCACACGCACACCAAGGTCCCTCTGATCCTGTCTTTCCTAGGGCCTTACCATTCATTGTGTATTCCCTTGCCTTGTTAGTCCCTCCAAAATGCATCACCTCACACTTTCAGGGTTAAATTCCATTTGCCACTGTTCCGCCCATCTAACCAACCCATCTATATCATCCTGCAGACTGAGGCTACCCTCCTCACTATTTACCACCCCACCAATTTTCGCGTCATCTGCGAACTTACTGATCATACCTTTTACATTCACATCCAAATCATTAATGTAGACCACAAACAGCAAGGGACCCAGCACCGATCCCTGCGGTACCCCACTGGACACAGGCTTCCAGTCACAAAAACAACCTTCGACCATCACCCTCTGCTTTCTGCCACTAAGCCAGTTTTGGATCCAATGTGCCAAGGCACCCTGGATCCCATGGGCTCTTACCTTCTTGACCAGTCTCCTGTGCGGGACTTTATCGAAAGCCTTACTGAAATCCATGTACACCACATCCACTGCACTACCCTCATCCACACACCTAGTCACCCCCTCAAAAAATTCAATCAAATTGGTCAAACATGATCTTCCCTTGACAAAGCCATGCTGACTATCCCTGATTAATCCTTGCCTCTCCAAGTGGAGACTAATTCTGTCCCTCAGAATTTTTTCCAATAATTCCCCTACCACTGATGTTAGGCTCACTGACCTGTAATTCCCTGGTTTATCCCTACTACCCTTCTTGAATAATGGTACTACGTTAGCTGTTCTCCAGTCCTCTGGCACATCCCCTGTGGCCAGAGAGGTTTTGAAAATTTGTGTCAGAGCCCCTGCAATCTCCTCCTTTGCCTCACACAGCAGCCTGGGATACATCTCGTCCGGGCCTGGGGATTTATCCATTTTTAAGCCTGCTAAAACCGCTAGTACCTCCTCCCTCTCGATGCTAATATGTTCAAGTATATCACAGTCCCCCTGCCTGATTTCTATGTCTACATCGTCCTTTTCCATAGTGAACACAGATGCAAAAAATTCATTTAAAACCCCACCTACATCTTCTGGCTCCACACACAGATTGCCACTTTGGTCCCTAATGGGCCCTACTCTTTCCCTAGTTATCCTCTTGCCCTTAATATACTTATAAAACACCTTAGGATTTTCCTTTATTTTGCTCGCCAGTGTTAATTCATGGCCCCTCCTCGCTCTCCTAATTTCTTTCCCAGTCTCATTCTCTTTCTTGCCCCATCTCTCTCACTCTCCCCCAGTCTTTCTCTCTCTCTCCCCCATCCCCATCTCTCTCTCTCCCATGGTCTCTCTCTCTCTCCCCCAGTCTCTCTCTGTCTCTCTCTCCCCAGTCTCTCTCGCTCCCCCAGTCTCTCTCTCTCCCTAGTCTCTCTCTCTCTCCCCAGTCTCTCTCGCTCCCCCAGTCTCTCTCTCTCCAGTCTCTCGCCCCAGTTTCTCCCTCTCTCCCCAGTCTCTTTCTACCTCTCCCTGTCTCGCTCTCTCTCCCTACCTAATTATGCAATCATAATTTTACTGCCAACCCATATTCTGCGCGTGTGCATGCCTAATGCTTCCTACCACTGTGCTTGTCAGTTTGCGATGCGTGAACTCTTAACCCTAATCTAATACTTCCCCAAGGTGCTACCTGCAGGAATGCGTGAGGTAACTGGCTGCTGCAAGTCAACATGAGATATGGGACTGAGGTGGCCATAGGCTCACAAGAGCTCGCTCCTGAGATAAAACTGCTGCTTGGGCTGCCTGGCCCAGCCTCCTTTCTGCCACCATCCAGGCATTGGAGAGCACTGGCGGGGCACGTGCGTATGTGGCTATTGTCAGAGCCAGCTACCATTATCTGGATGGATTCATATAATGCCACTATTGCTGCGCGCGAGCTCTGCATGGCCACTGATATGTGGGAAGCAGCCCTAACAGTACCACTGAGATCAGTAAAATGTGATGTGCTGCTTGTCTGCAATCAGTCGCTAAGCGCATCATAACTGGAAGAGACAGCCCTCTCCAATCTGAATTCCCAGGCCTGCAATCTGAGCATCCACAGCAGAGGTACAGGCTACCTTTTGAGTATCTGACATTTTCTAGATTACTACAATGTACCAGAGGCATCAGGCATAAAATCCTGGGTTCTGGGAGAATCGGCAACCATGGTGACCTACATGGTATAGGGCGCATGATCTTTGCAAGTGATCCATTAAGCTGAAGGACCTCTCCTGCTTCCAAAGTTTTACCTATGTGGCTCGGAAGGGATTCTGGTTTTAATTTATATTATGACGATGTTAGGAAGCTATTCACAGTGGCAGAAGGTGGGTAGTGGTGTTCCACAAGGATCAGTGCTGGGACCACTGCTGTTCACAATTTACATTCACTATTTAGAATTTGGAATCAAAAACACAATTTCTAAATTTGCAGATGATACCAAATTGGGGGGGGATAGTCAATACTGAGGAGGACTACAAGTTGCAGGAGGACATTAATAAACTTGCAGAATGGGCATATTCTGCAAATGGAGGAGGCTCCAAAAATATCCCCATCCTCAATGATGGTGGAGCCCAGCACGCGAGTACAAAAGACAAGGCTGAAGCATTTGCAACTATCTTCAGCCAGAAGTGCCGAGTGGATGATCCATCTCAGCCTCCTCCTGAGGTCCCCAGCATCACAGATGCCAGTCTTCAGCCCATTCAATTCACTCCACGTGATGTCAAGAAACGGCTGAAGACAGTGGATACTGCAAAGGCTATGGGCCCTGATAACATTCCGGCAATAGTACTGAAGACTTATGCTCCAGAACTAGCTGTGCCCCTAGCCAAGCTGTTCCAGTACAGCTACAACACTGGCATTTACCCGGCAATGTGGAAAATTGCCCAAGTATGTCCTGTCTACAAAAAGCAGGACAAATCCGACCCGGCCAATTACCGTCCCATCAGTCTACTCTCAATCATTAGCAAAGTGATGGAAGGTGTCGTCGACAGTGCTATCAAGCGGCACTTACTCAGCAATAACCTGCTAACTGACGCCCAGTTTGGGTTCCGCCAGGGCCACTCAGCTCCTGACCTCATTACAGCCTTGGTCCAAACATGGACAAAAGAGCTGAACTCAAGAGGTGAGGTGAGAGTGACTGCCCTTGACATCAAGGCAGCATTTGATCGAGTGTGGCATCAAGGAGCCCTAGCAAAACTGAAGTCAATGGGCATCAAGGGGAAAACTCTCCATTGGTTGGAATCATACCTAGCACAAAGGAAGTTGGCTGTGGTTGTTGGAGGTCATTCATCTCAATCACATGACATCACTGCAGGTGTGTCCTAGGCCCAACCATCTTCAGCTGTTTCATCAATGACCTTCCCTCCATCATAAGGTCAGAAGTGGAGATGTTCGCTGATGATTGCACACTGTTCAGCACCATTCGAAACTCGTCAGATACTGACGCAGTCCGTGTCCATGTGCAGCAAGACCTGGACAACATTCAGACTTGGGCTGACAAGTGGCAAGTAACATTCGCACCACACAAGTGCCAGGCAATGACCATCTCCAACAAGCGAGACCCTAACCATCTCCCCTTGACATTCAATGGCATTACCATCGCTGAATCCCCCACTATCAACATCCTGGGGGTTACCATTGATCAGAAACTGAACTGGACCAGCCATATAAATACTGTGGCTACAAGAGCAGGCCAGAGGCTGGGAATTCTGCGGTGAGTGTCTCACCTCCTGACTCCCCAAAGCCTTTCCACCATCTACAAGGCACAAGTCAGGAGCGTGATGGAATACTCTCCACTTGCCTGAATGAGTGCAGCTCCAACAACACTCAAGAAGCTCGACACCATTCAGGATAAAGCAGCCCGCTTGATTGGTACTCCATCCACCACCTTCAACATTCACTACCTCCACCACCGGTGCACTGTGGCTGCAGTGTGTACCATCTACAAGATGCACTGCAGCAACTCGCCAAAGCTCCTTCAAGAGCACCTTCCAAACCCGCGACCTCTACCACTTAGAAGGACAAGGGCAGCAGACGCATGGGAACATCACCACCTACAAGTTCCCCTCCAAGCCACACACCATCCTGACTTGGACCTGTATCGCCGTTCCTTCACTGTCGCTGGGCCAAAATCCTGGAACTCCCTTCCTAACAGCATTGTGGGTGTACCTACACCATATGGACTGCAGCGGTTCAAGAAGGCGGCTCACCACCATCTTCTCAAGGGCAATTAGGGATGGGCACTAAATGCAGGCCTAGCCAACGATGCCCACATCTCATCAATGAATTTAAAAAAAATGAAGTTCAACACAGATAAATGTGAGGCATTACATTTCGGTAGGAAGAATAGGGAGGTCACTTATCACTTGGAGGGTGCGAGTCTAGGTGGGGTAGAGGAACAAAGGGATCTCGGAGTACAAATACACAAATCACTAAAAGTTGTGACACAGGTTAGCAAGGGCATAAAAAAAGCAAACCAAGCACTAGGTTTTATTTCTAGAGGGATAGAATTGAAAAGTAGGGAAGTTATGCTAAACCTGTATCGAAACTTGCTTGGACCACACTTAGAGCACTGTGTACAGTTCTAGTCACCATATTATAATAAGGATATAGAGGCACTGGAGAAGGTGCCGAGAAGATTTACAAGGATGATACCAGAAATGCAAAGGTATACATATCAGGAAAGGATGAACAGGCTGGGTCTCTTTTCTCTTGAAAAAAGAAGGCTGAGGGGAGACCTAATAGAGGTCTTTAAAATTATGAAAGATTTTGATAGAGTGGATCAGAAGAAACTTCTTTACCCAAAGAGAGTTGAGAATGTGGAACTCGCTACCACAGGGAGTGGTTGAAGTGAATAGTATAGATGCATTTAAGGGGAGGCTGGACAAGCATATGAAGGAGAAGGGAATAGAGGTTTATGCTGGTAGAGTTAGATGAAGAAAGACGGGAGGAGGCTCGAGTGGTGCATAATTGCCGGCATGGACTGGTTGGGCCGAATGGCCTGTTTCTGTGCTGTATATCTGATGTAATCCTATGACGGACCTCTCCTGCTTCTAACGTTTTACCTATGTGGCTTGGAAGGGATTCTGGTTTTAATTTATATTATGACGATGCTATAAAGTTAAATTAAATTCACAAAGGGTTAACTCCTAGAAACACAAGATATTCCAGATGCTAATTACGACCATTATCTGGAGTAGCAGATGAAGGAGCTATCAGCAATTACGCATTCTCACAAACCAGATTAGCTGAGACAATGGGGACAACCACTCACCAAAGATATTTGCACCTCGAGAGTTGGAACGGCTTCCATTCATTGTACCAGGAGGGAGCGTAATTAAACAGGCAAAGGAGTGGCCATGACTCCCCCTACCAATGGGGGGAGGGGAAGGGGAAGGGAAGAGGTTTCTCATTCAAGGGCGTAGCATTGATTGGCAGCTCAGCAAGTCAATGCTCAACACATTGAGCTGAGGCACAGGTCAGAGTTGTTCTATTCCTCTCTCTGGAAGAGACAATCTGCAGCTGGGTTTGAGTCTGGAACCGTGAGAATATCGATGTTTTTTCATTAGTTTTATTTCTAACAAAGCCAGAACAGTAATGTAGACAGAATTGTTTTAAATTATGTTCTCGATAAATCCTGTCTATTCATTACAGCAGGAGGTAGAGTAAGAGCATCAAAGGTTGTTTTCAACAGAGCTATGGCTCGGAGAAAAGCAATGATAGGAAGTAGCAGTGTGGTGGGGAAAGGCATGGGCCTCCCATCTCTGGTTTGAACAACTGGATGGTCATTGGATACAGCTGCATCCAACAGGTAGAAGGCCATAAAAGAAAATGGTATAAAAGAGATGCCAAGTTTTTACTTAAAAAAGAAACAATTGCTGTTTCCAAGACCCGGTGGTGTGACTAGGCTTGGAGAAGCCATCTTCATGGATCCTCATTAAATCCACACTCAATAAGTTTTGGACGCAATGCTAAGGTGCGTTACTCTGTAGTGTTTTAAGATTAATGTTTTGTCAATAAAAAATGAAGGGCTAGATTTTCAGTATAGACAGTTTTGGGGCGCTAACCTTAGCGCCCGCCCGAAGTTAGCGCCCGCCCCAAAGTAGCGCCCCGTTGCCGGAAATTCAGTGGCTTCGCCCTAAGAGGTTGGTGGAGCGCTAAAAGAGGCGTTCCACTACTATCTTTAGGCGCTAAGCCGGCGGTGCAGAGCGCAGCGCCCGAGCTCGGGCGCAGCGCACGGCAGACACTCTGGTGCCAGTGAGCTCTTAAAGGGGAAGGGTGCATGTGTTTTTTTAGGAGGAGGAGGAGGAGGAGGAGGAGGAGGAGGAGGAGGAGACAACACATGCAGACTGCCGTTTATAGTGCAGGAGGAGTGCCCTTTAATTTGCGCTCCCCAGGGTGTGTTGCGTTCCATTTTACAAACGCTCTGGACGCCAGCCGCAGAATGGGGCGGTCCGACTGAAGTTTGGATTCGGGGCAGCCAAAGGGCGTTGCACGAGGATGTGACGTCATTTTCTGCGCGCGCATCCGGGCGGCCGCTAAACTTTGCGCCGGCGCTAACGGGCAACTTAATTTGGGGCGGGGCGCAAACTGCGCTGTGCCCGGGCGCTACACGAATAGCGCCCGAAAATCACTTCTCTTAAGGCGCTAACTGCTGGCGCAAGCAACTGAAAATCTAGCCCGAAGTGAATTATCAAACATATTACTATCTCTAGTTGTATGAATCTGTTTAATGGGCAAAGGATTTATCCAACATGGGAAGGCCAGAGAGCACTTGTTTACTTATAAGCCAAAGGGAGGTGGAAAGTCTTCTGGCTGAAATATGAATATTGATGTCATGTCAGAGAAAGGTTCATGCTGTTGATTTCAGGGATTGCTAGTCTGTAAAGTGAGTTTAGTCTGTTTACAGGAGTATAGCGTGATGTCCTTTGTTATTCTCCACAGTACAAGGAATTAAATTAAATAAAAGCATTTCACTAGAAGACTGCATTCATGTATTTATTGGTTTATAATCATATTTCATCTCATTAGGGGGTTATCAGTCTGCCTTCTGAAATACAGGTAAAACACATGTGTAAGAAACCTGGAAAGGTCTCTTTTTACTCAATAAGTTCAGAGTTGACAGTAATAGTTGGTTACAGTAATAGTTTATTTTTGAGAAGTAAAATGGAGATCGATACATGCAAGTACCTAAGCAGTAGTTAACAAAACGGAGCAATGATATTACCCGGTCCGATTTGGGTAGGGTCTGTAACTTATGGATTCCTGTTGCTTCTTTCTGTCTACAACCGTCTATCTTAGCCTGGTGATTGCCACTATGCTAACAAAAGCCCAATTTCCCAATAACATACCCTAAAAAACAGAATTGCAGTAAAATACATCCAATCAGGTATTTTCCCCAGAACCTCGCTTAATCTATCCAATTATAATGGGGGCAATTAGTCGTCCAGATACTGTTGTGACTGTACTCTAACACTCAGTGTCAATTCTACCCAACAGATAGAGGGGCAAATTTCCCCAGATACTTTAGACACTAAAGAGCCTCCGAGGTGGCCAAGGTCTTAAGCTGAAACGCCGGTTTAGCCCGCGTTTAGTGCAAGCCGCCATCTTGGTAAAGGAGTTGAAGCTTGTGCTAGGAACAGCCGCCCGGCGGATCATTAAGAAGCTGATTGTCACTTAAATCACCTGCTAGCGATCATTAAAGAGGCTGCATGGCATTTGGGTGGCTAATGTTTCACCGAATGCCCTCTCCTAACAGCAGCCAGCTGATTGGACGTAAACTAGTCATTGCAGAGGATTTCGAACACTACTTAGAGGTACATCACATTTTCCTGATAATTTGCTGCTGGAGGTTTGAAGAGGGCTTTTCAAACACATCGGGAGACTTTCTGGGACACTTTGTCAAGGCTTCACCAACGCCCCATCAACATTTATTCTGGAAATTCACTGAGGACTTCACCTAAAAAGAGTGAGTGCTGTGTTACTCCGCCTTATTGGACACCTTCTAGGAGTCACCAGGAGAAAGGGAGTGCTTGGGAATTGGAATCCGGCTCGGGGGCCCCCCTTGGTCTGGACGAGGAATGGGAGGAGGACATGAGGCCAGGCAGAGCAGCACCAGCTGATGCAGGAGGGCGAGGAGGGTGAGGTGGACTCCTTCCCCTCTGTGGGTACAGGACATCCCATCTCCTCCGGACCTCCTCCACCAGGACGCCAGTGCCACGTCCGAGAACCTGTGTGCCCTCTCACTAGGTCCCTAAGCCATCCTGCAATGTGCCGCTGTGTGTCAGCCTGCTCACTCCACACCTTCAGTGGAAGTGGGTGCGAGGAGCCCACATATACCGCTCCACCAAAATTGTGCTTAATCAGTGCTTGAGTGCTAAACCTACAGGTGTCTCTGTTTTAGCGCCTCCAGGCAAGTTCAAATTATGGTAATCAGCAATTAGAACCAAAATTGCATCAAACAGGCGTGTCTTATTAGCACAGCAAGCATTTGCATTATGTTCTTATACAGGAAACTTTTTTTTATCCGGCACGGACGGAACCGACGTGGTGCCGGTTCATCAAAAATTCCGGATAACCGAACGTTACAGTAAAAGATACGGAGAGCTGACAGCTCCGTATAAAGCAACAAACCCTGTTGCTTAGCAACAAGTGTAGAACAATGGCCCCAGTTCCAAGCGTCTCTGTAGCTTAGCAACAGCTGCAGCCACACCCTTGCACAGCAACACATGGAGGAAGGCAAATACAATATGAAGTAAAACCTACTCCTGAATTTTGCCGGTTAACCAAGATTTCCGGTTATTTAGGTGCCGGTAAATCAAAAGTTTCCTGTATCTAGAACTCGGGGGCATAGTTTCAGAATAAAGGGTCGCCCTTTTAGAACTGAGATGAGGGGGAATTTCTTCTCTCAGAGGGTCATAAATCTGTGGACTTCTCTGCCCCAGAGAGCCGTGGAGGCTGGGTCATTAAATTCATTTAAGGTGGAGATAGACAGATTTTTACAAGATAAGGGAGTGAAGGGTTATGGGGAGCAGGCGGGGAAGTGGCTTTGAGCCCAAGATCAGCCATGATCTTATTGGATGGTGGAGCAGGCTCGAGGGGCCAAGTGGCCTATTCCTGCTCCTATTTCTTATGTTCTTAGCGCCCGATTTCACCCTTTCACCAAAATAACCGTCAATGGGTTTCTGCTCTTGCGGCTAATGATTCACTATCTAGACTTTGAAGGTAACAACAGTTCTAGCTGTAAGAGTCCCAGTTTCAACATCAACTAATCAATAATTCTAACAGGAGAATAAAACTATCGGCTAACAAAATGTAATACTAAGCTACAATGTAGCAAAGCTTAATACTGAAAGGTAATAAAGGGAATTATATTCTAACACATGTTGACAACATGTGTGAGGTTACAGTTTCCATTACATACAACAAAGCATCGCCGGGTCATTTCATCATAAAGAAAGAAAAGAAAGTTCTGGCGAAGGGTCCACACCTGAAACATTAACTTGTCTGTTCTCCCCACAGATGCTGCCTGACCGGCTGAGAGTTTCCAGCATTTTCTGGTTTTTGTTTCAGATTTCCAGTACAGGAAACTTTCTGCTATCTGGCACCGACGGGACCGAGTTGGTGCCGTTAGATCAAAACTGCCGTAGAAACCAGCGCTAATGTTTAAACATATGGAGCTCAGAGCTCCGTGTGAAGCAACAAACCCTGTTGCTTAGCAACAGCTTCAAAACAGTCGGCGCAGCTTGCAAGCATCTAGCTGAAGCTGTTGCTTAGCTACAGAGATGCTTGCAGAGCCAGGACTGGAGAAAAGAAGCAATGAAAAGAAAAAAAATGATCTGAACCGACTCCTGAATTTTGCCGGTAGGTAGAGCTTTTAACCTCCGGATAAACGAAAGTTTCCTGTATTTTGCTGAATCCTAAGTCAGAACACCAAGACGTGTTAGTAACAGCAAGTTGAAATATATGCAAAAAAATGAATGGGAACATTGATTCAAAATATATATATATCACAGCTCCGCTGTGTTATGTTCATAAATAAATAAACGTTTTCATTATGAACAGCTAGCTTGAGCTAGTCATTTATTCAGCCATGTGGACTAGTGTACAGGCATCCATCTTGACTACTGCCTTGTGGGTAGCCCCTTACTAAACATACAGCTCCACCTAGTGTACCATTCTAGAATGACATGTTACTGATCATTACATCCCCCTTCCTTAGAGGTTAAACAAAATCAATATCAATCAATATCATAACGACATAAACATCTTCACAACAGTCAACACATTTTCAAAGCTTTACTTTATGAACTCTAAGCTTTTCATTCTTTTATTATGGTTTTCTTTGTACTCAAAGATTAAGTCTATCAGGCTTTTTTACTTCATGTGTGGATCTTCTCAGCACAGGTAAGTCTGATGTGTTTTCATGAGAGCCTGTATGTGTGTTTGTGTTAGATTGTTCTGGTGGTGAGTGACAAGATTCAGTTGCGGCATTGTCATCGATTTGCTCTTGGATAGTTTCTTGTGTTTTCAGGAGGGAACGGTGGTTCCTCCTGAGAATCTGTCCTTCCACAGTTCTAACAGTGTATGACCTCGGTCCTACTTCCTCAAGAAATGTAGCGTTCCTGTTCCATGCATCTGGATCCTCAATCCTGACAACATCATCCCTTGTCAATGGTTTCAGAGTTTTGGATGACTTGTCATAGTATGATTTCTGTTTCAGCTTTAACAGTTGAAGTCTCTGTCTCAGTTCCTTACTCTGCTTTTCTTTTGCACAGCAGGGTAGCGTGGTGCGCAACTTGCGACCCATTAGGAGCTCAGCAGGTGAAGAACCAGAGTCTAAATGGAGGCTCGGTAGCTCAGCAGGGCGAGATAAGGATCAGACTTGCTTTCTGTTGCTTTCTTCAGTAGCTGTTTGAGAACTTGAACATCTTCCTCTGCCTTACCATTCGACTGAGCATACAGAGGACTGGATGTGATATGTTGAAAGTCATAATGTGCTGCAAACTGTTGCCACTCCTTACAGTTGAAGCACGGACCATTGTCGCTAACGGCAATCCTGGGAATTCCATGGCTGGCGAAGATGGATTTAACATGCATTATGACACTGCTTGCTGTGGTGCTTGAGAGCACCGCCATCTCAGGATAGTTAGAATAGTAGTCAATCACTATTAGATAGTCTTTACCATTCAAATGAAAGAGGTCCATACCAACCTTTTGCCATGGTGCTTTTGGTGAGTCAGCTACTATCATTGGTTCCTTTGCTTGTTTGTTTTGGTGTTTCTGACATGTCTCACATATGCCTATCATGTTCTCAATGTCCTTATTTATGCCAGGCCAATAAACAGTGTCTCTTGCTCTCCTTTTGCATTTTTCAATTCCGAGGTGTCCCTCATGAATCCTTTTGAGCATGTCTTGACGTAGAGCCTGTGGAATGACTATTCTGTTCTGTTTTAGTAATAGTCCACTTGCGACACTTAACTCTGACCTGATGTGATAGTACTTTGGACAGGGACCTTTTGGCCAACCATGATGAATGTTCTCTATTACTGTTTGTAACACTGTGGCCTAGAAATTCAGTTGCGTTCGCCAGCCGTTAGCGCCATAAGAGGAGTAGATTTTGAGTGCTAGGCACTTAGCGCCCGGGCGCAGGCCGATCTGCGCCTACGCCCAACTTCAGTTGACATTTAGCGCCGGCGCAAAGTGTTTGCGCCCGCTAAGCTGCGCGCGCAGCTTATGACGTCATTTCGTCGTGCAACGCTGTTTGTGCGCCCCAAACCGGAACTTCAGTTGCGCCCGCCCAATGTGGGTGTGGCGCTGTTAAGAACTGTGACGTGGAACGCAGCAGAGGCCCTGCGGGCCTCGGGGAGTGCTAATTAAAGGGCACTCAGGCTGGACTATAAAGGCCAGCCATTTTGCTGCAATGACTTCAGTGCTTTGGATTTCTGGACAGCATTATGTGCGAAGGGCTCGCAGACACTGTGTGAGAGGGGCAGCCATGCCTAGACGCAGAGGGGCCATCAGGCGCCGGCAACGTAGGCCTTACCCACTCAGGGAATACCGGCAGCAGGTGTCCTATCTCACCATGACTGCCGCGCATTGTGTGAAGAGGCTGCGCTTCAGAAGGGAGGTGGTTGCAGAGATCTGCCAGCTGCTTCACAGAGATCTGCGTCCACAGCTGATGTGCAGGACGTCTCTGTCAGTGGAAGTGAAGGTCACGGTGGCTCTGAACTTCTATGCAAGCGGCTCCTTCCAAGCCGCTGCTGGGGACATAGCGAACATCTCCCAGTTCGCCGTGCATCGCTGCATCCGGCAGGTCACCGATGCCCTTTTCGCAAGGAGACACCAATTCATCTCCTTCCCCATGACCCTAGAGAGGCAGGAGCAGCGTGCAGTCGGATTTGCCAGGATCGCCGACTTCCCCATGGTGCAGGGCGCCATTGACTGCACGCATGTGGCTATGCGGGCACCTATCGACAATGCCGAGGATTACCGCAACCGGAAGGGCTACCATTCCCTCAATGTACAGCTGGTGTGTGACCACAGGCAGCGCATCCTAGCTGTCAATGCCTGCTTTCCAGGAAGCAGCCACGATGCATTTATCCTGCGCCAGACTACTGTGGCTGACATGTTCCAGGCACAGCCTCCCCCAAGGGGATGGCTTATCGGGGACAAAGGCTACCCTTTGTGTACATGGCTCATGACCCCGCTCCGCGCGCCCAGGACCCCTGCTGAGGAGGCATACAATGAAAGCCATCAAGCCACAAGGAACATCATAGAGCAAACGACTGGCGTCCTCAAGCAATGGTTCCGCTGCCTGGATCGTTCCGGCGGATCTCTACAGTATTCGCCGGATAGAGTCTCCCAGTTCGTCGTCGTTTGCTGCATGCTGCACAACCTGGCTATCCGCAGAACTCAGGCACTGCCACCTCACGTTGGACCACCACCTCAGGAGGACGAGCAGGAGGACCATGAGGAGGAGGAGGAGGAGGAGGAGTACCAGCCCAGGAGGGAGCCACAAGGTCCAAGGGCCGTCCGTCGGCGGCTTATTGAACGACACTTCTAGGCCCCCTCTCAGGGAATGGCTTGTGGCAATGAACGCACCTGAATGCAGCCGCTCCGCAAGCCCTCAGCCGGTTAACGCAACAACCACTTGAAACATGACACATGGACAAGCTGAATAAATAAAAAGCTTTATTTAACAAACTCAGGGCCCTTCCCACATGAAACACAAAAACAGACAAGACCCCCAAAAAACAGTCAAAAACATATCTCACTCCCACAACCTGGGGAGGAATAACAAAACTTGTCCATCCAATTGGCCTTCATCCTCGGCCTTACCAAGACAAACCCCCCCATACAGAACACAAACACCCCCATCTAAAAAAACATTTGCCATCATCTTCGGCCTTACCAAAATAAACCCCCCCCATACAGAACACAAACACCCCCATCTAAAAAAACATTTGGCAACACACTCTACTTGGTGTGCCGAGAGGGCGAGTCCTTGTGCAGGCTTCTCCGGCCCCTGCCCGACCTGCTGCTCCGCCTCAACCTGGGCCCTGTGGGTGTTGCAAGGCTGGGGGAAGGCTCCTGAGGGGCACAAAGCGTGACGGCAGATGCCCTTGGGGGTCGGCCTAGACGAGGTCCGGCCCTGGAGGGGCCGGCTGCTGACTGCTGCAGCTGTGGCTGGGCAGCATCAGTCTCTCCAGCAGCTCGTCGCAGCTTTGCTGGGGGAGTGGCAGTGGCGGCTGCAGCAATGGGGGCAAGCTGGCTGATGCCAGGCGCTCGCTGGTCGCCAGAGACACTGGCACTCGGCCGGGCTGGCACTGCAGCAAGCGCAGCAATCTGCTGAAGGCCAGACCGCTGTGCTGCAGCAGCGCGGCGGGTGCCCTGGCGATGCGTCCGTGACACAGCGAGTGTGGCAGAAGTGAGTGCCCGTACTGCCCTGGTCTGTGCCCGCATCAGACCAGCCAGTGTCTGCACGGCACCACTCATGAACTCTCGACTCGCGTCCTGTGCTGCCGCGAGTTGTTCGACACCCCTGGCCTGTGAGTCCCCGAAATCGGCCACACTATGAGCCAGGGACTCAATGGCCTGAGGCAACTGTCCCACAACCCCCATGAACTCGGTGTGGCGCCGCTCCGAATCCGCGGACTTTTGATCAAGGAGGCGCACCTCCTGGGCGAGGACCGTCTCCGGACTGGAGGCCGGACTCTCCCTCTGGGGAGAAGGCCGCCGAGCTGGCCGACCCTTCCCGCGTGGCTGGACGCCACTGGGCCCAGCAACTGCCCTCCCCTGCAACACTTCCCCCCTCTGGGGAGAAGGCAGCCGTGCTGCCCGACCCTTCCCGCGTGGCTGCACGCCACTGGGCCCAGCAACTGCCCTCCCCTGCAACACTTCCCCCCTCTGGGGAGAAGGCAGCCATGCTGCCCGACCCTTCCCGCGTGGCTGCACGCCACTGGGCACAGGAGCTACACCCCCCTGCAACACTTCCCCATTGCTCTCCTCCAGGCAAGACATGTCCCCTCCATTGCCATCCCCTGGCGCGGATGAGGGTTCCCCCGATGTGCCGCCTTCCTCTTGGTCCTCGTCGTCCTCCTCTTCCAAGGGACTGACACTCGCGGCTTCAGGGACCTCCTCCTCACCAGCTGAAAGCAAGAAGGCGCAAGAGTAGCTTTAGAGTGAGGACAGGGCGTCAGCGAGGGAGGCATGAGTGGTGGCATTATGCGCATTGGTGGGACAGTGGCAAAGGATGTAGATCTGAAGCGCAAGGGGAACGAGAGAGGTCCAAACAGTCATGTTCTTACCATTGGGGCCCAGCACAGGGTCGGCATCTCCAATAGCAACGGGGCCAATCACCCGGGCACGCATGAGTCGAGCCACGCGCTCCTCCAGGTCACTGAGCTCCTGGAACTGGACACGGCCTCCCCCGGTGACAGTCCGGCTCTTCAGATTCTGCGCCAGCTTGGCCTGCAAGAGAAAGGACGGCCTCTAAGTACAGTGTGGTGCCCTGTTGTTGTGTGCACTGCCTCCCATGGTCGAATAGCTTGGCCAGTGTGTCAAGTGCAGAAAGTGCTACTGATGATCATGCCAGTGCCATAGCTGCTGGAGGAGGGCTGGCCATTAGGCCTTTGAGGTCCCTTTGCCCATAATGTGAGGTGCACATGCAAGGATGAGGAGGACACTGGAAAGGGTACTCACCCTGACCAACCGAGTGAGGTCGTTGAACTTCTTGCGGCATTGGTCACCAGTCCTGGGGACATCGCTGTTGGCTGTGACCCTCTGGGCGATTTCCCTCCAGGCTCTCCTGTACAGCCTCTTGGGAGCCTTCTTGCCACTGTCCGGGCACAAGATATCTCTTTTCTTCTCCAAACCCCTAAGCAGCACCCTCAAAGCATGCTCTGAGAAGTGCTGCGCTCGTTCACGGGCCTTCTGCATGGCTTCAGGCGCTATTTGGGTCCAGCAGCAGTGTTCAGGCCTAGCTGGAGGGCTGCAGTATCCAGGGCGTGGCAGCAGACCAAGTCGACCCTTCCCCCTTTAAGAGCTGGCCGGCGTCAGGGTGTCTGCTGTCAATCAAAACATGACCGCACCTGCGCTGCGCCCGGCCTCGGCGTTATCACTCTGCACCGCCGGCTTAGCGCCTAAAGATAGGGGTGCAACGCCAGTTTCAGCGCTCGCCCAAACTCCTTGGCCAAAGCTACTGAATATCGGTGAAGTGGCCTCCATTTTCCGGTGGGCGCTAACTTTAGCGCCCGCCCGAATTTACCGCCCCAAAAGTGGCTATACTGAATTTCTAGGCCTGTATCTTTTACTGTTTCTTCTGCTATTTGCTTTGATTTTGTGTCTGACAACGGGCAGCGCAGCAGTGACCATACTCATATGAACATCCACGTCTTCCTCAGTAGAGCTCACATGACTCATTGTAGGTGCTCGGGATAGTGCATCTGCTAACACTATGGGCTAGATTTTCAGTATAGGCAGTTTTGGGGCGCTAACCTTAGCGCCCGCCCGAAGTTAGCGCCCGCCCCAAAGTAGCGCCCCATTGCCGGGAATTCAGTGGCTTCGCCCTAAGAGGTTGGTGGAGCGCTAAAAGAGGCGTTCCACTACTCTCTTTAGGCGCTAAGCCGGCGGTCCAGAGGGATAGCGCCCAGGCGGGGCGCAGCACGGGTGCGGTCATTTTTGCACTGACAGCAGACCCCGTGGTGCCGACCAGCTCTTAAAGGGGGAAGGGACGATTTGGTCTGCTGCCACGCCCTGCACACTGCAGCCTTGCAAAGAGGCCTCAACACTACTGCTCAGCCCCAGGGAGTCATGGCAACGCCAGAGAAGGCCCGTCAGCGTGCCCTGCGCTTCTCAGAGGGTGATCTGGACATCATGCTCACAGCTCTGGAGGTGAGGCGCAAGATCTTGTTTCCAGACAGTGGGAGGAATCCAACCCACCACGACTACACCAAAGCCTGGAAGCAGATCGCCCAGAGGGTGACGTTCACCGGCGAGGCCCCCAGGACCCACACACAATGCCGTAAGAAGTACAACGATCTGACCAGGATTGTGAGGGTGAGTAGCCTTTCCAGTCTCCTCCTCATTCTTGCATGTACACCTGACATGATGGGCAAAGGGACCTGAAAGTCCTTTTGGCCAGCCCTCAGCCAGCAGCATTGGGACAGTCATGAGCATCAAATGGCCATTCGGCACTCTACACTTTGGCCAAGCTATTCCACCATGGGAGGCAGTGCACACTACATCAGGGCTTCACTCTGTCCAAGCTATTCCACCATGGGAGGCAGTGCACACTACATCAGGGCTTCACTCTGTCCAAGCTATTCCACCATGGGAGGCAGTGCACACTACATCAGGGCTTCACTGCGCACTTACAGCCCGTCCTTTCTCTTGCAGGCTAAAGTAGCGTTTAATCGCCAGGCCCGTGCCAGGGGTGGCCGCGCCAAGCTGCAGAAGCTCACTCGGCTGGAGGAGCGCGTGTGTGTGCTCATGGGAGCACGTGTGATTGTCCCCACAGCGTGCGGTGTATCCGACCCTCCACTGCCCGGCAATGGTAAGGACCTCGCCTTTTGGCCCTCTCGCGTCGCACTGGCCCATCCGAGCTACCTCCTTTGCCACTGTCCCACCAATGCGCTGAATCCCACCAGTCCTAACTCCCTCGCTGACGCCATCTCCTCACTCTGAAGCTACTCTTGTGCATTCCTGCTTTCAGCTGGTGACGACCAGGACCCTGAGGCTGCCAGTGACAGCACCTCCAACCAGGAGGAGGAGGAGGAGCAAGCCGGACCTTCGGGGGAACAGTCACGTCCCGCAGGAGAGGAGGAAATGCTCGACACCTCCTCACTGGACGAGTGCCTGGAGGAACTGTCGCAGGGCAATGCAGCTTCTGGGACCAGTGGCGTCCAGCCACCCAGCAGCCGTGCGCGTGGCCCACGGCCTTCCCCCCAAAGGGGGGAAGGATCAGAGGGGAGTGCTGCTGCTCGGCACACTCGCCGTCACCAACGCGGCAAGGGTCCCCTAGTTCGGCCCCCTCCTCCCCAGCGGGAGAGTCGCGACTCCAGTCCGGACACCTTCACTTCGGAGGAGGTGCGGAAGCTCGATCAGATGGCCGACAACTCGGACCGGCGCCACACGGAGCTCATGAGCGTGGTGGGGCGCATGCCTGAGGCCATCGAGTCGCTGGCGACCAGTGTGCGCGAGTTCGGGGCAGCAACTGCTGCGACTGGCCGCATGCTAACTGATGCCGTCAAGACCCTGGCGGATGTGATGCGCGCGCACACCAGGACCACAGGGCCACTCACTGCTGCCACACGCGCTGTCTCAGGCAGGCATCGCCAGGGCAGGCGCCGCGCTGGACCATCCCAGCAAGCCGGCCGTCGGCTGATTGCTGCGGATCCTGCAGTGCGGGCCCGGCCGAGTGCCACCGCGCCACAGCACCAGCCAGCGCATCCCAGACGCCTGCTGGCCCACATTGCGCCATCCGTCGCCGCCATTCCCCCTCTGGGCCGTCAAGGGCAAGCGGCTGCAGCTGATGGTGGCCAGGCTCAGGTGCGCCACTCAGGAGACGGCCCCTCGAGGCCCAAACGCCGTGTAGGCCGCCCCCCAGCGGCATCTGGCGGAAGGGCATCTGAGCCTCAGGCGCCTTCCCCCAGCCTCGCAGCAGCCACTGGGCAGAGCTTGCGAAGGAGCAGCAGGCAGGGCAGGGGAGGCAAAATGCTGGCCAAGGTCTCGCCCTCGCGGGCCACTCAGTAGAGGGTGTGGCCAGCTTTCCTTTAATATGGCATGGCCATCTTTATTTTGCCCATGGTTGTGCTTTTGGAGGGCTTTTTTTTTGCGTTAGGCCGACGTTGAGTCCCGGTTTCAATAAAGGTGGAGTGGCTCCTCCCCAGTTTGTGGGAGTGAGTCGTTTGTTGGGCTTTTTGTGGGGCCCGTTTATTGTTTTTGGGGATTCATGTGGGAAGGGCTTTTCATTTTTGTGTAATAAAAAATTATCTTTATTCATGCAGTCTCCATGGTTGTTCTTCTTAGTGTTTGTTGGCTTCGCCGGCTGAGGGCTTGCGGAGCGGCTGCATTCATCTTCCCTCATGGCCCCTGGCCATTCCCTGACAGGGGGCTTAGAAGTACCGTGTAATAAGGTGGCGTCGTGCGGCCCTTGGCCCTGGTCGCTCCCTCCTGGGAACGTACTCCTGCTCCTCCTCCTCCTCCTCCTCCTCCTCCTCATGCTCCTCCTGCTCCTCCTCCTGAGGTGCTGGTCCAACGTCAGGTGGCAGTGCCTGAGTCCTGCGGATAGCCAGGTTGTGTAGCATGCAGCAAACCACCACAAATTGGGAGACCCGGTCCGGCGAATACTGGAGAGCTCCTCCGGAGCGATCAAGGCAGCGGAACCGCTGCTTGAGGACCCCAATAGTTAGCTCGATGATGTTGCGGGTGGTTTGATGGCTCTCGTTGTAGGCCTCTTCAGCAGCGGTCCTGGGCGCGCGGAGCGGGGTCATGAGCCAGGTGCACAAAGGATAGCCTTTGTCCCCGAGTAGCCATCCTCTTGGGGGAGGCTGTGCCTGGAACATGTCATGCACAGTACTCTGCCGCAGGATAAAGGCATCGTGGCTGCTGCCTGGGAAGCTGGCATTGACTGCCATGATGCGCTGCTTGTGGTCACAGACCAGCTGCACATTCAGAGAATGGTAGCCCTTCCTGTTGCGATACTGCTCGCCATGCTCCAGAGGGGCCCGCAAAGCCACATGCGTACAGTCAATGGCGCCCTGCACCAAGGGGAATTCCCCGAGTCTGGAAAATCCCAATGCGCGCTGATGCTGGCTCTCCAGGGCCATGGGGAAGGAGATGAATTGGCTTCTCCTTCTGAACAGTGCTTCGGTCACCTGGCGGATGCAGCGATGCGCGCCGTACTGGGAGATTTTTGCTATGTCCCCAGCAGCGTATTGGAAGGAGCCGGTGGCATAGAAGTTCAATGCCACTGTCACCTTCACTTCCACCGACAGAGACGTCCTGCACCTGAGCTTTGGCCGCAGATCTCGGCGAAGCAGGTGGCAGATCTCTGCAATCACCCCCTTCCGGAATCGGAGCCTTTTAACACATCGCGCGGCACTCATGTTTAGGTAGGAGCGCTGCTGGCGGTATAGCCTGACTGGGTAAGGCCTACGTGGCCGACGCCTGTAGCCCCCTCTGCCTCTAGCCAGGGCTGCCCCTCTCACAATGCGTCTGCGAGCCCTACAGACATGGAGCTGCAGCTCCGCGTTGGCACCCCATGCAACCCCCATCAAATCCTGGAAAACACTCTAATTTCCAAATGGCCACTTGCAGCGCTGTTGCCTGAGTCCAAAAATACCTGGCTCTTGCTGCTTGAAACCAGTTAGCTATCCTCCTTGTTGTGTCTCCAGAAATGCGTTGCACAAGACTGTTTTCTGAAATAATGGATGGCCTTTATACTGGAGAGGACGTTCCCTTTAATTAGCGCCCCCCGGGGCCCGCGCTGGTTGTGTTGCGTTCCTTTTTCCAAACGCTCCGGCCGCCCGCCGCACAATGGGGCGGTCCGACTGAAGTTTGCAATCGGGGCGGCCAAAGGGCGTTGCACGAGGATGTGACGTCATTTTCTGCGCGCGCATCCGGGCGGGCGCTAAACTTTGCGCCGGCGCTAACGGGCAACTTAATTTGGGGCGGGGCGCAAACTGCGCTGCGCCCGGGCGCTACACGCATAGCGCCCGGAAATCACTTCTCTTAAGGCGCTAACTGCTGGCGCAAGCAAATGAAAATCTAGCCCTATGTGTTTGCCTGGTGTGTAGATCAGTTCAAAGTCATATCTTTGCAGCTTCATCATGAGTCGTTGAATCCTTGGAGACATCTCATTCAGATTTTTTTTAATGATGGCAACCAGTGGGCAGTGGTCTGTCTCAACTGTGAAGGTGGGAAGTCCATATATGTAGCCATGGAACTTTTCTAGTCCAACTACCAAGCCTAGACATTCCTTTTCAATCTGGGCGTATTGACACTCAGAATCAGTCATAGACCTGGAGGCATAGGCAACAAGCTTCCAATCTTCACCCTCTGCTTGTAGCAAGACTGCACCTAGGCCATCTTTTGATGCATCCGTTGACACTTTGATTCTCTTTGTTGGGTCAAAGAAGGTGAGTACAGGTGTGGCTGTCAGCACTGTGTTGAGGTTCATCCACTCGTGTTCATGTCTTTCTGTCCATGCAAACTCATTTGTTTTATGTAGCAGGTCTCGCAGACAGGCTGACTTGGCTAACAAGTTAGGAATGAACTTTCCAATGAAGTTTATCATCCCCATGATGCATAGCACTCCTTTTTTGTCAGTGGGTCAGGACATGTTGAGTATGGCGTTTACTTTTTCCATATCTGGCTCTATTCCTTTACCAGATAGATTATCTCCTAGGAAATCTTCAATCCAGACAGATCTTCAATCTGTCATTGGCCCAGGTAGTAGTCCCTACATGCTTCAAGACCGCTACCATTATTCCTGTGCCAAAACAAACGGCTGCGACGTGCCTGAACGACTATCGACCTGTCGCACTCACACCCATCATAATGAAGTGTTTCGAGAGACTGGTCTTAGCCCACATCAAAGCCAGTGTTCCTGCCTCTCTTGACCAATGCCAGTTTGCCTATCGTGCAAACAGATCAACGGAGGATGCAATCACAACTGCTCTACACTCGGCACTGAATCACCTAGATGGTAAGGAGACCTACATCAGAATGCTGTTCATAGACTACAGCTCAGCATTCAACACTATCGTCCCCAACAAGCTGGCCACCAAACTCCAAACTCTTGGCCTGAACACTTCCCTCTGCAACTGGACCCTGGACTTCCTAACAAACAGACCCCAGTCTGTCAAATTAGGTAACCACACCTCCCCCCACCTGACCCTGAACACGGGGGCCCCACAAGGATGCGTGCTGAGCCCCCTCCTCTACTCCCTCTTCACCCACGACTGTGTGGCTGTTAATGGTTCCAACACCATCATCAAGTTTGCGGATGACACCACGGTAGTTGGCCAGATCACCAACAACGATGAGTCAGCCTACAGGGAGGAGGTCCAGCATCTCGTGAAGTGGTGCGCCGATAACAACCTGGCCCTTAACATCAAGAAAACCAAAGAAATCATTGTGGACTTCAGGAAGTCAAAAGGCGGAAGTCACACCCCCATCCACATCAATGGGGCTGTGGTGGAAAGGGTGGACAGCTTTAAGTTCCTTGGAGTCCACATCACGGAAGACCTCTCCTGGTCACTCAACACCTCCTCTCTGGTGAAGAAGGCCCAGCAGCGCCTTTATTTCCTAAGGAGGCTGAAGGGATGTAACCTGTCACCCCTGATCCTCTCTAACTTTTACCGCTGCACTATAGAAAGCATCCTGACAAACTGTATCACAGTATGGTATGGCAGCTGTAGCTACTGTGACCAGAAAGCCCTGCAGCGGGTAGTCAAAACTGCCCAACGAATTACCGGCACCCGGCTACCAACCATAGAGCACATATACCAGATACGCTATCTACGGAGGTCACGGTCCATCATCAAAGACCCTACCAACCCCAGCCATGGTCTGTTCGCCCTCCTGCCATCTGGGAGACGCTACAGATGCATTCACACCCGTACGACCAGATTTAGGAACAGCTTCTTTCCCAGGGCTGTCATCCTACTGAACTCCACAAATAAACTCTAAAGCCTGCACATCTGCCAATGCACTTTATTTGGGTTATGTTTATGTTAATATACTACAAGCCAAATGTATGTTGAATGTTTAAATGTCTTAATCCAAATGTACACTCTCGGGAGCCGCAAGCCTACATTTCGTTGTAGTGCACTTGTGCACTAACAATGACAATAAAAGTTGATTTGATTTGATTTGATTTGATTTGAAAGTGACTTCCTGGACACCAAACTGACACTTGACTTTGTTGAGCTTTATTCCATTCCGGCGTATGCTCTGTAACACTTTAGTCAGTCTCTCATTGTGTTCTTTCAGTGTTGAGCCCCAGATGATGATGTCATCAACACAGACCCGAACTCCTTCCAGACCTTCAATTATGTGTTCCATCGCTCTATGAAAGATTTCAGATGCAGATATTATCCCGAAAGGCATTCTGAGGAAACAATACCTGCCAAATGATGTGTTGAAGGTATAGTATTTGGTGCTCTCTTCATCCAGTTTTAGTTGCCAAAATGCTTGTGAGGCATCGAGCTTTGTGAAGTATCTGGCACTTGATATTTCACTGGTGATTTCTTCTTGCTTGGGAATCTGGTAGTGTTCACGTTTTATTTTTGCATTTAAGTCCTTTGGATCCATGCATACTCTTAGATCATTGTTCTTTTTCTTTACACATGCCATGGAGTTAACCCAATCTGTTGGCTCTTCGACTTTCCTGATGACTCCTAATGTGGTCATTCTGTCCAGTTCTTTCCTGAGCCGGTCACACAGGGGTGCTGGAACTCTCCGTGGAGCATGTACCACTGGCTGAGCATCCTCCTTTAGCTGGATCTTGTAAATGAATGGTAGAACTCCAAATCATTTGAACACATCCTGGAAATTACTCACTACAGAATCCACTGAGTCATCTGGTCTGCTTATGGCACAGTTTATACGGTAGACTCTCTTGACCAGTTCTAAGTCCTCACAAGTTTTGTCACCTAGTAGTGAATCAAGTCCTTCAGCCACAACAGAAAACATGAGATGATGCACTTTGTCTTTGACTGTCACTTTAAGTCTGCATGCACCTAAGCTATCTATTTTCTGTCCATTATAGTTCATCAGTACTACTGACTTTTTCTGTATTTTGGGCTTTTCTTTCATATTTTTAATGTCACTCATACTGATTAAGTTTGCTTTTGCCCCAGTGTCTAGTTTCAATGTAACTAATGCTCCATTTACCTGCAGTGGCATCATCCATTTGTCCTCTTTTACTGCATTAACTTTATGTTCAGCATTGTCCATTCTTGAGGGCTGCACATTTTCTGTATCCTTTTCTATATTGTCACATGACACCATTCCTACAAAAAATGTCTCACTTAAATCAGTGTCCTCAATCTCATTGACTTGTTGCCCTTTCTTTGTTTTTACTTTTGAAATGCATTGTTTGGCAAAGTGATTCTTTCCATTACATTTTGTGCTCATTTTCCCAAACGCTGGACATTGTCTTGGCTGGTGCTGGTAACCACAGCGTTTACAATTTAAAACTCCATCCTCCGATTGCTTTGCATTTCTGTTCTGCCCATGTTTCTTCCCCTCGTAGGACACAGCACCGACAGCAGCACAGTCACTCATTACAGTCGCATTATTATTAATTTCACTGAAAGTCTTTGCGTGCTGTTGAGCTAGCTCACTGGCATGGCATATTTTCACAGCATCCTCCAATGTTAGTTCGGTTTCTCTCAACAAACGTTCCCTGACCTTTTTATCATGAATACCAAACACAATCTGGTCACGAATCATGGATGATTTCAGTTCAGTGAAATTACATGTCTGTGCTTTCAGTTTCAGATCGGTCACAAAGCTATCAAAAGTCTCATTTTGCTGCTGTGTCCGTGAACGGAACACGTACCTCTCATAGGTCTCGTTCTTTTTGGAGAACAATGTGTATCAAACTTCTTTAGCAAACCGCCCATTTTTTCTCTGTCCTCCTCTTGATCAAAGACAAACGTATTAAATACCTCTATCGCCTGCGGGCCTGCAACTGTGAGCAGTAACGCTATTTTCCTTGCGTCTGGCATCGTACCGAACCCGATGGCAGCAATATAGAGTTCGAATTGTTGTTTGAAAGTCCGCCAATTGCAGTCGACATTCCCCGTGAGTTTCAAACCCTCCGGTGGCTTCAAATTCTCCATGTCGCATTTCACAATATTCAGCAGATATTATCAATCTTGGTACCATGTTATGTTCATAAATAAATAAACGTTTTCATTATGAACAGCTAGCTTGAGCTAGTCATTTATTCAGCCATGTGGACTGGTGTACAGGCATCCATCTTGACTACTGCCTTGTGGGTAGCCCCTTATTAAACATACAGCTCTACCGAGTGTACAATTCTAGAATGACATGCTACTGATCATTACACGCTGTATATCTATCTATCTATCTTCTATCTATCTATCTTCTATCTATATATATAAAAGGATCGTTCTGTCTGTCTATCTGTCTGTCTGTCTGTCCTCCGGTGTGCGTCTGTCCGGCTATGCACTCGAAAGTTATGGGGCATACCTGCGCGTGCGTTACCTCCAAAGAAAGCTTACGGTTCCGGGACGGTCGTAAGCATTTTTACTTTTCGGTCAGACGAAAATTGTTCGCGCCTTATGCAAAAAACCTTCAAAATTAAACTCATTATCTGCTACTTAGCATTGATTGACTGACATCAAGGTTCGACCAATCCTGTGCCGTCACGATTGACCAATCCTACAGTTCGGTCGCCTGATGGTTGGCCAATCGCTGCATCTGTGGGCGGGACTAATGCTTTTCAACTCAGGCATCGGGCAGCCATTGCTTCACTACTTCCAGCTCAAACTACTCTGCTCATCCGGCTTCAAAAAAGTTAGTATCTCTTTTAAAAATAACATAAGATTTACCAAAAACGTTTTATAAGTACTTTCACTTTCATCTTTCAAGGTATTAAAAGGTAGAAATGTTGCCCGGCAGCAGATTGAGAGAGGGACACAGAGACAGGGCCCAAAAGCCTGGGACTCGATTTAAACCGCCCGGCCCAAAACAGCCCTGGCAAAGCCGGGCTCCCCCAGCTAGTCTATATCTATATATATAAACGAGTCGATCTGTCTGTCTGTCCTTCTGTCTGTCTGTCCTCATGTGTGCGTCTGTCCGGCTATGCGTTCGAAAGTTATAGAGCGTACCTACGCGCGCGTTACCTCCGAAGAAAGCTTACGCTTCCGGGACGGTCGTAAGCATATTTACTTTTCGGTCGGACCAAAATTGTTCGCGCCTTATGCAAAAAACCTTCAAAATTAAACTCATTATCTGCTACTTAGCATTGATTGACTGACGTCAAGGTTCGACCAATCCTGTGCCGTCACGATTGACCAATCCTACAGTACAGTCCCCTGATGGTTGGCCAATCGGTGTGTGTGTGTGTGGGCGGGACTAATCGTTTTCATCTCAGGGATGTGGCAGCCATTGTTTCACTGCCATTACTTCAGCTTCCAGCTTAAACTACTTTGATCATCCAGCTTTGAAAAAGTTAGTATCTCTTTTAAAAATAACATAAGATTTACCAAAAACGTTTTATAAGTGCTTTCACTTTCATCTTTCAAGGTATTAAAAGGTAGAAATGTTGCCCGGCAGCAGATTGAGACAGGGACACAGACAGGGCCCAAAAGCCTGGGACTCGATTTAAAATGTTGCCCGGCAGCAGATTCACAGAGGAACACAGAGAGGCCCCAAAGCCTGGGACTCGATTTAAACTGCCCGGCCCAAAACAGCCCTGGCAACACGATTGACTAATCCTACAGTACGGTCCCCTGATGGTTGGCCAATCGGTGTGTGTGTGTGTGGGCGGGACTAATCATTTTCATCTCAGGGATCTGGCAGCCATTGTTTCACTGCCATTACTTCAGCTTCCAGCTCAAACTACTTTGATCATCCAGCTTTGAAAAAGTTAGTATCTCTTTTAAAAATAACATAAGATTTACCAAAAACGTTTGCCTCAAGCTAAAAACACCATTTACTTCCAGCTCAAAATTTGCTGATGCAGCTTCGAAAAAGTTAGTATCTCTTATGTTATTTTTAAAAGATTTACCAAAAATGTTTTATAAGTACTTTCACTTTCATCTTTGAAGGTATTAAAAGGTAGAAATGTTGCCTGGCAGCAGATTCACAAAGGGACAGAGAGCCAGGGCCCAAAAGCCTGGGACTCGATTTAAAATGTTGCCCGGCAGCAGATTCACAGAGGGACAGACAGGCAGGGCCTGAAAGCCTGGTACTCGATTTAAAATGTTGCCCGGCAGCAGATTGAGAGAGGGACCCAGAGACAGGGCCCAAAAGCCTGGGACTCGATTTAAAATGTTGCCCGGCACCAGATTCACAGAGGGACACAGAGAGGCCCCAAAGCCTGGCACTCGGTTTAAACCGCCCGGCCCAAAACAGCCCTGGCAAAGCCGGGCTCCCCCAGCTAGTATATATATCTATATATATAAATCGGTCGATCTGTCTGTCTGTCCTTCTGTCTGTCTGTCTGTCTGTCCTCACGTGTGCGTCTGTCGGGCTATGCGCTCGAAAGTTACAGGGCGTACCTACGCGTGCGTTACGTCGAAAGAAAGCTTACCTTTCCAAAACTGTCTTAAGCATATTTACGTTTCGGCCGGGCTAAAATCGCGCCCGCGGTATCCGAAAAACCTTCAACATTCCGCTCATTAGCATCTCATTATCCGTTCATTAGCGACAGAGTGACCTCGAGGTCGACCAATCGTACGCCGGGTTGCTGCCGCGTGCGGCCGGGCCCTCCTACGGTCGAGTGACGGGACGATTGACCAATCCTACGCTTTGGTCACCTGATGGTCGACCAATCGGTGCGTGTGTGGGCGGGCCTTATCGTTCTGAACCGAGGTGAGTAGCCGCCATCTTGCTTCCATTCTTTTTCCTGCTTTCTGCGTCTATCTTTTCAAATATACGTTTCCAGCAAAAAAAAAGTTGCTTTTAAAACACAAATTGTTTTTTTAAAAAGGTTAATTAATTTGTAAATCTTTTCTCTAACCTCTATAATTCTCCTACCTTTCACCGTTTTTCCAGGCCCGGGGCCTAGGCTTCTCCAACTGCCAGCAGTGCAACTCTAGACCCAGGCTCCCGGCCTAGACAGAGACAAACACTGGCAGAGGGCAGAGGGTGTGCTGCCTCAGCTCCATTCCCGGGGTCAGTAGGTGGGGAGGCTTTATAAGCAACTGGGGTAGGTCGCAAGCCCCAAATAATAATCTGAAGATCCTGTGTTTGCAGCTGAGGAAATTTCTTCTGCAGACAGCCCCAGGTTAACGGCAGACATCTTTGTCAAGGAGGGCAAAAAGTTTCAGTGCGACGCCATTTTGATTCAGTGTGTAACAGAGTGCATGCGTG
The DNA here is from genome assembly GCF_052327205.1 of Somniosus microcephalus. Lineage (NCBI taxonomy): Eukaryota > Metazoa > Chordata > Chondrichthyes > Squaliformes > Somniosidae > Somniosus > Somniosus microcephalus. The sequence continues at coordinate 17,150,861 of NC_141006.1, read as the reverse complement.
GCCATCTTAGTACAGGAACATAGAGTGGGTGGGGCTTCTGTGCTCCAAATCTGTGTCTGTGACAGACAATCGACTGTGTAGCTCTGCAAGGTCTGTAGCTATAGCAACAGCTTTAGCTTCAGAGCTTCAGGGCCACACCTGAGTGTTTAGAAGCTGTTGCTAAGCAACAGTGTTTGTTGTTAAATACAGAGATAAGAATCTCCGTATCTCTCAACATTAACTCTAGAGAGTACTTTAGGCAAGGCATCAGCTCGGTCCCGTGGGTGCCGGATAGCACAAAGTTTCCTGTACTTTAAGTTTATCTCCCCCCTCCCTTTCCACCCCCACCCCCACTCACACCCCCTTCCCCCCAACCCCCCTTCCCCCCCACCCCCCTGTCGCTCTCTCTCTTCCCCCCAGTCGCTCTCTCTCTTCCACCCAGTCACTCTCTCTCTTCCCCCCAGTCGCTCTCTCTCTTCCCCCCAGTCGCTCTCTCTCTCTCTTCCAACAACAACATGCCCTCGAAAAAGCCTCCGCACCGCCGGGCACTCCAGCTAGTCTATATATATAAACGGATACTTCTTTCTGTCTGTCTATCTGTCTGTCCTTCTGTCTGTCCTCACGTGTGCGTCTGTCTGGCTATGCGCTCAAAAGTTATAGAGCGTACCTACGCGTGCGTTACGTCGAAAGAAAGCTTACCTTTCCGAAACGGTGGTAAGCATATTTACGTTTCGGCCGGACGAAAATCGCGCCCGCGTATCCGAAAAATGTTCAACATTCCGCTCATTAGCATCTCATTATCCGCTCATTAGCGACAGAGTGACCTCAAGGTCGACCAATCGTACGCCGGGTTGCTGGCGCGTGCGGCCGGGCCCTCCTACGGTCGAGTGACGGGACGATTGACCAAACCTACGCTTTGGTGACCTGATGGTCGACCAATCGGTGCGAGTGTGGGCGGGCCTTATCATTCTGAACCGAGGTGAGTCACCGCCATCTTGATTCTAAACTTTTCATTTCTTTTTCCCGCTTTCTGCGTGTTTCTTTTCAAATCTACATTTCCAGCAAAAAAAAAAGTTGCTTTTAAAACACAAATTGTTTTTAAAATAAGTTAATTAATTTGTAAATCTTTTCTCAAACCTCTATAATTCTCCTACCTTTCACCGTTTTTCCAGGCCCGGGGCCTAGGCTTCTCCAACTGCCAGCAGTGCAACTCTAGACCCAGGCTCCCGGCCTAGGCAGAGACAAACACTGGCAGAGGAGAGAGGGTGTGCTGCCTCAGCTCCATTCCCAGGGTCAGTAGGTGGGGAGGCTTCATAAGCAACTGGGTTGGTCGCAAGCCCCGAATAATAATCTGAAGATCCTGTGTTTGCAGCTGAGGAAATTTCTTCTGCAGACAGCCCCAGATTAACGGCAGCCATCTTTGTCAAGGAGGGCAAAAAGTTTCAGTGCGACGCCATTTTGATTCAGTGTGTAACAGAGTGCATGCGCGGCCATCTTAGTACAGGAACATAGAGTGGGTGGGGCTTCTGTGCTCCAAATCTGTGTCTGTGACAGACAATCGACTGTGCAGCTGTGCAAGGTCTGTAGCTATAGCAACAGCTTTAGCTACAGAGCTTCAGGGCCACACCTGAGTGTTTAGAAGCTGTTGCTAAGCAACAGTGTTTGTTGTTAAATACAGAGATAAGAATCTCCGTATCTCTCAACATTAACTCCAGAGAGTACTTTAGGCAAGGCATCAGCTCGGTCCCGTGGGTGCCGGATAGCACAAAGTTTCCTATACTTTAAGTTTATCTCCCCCCTCCCTTTCCACCCCCCACACCCCCACACCCCCTTCCCCCTAACCCCCCTTCCCCCCCCACCCCCCCACACCCCCTTCCCCCCAAACCCCCTTCCCCCCCACAAACCCCACACCCCCACACCCCCTTCCCCCCTCCCCCGGCACCCCCCCACCCCCCAGCCCCCACCCCCCTCCCCCCCACACCCACTTCCCACCCACACCCCCTTCCCCCCCACCCCCCCACTCCCCCTTCCACCCCCCTCCCCACACCCCTTCCCCCTCCCGTTCACCCACTTCCCCCCCTCCTCCCCCTCCTCCCCTTCCCCTCCCTCCCCCACCCCCTTCCCCTCCCCCACCCCCCCTTCACCCCCCCTCCCCACTCCCCTCCCCACTCTCCTTCCCTCCTCCCCACCCCGCCCCTCCCCTCCCCCCTTCCCTCCCCCCTCTCTTCCCCTCCCCCTTCCCCCTTCCCTTCCCCCCTTCCCCCCTCCCTCCCCTCCCCTTCCCCCTCCTCTCCGTTCCCCTCCCTCCACTCCCCTCCCCCCTCCTCCCCTCCTCCCCTCCCCTCCCCCCTTTTCTCCCCCCTTCCCCCATTCCCCCCTCCCCCCATTCCCCCCTCCCCTTCCCCTTCTCCCCTTCCCCTTCCCCCTCTCCCCTTCCCCTTCCCCCCTCCCCTTCCCCACTTCACCCCCTCCCTCCCCCTTCCTCCCTCCCTCCCCCTTCCCCCTCCTCCCTCCCCTCCCACCCTCCCCCTCCATCCCCTGCCTCCCCCTTCCCCCTCCTCCCTCCCCGTCATCACCCCCTTCCCCTTCCCCCACTCCCCCCTCCTCCCCCCCACTCCTCCCCTTCCCCCACTCCTCCCCCTTCCCCTTCCCCCACTTCCCCCTTCCCCACTCCCCCCTCCCTCCCTCCCCACTCCTCCCCCCTTCCCCCACTCCTCCCCCCCTTCCCCCACTCCTCCCCCCTTCCCCCACTCCTCCCCCCTTCCCCCACTCCCTCTTCCCCCTCCCCTCCCCTCTCCCCCTCCCCCCCAGTCGCTCTCTCTCTTCCCCCCAGTCGCTCTCTCTCTCTCTTCCCCCCCGTCGCTCTCTCTCTCTTCCCCCCCAGTCGCTCTCTCTCTCTCTTCCCCCCCGTCGCTCTCTCTCTCTCTTCCCCAAGTCGCTCTCTCTCTCTTCCCCCCAGTCGCTCTCTCTCTCTCTTCCCCCCAGTCACTCTCTCTCTCTCTTCCCCCCCAGTTGCTCTCTCTCTCTCTTGCCCCCCAGTCGCTCTCTCTCTCTTCCCCCCCAGTCACTCTCTCTCTCTTTTCCCCCAGTCGCTCTCTCTCTCTCTTCACCCCCAGTCGCTCTCTCTCTCTTCCCCCCAGTCGCTCTCTCTCTCTCTTCCCCCCCAGTCGCTCTCTCTCTCTCTTCCCCCCCGTCGCTCTCTCTCTCTCTTCCCCCCCGTCATTTTTTTTCTTCCCCCCCCCAAGTCGCTCTCTCTCTTCCCCCCCCGCAGTCACTCTCTCTCTTTCCTCCCCCCACCAGTCGCTCTCTCTCTCTCTCTTCCAACAACAACATGCCCTCGAAAAAGCCTC